>NC_090922.1:1019176291-1019801291 GCF_040938575.1 Ambystoma mexicanum | reverse complement strand
GGGGCGCCGCAGGCACCTGATAGATAGGAGGGAGATCCATTAGATCTCCTGGCAACACTAGTGCATAATGGATTCATGGCGGTGAATGTAAAGTTGGACGATATAGTGGCGACAATCAGATCCCTGAAAGCACTAGTGGAGAAAGAAAGCGTGCATATCATGGAAGCGGAGAACAGGATAAGCACGAACGAGGATACGATTTCACAACACGGAATCGAGATCTCGGAGGAACAACATCCGGATTGTCGGGGTTTCGGAAACCTTTGGTAAGGGACCCATGGAGAGAAGTGGAAAATCTGTTGAAAGATATCCTGGGAGCCGAATCCTTTTCGGAGCACTTTCTAATTGAGAGGGCCCACCGTACCATAGCACCACCTCCGAAGCCAGGAGCTCCCCCCGCACCATAATCGCATGACTCCTTAACTACAGGGACAGAGATACCATACTTCCACTATCCAGGGAGAAAGGCACTTTACATCACGAGCAAAATAGAATCCACATATACCCGGACTTCTCAGCTAATATACAAACACAAAGAAGGTCCTATGAAATGGTTAAAAAACAGCTACGGATGCGCAATGTATGCGCTCATCTTCCCGGCGAAAATGAGAATACAACACGGGGGAAGAGCTCACTTCTTCGAGAACCCCACAGAAGCTATGACAGAAGCTTCCATCCCGTTGCCTCCTGGTAATCGGGCGATGGATCAAAATTTGAGACCACAACCGGGAGATGAGAGGCGAGACCCTACAGATTGACAAAAACACGCCAACTACCTACCGTCACAACAATAAAGGTACACTAGCATGGGTGGTCTGAACTAAGCCTTATGGTTAATCGAGCCATGAGTGTCATGATCACTGCTTCCAAGTAGCCAGGACCAGCCCAACGTCCTTGGAAGCAGGCCCCTAACCCTAATTCTAGGCACCAGCCGGTCCCCGCAGGGACCTTTTGGACCTTGTCCTGGCGCCGGTGGCACCAGGCTCATCAGAATCATCGGTCCCGGCACTGGAAGCGCCAGGCTCATAGTATGTGTGTGGATGCTTGGGTGGACTTACCCGCAGCAGACCATGCTGCTTACTTACCAGGCACTTAGAAGTCCTCGGTGAAAAGGAACTACTTTCTTACCTGGGTGGGGCACGCTCCACTCCCTGGATTCAGCACTGGAAAGTTTCTAGAACTGGAACTCTTTTCTTACCTAGGTGGGGCCGTGGAGGAAGACGCCTCATCACTCCAAGGCTATTTAAACCACACCCGATTGAACAAACGTGCTTCGCGTTATTCTGCATCTGCAGCAGAACGCTCACCGAGTCTGTTCCAGCCTTTCTTCTTTCGATCCTGAATCTGCAAGAATCATACTCACCATTCCTGTATCCAGTCGACAGCAGCACCTGCAGAGACAAGAAACAGCAGGTTAGCAAGGCAGTCTTAACTCGCAGTGCTTACTCACCTGATCCATCGGCTACGGTCATTTCGGCACGCTGTACTTTCGCCTGTGAAGACAAAAGCGTTGTCATTACTTACCGGCACTCCGTGAACTCTGGAATTCTTCACGCTGCATCGCCGCCTGCGGAGATAAAAGCATTGTATTTACTTACGGACATTCCGCTGACTCCAGCGCTGCAATCACACATCTGAAAGACAAAAGAAGAGACATTATACAGGTATTTACTTACGCTCATCGCGCTCTTCACAATAGAACGCCTGCAAATACTCCGGTGCCTCTTCAGCACGATCTACGCTGCAAGGGAAAAGACAGCTAGAGCGCTTGCATTTACTCACGCATTTCCAGGCGCTTCATTTCATCTTCCTCAAGAGTCCTGCCAGCAAAAGGGGAGAAAAGCATCATACGAAGTCCAGTTCAAATGTTAACGTGCCTTGTACCTAAAGACTCTAAAGACTATAAAGACTAAAAAGGTGTCTGGAAACTCACCGCTCGTGCTATTAACGACGGGAACGGTCCTCTGAGTCCAAGAGGCCTATGTTTCACCAGTGAAGGAACTGGCAACAGCGCCCTGCATCAGACGCAGATGGAGAGTCCAGCATTCACCTATCTAAGGTGAGCACGTTGACCAGGGGGCTCTACGGAGAAGCTGTGGATAGAGAGAGGAAGAGAGGCATTACACAACCCAGACCATTAACCCCTATATTCTTTCACCTGCAGAAACCTCACCCTACGAGTTCGTCACACAGTGCGAAGAGGTTCGACCCCAGAAGCCCATCGAGTCCTGCACATCACCTTTCGAGTCACAGACACCTTTCCCACGGAGGCGCAGGTCGTGGCAGAATCAGGTGAGCGTTACAGTGAGCCTCCATGGGGGGCTAGCCAGATGGCTACAACAGGCGACCCTCAGGAAAGCTCCACCAGTTCGAGGGAATGAGAATCGAAGGGCAGCATCATCAAGTTGGGGGAGATGATGTGGGTGGGGGGCCAAAATATCACAGGATGTTTAGCTCCGTTGAGCTAGTTGGGAATGGGGGGGGTGGTTGTTGAGGTTCTGGGACCCAGTTTGAGGAGTCCTACAAGTTAAAAATTGTGGTCGCGCTGCAGCACATGAAACACTCCCAAGAAACAGTAAAACAAGAGACATAATGAAGGTATACAGACATGGCACACACTAATGCGATGGCTCAAGGGCTAAAGCTAAAACGTCTTACATTGAATGTCCGTGGTCTGAACAACCGCGCTAAGCTGAGCAAGGTGGGAGCCTATGTCACCAAACACCACCCCCAGGTGATCATGTTACAAGAAACGCATGCACTCCAGAGGGTCAACGCTGAGCCCTTGAGAGGGTGGGGGCAGCATAGATATTACACTGAATACTCTTAACAGGCAAGAGGAGTACTCACCCTGATCCACCCCTCTGTTGGCTTTCGATTTGAAAAAAGTAAAATAGACTTTCATGGTCATAGTGTGGGGCAGTATTGCTGGGGAAGAACTAATATTGGTGAATACGTATGGACCAAATGTGGATGACCCGGATTTCTATACAAATGTGGTGCACGAGATAGGCTTCTCTGGGGGCGAGCAGATATTGTGGGGAGGAGATTTCAACACCATCTTGGATATCACTTTAGACCGCTCCACCTCTAAACACAGAAATCCCACAAGAACATCCGTTATTTTACAACACATCCTATCACAACTGATAATGGTGGACGCCTGGAGGACACTACACCCGCATAAAAGACAGTACTCGTTTTACTCCTCAGTGCACGACACCGAATTTCGTATAGATTACTGGTTGGTGTCCGCATCTCTTATGAACCAAATGGATAATAGTGAAATACTTCCCCGCACCCTATCGGATCACTCCCCCATCCTTTTAGATATGACATTAGGAAACGTAAAACCCCCAGTCAGGAGATGGAGGATGCCACCTGACATCCTTAAGGACCCAGCAGTAGCGGACGCACTACATACAGAGGTAGAATACTTCCTTGAAACCAACAAGGGTTCAGTCAATAGATATGCAACCCTATGGGAGACCTTTAAGGTATGGGTGAGGGGGATCCTGATCTCTAAATCCACGGGGCTGTTGAGGTCTGTCAGGGCGGAACTGGCGGAAGTGGAGAAACGTTTGGGAGAGCTGGAAACACGATATATAACCGCACATGAAGACAACACCCTGGCAGACATCAATAGTAACTTACAAGAGTCTAATAAATTAGCTACCAGGGAACTACTATACATGGCAACTCCAATCAGAGCACGCCGCTATGGCGAAGGGAACAGGGCGGGTCGCACCCTGGCCAACCTGTTGAAGGCCGAGAGACATCATACACCGATTTCCAGCAAAATAGCAGGGGACGGCACAGTAACCACTGTGAGGAGGACATAAATAGAGAATTCACCCATTACTATTCAGAATTATATGCTAATCACGACCTGAAATCAACCACTGACACTAGAGAATATCTAGACAATATTACACTCCCGACATTGCCTATGGAGCAGAATTTACTGCTGGACCAACCCCCAACGATTGACGAGATAACGGAAGCAATAAAATCATTAGCCAATGGAAAGGCACCCGGCTCAGACGGACTGGGAGCCGAGTTATACAAGGAGCTCAATGAGGAGCTGGCCCCGGTATTACTGTCTGTGTGGGAGGAGGCCATGGAGTTAGGAACACTTCCAGCATCGATGAGAGGCCATAATAACGGTGCTCCTGAAGCCCAGGCGTCCTCTTACCGGCCCCTATCCTTAATAAATTGGGATGCAAAAATATTTGCTAAAATCTTGGCCACAAGACTCCTATCCAACATGTTCATGCTGGTACATCCAGACCAGTGCGGATTTATCCCCACCAGGTCAATGGCACTGAATCTCCAAAGGCTGTCCGGTGTCATGGCCCAGATCAAACCCGAAGCCCAGGCAGTAGCCGTATCCCTGGACGCTGAAAAGGCGTTTGATTCAGTGTCATGGATGCACCTGTTTATGCTACTCGAGAAATTTGGACTAGGCCCATACTACTCTAAAATGCGTAAGGCTATTATACACTAACCCGGGAGCCAGGGTACTGACTAACCGTACCATGTCTGAATGGTTTGGGCTGGGAAGGGGTATGAGGCAGGGTTGCCCGTTCTCCCCCATACTGTTTGCCCTTACAATGGAACTGGTCGCGGCAGCTATTAGGGAACATCAAGGACAGAGGGATATAAAGATGGCTGGCCTGACCCAGTCAATATCAATATACACAGATGACACTCTGTTGTACATCTGAGAGCCAGACGTACACCTGGGGCAAGCAATAGAAACTATACATGAGTTTGCAGAATACACAGAATATAGAACCAACTGCTCCAAATCGGAAATCTTTCCCCTAACCCCTGCCACTAGATGCCCGAACAACACGCAAGGTCTATAGTGGTCTCCTATTAAGATGAGATACCTGTGTATTATTGTGTCGGGGGACAAAGCAACCCAATACTCGGACAACCATGACTCACTATTGAATACGATTTCCACCAAACTCTGCCTATGGGCTAGGCTTCCCATCTCGCTTATAGGCCGGGTCGCTATATTGAAAATGGTTATCTTACCAAAACTATTATATATATTTACTAATAACCCGATATGGCCTGGTAAACAGTTCTTCGATACTCTTAGATCCATGGCTGTAGAGTTTGTTTGGTGCGGGGGGCGGCCAGAATGAAATGGGGGAAAATGGTGGAACCCTACAATAAAGGTGGCATTGCAGACCCAGACTTCGAATTGTATTGCCTGGTAGCACAGGCCCAGTTTGTCAGACACTGGTACGATGATCAAGACACCTCACCACACATCTGTTTAGAGAAGCACGCAGCACACCCAACCGACTTAAGGTCTGTCATCTTTAAAGATAAACACAAAGATGAATGTCCATTTGATCCAGTCAGTACAACAGTACACGCATGGTCCAAGATCTCCTGTAGGCTTGTATTGGAGACACCATATTATTCGGATGCCCCGTTCTGGAACTTCCCCGGTATAGCACCCACATACGATCCAGATGTACAGAAGACATGGGACCCGGAGGGAGAATTTAAAATCAGAAACATTTTCCCCAACGGTAGATTTAGAACATTGGAAGAGTTACGGGGATGGGGAGAGACCAGTTGAAGATACTACAATATCACAGAATGAGAATGGCGTTGAAGGCTAGATGGCCACTGTTCCCGAACGAGCCCCGACCACACCCATGCCTTGTGGCTCTGTCCACCCGCTCGGGAACCAGTGTCTCAGGACTTTACACAGCTATACAGGCCAAAACTCCGACGGTAAACACGATAAAGGCCTCCAGGGAAGCAGACCTGGGTATTACCATAACAGACGAGTCCTGGCCGAGATACTGTGAACTGACCAAGAGGGTATCCATGAATGCAAGGCTCTGGTTGATTCAATTTAAGGTTTTGAACAAGTTACATTACAACCCCCAAAAAACACGAAATTCATACAAAATTGCCCCGGTAGATGTCAGAAGTGAGGAACTGAAAAGGCTGACTCATTTCACATGTACTGGAGCTGCCCACACATATGCGGATTTTGGAGGGAGGTGGCGAAAATCCTGGAAGAGGTCACGCAGGTCCCAGTAGACCTCACTCCACGAAAATACCCATTTGGGGATATAGGAAAGAGAACTGAGGTGACCAGAAAGCTCTTCATTATTATGTGCGCAGTGGCGAAGAAGTGCATTCTGCAGAAGTGGAAGAGTGCACAGGTACCACAAGTAAATCACTTCGTCAAAGAGCTTATGTATGTTAATGAGTGCGAGGAGCACTATTTAATGTCGCTCCCGAATACAAGTAAACCAAAGGACATTTGGCCCCGTTCAGAGTGTATTTATGCAAGTCGTGCTCGGCCAGTAGCAGCCCGACAGGGCCCAGAAATGTGTCAGATCTGTAAATACTGTATATTATGTTATGAGCCTGAACTGAACGTCTCTGTTGTAGATATGTATGAAATGTCGTGTTGTTGCAATGTTGCGTACCACAATCAATAAATAAATAAAGTTTACAAAAAAAAATTGTAAGGCCGTTGGGACCCGGTGTTCGGGAGTTATTTAAATTTGACACTTGCTATAGAATGTCATCAGGACTTGCCTCCAGTGTCCACGGCTCTGATCCTTTTGCAGAGTGGGTTGGCACAAAGGTCGATAGAGGAGCTGAATAACTTTTTCAAAGTGCTTAATCCACTTTGTTTCACCTATAGGGTTTGATTGCTCCCTGATCGATTTTCCTTCAACATATTTAATTAGGGCCCAGAAATCCTTGGTTTTCTTGCTCACAAAGCTTTTTAGCATGGCTTACGAGTCAGATTGGTACAATGCCGATCGCATTGCGGAAAGCCAATTTTTATAATTCCGCTTCTCCATTCTGAGGCATTCATGGTCTTCTGTGGCACCGGAATTCTGGGCCACTCTTGCTAGCCTTCTAACTAGTTTTCTCTGCTTAACCAGTTCTTGATTGCAAACGTGGAGGTGGTCCTTGGGTACTCTAGGTTTTTTGGTAGCTTTACATCGGTACGGTTCTAAAAGTGGAATATAATCCACTGTTGTTCCGTCAGCTTCCAAATCTGTCATCAATTTCTCAATGTTTTTGTTAATCATCTTCAATCTAAGTCCATCATTACTCACTGATGTGCCAGCCGCCATTCTTTTTTGGGTGTGACTCATGGTTCCCAGCCATTCCATAGCGAGTAGACGATCACTCTCTTTTGTTCATATTATCTTGAATGATGTTACAAACAGTAAGAAGGTTCGTGAAACAAAAATATAGTCTATGATGGAAGCAGCGCCAATGCCCTCCCAGGTCATCT
This sequence comes from Ambystoma mexicanum, assembly GCF_040938575.1. NCBI lineage: Eukaryota > Metazoa > Chordata > Amphibia > Caudata > Ambystomatidae > Ambystoma > Ambystoma mexicanum. The sequence continues at coordinate 1,019,793,991 of NC_090922.1, read as the reverse complement.
GAGGTGAGGTGGATTGTCTTGTTTTAGGTTTCCATTTGACATCTGCATGTCTTTGCTGTTCATCAAGATATTCCACACGATATCTTGCAACTTTTTTATCTAAATTGTTGACCGTGCCTTGAGGAACCGAAAGATTATTGGGTCATGAGATGTTTAGGTTGCCACAGACAATCACATAACCTGTTTCCTGGTTTATATATGAGTGGTCAATGAGGTCCAACTCGTCATTTGAGGTCAGTGCTGGGTTTCAGTAGGCATTGATTGTAACCAAATTTTTCACCGACTCTCCACACTGGGGTTTCTCGTTCACGGCCCATCCATCACATGTTCTTGAGATAAGGCACATGCTGATATACATTTGATTAGTGTTAGAGGGCTTCCAGATTTAATGGCTGTCAATAGGCCTGAAGAGGGCCGCCCTCTATTGCCTTGTGTTGCCGCGCTCAATGAAATCTCGAAGCAGTCTAAGATCAGCTTATCACAGAGCCAAGTCTCTTGCAAACAGATGGCATCAGAGACCTACATTTATGTCATCAGCCCTAGTAAGATGGCTATGGCCTCAGGTATTGCATGAAGCCAATTTTAATTGCTGATGTACTGCATTTGTATTGCGCGGTGACTGAATTTCACTTATAGATGTTATGCTGGATTGCTAAAGGCCGTCTTAAGATGTCAGTTCTCTTGACATCCAAAACCAATCTTGTTGTTTCTTGAACGGTACTGTAGCAAGAGAGTGTGAGGTTGCAATGGTAATTCCGCGTATAGCAGATGTTGTTTCAAACGTGACATTTATTTTCTGCCGCGGACCGTTTGCCACTCTTCCTGAGTGAAGCAGGTCTGAATATTTAACTCCCTTGTTGCAGACTTGCTCTTTAATGAGGGTTACACCTGACGTGGATGTCTTCTGGTCAGTGCAAGAAGACACTGGATTTTCATGCATCTTTAATTTATTTTCGGACTCTGTGTTCTTGATAATTCCCAAATCGAACCCAAACATCAAAAAGCTTTCAGTTGCGTTGATTAACATATTCTTAATCACTGGGGATGTTAGATGTAAATATATTCGATCTCTTCGCCGCTCCTCCACAAACACAATGATTTTGAGATCACTGGAATTTATTTGTCGTAGATTTGGGAGGTGATGAAAAAGCTGTAATACTGCTCTCCTGTTTAAAATATTGATTTTGTCAGTATCTAGAATTCGCTCAAGTATAAATGTTCTCCCTTTCACGTTTTGTGGCGTTGTCCATCAGTATTTACTGGATTGACCCACCTCAGACTTTAGTCTAGTCTCTCTTTCATACAACAAGCTTTTAGCATAATTTACTTTTTGCTCTTTTGAAGCCCGGACGGAGCCATACAAAGCCTTGTTGGTTCCAACTGAACCAACAATGCGTCTTTGCTATTACTGTAAAAGCCGATGAATTTACTTTGGTTCGGCAATCCTGTAATTCAAAGGTTTGCACTTTATTTCGCCTGAGGGTCCGCCACGGTTTGCCGCGAAGTGATTCCTTTGAATTGGATTCAAGTGGCTTCTTTTTCTCTTTTCCAACAGTGAGAAATGGAGAATTAGACTACGTAGGCGGCAAGTTCCTTGCGAATTCCACTTCGTCTTCTCGTGCAGATAGTTGCTCGTGTGACCCACATACTTCGTGAGAGTTATTTTTAGTTGTCCAACTAGTAAGTTGAAAGGTCTAGCCGTCTAGTAATGTCTGGAGCGTTAGGCTCATATCATTGGTTGTGGGTTCACACACTGACATCCCCTCACTGTTGGTAGGACATGTGGATGTGATATTCATGGGTACACTCTCCGTTCATTGGTACTATCATTCTTGGGGCCGGTTTAGGCATGCCTTTAGTTGTTTTCCTTTGAGATGGAGGTAAACCGGGGTCTTTGTCAATTGGCCGCGATGTGCCTTTTCACCTAAATTTGTTTTTGGACCACCAAAAATGGAAAATGCTGGTCTCTCGCCTTCTTCATGATAAGCGTTGTCTAACTGAATTTCGTTTGAAACATATTCAGATAGTACACATGGTCTGACTCTCTTTTCTGGAACATAGAGACTTGCAAATAATGGTGATCGGAGAGATGCTGCATCATTCACGGTTTAGGAGACTCCTGTTCTTTTCTGTAGGTCCGGCATCTGTCAGGCCTGAATAAATATCTACCATATAATTGGCCTCTGTAGTTAGATCCACGTGCTGCTCCCTCGGGCTTGTCTGGGTCCCTTGAGAACATCCAGTGCGTTGTATAGAAGTTGATTGCGCTGGTTCTCTTGTTGTTTCCATTTGCAGATGATTGGTTAGACATCGATGATAATTAGCCGTGACATATCCCTCCAAGAAAACCAGTTTGGAGTGAGTCATGGCCAGTAGGGTAGTCTGATCTTTTATGGCATCATTCAGATTCTCGTAAAGCTTCATAAATGGAGCTAAGGCTATGGTGATTGTGAACATCAAGGCCAAGAGGTCAGGTTTCTGTTTTTCATCGTTAATATTTTTTTCACTTTGACTATGGTTCTGCTCATTCAAGGAGTTGTCTGTCAAATTGCACATTGGGCTTGATCGTGTAACGTGTGAATCAGGCGCTCGTGCGCTGCTCGGGTACACTTGAGATGGAATCTGAAGTGCTTTTGCCAAATCCCTCCCTTTAGTTGTCTGACCTTTATCATTGACATTTGTGGATTGTTCAAGTGGATCTCGCTTCAGTGCTTGATCATTGTCCATTGTCAATTTTTCCACGGGTACCTCGCCAAACCCAGTGGGAGCTTGTGCAACATGCGCACTTTCGTGCCATGCTTCTTCTCTCTCTCCCTGGTTGATAGAGTTCGATCTCTGATTTTCAGATGGAGTATCGGGGTCCCCGCCATCTTTTTTTTTTCTCAAGCACTGCGAGAGTGGCTCATGTCGTTCACGGTCATAGATTTGTCATAAACGGAAATTTGAGAATTCTGGACTGCCTAGAGAATTGATGTCGTAAATGATGCTCTGTAATCTAATTTGTTGAAAGGACAAATATGTAATGATGTCGTGGGTGCTCTTAATGGTGAAATAATGTTTTGTTTATTATGCATTTCATTTTGTGGCAGGTCACCGTCTTCAATGCCTGCTAAAACGTCAGCATCAGACAGGTCTAATGGTGAATGTACTGGACATGTAAGGTCTGCTTTAGGGGGGCAAACAGTGAAGCGGGTGAACCCCGCCCTCTCAATTGGGCGTTCTTGTAAATTCTGGGGTGCCCACATCTTTTGGCCCACTCTTTCGTGCTTCGGTTCGAACTGAAACAGGAGCAATGTTCAGCGGGTTGTTAAACTTCAACTGATTATTGTTAGCCGACTCTTAAATATGGATTCGTCCTCTTTGTCAGTTTGTACTTGATTGGTTTCTGACTCGCAATTATAATCCTAAATAACACCAGGCCACCTCTAAACTGCACTTAATTCTATGCCCACAATGCAGCTCATCAGCCAGAATACAAGCTCTTTTAAGTTCACATTTACATCAAATCAACTTCAGTCGATAGATAGCCAGTCCAACACATTTTATTTTCTCCAGTATCATAAATAAGTCAAGGTACCAGAAAAAAGGTGAATTTAAAAGGAACATTTAAATACACATTTTTACATCACTTTGCCCCTGGTGTGAATGTGGGGTTATGAATTCTGAATCTATGTGCATGTGATTTAAATGCAAGCTAAAATTAATTGCATCACAATTCTGCAGGCTTAGGTCTAAAAAGCAGTTCTATCAATTTCGAACGCAGAGCATGCCAGCCCAGTCATCCAAGATAGGAAAACGGTTTTGTGACGTTCTAATAAGAGGATCAAGTTGCAATGCAAAGACTGAGCAGTGGGTATTTTGATTTTTGGATTTTCATTGGGAAATCACATTAAGATGACTCCCTTTCACCTACCTAGTCTTTAGGTCCATTGAGTTAACAGATCACACAGTATCAAGCATTCCTTCATTAGGCTATGATGTGGGGCCCTCAAACCACAGCCCAATGTGGACTGTACCTGAAAAAACTTGGGGTACTTTTTAAATATCACTTATGAAATGCCACACTGTCCGCGCTAGGAGGTATTCCCTGTTTTACACAATGCACTCCGACCAGATAAACTATTTCTGTATATATTTGAATGTAATCTCCTTCAGCTTTAAGCACAATGAAAAATCAGCATTTAACAGACTATCAAACTACAATATTCTGTTCTCTGTCTATGAATAACAATTTGTCAAACCTTGCGATGTGTGCGTAAAAATGATCTTTTCCATATGCGTCAAATCCTATTAGGCTGTAAGCATAGTAAGCACTGTTTTATTTCACAAACAATATTGGAAGTCGAAATGACTTCCCAATTCCCTAGAACTCAAGGGACTTCAAAATTGTTCTATGGCATGGTTCTGAAACCTTTGGCTCCCCAGATGTTTTGGACTACAGCTCCCAACACACCGGCCACCACTGTCAGTGAGTTGAAGTCCAAAAGATCTAAGTGAGCCACAGGATGCAGACCTCTGTTCTAGGGGGAGAGAGGGGTTATCTATTTACATTTGGGGAGTTTTTATACTCAATTCGAAATTATCTTTAAAGACACAAATCCATCAGAAACCCTCACGTTTCCAGGGAATTCCATGTCAGCAGATCCCACCTGGTATCAACCTTTTCCTGGAAAGAAGGTCTGCCTCAGGTTAGGTTGGTTCAGATTCCCTCAAGGATAAGGCCTTGTGTTCTCCAAATAATATCCATATTCAGCACTCCTACAATAGGATCAGGGGGTATGTCTTCCCTGCAGCTTTTAATTCCAGTCTGGATACCATTCCCATCTGTTCCTGCTTCTTAAAATGTGCACTATTCCCAGGAGTATATCATGATATTGTTTCAGTTTTTGATTGGTCAGATTCTTCCACTGTCTGAATGCAAAAAAGGCTGGGAGACTATTTGTTTCAAGTAATATTGAATTTTAACTCAATGTTTCTTCTCTATTTAATCACAGAAATATGGTACATCAATGAAAAACGGATTCTTGTAATCCCATAGCCTAGACACATATGGTATTATTGTGGGATGTTAAAGTTATTAGTATGCATTACTTCATTAATTATGAATCAATGTAAAACATTCAAATTTAGACTACTTAAAAGTATGATCTCACTATCCCAACACAGTATTCCGCTTGTCTGTAACTGGTGCGGTTCATGGTCATCTTAAAATCACTATTAAATGCACACGTCATGTCAATTTAAATGGTGCATGGTTTTCTATGGGGTCACAGCCTTAGTTTGATTTCTGGGGTAGTTGAACTCATGATGCTAGCAGGTCTCTCAGCCAATGATTGATTTGGGTCGTGTAACAGGTCCTTTTCTTCACATTTCATTAGGCTACACTCTCAAGTTCAAAGGTTACACAAGTGCAATAAAATGTTTGAAACTGGTCTATAAAACAAATGAATAATCTTTTATCAGCAGATACTAAGCTCCACACTCGCTGCTAATCTCAAGTGGTTGGGATTTTAACTAATCTTTTTAAGAATCCCCTTGAAAGATCCTTCAAAGGGTGAAGGGTAATTTGCTCTTGTTTGAAACCCGGTCAACTTGAAATAAGCACAACATTGGTCTGAGATGAATACAATTGCCATTTAAACCAATACAAAAGAAACACAACTTTGATATATTTACATTATACGATATCATATAAAATCCAAATTAAATATTTTATATTCATCAAGTTTGTTCTTTGGAATATACAGCTTTTAGGAAACCGTTCAATCAGACCAGGAAGGCAGCCAATAGGTGAAAGGCAGAGATGCCAGGACTTTGCATGAGGTTCAGTGTATTACAATTTCAGCCGAGATCTGTACTGTATACTGTAACTCACTATATTTAATTTGAGTAATAAACCAGTATGAGTGTGGACTTTTTTCCCCACCCAAGCAAGGGTTGAACACACCACAGAACATTGTGGAAATACATGGAGATTGAATCCTAAATGAAGTGCCATGTAAAAACAAAGAGGGTACATACATGAGAGGTTAACACAATAACAGTTTTGTCTAGGCATGAGTTGAGCATTTTCCAGGCACTGCCATCATGGTATAAACTGATGATTAATGGCAAAAGCTGCAATATGGTGCGAGTACCTGGGCATGCAAAAACAATGCCTGGCACATGCCTTTCCAAGACAACTACACAAGCCAATACTGTTGGCATTTCCAATGCTCGTTGAATACATATTTTGCTGTAAGCTTCCTTGCAGTCATGACAGGAGAAACTGGCAGTTGCCACTTTTCTCCGACTGTGATCTCAAGACATGAAATCTGCTGTTAAGGGGCTCACTCTTATAAAAGATTTTGTTCACAGCACATTTACATGCTGGTTCTGAGAGCATATATAACAATGGCGTGTAGGTGGTTCTGCAAGTTGCCATGCTGTGAGCAGATTAAGGTCTTTCGAGACACTCACAATATCAAACTATGTTTAGGACTGGTGAAATAGTCTTTGCTGGGAAAGTGTTTGCAATCATTTCTTGTCTGCTGTTGGAGCCCCAATGCAGGACGTGTGCATCCTTTGTGACTCCATCAGGTGCATAATTTACTTGAACCCCTTTGTTCAGTTCATTTTTGGTGATGTTTAATCAGGACAAATGTTTCAGCAGGACTAATCTAACAGGCATTATCATTTGTTTGTTCAAATCAGAAGCCATACCCATGTTTATCACTACCCAGAAGTCAAAAGAGTGTGCGAGTGAGTGAGTGAGTGTGTGTTTTTTCCTGGTGCCATGATCTTTCTTGTACAGACCACTTGTATTGAGACTTGAAATGCTGCAGGGATCCAAAATGACTTACCTGTTACACAACGATTTGTAACTGTAAATCAGACGTCAACTATCCACGATTGACTGCCTGACATAAGCGCACAGACTCAAGTGGCAGTGGTTTAGCAATACAGGAGCTTCACTCCCTGTAACTCATGTTACATTGGTGGCATGTGTGCATATGGTGGGCTAGTGGTGGCCAGTTGTGATTTGTCAGGCTAGAAGTACCCTAGATTGGAGATGTAAATTTGGAGGCACTTCTAGGGCAAACATGGGACTGGTTAATATTGCACTACTGTACCCTCAAATTAGGACCATCTCAGCATCACTAAACATAAAAGGGTTTAATATTGTAAATACCCTATTTTGATCATGTTGTATGAAGACTTGTAGTATTTGTAGCTAGATGTTTTCAGTAGAAGTAACTTTTTTTGATATATGCACTAGATAACACACCAGAATTGGTTTAAATGAGTACATATCTTTTGTCTTTTTACAGCAGTTACCAAAAAGGACACTGCATAACAAAATAATAACAGTAAACAAAACATTGTTCTCAGGGCAAACATGTTTGTGACTCTCCAAATCGTCAAACAATGCTGACACACTTTGCTCTCTAATCAAATAAGACACGCATTACTTACCGTAATAGCATTTCTGATGATTGTATCTGCTTAGATTCACATGCTGTGCATATGGTCCGACATCCAGTTGTATCTGCGGAGTATTGCATCTTGTCTTTCAGGGACCGAAAGGGGACGTCGGCATAGGCGTGTCTGTAACATTATCCCTATTGTGACATGTGGTGTACCCAAAATCCCTCACGCGCCGAGGTCCCTCCGATTGTATTTTTTTGCCATGAGAGAGCCCAAGGCTATAATGAGTGAGTACATAGCGAGAAAGTAGTAAGGTGTCTATGTTCCCCGCTTGGGGTCGAAGGAGGTAAGGAGGGCGCATGTGAATCTAAGCAGATACAATCATCAGAAATGCTATTGCATGTCTTCTGATGCTTGTTAATCTGCTTAGAATCACATGCTGTGCATAGACTAGCGAGCAGTACCCAGAGTTGGAGGTGGGTTGTGAGAAGGAACAGTAGAGAAAACATGTCTTAGTACTGCTTGTCCCACCTGAGAATCAGACATAGAATGAGTGTCTAGGCACTAGTGTTTTGTAAAGGTGTGTTCAGAATTCCAGGTTGCCGCTTTGCAAATGGACTCAAGGGGAACATTTGCAATGAATGCTATGGATGCCCCACTACCTCGAGTAGAAAGTGCTCTAGGCTTGAGCAGTTCTCTCTTAGCAAGAGTGCAACATAGTGTGATGCATTTGACACTTCACCTTGAGATATGTGGGAGGTTTTAACCCACTAGTCCATGCCCTGGCAACATTACTGTGCACTGCTTGCATCAGAAACCTCAGAATGGCCGCTGGAAAGCATTATGCGCGCTAAAATCACCCAGAAGTGCGCAGGAAAACCTGAAAAATAGGCCGCCAATCAACTTTTGCTTATGTCCGTGGTAACACAGGAGACCCTTGCCAAAACCCATCATTTGGTTGCCCACAGAGGAAAGTGAAACTATTTGAAAAAGCAGTACTGCATTGCAAGAGAAACACAGAGCTGTTTAAAAATCTGTTTTTCCTCGACTGTGGAAAGACTGTGGAAAGTGCAAAAATCATGGTTCCCAAACATCACAAGAGATCCAACCTCCTTGTTGGGTGTTAAACATCACTGTATATAAAGAATTCACCTAAGCACAATGTCAGCAGAAACATATCTGATCAGAAGAAAATCCACATTTAAAGAGGTTTGCTTTAGAAGAATATGTCAAAAATGGGTGTAGTACCGCTACTCATTTTTTTACAGATTTTGGAAGGAATTGAGCTCACAACAGAAGATTTTATTCACCATAGACGTTGCTAGCCTCTACACAAGTATTCCACACAACTCAGGACAAAGAGCAGTTAAAAAACGACTATTAGATGCAGGACCAAAGGAGCGAGCAAAGAATTTCTGTTGATTCTATTGAAATTTATTTCCGAAAATTTGTGTTTCAAATATAAAGAAACGTATTACAAACAACTAATCAGAACCGCAATGGGAGCAACTATGGCACCTTCATATGCAAATACCTTTATGAATGATTTTGAAACTAGGCACATCATCAATCACCCACAATGGAGCATATACTTGAAAAAGTGGTATCGATATATTGATGATATATTTGGGATCTGGTCAGGCAGTCGGGAAGAGCTCAACACTGTTTTACTGTATCTGAATAACATCGACAACAGAATACAATTTACCATGGAAATAGGTAACCCAAATATTCATTACCTAGATGTCCAAACAGCGATCGATGGTTCTAGGATTTTAACAGAATTGTACTCAAAACCGACTGACAGAAATAACCTCCTTCACAGAATGAGTTTTCACCCACCCAACATCCTTCGCAATTTACCATTTGGCCAAATGTTGTGAATTAAAAGGATTGTAAGCGATCCAGTAGACTGCGATCTGGAATTGAACAAACTACACATGAAACTCAAAGAAAGAGGATACCCTGAGGAGGATCTCATAACTGCCAGGACTAAAACAGACACACAAGATCGTACACAACTGTTGTCCAAAAAACCTGAACATACGAGTCCAGAATTGGTCTTTGTTACAAGATACTCGATTCAAAGTCGACAAATTAAAGACAGTGTGCTCAAAAGATGGAATATACTGCAGAATGATCAGAGGACAAAAGAACTGTTCACGCAACCACCAGTGTTTGCGTACCAAAAAAGCAACAACCTACGAAACCTATTGGTCGACACACATAGTAGGAAATCCAAACAAAAAGCTGCTGACAAACACCCAGGGACATATCCATGCATGAGTTGCGGCAATTGCAATAAAATAATGAAAGGACCATACATATCGCGTCCAAGGACAGGAGAGAAAATCCAACTCAGACACCACGCCACCTGCTTGTCAGAGAACGTCATTTATGCAATCAAATGCCCATGTGCTAAGTATTATGTCGGCGAGACCGCACGGAAAATACAAGTACGTATCAATGAACATAAATCCTGCATCCGAATCAACAACCAAACATCAGCAGTGGCAAGACACTTTGTTCAAAATGGACACAAAGTAGCACAACTGAGAGTTGCAGTGCTAGAGGTGATCCCACCAAAGGACAGAATACGAACATCAAAAAATTTGAGAGCCCAGAAGGAAGCGTTTTGGATAGAAAAGTTAGGGTCCCTGACACCAGAAGGGATGAACGAAGAATTTGATTTGAGTTGTTTCTTATGAAAGATTAATATTATCTGTGTTCAGCTTTAGCATTAAGTGTTTACCAGCATTACGTTGTCCAATTTGATTGGGTTTAGTATTTACGTTTTACATACCCATAACCATACCCATAAGTATTTTCAGATCAATATGAACCAACTCATTCACTTTTCTACCAATTCCTGTTTCTTCCACATTATGCGTTGAACTTTTCCATATCTTTTTAATACCATCCTTCTTTCAATTATGCATTTTCTATTACATTTTTTGTTTTCTTATTTTTCCATATCATTTTTTCTTTTATATTATTTATTATTTTTGTCACAATTAGATGCAGTCTTGAATTATCAGATTTGGCGCACTTCTGCCTTTTCAATCATCACATTACCAATACCATCCTAGAAAACCATCCTAAAATGGCCGCTTTGTTTTCTACATACACAACACAGTGCGCACCCGACCCTGCTACCATTTTGGTTCCCATGGTTACCTTTCACGATCTAGCTAGTTTCCTCCCGCACGCGAGGTTTTGCAGCGTTCTGCCGCTTTCCAGAGCCGTGCAACACACTTTCAGGTAAGACACTCTCCAGACACGGACCTGATCGATTGTCATTTTATCTAATTATAGCTACTGACAGTCCACTATCATTTTACAGACTCGTGACCAGGTCTACCGACACGGACACGATCAACTCCATGAAAGGAAGCTTTTCTTTTCAGCAGTGCATACGCAAACAGCAGTTACCTGCCCCTTTTCAGTTTGCCACATTTCCTATTTTAAAAGAAGTAATGCTTAAACAGTATATATATATATATATATATATATATATATATATATATATATATATATATATATATATATATATATATATATATATATACACACACACACATCTTTACTGTTTATTTATTTTCTCTTGGTTTTCGAACTTTGATGTAACCTTTGATGATGATGATGATCCACCCATATATCATCTCCATGATACATAATTGGTAACGTACATTTCTTAACATTACATGCTCGTTTATGGTTGATTTTTTTCATTGTATACATTGATCTTTTTTTGTAATATGGAAACTGTTTTATCACTTGCTAATTGTTGATAATACATAAATTATGTAAGTAGATTTGACCACAAGGCAGCTCAATGCTATATGTTCACAGGCCCTGATGAAGGGTGTTTAACCCGAAACGCACAGGCCTTTAATGTGACATTTCAGCCTCAAAATCATAATACCCAAAAAGGGTTCTAAAGCTTATGAAACTAATAAGCAATGAATAAAAATATATTATTGAGTCACGATTACAGTGAATAATTATTGAAAGCATGAACATTTGAATTTAACCACTTTTAGAGTGGTCTACGGGTGTGCAGCCCACACCGCTGGCTTCACGGCCAAGGTGTCTTTTTTCCGCAGTACTGCTACTCGCCTGTGTCAGAAGCTGGCAATTACTTAGCCTGTCATTTAAACTGATACATTGAGATCAAAGTATGAAAAGGAAAGACTTGCTATCAGAAGCAATAGAGGTGGATACAATTCAAAACTATATTTTAAAAAGGCTGGAATTAAGAGATTGGTGGACATATTTGTTAAAAATGTAATTTGTATTTTAGGTCAAGACTATTTTAAACATTGTGTTAAAAGTTAAAGCCAGCTACACTGAGCTAAGACATTCCACACCTTCTCCCAAACAAAGGAATATTTTCCCCTGCTCTCTAAGGAACTGGCAGGGAGGTGCGAAAGGAAAAGGGAGGAGCACTCTGGCATGTTGCTCTGCTAGGAGACAAAAGAATCCCTTTGATTCCAAGGAAATGCTAATTTGGGTGTAGGCTGAAACAAGATGCCAAAGTCAGAGAGGCCTGGGACTGCTCTCTAGCCCAGCCAAGACCTTGGAGGCGGAGACAACAATTTGTGTATTCAGAAAGCACAGAAAATATGTTTGAGAAAAATACTTATCGTAAATTGTGCCGAACTGGTAAAAATATGGAATTTAGAGGTTATTAAAATGAAAATGCTGCTCACAAGTAGAAACTACTCTGGAACTTGTGCGATATTCAGAGACAGAATCATCAAAATGTGGACTTTGTAGCAGTTGTGATAATGTTAAAAATATGAAACTTTACAGGAATATGCCCAGATGGTATGTGCATGTATGTGAAAAAATTGGTACAGATCGGACACTGAGTAACTGACCAAAAGCGCGAAAAACTGTCATTTGTAAACCAAAGCTCTCCAGAAGATGGGACTTTGACGGATGGTGCCTTATTTAATTTGGGATTTAAATATGTAGTATTAGTAAATTAGTGATATTATAAATATGCTTTTTGTGAAAAAGAAGATATACTGTACAGAAACAAAGAGGAGGGTTTTCTCCCTTGACCATTAACATGGCACATCATGACACACTGTTGCTTCTCAAATCAGGGGAGAGGAAATTCTCTGACCTATCGGCTTCTTAGAGGGTTGGGCATAGTATAATCAGCCTACCCACCCCCTTGAGAAATACATGAGACACACACACATTCACCCATCACTGATCTACTGGCGAAGCGCTCTGAAGGAGAATCCAGATCCAGAACTTTCCAGACTCCAGAACCCTGAAGCAGAAGGCCTAATCCAAAAAGCTGAACCCTTCTCAGCTGGCCTTTAAAATATTGCAACTTGATTTAACCCCAAATTTCCAAGGGGCACCAACCAATTCAACAGCCTGGCTGTGATGTTTTGGCTGCTTCTTGCCAAGAACCCTTGCTAGAACCCAGAGATCCAAACCAGTAGAGCAGAGCTGTACCCAGAACCAACCCATCAGATCCCGTCCAGGAGGCTGTGCAGATCAGAGTGCCTTACTGAGAGTAGAACAAAGCGTCTGAATCCTGTCCGGTGGCTAGCAGATTCCAGTCCAAAACCCTTGACCAGATCCTGACGGGCCTATTCTATTCCAAAGCCATAGTTGTGAGTATTTAGCATAGACCTAATTAAGTAATCCTATCCAACCCAGTCCAACATATCCAGATTGTATTGTAGAATCTCTTGTCTATCCTGAATCCTTCTCTCATCCACATAGTCCTGTGATAATTGTAGTGATGAATCATCTTTGCGCTAAATATATTTGCTGAAGAAGGACAAGTGTCTTGGCGGGCAAAAGTCAGAGCGGAGGTGCCGCTGTTCTGGTGGCTGACCATTGGGTATCTTGCATCTTCATAGCCCCTTAGTGTTAAGAAATCCTTGTTTGTGATCTTCAACAGCGCATCTCTCATATGAAATCTTGACTTTTCTGCAAAATCAATCTTTACTAAAACCTCTAACTTTTGAACCGTACGTGCTAGGAACGAAATTTAAATGTCGAATTGAAGCGAACAGCCTCAGCTTTCAAACTAACTAAGAACCACACTCCAACTCCTTATAGTTCTTCTGTAATCGCATTTCGTGCACGCTGAAAAGGTTGCAGCGATTCTGCATTTGGCTCAATTTCATTCCATATAAAATTGCTATTTCTTGCATGCAATCTCCGAATTCAGCTTCCTATCTATTAGTCATTCCAACATCATTTCTAGTGTCTACCTGAACCTATGCAAAGCGACTAACTAGTTTTGAATCCCTTTTAGCGAATTAAAGTCATTTTAGCATTTTTCCCATTCATTTCAAATCACATTCAAAAGCATTTGACCTGTTTTAAAATCATTCCTGTTCTCTCTAAGCTTGCTGGGGAATTGGGTTTCAACTGCATTGTTGATTGTATATTCCTGAAACCTGTGTGCCCTCATTCCATCCCTTCATATTGCATATTACGGGTGATTGAGTAGTAACAGGGGGAAAGAATGATTACATTGTCTTTGATTGAATTCATATCAAGTTTTATTTCTGTGCTGCATTAATTTCATATCATTGCATTTCATTGAACCGACACAAAGTTATTCTCTGCTACATTATTCTTATCACCCATACTCCTATTGATTAAAGAGATTGTTGATTGTTGTGATATCAACCATTGCTGATCAGTGTATAAATATTAATAAGTGTGATATCTAGATATTGTTCATATTCATAAAAGTGTGATATATATATTGTTTAATTCATCAAATAAATCTTTTAACTTTGCAAAACAACCTACTTCTTGGTTCAGTGAGACCGGTGGGGATTCAAAGAGGGGCGTTATATAAGGGTACATCGTTGACATAAAAAATATATAAATAAGGGTTCCAGCTGGGCATCTCACGCTAGGCATTGACTTAGGTGGAGTGCTGGGTTGAAATCACTTACAGACAGCCGATTTAGAGACAGGATCCCCTTCTCTACCAGCTGCCACTGAAACGAATAATTGTTTTGTTTTCCTCAGTGGTTTAGTTCTTTCCAGGTAGAACATGACTGCGCTGCGCACATCTAGTGTGTGTGGGTTCTTTCGGCCATGCTAGTAGTGTTCTGGAAGAAAGTGGGTAGTTCGACTGATTGGTTCACATGGAACTTTGATATGAATTTAGGCGCAAATCTGGGATGTGTGCGCAGAACTACCTTATCTTTGTGGACTGTAACAAAGGGGTCTAGAACAGAAAGTGCTTGTAGTTCGCTAACGCTTCTGATAGAAGTGTTAGCCACTAGGAAGGCTGTTTTATAAGTAAGGTCTTTCAGACTTGCTTTATGGATAGGCTCAAAGGGAGCTCCCATGAGCCTGGTTAAAACCATATTTAGATCCCATCCAGGGGCCGGGTGAGAAATAGGAGGATAAATCCTCTTAACCCCTTCCATAAAGGATTTAATCACCAGTATTTTCCACCATGACACTTTTTGTTGTGACGTGGTGTAGGCTGACAGAGCAGCCAGATGAACCTTTAGGGAATTGAAGACTAACCCAGTGTCCAACAGATGGGTTAGGTACAGCACAATGTGTGTGGGTGAGCAATCGATGGGATTGACATCCTTGGTATTGCACCATATAACAAAACGTTTCCATTTGCTGGCATAGCAATAACGTGTATTCGGTTTTCTAGATTCCCTGAGTATGTCCATGCACCTCTGAGGGAGTTGTTTGTGTCCAAACTCTATGACCTCAGGAGCCATGCTGCTAAGTTCAGAGTTGGTGGGCATGGGTGTAGGGTCTCCCCCCTGTCCTGTGACAACATGTTGTATGGGCAGGGTAGTTTCACTGGTGGGGAGAGGGACATTTCCATCAGGTGAGCGAACCAGGGTTGGCGGACCCACATGGGGGCCACCAGTATCATGGTAACTGGTTCCTGGTGCATCTTGTGCCCTATCTTGTTGAGAAGGGGAGTCGGGGGGGAAAAGCGTACACACATTTTCCTGACCATGTTATCCAGAGACCGTTCCCCTTGGATCGGTTCTGGGGGTCCCTGGAGGCATAGTCTTGGCATTGGGCATTCTCCTGACTTGCGAACAGGTCGATCTCTGGGAAGCCCCATTCGAGCAGAGGAAAATCTCTGCTGAGTACGTCTGCCAGAAGATTTGAGTTCCCCTGGAACATGTTGGGACAACAAAAACATCTTGTGTTTGAGAGCCCATACCCAAATGTTTTGGGAGAGCTTGGATAGCCCTGGAGAGCGAGTTCCCCCTTTTTTGTTCAGGTAATACATAGCTGTAGTGATGTCCATTAGAATCAGCACTGTCTGTCACACTCACCTGTGTCTCTGCAGGAGCGATGGATGAGCCTCCTTTGACCCAGAATTCTCACTACCCCTGTTTTACCCGGAGGAAAACCCGTCAAATATAAGATGCACACTCAGACCTGGGTTCACCCGATTCCCCAGGGCCCCTTCCCTTCTCTCTACTATGTGCGGTGATGTCCCCAAGGGCTTACCTTGGTTTTTAGTGGGGTGTGCACTCCATCCTGCATTCGCAGGGGCACGATTCTATGGGAGATTCACAGCCCTACACTCGTAGTGAAGATGCCAATGTCTGTTTGCCGAGTTCTGATGCCACACACTGTTATATGCCTTGACAGCGAGGCAGAGTGTTCAATGAGCTAAATTCTTCACTAGCAAGAAGGTCCTCTCCACCAGGCGAACGTTGCGCGGTGGATTGTGAGAGTCTGTATTGTCTGAATTGTCTTATTTTGCCAAAGGTATCTTGGGTGAGTAGCACTGCGTGTAGACTCAGAACCGCCGGTAGGTATGCACAGCGTTATAGGTTCGAGCGCACCTAGTAATGTCTCTCCTATCCCTTGCAGGAGTGGATTATGGCGTGCTTGCGCCACGAGTCTGGGTTCAGCGCTACTGGAGAGCCTCGGAGGTCCGGTAAGTATGCACAGAGGCTTCAGTAAGTATGCACAGCGTTACTGGAGCGAGCGCAGCAAGTAATGTGTCAGGGTACCAGAGGTGCCAGGCAGAAGCACAGACTGCCCAGCATGCGGGGGAATAGTGTTTTGCCCTACAGAAGGCTTCTTCATCCTTTCCATAGGAAGAAACCTTCCAGGACCACATTTCCCAGCACACCCGGCGGCAGGAACTACACTTTACAGGCCACATGGGGTGTGGCGAGCCAGCGCGCATGCGCGAAGCTCCGAGCACAGGGCTTGTGCTCAGAACTTCATCGCGAGCGGTCGCATCTTCCGGAGCTCCAGCCTGAGGGGACTACGCGAGGGGCCACGCCCCACGGATCATTCAACCCGGCCCCTCGAGACACTCAGATAAGTGGCGCATGCATACCCAGCTGGGGGAGAGACGAGTTACAGGGGAATCACGCGCAGGGGGTTAACGCCCATACTCTTAAGCCCCCCTGCGCACGGCTAAGTTGAGTACTGTGCACAGTTGCACTGGATGGCATTTAATCCAGGAGGCAACGTTTACTTTCGGGTTTCACATTAACCCATGCAAGCGTGAACTAACAGCGCTTGCGGTTAATCTTCGTAGGCCACGTGCGGCTTACGCATGTCACGCTCTGAACCCAAAAACAATGCCGGAGCGTCTTTAACCACGTGCGGTTCTTTTAAACGCACGGATTGACGATCAGGAAACACTGCTGCTCAAAACAGTACTAGTTGAGGCGTGAGGACGTTTCAGCCATATGAGCCCTATTCTGGTGTGAGAATCAGGGGGAACAAAGACACGGCGGGGGCCCCGCGTGGCTTACACACTAATCTCCGTGTTCTGGAGAGTGGGACAATGTGCATGCATGTGTGAATGTTTTCTGTGTCACTGTAATTCAGAGCTATAGGGAGCATTGCCTAATTCTTGCTCTTGTTGCAGCGATCGATCGCTTCTGATACAGACCGGACCTGGAGTGCGCGCAGGCATGGAGGCCAGCACTCAAACCCAGAGCTAAGTGGCCTATTGTTTTGTTTGGAATCACTCCCCAAATGGGTGTGGCAATGCATGAGCGAATGTAATGCCGTAACTTGGTTTTGAATGACTTTCTCCCTAATTTCCCGTGTCCTAGCCAATACTGTACCCTGCAACCTCAATCCGGTATTCCTACTTCCCCGTACCCATCCAACCAGCGTTCCCTAACCCTCTTTCCCCGCTGGGGTTGCGGATGTCTGCGTAAGCCCTCGCTTGCAGGCGCCAAAACCTTAGAGGGAGTGGTTGGTTCGTGCCACTCCTGCGCCTGGACTCCTGGAGCCCTGACATAATGTCTCTCATTTCTTTTGCAGGAATTTTGGCGAGTATGCGCAGCGTTACTGGAGAGAGCGCGCTAAAGCAAGTTCTTTTGTGCTTACAGGTGCCAGTGTAGGTTTCACCTTGTGTCCAGGGAAAGCTGCGGCCTGGAGAAAGCACGGAGGTTGATCCGAGGAAAGGTAAGCAGAAGCAGGATGATCTGGAGCAGGTAAGCAGAAGCAGGATGATCCAGCGCAGGGTAGCAGAAGCAGGATAATCCGGCGCAGGGTAG
The DNA here is from genome assembly GCF_040938575.1 of Ambystoma mexicanum. Lineage (NCBI taxonomy): Eukaryota > Metazoa > Chordata > Amphibia > Caudata > Ambystomatidae > Ambystoma > Ambystoma mexicanum. Next base: position 1,019,776,061 of record NC_090922.1, on the reverse strand, counting down.
CAGAAGCAGGATGATCCGGCGCAGGGTAGCAGAAGCAGGATGATCCGGCGCAGGGTAGCAGAAGCAGGATGATCCAGAGCAGGTAAGCAGGAGCACAGTGAGTGTGTTGCTAATGCAGCTTACAGAAAGCAACACAAAGCACTGGAAGAATCTTGGGTGTGGCTTATATAGCCAGCCACACCCAAACAATAGAGAGCTCATGGACTTTCATGCACTTCCTGTTTGGCAACAGGAAGTGATAACCAGGAAGTTACTACAAACACCAGGAAGGAATTCAAAGAAGGTATCTGCTATGGGTTTTTTGTGTGCCTATGCCAGGGCTGCCAAGCCTCCATCCAGCTTGCCCCGACTACATGCCTTGTAACCATGACAGTCTTCCCCCTCCCAATGGTGTGAGTGTGGGTTTTGGCTTATCAGGATTGTCCCAATGGAATCTTTGCACCAATCGGGGGGCATGCACGTGTGTGCTGGGTTCCCATGATCTTTCCTGGGGTCCGTACCCCTTCCAGTCAATCAAGTAATACAGGGTCTTTTGTACTAGTTTGGAATCTAATATGTTCTTTACCTCATATTCTGGTGCTTCTTCACCCACTTGTATGGGTGCGGGAGGTGTGGAGGTTCGGGTTCCTTGGTGTACTGGTTTTAATAGCGACACATGAAATACGGGATGTATACGCATATGTTGAGGTAACGCCAGTCTCATGGCTGCTGGATTAATCACTGTCTCAATCGTATATGGGCCGATGTATCTAGGATGAAATTTATTAGTTTTGGGACCTTTTAAAGCAATGTGTCTAGATGCCAGCCAGACCGAGTCTCCACTTGATAATCTGGGGCTTTTTGTCGGTGGCGATCAGCGTTTCTTTTTTGTGTTTCTTTGTCTTGCTGTAGGTTCTTGCTGGCCTCCCTGGCTGCTTTAATGCTGGCGTGCATATTCTTTACCGCGGGCAGCTCAATGTTTTCTGGCGGGTCGTACAGATCATCTGGGGTTTCGACCATATATAGTAAAAAAAAGGTGTTGAGTGTGTTGAATTGTTGTAGGCATACTCTGCCATCCATAGTATTTCTGTCCAGCTTTGACTTGTTTGGTGTAATAGACAGCGCAAATACTGTTCCATAGTCTGGTTCGTGCGCTCGGTTTGACCGTCCGTTTGAGGATGGTGACTAGAGGACAGACTGATTTCTACTCTTGCCAGGGCACGACATTTCTTCCAAAAACGAGATACAAATTGGCTGCTCTGTCGGAGACGATTACGGTTGTGAATCCAGGTAACTTGATGATTCGGTCTAGAAAAACATGCGCCAGAGTCAGAGCTGAAGGAATACCTTTCAGAGCTATGAAATGGGCCATTTTGGAGAAGAGGTCCACTACTATGAGGATGGTATTATAACCTGAGCTGGGAGGTAAGTCGGTGACAAAGTCCATTGATACTGTGTTCCAGGGCGCTGGTTAAATGGCGATTGGCTGAAGGAGGCCGGCTGGTTTTTGCCTGGATGTCTTGTATTGTGCACACACCTCACAGGTGCCTATGTAGGTAGCAATATCCTCTCGCCAAGTTGGCCACCAATAAGATTTGCTTACTTTCTTCATGGTTTTAGCTATACCTGGATGGGCTTCCAACAGCGAGTCGTGGTAGTCGGACATAATTGCTTGTTGCAGATCAGATCCTTAGTTGGAACGTAGAGACGTCTTTGGTAATATGGTAGTCTGTCTTGAATGGTGTATGGCTTGGCTTTGCAGAAGGAATGTTGTGATGTCATGTGGAGTGTTTATGCCTGAGTGATGGAAGGCATGGGTGAATGTTCTAACCTGGTCAGTTGGTTAGCAGAGGCCTGGGTGATGGGCTGCCAGTGTTTTATGTCCTTTATGTAACTTAAAAGTAACTTAAATGACCGCCTGTAAAGATACTTATGAAGCGGTTAATAAACCTGGCATGTCAATCCAAGAAGGCTGGGAGCTGCTTCGTTACATTGGTGACGATTTGGTCTTACTGATAAGGAACCTGCGTGTAGGAGGAACTAAGCTGGAGAATCTGCTGCGGGGGTGCAGAAAGAAAGGCAAGAGGACAGCACTGCCCCCAAAACAAGTAGGGTCCATCACCCAGGGTGGCAAAGGCGGGAAAAAAGTGGAGCCCACAAAGCAGGATCAGCCGGTAATAAGCTGGAAAGAGAGCTGACTCACGGGGGAGGTCAATGTTCTAACCTGGTCAGTTGGTTAGCAGAGGCCTGGGTGATGGGCTGCCAGTGTTTTATGTCCTATATGCAGTGCTTTAAGTGGGGTAAGAAATTGAGGGGGGGCCCTTGTTTGGGGGCGTGGCTTTCATTGTGGGCGTGGCCTAAAAGTGCACAAATCATAGTAAGGTGCGCAAACAAATATATAAATGTATGTGAGCATTTATATGTTTGTATGCGTACTACTATGGTGTGTGTACTTTTCAAGCCATATTTTATAAACATAGCAATGTTACATATTTCTATGTTTATAAAAGGTGGCTTGAAAAGTGCACAAACCATAGTAAGTTATGCACACTTGTGTGCTTACCTTACTATGGTTTGTGTACTTTTCAAGCCACCTTTTATAAACATAGATATTTGTAACATGTTTCTATGTTTCTAAAAGATGGCTTGACACGTAAACAAGTCAAGGCATCTTTTATAAAGCGTTGATGACGGACAAAACAAACCGCAAGGTGGCTTTGTCCGTCGACAAAGCTTTATAAAAGATGCCTTGAATTGTGCACGTTTCAAGCCGTCTTTTATAAACATAGAAATATATCTACCTTTATAAAAGATGGCTTGAAACGTACACAGTTCAAGGCATCTTTTATAAAGCTTTGCCGACGGAGAAAGGCACCTCGGGCTCTGTGATTTATCTGCTCAGAGCACATAGATCACTGAGCCCGAGGCGTCTTTCACCCTCTGCGAACCTGCGGGCTCCGTGATTTAATCTGCATATTAGATCACGGAGCCCGCGGGGGTCAGTGACCTGGGGAGGGAAAACAAAGGGACAGTAACTTCCTCTGATGACCCTGATGAGGGGTCATCAGAGGGAGTTACACTAACTGACAGAAGTGCCGCCAGCTGTGGCTGGCTGGCACTTCTGTCAGCTTAGCCGACATACTGACTGGCGCATCTCCCGTCGCGGCTGCGGCGGGATAATGCATCCAGCCAATGTTGTGTGGGACGGGGGGCCCCGGCTGGGCCCCGGCTCAGCCCCACTTTATGGAGACTGCCGGGGCCCGGCCCCGGCAGGCCCCGGCCCACTTAAAGCACTGCCTATATGTAAGTTAAAAGCAACTTAAATGACTGCCTGTAAAGATACTTATGAAGCTGTTAATAAACCTGGCAAGTCAACCTAAGAAGGCTGGGAGCTGCTTCGTTACATCCAATCCTCGTCGCCATTGTAGTGAAGTAACTCCTAGCCTTCTTAGGTTGACTTGCTAGGTTTATTACAAGCTTCACAGGTATCTTTATAAGCAGTTTCATAAGTTACATTCAAGTTACATATAGGACATAAAACACTGGCAGCCCATCAACCAGGCCTCTGCTAACCAACTGACCAGGTTAGAACATTCACCCATGCATTCTATCACTCTGGCATAAACACTCCACATGACATCACAACATTCCTTCTGCAAAGCCAAGTCATACACAACACATCTCCTCCCCTTACATTGCACATCACGCTCAGCGAGCCGTTATACAACACAACTGTTCTCTCTTTTTGTCCCAAGCCAGTAGGTCTCTTTCAGACATACTTTTTTTTAATGCTTCCTGCAGTGTGCTTAACAGAGATGGGCCAATGCAGAAGCCGAGAATGTTATGGCTAGGTATGATCTCCACCGTTTTAGGGGCATTATAGACTTCCTCTCCTGTGCCAATGCGGGATAACGCATCTGCTTTCCCGTTCTTAACTCTGGGGCGGTAGGTGATCACAAAGTCCTATTCCATTAAGGATAGGGTCCAACGGAGCTGTCTTGAAGACTGAGCTTTCGCTGAGCGTAAGTATTGCAAGTTCCGATGATCTGTTATTATTATGATGGTGTGCTTTGCTCCAAGTAAGTAATGCTGCCATTTGCACAGTGTATTCTTAATTTCTGGAGTTCTTTCTCAGAAATCGCATAGTTCAATTCAGCCCCCATGGCAATGCTTGAAGCGTCCGTTTCCACGATGTACGGTAAATCGGGCTGCGGGTGTTGTAGTATTGGGGCTGAGGTGAATTTTTCCTTGAGGGCTCGGAAGGCTTCTTCCGCCGCTGGTGTCCATTCAAATTTTCAGTGTTTACGCAGCAAGGACGTAATTCGGTGTACTAAATGTGAGAATCCTGGTATGAAGCGTCGATAGAAATTCGCAAAACCTAAGAAACTCTGTACTCCCTTTACAGACATGGGGGAGGACCAGTGAGGATTGCCTCTACTTTTCTATTGTCCATCTTGATTCCCTGCGGTGTCAGTACACATCCCAGAAACTCCACCTCGGTGACGTGGAATGAACATTTTTCAAGTTTTGCATACAGTTGGTTTTCAAGCAGTTTGCGGAGTACTGCTCGCACATGGGTTACGTGTTCTTGGGGAGTGGTGGAGTAAATCAGAATGTCATCGATGTAGCCGACTGCGCAGACATCGAGGAGTTCCCGTAACACATTGTTCATAAAATGCTGGAACGCAGCCTGAGCATTGCAAATCCCAAAGGGCATGACCTGGTATTCATACAGACCATAGCGGGTACGGAACGCAGTCTTCCACTCGTCCCCTTTCGTCATGCATACCAGGTGATAAGCGCCACTTAAGTCTAGTTTTGTGAAAACCTTTGCTCGTCTCAACTGGTCTATGAGGACTGGTATCAGAGGTAATGGTTACTTGTTCTTTATGGTGACATGATTTAGGGCCCAGTAATTGATACACGTTCTTAAATCCCCCTCTTTCTTAGCTATGAAGAAAAGTGGGGAGGCGGCTGGTGACTTAGATGCTCTAATGAAACCGTTGGCCAGGTATTGGTCTAAATAAGTCCAGTGATGAGTGTTTTCTTCCTCGGTTAATGCATAAATGCGGCTGCACGGTACTTGTGCCCCTGGTAGCAGATCGATCTGGCAGTCAAACTCGATGTGGTGGTAACGTATTAGCTTGCTCCTTTGCAAACACGTCCTGGAACTCTTGGTATTTCGCTGGTAGGATCCCCATCAAATCTAAATCTGCTATCTTTTCCTGTGAAGCTAACAATGGGCTTCTCTGGGTCCCTTTGTTGGCATAGCAAGAGACGCATTCTGTGGGAAAGAGTAAGGTTTTCGCTTGCCAATCTATCCTTGGGTTGTGCGCCTCTAGCCACGGTATCCCAAGAATCAGCTGGAATTGGGGTGCTGCGATAAGGTTGAATTTAATACCTTCCCTATGACCATCTTGGCAGATTAAGGTGAGAGTGGAAGTACACTGTTACTGGTCCCGAAAGGAGTTGTGTGCCATCCACAGCTGTCACACTTTCAACGATGTCCTTACGGTGGAATGCCAATCCCAAGGTCTTTGCAGTGTTTACGTCCGAGTAGTTCCCGATAGCCCCACTGTCTATGAAAGCCTTGAGGGCATGCATTCGGGTGGGTTGTGAAGGATCTACCAGAACCACAGGAATACTGAAATATGAGATCGGAGTGCTCCGTTCTTGGCTCGACAGACCGATCTCTACATCTGCCGGGCGTTGGAGTTTTCCGCTTCTGTGTCTTCCCTTGTGTTATCCAGGACCCCCATTGTCTTCCGTGCGGGTTTAACCGCGCAGTTCCAGAGGAACTGACCAGATTGGCCGCAATATAAACAACGTTTTTCCTGACGCCTCCGTTCTCTGTCTGCTTTGGTGAGTGGTCCTCTGAGGACACCCAATTGCATGATCTGCGAGTGTGTTTCGGGGGCCTGCTGATTGGAAGCTTCTTTCGGTCGGACATACACTGGTCTATGTTTTGATCTGGTTCGGTCAGCCTTGCGATCCTGTAACCGATGGTTAGTTGCATAGTCAGATTGATGTATTTGCTACAGTCTTCAGGGAGGATTAACTACTTGTGCCAAGACACCTTTTAATTCTCCTCTCAGTCCTCGATAAAATAATGTTGTTCGTTTCTGCACTGGCCAACCTGATTCGGCTATTAGACGATTGAATGTGGCGACATACGAAATAAGATCCTGACCACCTTCGCAGAGAGCAGCTCATCATCCAAGACTTGACCACAAGTCTGATGGGCAAACAGTTTTTCCAGTTCACGTTGAAAACCTGGGTAATTTCTCAACAAGGAGTCATCCCTAAGCACTAACGGGACAGACCAGTCTGCCCCCTGTCCTCCTAAGTAGGAGAGAACAAAGGCTACTTTAGCATGGTCGTTCAGAAAAGAGTCCGGTTTGCATATGAAGTGTAGGCTGCATTGATTCATGAACGCTCCAAATTTCTTGGGATCCCCAGAGAAACGTTCTGGGGATGCTAAAGGGATATTGCCTGGAAGTAATTCCTGAATGGGTGTGACTACAGGTGCCACGGTAGGCTGCCGCTGAGGGGCTCCACCTGGTAGGGGTGATAGACTGGCTTGGGTCTGTAAGAGCTGTCTTGCCAAGTTGTCTGTTTTGTCCCTGTTGACTACCATGTCGCACGTTAAGGCATTAGTCTCTGCACGGGCTGCATGCACCTCGGCCTGTAGTTCGCCTAACAATAGGGAAAGCTGGTCTACCTCAGGTTTCCATCGCTCGGGCAGAGTTGTTGAGGATGGCTTTGTGTTCTGTCACACTCACCTGTGTCTCTGTAGGAGCGATGGATGAGCCTCCTTTGACCCAGAGTTCTCACTTCCCCGTTTCACCCGGAGGAACACCTGTCAAATATAAGATGCAGACTCAGACCTGGGTTCACCGGATTCCCCTGGGCCCCTTCCCTTCTCTCTACTATGTGTGGTGATGTCCCCTAAGGGCTTACCTTGATTTTTAGTGGGGTGTGCACTCCATCCTGCATTCGCAGGGGTGCGATTCTATGGGAGATTCACAGCCCTACACTCGTAGGGATGATGCCAATGTCTGTTTGCCGAGTTCTGATGCCACACGCTGTTATATGCCTTCACAGCGAGGCAGTGTTCAATGTGCTAGTTTCTTCACTAGCAAGAAGGTCCTTTCCACTAGGCGAACGTTGCGCGGTGGATTGTGAGAGTCCGGTATTGTCCGAATCGTCTTATTTTGCCAAAGATATCTTGGGTGAGTAGCGCTGCGTGTAGACTCAGAACCGCCGGTAGGTATGCGTGGAATTATAGGTTTGAGCGCACCTAGTAATGGCTCTCCTTTCCCTTGCAGGAGTGGATTATGGAGTGCTTGCGCCACGAGTCTGAGTTCAGCGCTAATGGAGAGCCTCGGAGGTCGGGTAAGTATGCACATAGGCTTTGGTAAGTATGCACATCGTTACTGGAGCGAGCGCAGTAAGTAATGTCTCTCCTTTCTTTTGCAGGAATTTGGGCGCTCCGACTACGAACCTGGATTCCAGCGTAGATTCGGTGAGTATGCGCAGTGTTACTTTAGAGAGTGCGCTAAAGAAAGTTCTTCTTTGTGCTTACAGGTGCCGTGTAGGTTTCACCTAGTGTTCGGGGAAAGCTGCGGCAGGGAGAAAGCACAGAGGATGATCCGGAGCAGGGTAGCAGAAGCAGGATGATCCAGAGCAGGTAAGCAGGAGCACGGCGAGTGTGTTGCTAATGCAGCTTACAGAAAGCAACACGAAGCACTGGAAGAATCTTGGGTGTGGCTTATATAACCAGCCACACCCAAACACTAGAGAGAGCTCATGGACTTTCATGCACTTCCTGTTTGTAGTAACTTCCTGTTTACCACTTCCTGTTGCCAAACACCAGGAAGGAATTCAAAGAAGGTATCTGCTATGGGTTTTTTGTACGCCTATGCCAGGCTTGCCAAGCCTCCACACAACTTGCCCTGACTATATGCCGGGTACCCATGACACTGTCTTCCCTTGCAGTTGCACCTGAAAGGGTTTCAAAGCCTTGAATACCGCTAATATCTCCAGTAGGTTTATATGGTTGGACGCTACTTGAGGGGATCTAACTCCGTGCGCGGTCTGCTGAAGCAGATGAGCTCCCCACCCCGTGAGAGATGCGTCTGTAGTGAGAGTGGCTTCCACTGCAGGGGTGGTGAAGGTCGTCCCCTTCAAGAGGTTTTCTCTTGACCACCACATCAGAGAGAGAACGAGGGCTGGAGAGACAACTACTAGTTCTTTCCATTGTCCGCTGGCCTGATAGCACTGGCTGTTGAGCCACTCTTGCATGGGACGCATGCACAGCCGTGCGTGGGGAACCAAGTATATGCATGACGCCATCATTCCTATCAAACGCATGGCCTTGCGCACCGTCACCTCCCGACTGGCTACATATTGAGGGATTTGAAACGGCATATTCTGAATCCTCTCGTTGGAGGGGAAGACGAGACCGTCCTTCGTCCGAATTAGAGCTCCCAGAAATTGTTTTATTTGACTGGGGACTAAACTGGATTTCCTTTCGTTGATTGAGAAACCCAGACTGAAGAGGAGATCTACTGTTCTTTGGGTGTACAAAAAACTTGCCGAACGAGTCCCCCGTAATGAGCCAGTCATTGAGGTAAGGGTAAACTGGGACCGAGTCTGCGCAGGTGTGCTGCCGCCACTGCCAGGACTTTGGTAAAAACCCTTGACGCTGAGGAGATGCCGGAGGGGAGTACCTTGAATTGGTAATGCCTGTCCTGGATCATGAACCTGTGCGCTGGCAATATTGAAATGTGAATGTATGCACCTTTGATGTCCAATGTTGCCATATAGTCCCCTTGTTTCAGCAATGGGATCACCTCTTGCAGTGTTACCATGCAAAACTTCTGGGGTTTTATAAACGTGTTCGCTGGGTGCAGGTCTAGAAAAGGGCACATGGTGAGATCCTTTTTGGATACAAGGAAGTACACTGGAAGTACACTGAATAAATACCCTTGTTTACCTGAATAATAGGGATGGCTTCTATGGCGTCCTTTCCCAGCAGTGCTTCCATCTCTTGATTGAGGATCTCCAGATGGTCCGGTGAAAGGCGCTGTGAGCGCGGCGGTCTTAATTGTGGAGGTCGGGCGAATTCCACGCAGTAACCGTGGGCAACCGTCTTTATGACCCACTGGTCTGAAGTTATCCCCTCCCACGCCATGAGGAAAGATGTTAATTGCCCCCCGACCGGGCTGACATGGGAGGGGACCTGGATTTGGTGGTCATTTCTGACCAGAGGCTGTGGCTCCTCTGGGACTGGGGCCTCTACCTCTGCCGCGTTTCTGACCCCTTGACGGGTAGTATGCAGTGTTTCCAGAAGTTTGTCCTGAGTTGAGGTTCCCTGTGCCGTAGTTGTTTTGACCAGCACAGGCTTGCCCTCGAAAGGACCGCCGAGAGTTATTACCCCTCTGGGTGGAAGGTATCTGTGTGATCTGTTGCAGAGACTTCAGAGTCCCATGCTCCTTTTTGGCTGTTTCCAAAGTCTAATCCACCGCTTTCGCAAAGGGGTTAGATTCCTCAATGGGCTTATTGATGAGGGAGGCTTGAGTTTCCGGTTTAAAACCTGAGGTCCCTTGGGCCAGAGACCTGCCTGCAGTTTCCCCAGTGTCCAGGGTATTTTTGATCACATGCTGGTTAACTTGTCTTCCCTCTATTACAATGGAGAGAAGCTTTGATTTGGCGGGTTCAGGAACCTCTTGGAGGCCTTCCTGGAGCAAGTTCCATTGGGTGTCAGTATAGCTTGCCAATAGTGTTATTATTAGTTATTAGCAATCCGCGTAGTGTATGCGGCCGCTGACGTGACACTTTTGCCAAGGTCATACAGTCACTTGGATTCCTCGTCCGGCTGTGATTCCCCCTTTTCCGAGTGGTAGTCACTACCAATGAATCTGGGAAGGCGTGCCCTCTAATGTATAGAGGGTCGGAAGGGGAAGGGCGAAATCATTTTTCGACTCTTGGGTTCACTGCCCGAGTTTGAGCTGGTGATACCAATGAGGGGGCCACCCTTCTCTTAATAGAATTAAGGAGGGGGATGGCCTGGCTAGATGGAGGTTTCTCCTTAAGGATATCCTCTACAAAATCCTGCTTAGGCACAGCCTCTTGAGTGGAAACTTTAAAGTATTCAGCTGCTTTTTTTTTCATTTGGTCATCTACAGGCGAGCCGGGGTGGACGGAGGAGAATCCAGGCACAAAACATCAGTGTCTTGATCTTGCTGTGTCCATGGCTCCTGACCTTCCTGCTGAGTTTTATCCCAGTTGTCCGTAGTATCTTGTTGTTCTTCATAACTTTGTAGAAATGAAGCTTCTTCCTCTTCATTATAAATGACCCTATATGTGTCCATGTGGACAACGTCTTCCTGCTGAAAGGCAGAAGACTGATCTTGTTGAATTTGGAGGCTAGGGTCTACCCGAGCCCTTTTGGGGGAGGATGATCACAAGAACTAATAATTTCCTCCAGCCAATCCATACACCCTTCAAACTTCTCTGTAGTCCATTTAGTGGACCTAAGCAGCCCTATGGGTTGAAGAACGGTGTTCTCCACCCTCTGGCATCGAAAAGTCTCTCTTAGGGTGTCTGAAAGAGGCTCTCGACTATCTTCGTAAGCATCGTAAGAATCGGGATCCAATCTGCATCTGAAACTTTTTCCGCGGCTTGTCCCATAACTTTAGGCGGAACCTGGGTAAGACCCACCGCTGTTATAATTCTTTCGATGCTGCTTTCGATAGTCGCCGAATCGGCGTGAGACAGTGGCTCCGATGGTTTATCGGTAGGTGTACTACCTTCCGCGGCACTAGAGGGCCTAGCGGTTGGTTTTCCGGGTAGAGGCCTAGCCGTAGTTTTCGGGCCTACCGCTGCCTTTGGGACCGTCGAAGCGTCGGGTTTCCGCGCTTCGACGTGTGCAGTTTTTGGAGTAGCGCCCTTACTTGATTTTGATTGCCCAGTCGCAAGACTCTGCTGAGGATGCAGGGAAGGCTTTGGACCTGAACGATTCGAGGAAACTGGCGAAGATTCCGGCGGCCCCGTTGGCGCTTTCACCTTTTTCGACGAAGACGTCGAAAACGGTGTAGGGGCTGTTTGCTTAGTGTGATGCGTAGTACGCCCCAGTCGCTGGGTGTTGTCCCTGTAGCGAGACCAGTCAGGCCTTAAAGGGTCGGGGACGGGCGTGGCGGACCTAGAATTGTCCGCCTCAAGGTCTATAACATCCGCAACGGATGTTTGGTCATCCGAAGTATCCCTGTCCCTCTCAGCAGGTGTGGCGGTGGGGGAAGGGGGTTCCACCCGCGACATACCGTACACAGCCCACCGCTTTACACGGCGCTCCTTAAGGGTCATAGGCTGAAGGAGTTTGCAGGCCGCACACCGCTTCTCGTGGTGCTCTAGGGGGAGACAGGCGTTACACATCCTGTGTTCGTCCTTCCAAGGATATCTAACCCTACACTTAGGGCAGAATCTAAAAGGAGTCTTTTCCATAGTAAAGGGAAGGATGACCAGACCAAAGGGGAAAAGAGGGGAAAGGAGGAAAGACATACCGACAATATGGCCACCCCAACCCCACTCTCCCTACTGTATAGGTCAGCCATAGGGCCTGACCACGTGGGAAATCCGGCCGCCGGATTTTAGGTGCCGAATTCCACAGCCGTAGACAAATCCCCCGCAGTCTTTGTCGAAGATGTTCTTGTGATCGATGTGACTTAACGGGGAATAACCCACAATTCGGTAAAGATAAACAATGTCTCTATTAAGAGCTCTGCTATAGGGCGACCAGTTATCTGGGCGGAAAAAAACAATCTGAGGGACCTCGGCACATGAGGGATTTTGGGTACACTGCACGTCACTATAGGGATAGTGTTACAGACACGCCTATGCCCACGTCCCCTTTCGGTCCCTGAAAGACAATACTCCACGGTTACCAATGGATGTCGGACCATATGCACAGCATGTGATTCTAAGCAGATTAACAAGCATCAGAAATGTATATATTCCATTAAGTACAAAAGGTAGCTGTCTTTGAATTTGGTTACTGATGAACAGGGCGTTGCAAAGCATTTTCCAGCATTTGGTCCTCCGCTGAAATGCTCCATCACCTTCACACCGCCATTTCCCTTTTCACAAAGGCCCAAACCACTTCAGTGTGCATGTTTTTCAGATGCTTCATGTCCAGAACAAATAACTCCAGGATTCCTTTAGTTCATTGTATGGCCCAAGTCACACACAACATGCCAGGGCTCTGACTTGTTGACACTGTCTTTGGTTTTAAATACCTGCCACACTCGAAATTGCTATTCCTCTCTACTCATTCAACAGAAATCTTGACTTCATCCACTTGATTGACTTCTGCCATGATAGGAGCAGAGCTATGTGTTTAACACTAGCAGCAAAGACTGGCAAAAACATTTCACTTCAGTTTTTGACTTAAGAGATGCATTTTATCTGCCATGGTAGTAGTATGAAAACCTTGTTTTCAGGAAGGGGTTTGTGGTTTCGAAAGGATAAGCTGTTTGTTCAAGGTTGCAAAGATCCAGATATCAATGTGTTGCATGGAGTGAATTTTAGCAGAAAAGGTCAGATCCCATACCTGCGATGCATGTGTAAAGTAAGGTCAGTACAAGTTGTAGAAGTCTCCAGCATGGCACTTTTTAAACTTTGTAATCTTTGTTGTATTTAAGTAGGGACGCTGTCGATTCATCACTGAACTGTGCGACTGCTCGGTTTAGTGTGTGTAATATAGTTACTTCACCTCAGTTCTCTATATCGGAGAGAGACACCCCTTTTATAAAGCATTTTGAAGTAGGTTATGGGGTTTTAAAAAAAAAAAAACGTTTTCTACGATAAGTACATTTCTGCTACAGTTGTAAAAAACATACTGATCCTTTAAGACGGGTACAAATATGTGTTTTAGCAATTTTGTTTTCATTTTTTGCAGTGCAGTTACTTCCTGAAGTAAATGATCTTCTGCATGCAGTGTACTATTCAAAACCAAGAGATTTCTTTTACCGTTGGCCCATGGATTATACTTTAAAGGCTACATGGTATGCAGTTGTAAATCGTACCATAGGTGGCTTGGGAGTGCACAATGCTTTAAAGTGAGGAGAAGGGTGAACTGCACGTTCGCAGAGAGTGTAGGCTTCAGAAGACCCCTCAAAGCATCTCCTCAGATGTAGATATTTCACAGATGTAGTAGGTTTCAGGCGACCCCCTAAGAATCTCCTTTGTTCATTTAATCTCTCCTATAGTGCAAGTTTAGAAGACACTCAAAAGCATTTGTGCTGGCAGGTTCAACAGTGCGAGAGTCGATTGGCTCCATCCATTTCGCTTCTCGTACTTCTATATTAATTGATGTTGGCCTCTGGACAGATCACTTATTGAGGGAAAAGCTGCCCTTATCCTGAGGTTTTGATCAATCCTGTGTCCTAAAGAGCTTGTGAGTAATTACGTACTTATTGAGCCAGAGTTCCAATTTGTGTTTAGCAAAGTAAATGAGAAGCTCTTTTGTGCTAATTGAAGGCTGACAAATTAATGTGTGCATGTTGTGAACACACTCAGAACTATATGCATATATCATTCAGTATAGGTTATAATTAAATGTGTTCTTAAACTTGCACATAAAATCTAAATGCATGCACCACAGACACAAAGATTTTGCAGTCAGCCCTCTCCAGGTGAGGTTTATATGAATTGCTATATTGCACCCTCATGCTTAGTAATATTCTATGGGTGTAGGTTTCATGGGGTGACTACTCGCCCGTTAAGTGTATGGTGGAAATGCACACTTTATTAATTTAATGGAGAACTCTAGTTACTTGTGTTCTGCCATGCCCATCAGCAGGTTAGTGCCTAGCACACCTTCATGTCATGAGTTTTCTGCAATTGATATTTTAATCAGAAATAGGACAACAGGAAAAACACTTAATGTTAAGGAATGCATTAAAGAAAATCCGAGCCTTTTCAAATGTCTTCAGGTGTACAACACAAGAGTTCAGTATGAAATATTTCTCAAAAGACAGCCCATCATTATTACACTGAACAGTGCCAGAACTATTAACAACATTATTTATCTTGAAATCCCGCTGTGGTGGTTCGATAGAAACAGAACAAACGGTCTACAAAATCTATTCACGTGCTAGGAGCAGCCTTAGGCAAATACACACCAATAGCTTATAGGCCAGATTTCAACTTCAGTCCAATATTTGGGTTTTGTACCAGTTAGTTTGCATTTCAATGCCTAATCTCTGCCCCTTCATTTAAAAAAAAAAAAAAAAAAAAAAAAAAAAAAAAGGATAGTCCAAATTGCATCAACATACATGTATCTGCTAAAGTATCAAGATTGTGCCTTCAACTTGCAGAACACATCAAAACCTATGCTAAAACATTTCTTAAGCACAGCATACACCGTCTGGGGCATCTTGACGTTGTGGAGACTAGTCGGACAAAAGAAAAGGAGAACAAGAAGATAAAAGATTTAAGAGCACAAAGGAAAGACAGATGATCCAGCCTATCCTGAAGTGGCAAAGACAGAGCGTTCCAAAGCCATGCAGCAGCAACGGAAAAGGAGCGCACACCAATAGGGGACCATTTAAAGCAAGGGACAGACGTAGGCCAAGCCACCGAAGATCGGAGGTAATGTGTAGGGACGTATGGGCAAAGTTTTGCCTGCAAATACTGAAGCCCGGACGTGTAGAAAGCCAGACGGACAAGACATCGACAGCCGCCCCCCGTCTTTTAAAACAAAGCTGAGGACAGGCAGAGGACCCAACTCAGATGGCCAAAAATCAGCAGGGACATCCACAGCCAACCCTACCGTAAGCACCTCCGTTTTTATCGCTGTTAAGGCGAAGCCAGTGGCAGGACATCCAAGTATGAACAGCCAACAAGCATGAACAGCAGACTTAAGCAATCGATGGAAGGGTTATGAAAGATTTTCATTAATGTGTAATTTTCCCTCCAGTTGTGAACCCCCCCACACCCGAAACTTTTTGGTTTAGTCTGACCACCTAGCCTGACTTTTACCAGTGGAGTTCAGCCTTCTGAGTATCAGTACTGGGAGACTGTTTCCCTTAGTCTTCACTTTGTTACCATTTCTTTGTAACTTTTTATCAGTGTACAATGTACCTTCCAGTACAGTGCGCTGGGGTCTGTTTTTCATTTTTAAGGCCCTAGACACCCTCAAAGGATTTTTGGTGAATGTACAAGTGTGCCCAGGACAGAAATGGTGGCAGTAGTTACTTTTAAATTATTTTTGACTCTTTTCAATGGTCCAAACCACATTTACCGCGTTTGGCCCAGGACAGTGGCCAGTGCCTAAAACGGCCACACCACAAAGTCCTTTGTTATGTCCTTTTGGGCATTTTTCCCTTAGCCTTCCCCAAGTCGAGCTGATCCGGGAAAATCCTTATTTGGTCATGCAGGCTCCGGTGAAAAAACTAAATGTTTGCAGGCTTCTGCGTGCCTTGTGTGTGCGCCCAGGATGTGGGCTGGACCCGTCTAGTCTGCTGGGATGACTGGGACCACAGTGGTTCATGACGGGTCCACGTCTGGGATGGTTGAACGTGAGCAGATCTCCCATTGCTTGCCCTTGGTTTTGGCGTGAAGCAAACTTTGGATAAGATAAAGCACTCTACAGCCATTCCAGGTCGATCTTCTGGGTTCTCACCAAACCTAATAAAAGGAGCTAAGTATCCTGAACCAAAGAAACAGATCTTTGGAACCGCTGGAGACCAGCTGGAAGGTTTGGCACCCTGACCCCACTGTTGCGCAGTCAGAGCCTATGTTTCTCATTGATCATAGAAGGCCTGCAAGGGCGCTTCGACCCTTTGGAGTAGTGGGACCAACTACTCTCGGCACCTCCTGCCTAACCTGCAAACAAGCCCCTTCGGAAATGTTCCTGGAATGCCCAGTGAACTGACCAGCTCGTATGGTACCTTTGATCTGGAATGGCTGCTGCCTCAAGTTTTGACTTGAGACTTTGGGAACCGTAAGCTCTTGGTAGAAGGCACTCTCCCGTCGACTTTATACACTTAGCATTCCTAGGTCTGGAACTAGGAGAGTCTGCTCGAGCCAATGAGGTACCCTTGTCACCCTGCTGTGGTGACAAGTTTCGTGGGTGCCTTGCTGCTGTGCCCTAAGACGAGCTGCAGTGGAACTGGCCCGATCCCTTCCTCAGAAGCGGAGAAAAGGCCACTGGCCTGACACAGACTGAAGTCCCGGACCGCAGCCGCTGAAAGCCGGAGGGACGTGCAACTGCTGGACTCGAACCTGCGAGCGAACTGGACTTAACTGGTGAAGTTTGGTCCAGACTGCGTCGAGTGCCGGTGAGTACTTGCAACACTTAATAGTGGCCCCTGGCACATCCATTGACTTTTATGCACAAATGTCCCCCAAGGGCCATTCACCTTTGTTGGGGTAGCCTGCGCTACCATCCTATTCCCGATTCCTGGAAATTGCTGTGCCCTCTTGTGGAGACCCTCTTTGACTAGTAGAACTTTATTCTTCATCACCTCCCCGAGACACTACAGCGCCTTGAAGAGACCTGATTTGTACTTTAATGCACGATCGAGCGCTGCAGCGCTGAACGTACTTTTGAGCACAAGGCTTCACACTTCGTATGGATTGGACTGCCGATTAGTTAGGGTTGTGATTCCGGAAGAACTGCCCAAAGTATATTTGTACTGACCCTCTTCTGTTACAGGTTGCGGATCCATACTTGCTTAATATTGCTTTAGGATAATAGTTAATGTACATATGTTCACTAGTATTTGGTTGTGTTAGAATTGTTAATATTACTGTAGTTTCATCTTGTGTTCGACTTAAAAGGCCTATAATAAATGTATATGCATTTTTGATATATACACCTGACAGAGTAATTTGTGGTGTTGTTTACTGTGGGCCTTCGATCACTCTCACCCCACCTGAGACCTAGTCTTGACCGCCACCAATGCTACCTCGATTGGCCTTCGCTTGTCCAGAAGGTTACCCTGCTCCAAGAAACTAGGCTGGCCTTCTGAACCTCTGCCCACCAGGTCAGAGTTCAGAAATCCATCTTAACAGGAAGGGATAGGTAAAAGCGCACCCCTATCCGAGTGTCATCCGAGTAATAGTAACACTGAAACCCAAAACAGTGAATCAGTATAACAAAAGGCTTTATAAACACATTAAAGAGCAGTGGCAAAAGAGCCACACCCTAAACCACAAGTGATCGGTATAGCAGATGACGTAAAAGGAGAATGAAAGAAAGAGGCATTGTGAATGGTCAGAAAGCAAAGAACAAAACTAGTCTAGGACCAAGCCATCAATGCCCGTGGAGGCGAGCCTGTTAACCAAGATGGCATGGTCTACTGTCGAATGCGGCTGAAAGTTCTAATATCAGCACACTGACACCACCCAGATCTGCGCCAGGTCGTCCACAGCAGAAACCAACACTGATTCAGGACTGAAAAGGATTGAGGAACCCAGAGTCAAGAAAAAAACGCATAAGGGGTAACTAAAGACTCCAGAAGTTTCATAGGAAAGGAAATTAAGACAATCGGACGAAAATTAGAAAGAAACAAAGGGTCCAAATGTGATTTTTTACATCGAGGAAAAACCAGAGATTGCTTAAAAATAGACGGGACCAGGATACAAGACAAAGAAGTGTTAACTGTCAAAGTCAGAGAAAGTGAAATAGAAAGGACCACCTCCTTAAGAATGGCAAGTGGAATTGAATCAGCAGCCGGTGCCAATTTCAGATCCTTGGTGGCCAAGATAATAGCAGAGGCCAAAAATCTGGGAAATTTGTGCCAAACCAGGACAGGAGCAGAAGAATTTATGAAGGGGGCCAGATAAACGGGCGGTACACCCAAATCTGAAACCTTATGACAAATGGTCACGATCTTATCCTTGGAAAAAAAGAGAGCGGGAGTCGAATAATTCCTGGCAGCGCAGGATTGGAAAGGGGGGCCGATGAGACCAGTTTGAACAGTTCGCAAAGCAAATTTACCACCAGTTCAACATGTGAAGCTTAATAGGCACACTTAGTATCAATAAGTGCTTTTTGGTAAGCAGCAGGGGCTTAACGAAGCAAAAAGTGGGCAAGAGGGCAGTAAGAAATATGCCACTTGTGTTCGCCTGTCTTCGAAGGAGCCGAAGAGCAGTGAGCTCAGGTGTAAAGCACAGTTCCGAGGGACGACCCACAGGCTTGACTGGCTTCAGTGGAGCCAGTATGTCAGCTACAGAAGTGAGACCAGTAGAAAAGGATGCAAGGTTATGTGAGCTACAGGAGGCCAGAAAGTCATTGATGTTAGAGGATAGGCAGACCAGGATTGGTGGCTGAAGGAGGTACTCTAAAACGTAAAAGGGATGACCACATGATCAGACCAGGTCACAGTTAGAAACGGGAAAAGAGTGAACATGGAGGGGGAGGGGGTGGAGCAAATAAGAGGTCCATGGTATTGCCATGGGAATGGGTAGGCCAGTCACCTGCTGAAGGAGGTTAAGGTCTGACAAAGCCGAGACCAGACAAGCCGCCTGAAGGTCTGTGGGGCATTAAGATGCATATGACAGTCCCCCAGCATGACCAAAAAAGAGATAAGACCCCGGTGGGCGGTAAACAACGAGCATGCAAAGTGTGCAAGATGAAGAAATCACAATTTGCGCCAAAAAGGCCTCCATGCTAACAGAATGGGAAAGTGGAATCAGAGCAGAGAAATGAGGAACGATGAATCGAGGCTGCCACCGGGGTTCAGCGAGTCCCTATCAAATCAGAGAATGGGGTAGCCCAAAGGCAGAGCCTCGGCCAGCAGGGGGGCAGAGGAGGCATTAAGCCAAGTTTCTGTCTCACACAATAAATCCAGAGGGCGCTCATGAAAAAGTTCATAACACGCCAATGCGCGAGCCACTATGGAGCCTACATTAAAGAGGAGGTAACTTACCACAGGCAGCAACATGGCAGCCTTAACTGAGTAAACCTACCCAATAGGCAAAACAGCATCAGGTGCAGCCTGATTTATATACGAATATAGATGCATTTGCTTCAAAAGACTACAATATAGGTTTTCAATTGAGTATGGGGGATTATAAGTGCAACACAGTCCATATGATTCAATGCAAAGCGGAGTATGGTAACTTTCAGTGACAGTCATCTGCATGTTGGCTGTTTGGATTGTAACAAACTATTTCTTGTTCAGTCTGATAGCAATACTAAAAAGATTAACAGCAAGCTAGAATAAAACTGAGACAGTTCTCCAGGACTGAAATCACTACACTGGCTCCCAGTGACTGCGAGGATCAAGTTCAAAACCCTCTGCATTGTCCACAAGGCCGTCTGGGGCCTTGGGCCAAAATACCTTCAACTCTCTCTTCCTAAATATCTTCCTTCTCGAGCTCTTCGCTCATCCGCCTCCAACTCCCTCAGGGTCAGCCGCTTCTCCAAACAACGAGTTGGGGGCAGATCTCTTTCCACTGTAGGGGCCTCCCTCTGGAACAGCCTTCCTACCTCCCTGAAACTTGAGGAGAACCACCTCCGGTTCCGGAAGCACCTCAAAACCTTCCTCTTTGCCTCCGCTTTCTCTCCCCCTCTCCCCTGCTAATACTACTGAAACTGCACTGAATCTGCAACTGGGCCATTCACCGTTCTCGGCCCAGCCACTCTCCCCTGCACTGCCTCCACGGCAACCCCTGCACTACGGGACTGTGTCTGTATCCATACAGCCCCCTTTCCCAGCACTTGTTTGCACTTACCTCGCACTTGCCACCAGCTGGCCCTTGTTATTTATCCTGTATGCTGTATGCTTATAACCCTGTACTGCACTTTCCCCTCCCCCTCTACCCTTGCACTTGCGCGATCTGAATGACACCTGGTCTAGTAAGATCGTTGTCTGTCTCCCCTTGTTCCCCCCCCCCCTGCCTCGTCGCGCCTTGAAACACTTGTGTATAGGCGCGTTACAAATGCCATATCATATCACAGTACCAAAAAAACACGATTTACACATTTGTGAGATTTTCATTAAAATAAAAACAGATGTCCTTACCTTACTGAATCATTCTTCCTTTTCTCCACCTTCATGAGCACAATTACATGCGACTCAACCTGGACATAAGCCTTCAGTCTAAAAATAAATGGCATTTACTTAAGATTACATTTTAAAAACAAACGCATCATGCACTAATATTTCAAAAATTGTACATCAACTATTAAATATGAGTCGTGTGGACACCTCACCAAAGCCATGTTAAGAGTCTGCCCTGGGGCAGTCAGTCATTCAGATCGGTAATCACAGTCATCTAATTAGCTGAAGTACTGGCGCAAAAAATGACGGATTCCACAAACATTCTTCAGCAGTTCTTAACATTTACCGCGTTTAAAGATATCACTGTATTGCCATTGACTGAACAAGGTGACGGACCGTAAGCAACTAGCTCATTGTATAAACAGAAAAGAACATAAAACATTACATTCAATAGACCATTCATAGGGAGTGAACAAACCGATTGACATTTTAAAAAGGGTTAACTAATTATCTACTTGGTGACCAGTGGCATGCATTGAGTAAAGATAAGGAAGGACATGACATTGTTATGAATGCGAAAGGGTAAACCAACCCACAACACAACAGGCATGCATACCAAACTGCAGCTGCACTGACGTGCCAATACGATTTTAGTGGTGAAAAATGTACTCTTAAATACTTTGTTGGTTTTCACACCTTAGTGTCTGACATTTTGATGAACCTTATGTGCAAAGAATGAATACATTCACAAATTTGGCAAAAGTCTGTCAAACCTTCGTCCAATTAGTCACCGCCACAATTTATAGAATGGTAATAACAAGAGCAATCATAATACCTACTAGAATAGCATTAGCTTCCGTCAATAGCCTTCCTTGGATTTTATCCTGAAATTATGATTTGCCAAGTCAAAGGCTGCTTAGATTGACCCACCTTCAATACTGCATTAAATGCACTGCAGAAATAATTCGTGTACATCTATACGATCATCGTAAAATATATTTTAAGAATCACCCTCGTCTTGTTTTACTATGCCAACACATGTGATCGCATGGCCAGAAAAACAGCGGAACGTATTTTAGATGGGGAATAAAATGTACACTGGTTGGATAAAAAGTTACTAAAATTGGCTAATTGCACGTGGTCATGGGTTTATCCAAATGTTTTTGCACAGCAAGATAGACTAGGAGTTCTTGGTGCATGTATTTGAGTAAAATGAATGCCAATTTCGTTCATGAATGACTTACAATAACACATTTACATATGGTGGCGGAAGAATTCCCCAGAGGTGGGCGCTATAAACTAAGGAGTACTTTACAAATGCACAACATTACATTATTAGGCAACACTGAAAGTAGTGGGGGGTCAGATAGGGATGACTGGAGAGGGCATGGGGAGCTCCTCCTTCAACAAGTAACTGAAGATAAAGCGGATTTTGAAAAGATCTACAGTTGGGCTGGCTTTGGCGTGGGGAGAGTAGGGCTAAAGAGCAGAAGGTAGTAGTCACAGGGCATGGGACAGTTCGGTTCAGTTGAGGAGCGGAAGGAACTAGATGGTGGATAATTGCCGATACAATCAGAAGGGTACTGAGGAGCAAGACAATTGAAGGCTTTGTAAACTAGAAAAAGAAACTTGAAAAGGGAGTGGATGTACTTTGAAACCCAACCAGAATGGTGAGCATAGGAAGCATGGGGGACGATCTGGCTTGGTTGAACAGAGTGCGGGTAGTGAAGTTGCTGACTGTAGCAGGTGCAAGGACAAGGAGCAGGTTTCAGGAGTAGCCTAGTTTGCAGAGCAGGAGAGTGGAGACTAGGGTTTTCGTAGAGTGCTGTACAAAATCGATGAATTTTGCAGATGTTCAGAAGGTTATGAGCAACTGTTGGGTGTCTTGACCCACATTCAAGTTATTATGCTACAACATTTGGTGCTGTGGGCTTAGAAAATCCAAGATGGCTGAAAAACCCACATTTGCGCCAAAATCCAGGAAAAACCGCACAGTTTGTGCGCACACCAAAACGGTCGCCTGACCTGCCACCCACCAGGGTGAGCGTGAGGGGCCAGAAGCGCCATGAGGAAATCAGTGCTAAGGAATATGTTGCTGTTCAAAATCTTTGTTATTAATGTCAAAAAGGGGTGCAATACTGGTGCTCACCACTACCAGAAAGCCGGCGTTTTAAAACCACCAGACACTTGTGTAAAACTGAACAAATGAACCCAAACCAGGCCAAAGAAAGACTTGCTAAGAGGTGGATACAATGTAAAACTATATTCTGAAATGACGGGAAGGAAGTAATTGTCTAATGTATGTATTGAAAATAGCTGGGGATGTCAGCAGCTTAAGTGAATTTGGGTTTAAAGCCACTAAAATCGAAATGTTTAGAATAAATGAGTGACCTACTTTTGAGTGTCACATAGGTTGCAATTGTTTAAATGTCATAGTTTTGAACTTAGAATCAGTGTTCTAGCTACATGTGTAAAAATTGCAAGTTTGGTTTGAATGTAGAAAACTGGGAACCAAAGTGACATTTAGCTGAAGCCTGGCTTCAAGAGATTGAATTCTGCCTGACAACTATCCCCGACAGGAGTTGAAACTTGATCAGCAGCTGTGTTCAAACAAAACAAAAACAAAAAGGATAGTGGCTAACTTTCCCTATACTATAAGGGGTCCCTAATTAACACTAGCTATGATGCTTGTCAGTGAAAGCCCAATGCAGAATCAGAACACTGTCCAAATGAACCTGCTCTGACCCTACCATTACAATAACAAAATCAGGACATTGACTCCCTTCTCTTGAAGGTTGATATTCTTCCCAATTCAATGAAATTGGTTATTCTTAAGTAATTCTGAGCAACTACTCTTGTTAAGTCACACATTATACATTCTTCAAATGTATCATCTTCTCTTGATTTAGTTTACTCTTCTGATGCTTAGGACCTTCTTCTCTTTTGTTTTTATTGATACTGTTCCCCTCACTTGGAAATCATAACCAACACCAACACTTCTCTCGACTTTCTGGGTTTTCAATCTTGATATCACATTCTTTAACTCTATTTTGAGTTGGATGCTTAATCTTGGTCTCAACCAATAGTTTTCCCTCTCTCACCAGATTGGGATAAGTATGAGTGTTCCAGTAAGGACTCCATCTTCATTCAATCTCAACAACTTAGTACTGGGATAAATAGCAGCATTCTAGTAATGATTCTCTTTATATTCATTAAATCTCAAAAACTCAGAATTGGGACGAGTAGGAGCGTCGCAGTAAGGATGATCAGTCACCTTCCCGGGTCTCCCGCCTTCCCATTTGCCTGTGGTGTACCATGATAGCGTCACTGGGGTTCTCACTTGATTGGGATGTTCCTGTTCCCATATCAGGCTGGCCTCAAGCAGTCTCAGTGCTTGCAGCCACTGCTTTTCCAGCTTCTCATCTGATGACACTTTGTGTTGCCTCTGCGGTGGTCTCGGCGTGGTTTACAGACTTATGGGTCCACCTCTGTCTGTCACGCCAGCACATATTTTTGCTTCTGGTAAGGACACCATGGATCTGTTTTAGCCACTCTCCATCCCTTTTGTTGACTGCGTGCCAGAATCTCCTTCCAGATTCCACTCTGGAATAGGATGTTGTACGTCCACTGCACATGCCTGTGAGCAAATTTGAATATCATGGGCTCTCTTTCGCTCTCCAGTTTCCACCGGTTTCCTTTATTGTGCTGCCGTGGGCCTTCCTCGGAGCAAAATTGTAGTCCTTTCTTTCGGTTTGTTGATTCTGTATTCCTCCAAATAGTATTCCCTTCATCTCAGTATGAGGTAGTCTTTCTTAAAAGGGATAACTCATATTTCTTGATCAAAATAACACATCTTAGTAGGTTCCTCATATTTCCTCTTCACTGATGGTTGTAAAAGTGCACCATTGGTATGGCTCCTGGGGAGTTCTTCACAAGAACGGCAGTCCTTGTACCCAAAGGGGGAGTCTTTCCTGGTGAGATCCTGCTTGCCTCTACCCATAGGGAGGGTATTGCGGCACAGGCTCACCTCACTAGCCTTACAGGAAAGGCTCCCTCTTTTGGAGAAATGACAGATTCCTGTGATTTGTCACACTCCCAAAAGGAAAGACGAGACTATCCAATGGTAGCTGTAGCAGAGGACATAAAACAAAAAGTGTCTAAACTTAAAGACACTCCCGTCCCCTGCACACCTTACAAGCTGAAATAAATCAGTCAAATTTCATAACATTTGCACTTTTATATATAGAAAGAATTGTCAATTTAGAACATAGGTAACAAAATATCTTCATAAAAGTACAGAAAAAAGGTATCAACTGACTTCCAATATGGCCAGCATGAAAAACAAATCAAACCAGACAAAAAAATAAGCTCCCAATTTTGAACTACAGCTTCAAGCTTACGCGTTTCGGGGACTATCCCCTTCTTCAGGAGCAAAAATATCTCATAGTGGGAATGTTGTCAAAGAAAATAGAGTCTCTGTCTGTGCACGACGTACACAGAACCAGGATCCCTGCGAATACTCCTGCCGTCCTCAACAAGTGAAATGTGATTGCCGAACTCTAAGGCAAATCAATAGCCAATCCAATCCAAATTCAGGACTTCCAGTACCCCGCATCCAATGTAAAGCATCCTGCTGATTATAGAAATGTATATTGCAATTCCAGAAGCGCACCTCTTCACCTCAGATTCAACGGCTCCTCTCCAATTCACATGTAACAGATCCCAAAATTGGGAGCTTATTTTTTTGTCTGGTTTGATTTGTTTTTCATGCTGGCCATATTGGAAGTCAGTTGATACCTTTTTTTTTCTGTACTTTTATGAAGATATTTTGTTACCTATGTTCTAAATTGACAATTCTTTCTATATATAAAAGTGCAAATGTTATGACATTTGACTGATTTATTTCAGCTTGTAAGGTGTGCAGGGGACGGGAGTGTCTTTAAGTTTAGACACTTTTTGTTTTATGTTTAACACATGCTCCAGTGTCAGGGCGTGTATTCCTCCCCAGCACCCAGAATTGTAATAAAATTTCTCTAAATAGTTATTTAGTTTTTGAGTAATTAGGTGTGCTCTGATAGATACTTCTTTTTGTAAGCTGTAGCAGAGGAGTCAGACTTAACATTAGATGGGAGGTTGGCAGGGAGGTACAATTAGTCCCAACAGACACTACACAAGAACACACCGCACTGGTATACTGTAGACATATGGGATACATTACTCATCGTAATCGTATTTGACACGTGTATCTGCTTAGATTCACAAGCTTTTTATAGGCTGAGATCTAGTGGAAGTTGCATAATTTTGCACATGAAGTTTTCGAAGTTTGAAAAGGGACGTCGACAGGGCATGACTGTAATGCGATCCCTAGTGTGATGTACTCTGTACCCATGATCACTCATGCATTGAGGTCCCATTGAGGTCCCTCCAATTATTTGTTTCTGACAAGAGGGAGCGTAAGTTGTAAGCTTGGAATGTAGATAGAGAACATGAGGTGTGAAAGATCTATGCTGTTTCCACAGACACCTTCTACTCCAAGAGGGGAGGAAGGACGGGCACATGAGAATCTAAGCAGATACAATAGTCAGAAATACGATTACGGTGAGTATTGTATCCCTTCTGAGGCTTGTGGATCTGCTTAGAATCAAATGCTTTGCATAGATTAGCAAGCAGTACTAGTAGAAGGAGGTGGGTTGTTGGAAGGTAGCGCTGCAAAGATGTTTCAGCACCACTTGTCCCGCCTGTGTATCACCCCTAGAATGTGTGTCCAGACAGTAATGCTGGGTGAAAGTGAGTACTGAACTCCATGGCATCTAGAGCCACATTTGCTATGAAGGGTAGAGTTGTCCCAGTGCCTCAAGTCGAGTGTGCTCTCGGCTTAAAAGGCAATGTTCTCTTGGCAAGAGAGTAACAGTCGGATGCAGTCGACAATTCATTCAGAAATTTGCTGCCTTAGAGATAGGGTCCCCTTCTCTTCCAGCAGCTACACATACAAAGAAACAATCTGTTTTTCGAATCGTCTGTTTTTTGAAGGTCGAACATGCCAGCTCTGCGTACATCCAGTGTATATGGACTTCTTTCTGCTGTGTTTATTGGGTTCTAGAAAAATGCAGGAAGCTCTATAGTTTGATTGACCTAGAATGTATATATGAATTTGGGTGAGAAGCGATGTGTGCCCCCACATTGTTTTTGTGTATTACAATAAAGGGGTTTGTACTGACAGAGCTTGTAGTTCACCAACCCTTCTGATGGATATAACAGCTATTAGGAAGGCTGTCTTGTCTGTAAGATGTTTAAGGCTGGTTCTGTGCATAGGCCAGAAGCCCCCCCCCCATGATCTTCACAAGTACGATAATTATGTCCCAGTATGATTAGCAATTGGAGGGTACAGTTTAGTTTTTTTTTTACGCCCTCCATGAAAGCCTTAACTAGTAGGGGTAGCGGTACAGAGTCCGATCGTGTAACGCAGCAGTCATCCTTCTGCGTCCAAAAGGTATGAAAGGTGCAGGGAGGGGGAGCAGCCACTACTGCTCTCTATTGAACTTCCCGGCCTTTGCACGTACTTCCCCTTAACAGTCTGACCTAGCCGTACATTGTGTTCTCTGCCTTTTCTCTAGGTCCCCTCATTTGTTGTTACTATTGCAATGTGATGTCCTTTAGGCTCCCTCCCACTCTCTAGGTGGTTGCCCCCCCCACCTCCCAACTGGGGTTATTGTGGTGTGTCCTCTAGGCTCTCTCCCACTCTCCAGGACCCCACCCCACTGGAGCTACCCTTTGTACTGCTAAGTGTATCTGTCTGCGCCTACACTGTGACCCCCCCCCCCCTCACCACCTCTGCACACCCTGCATCCTCTCTTTCGGTCCCTCCCCCTCACACACTCTATGGTGCTTTCGGCCCCCCATCCTCTCCAACTGCTACTCGATCTCCTATCCTTCTCATCTCAGTCAGGAAGGAAGAAGATCAAGCGGGACATCCTGGTCTCCAACCCCGGCCTCCCTTCGCCGATACCTACATCAGTGCTTACTCCAGACAGACTAACCAACAACCTCTGTCTTTCCCTCTCCAGACCTAAGGACCCCTCATATATGGTCCCTCCTCTCCCATTAATGGTGGCACATGGTGAGAGGTCCTCTTGGCCTCCTTCCACTCCTCCAAGACCATCATTATTGTCTAACTGAATGGCACCGTCTTGGTCCAGCGCCCTCAGCCCAATCTCCTCCTTTTTGATAGTCTCTGCGTCTTATAAACTTCCTTCCATCTCCTGATACTACCACCAGCTCCTCTCTGGCTCCTCCACCACCTCTCTGGCACCCTCCTCATCCTCTCTGCGAGTTTGCCATCTACTACCTCCACTGCCCACTCTTGGGCACCTCTACCATCTCAGCGGGTGTACCACTAGCTTTTCAAATGTGGCAACCTGCTCCACGTTGTTACTCTGAACTCTCACTTTGCTGTCAAACATTCCTCTGATATCTGCCACCTCCTTGAAGAACTTGACCTGATGTCCTTGCTCTCACTGAGACATGCTTCACAGCCAGCTCTTTCACGATGACTACAAGATATATATATATTCCTCTGTTCTGCCCTCCTTGCCTCTACATCTCCACTTCTCTTGAGAGAGCTGAACAACCATCAGGATGCTTCTAATCCCTCCTTAGGGCTCTTCACAACCTGGGTGGCACTCTCTTTCCAGCACACTCTGCCGGACACACCTTGGATGTTCTCATCTCCTCAGATATCCCCCACCTCGAACCCTCTCACCACTCCTCTCTTGGACCGACCATTCTCTGCTCTCCTCTCAACTGAAGCCCTGAGTCCCCCAGGCGAAGCCTACCCCAGCACTGCGATCTGCCTTCTAGGTGTTAAGGATTCCAATCGGGTGTCACACACTGGACCAGGACACTTGGTCTTAGCCTGGGCTGTGGTGCTCAATAGGAATGCTTTTTCTTTAATTTCAATGAATTCAAATTGAGCCGGTACCAGACCCGTCTCACACCCCCTTTTACAAATACCCCAGGTCACAATGAACCACGAACCAGGCCGGTTTCTTTATTTTAAAATTCAGAAAAATCAAATTTTTTAATATTGGGCAGCAAACACCAATGGGATAATAATTACAATAGGAATAAAAGCAACACACTTGGTAAACCTTCTAGTAAAACATATCCAAAGCACAAATGAATAGGAGCACTTTTTGAATTAGGATGGATAGCACCCAAGTTTCCCCCCTGCAACTTTCCCTCAACCCACAGATAATCGAATAGCTAGAAATCCATAAAATGGATAGAAAGAGGCAGCAGGTAGTCAGGGTTAAGAGGCAGCAAATAGAATCAAAATCCAACCTTTCCCTCACAAAATAAGAGGTGGGTTTTAAACCCTTTGCAAAGGCCTAAAATGACACTCGGATTTTGACAAATAATTATATGAATGTTTGAATAATGATATACATATGTTTTATCACAGTATTAGGGATGTTATATCACCATCAACCATAAGGTAAGGTATCACAAAAGCATACAGTTAAAGCACATTGAAATTTAAAACCCAGTGCAGCCGAATTCACACGTGGAAAAGTTGAATTTTTTCTAGTTTGCAGTTTTAAATGTAAAAACGTTTTTTTTCTTCAAACAACGGGTGAAAAACACTGAATTGGAATGCATATTTTTGGCAGGGGAGAGATGCACAGCACAGGGACAAAACAGAAGTGAAATGAGGGCTATAGCTGCTGAATTGAGAGAGATTTGGAAGGTAAAATGAGGTTCGTTTTTGGGAAAATAGAGCAGTTTAAAAAAAAAAGAAAGAAAATAAAATAGGTTTTAAAATGAAAGGCAAATTTTACTTGAAATTATCTAGACTATATGGTTAAAGAAAGCCACAGTACGTTCAAAGATTGATTTGCGACGTCAACCTTTTCCCGCCGTGTTCATATCTATGTGGGAATTACTTTAAATTATTCAAAATTTGACTAAGGAGTTACCAGAGGAGATGAATAAAATAATTGCGCTAACACTAGAAACAAGAAGAGGGTGCACAGAGAATTAGCACAGTCTATACAAATTATCAAGGTATGGATAGGGTTGCTTAGAGAGTGTGACAAAGACAAATGTCCAGATGGGGTAGACTATTTGTTATGGGATGGGGAATACTCACAGTCCCCACTTAGATTTGGGAGTTTGAACACTCAACCGGGTTCTGGACTCCTGGGCTCGGGGTCACCAGGTAGCAGCGGACCCTCCTAGTAGAACAGCTGGGCCTGTCTGGTCACTGGACAACAATGACGGCTGGATGGCAGGGTTGCAGTGGGCATGCAGTTAGTGGGCAAAAAGCCAGGCTGGTCTCAGGATGCTTCCCAAAAGAATACCACAGCTTTTCCCTTTGGTTATTGGGATTCATTTAGTGGGATTTCTGGATTGAGGCCTTGCTGGGATGGTCAGCAATGCTTTGGCCTTGCAGTGGAGTCAGGAATCTGGCAAGATCAATGTTGAAGATCAGGAACGCAGGCGCAGGAAATTCAGGAAAGAGTGTCTAGAGTTTTGTCAGCCACCCTTTTTATAGAACATGGTGACATCATAAAACTATACGGTAGGGCAGGCTTATCTAAGCACGCCTCTAAACAACTGTACTGGTCAGGGGTGATAGTTACCACCTTCCTCTCAGCTGGTTGGGTTTCAAGGGCATGATGTCAGATTTATGATTTGATTTTTACAATGTCCAGAACCTCCCACAGTTGCTTTAGCCAAAATCCAGTTTTGCCATAAACGGCACCTTTGTACAGTCAGGGCATCTTAAATTACATAAATAGGTTACATATTTTCTGCAGAACATGTCAGTCCAACTCTACAATTTTTAAGACATTGTTTTGCCCTTCTAATAATTTAGTCATTTTTAGTGTGAAATATTCGGCCTAAAATACTATAACTTTATGCATGTGTATGGATTATCATTAGGCATATCAGTATTGATTTTCACATTGGCATTAGGTACACTTTCTGTGGAATACCCAATTCTCAGCTATTTCTGTTCCCAAGGTGGCAGTGAAGGCTACAACGTCTTAAATTAAAACCCACAAAATTACATTAAAACTGTTTTTACATTCCTGTAAATTTCTGTTAGTTTATTAATAAAATAGTCTTTTGAAACAAATGGGCATCCTTTGTCCTTCACTGGAACCATTTTTTTCTCTTCAGCCCAGTGTGGGGATCGGGGTTTCCCACTTTGATTGAAGGTTTTATGGCCACTTCCACTTCACAGGTTGGTGTCCCAGAACTTCCATTGTAAGAAGCCTCAATCCAGACCAAAGTCTGTCAAGGTAACAATTAGCACTTGTGTGTTCTAGCATCTACTGTGAGGGGCCTTCTGTTGCTGGCAACCCCCAAGCAGAAACCTGTTTGGGACGATGTCCCCCATGCAGCCAATGCAATTTAATTCCTTATTTTATTTATTTTTGTTATAAATCAGAATAAAGCCTGTTGAATAAGATCGCCAATATATGTTTCACAGCACAAAACCCCTTCACATTGCTAGATACGGGCATGGCCTTATCCAACATACACTTTAAAAAAGTATTTTTCTTTATTTGCAAAAGCATATTAAAACATGTGGTGACTGCTGGCATTTTTCTTTCAAATTCTGTTTGCCTCTTCCCTTTCAATTCCCACATTGTTCTACAGTCATAGTTAGTTTCTTGTAGGCAGCAATTTGCTGAAAACACAGATGCACTGAAATTGACATAGGCCCAGAAACCCAAGGCCTTTTTGACGCATTCATCTTTGACATTTTGTAGCCCAAAAGTAAAGCGTTTCCCGTGTAGCTGAGGTAAAGCTTCTTTTGATTCCTTCAGATCTGAACAACAGGCTGTCATTCAGGGATACTGCTCTTGTCTGCTAGAGTACAATGTGAATGTGTATAAGCATGGCAGGGTCTCATTGATAAAAGTAGTGTGATGAGGAATCAGAGGAAAAAGAGCATCAGAGCGGCATCATTTATTTTTAAATGTAAATATTCCCTTTTTTCAAATGGGAACTTTGGGCTTGCAACAAAGCAGCACTGCTTTTTTCACTCCTTTTATACATGTAAGAACACACTGGCGGGCTTTCTCAGTGTGCCTTGTTCCATCCTGCCCAATATGTGCTTGGCAAGATGTTGCAGCATCTTTTTGTAGCTGAAAACACAGTTTTGGTGTGAGGCAATGGTGCTCACAGGAGCCAGCGTAGCCATTTTGCTACTTCTGCTGAAGTGCAGCTTGGTTATGGAAGAGAGTACAGCTGAGTGGGTAAATATATCCTACATAGGTCACACCCTGACACAGCTCTCTCTAAACTGCATCTTTCCATCTCCAACACTCTGGATGTCCTTGCCCCGATCATGAGAATTTGTCTGAAGCCTACATCCAAGTGCAACTCTTGGTATGACTCGGATATCGCCACACTGAAACGCAAGTATAGGGTGGCTGAGAGGAATTGGAGGGCATCGGACACATCCTGACAAACTGGCCTGCAGCCTGCTCCAAAGGCAATACAGTCTCTCTGTCCTGACGACCAAGAAGAGAGCCCACATCTCTGTAACCTCTACCACAGCCAAACTCTTTCAAATCTACAAGGAGCTGGCCAATCCTTCTGTAGTCTCCAGCTCTTCTGTTCCCTCCCAGTCCCCCTTTATGGCTCTGGCTTCTCACTTCACCACTAAAACTCAGGACGTCCTCTCTTCTTCCTCTACCTCTCTTGGCCCACCCTCTGGCCACCTGTCACTCTCCTCCTCCTTTCTCCTCTTTTTCTCGACCACCCATGACAAGGTTTCTAGACAAGTGTCATCCAAGAACGTGCTCTCCTGCTCCTCCAGAACCATCAAGGACCACGTTGACCTCGCTCCAGCCTTGGCCGATTTCGGCAATCACTCTTTTGCCACTGGAACTTTCCCATAAGCACTCCCTTGTAACCCCACTCCTGAAAATTCCTTCTTCCGATCCTTCCTGTCTGGCAAACTACTGCCCGATCTCACTTCTTTCCTGGGCAAACTCCTGGACAAGCCACTCATCTCCCAGCTTACTCTCAAACTCTGAATCTGTTGGTTGTCTCAATGACCATCAGTCTGGCTTCAGAGCAGTAAAGATCTGCTCACTAATCTCGATTTTAGGCTTCCTTCTGTCCTCCTCCTCCTTGAACTTTCCTATGCTTTTGACACAGTCAACCATGCCATCATGATCAATCGTCTCTGTGAGAACCTGGGCATCACGGATCAGGCCTTGGCTTGGTTGACTACCTTCCTCCTGGACCGACCCTCCCAGGTTGAACTTTGGCCCTTTCTCTCAACATGTGATGTTCCCCAGGTCTCTAACCTCTCACCCAGGCTCTTCAATGTTTACTTGGCCCCTTCGCCCCACCTTATTTCTACTTTCACCTCTAACTTTCAGTGCTATGTGGCCGACACTCCACTTTCCTTCAGGCTATCCTCAGCCTCTTCTCTCCTCTCTCGCTCATTCCCAACCATCTATCCGCGATTCAGGAGTGGTGCGCCTCCAACGATTGCTGCCTTAATGCCAGTAAGACAAATCATTCTCATTGAGAACCCTGCTCCCGCTTTCCCCCCTCTCACTCTGGCCACCCTCCTTGGGCTCTCTTCCTTTGCCTTCTTGGGAGGCTAAACACTGTTATCTTCAACCCCACTCTCTCCTTCTCTCTTCACATAACGGACCATGCCAAGAAGGCTCACTACCAGCTACACCTCCACGGGGGTAGTCTTCCTTTCCTTACTTTCCCTCAGAAGCTCACGGTCTCCAGAGCCCTGGTTCTCTTTAGGCTGGACTACTGTAACAGCATCTTTCTCAATCTGCCTCTCTCTATTCTCCACCCTCTACAACTAATCCAGAACAGGACTGCAAAACTTGTCCTTCACCTCAAGCCAAGTGACCGTATCTCTCCAGCCCTGACATTTCTCCACTGGCTCCCGGTGGCTGCATGATCAAGTTGGAAGACCCTCTGCATCGTCCACAAGGCTTTCTGGTGCTGGGGCCCACACTACATCCAACTCTTCTTCCTTCTCAAGTCATTCGCTCAGTGTTCGTTTTCGTTCTCTCGTGTTTTCTCTCCCTCTCCCTCTCCCTCTCTCCGCCACGTCTCCCCCTCTCTCCCCTGCTGACCAACCTGTATGCTGCGTTGACTGGTTCCTGCTACCCTCAGAGTCTCACTGGAACCAGGCTCCCCCTCCAGTCCAACCACACACTTGAGGGCTGTATCTGGAACCCTACAGTCCACTTGTGGGGTACACTTAAGGCACAAGGCAGAACCACCCCAACAACAAAAACTGCATTTCAGCAGTCACCCAAAAATGGCTGTGCTTTTGTCTGCTGAGCACATATGGGGCGAGAGTTGAACACAGACTCCCCAAGAATGGCTGCAATTTGTTTTCATTCACGGGAATCCAGAAAAAATAACTCAAATTCTGAAGGGCTGTGCATTGCTGTTCTGTCATTTAAACATTCAAGGCTGCACAAGAAAATTACCTGCATTTCAAACGGCATCGCACTGGCGCCTTCTTTTATTTCAAACATCACACAGTTTTGTTCTATTAAAACACAGCCCTGTCCGTGTATTTCATTTTGAACACCATCCCTCCCAGAATGGCACTGTTTCATCAGTAAAGTCCACGAAAAGCAAAAGAATTCTGCTTGAAGTCCGTACGGCTTGGATTTACTTTTTGAAATAAACAAACACACTCAAAGTAGTTCAAAGGAAAGATGCTCTCTCTCTCTCTCTCTCTCTCTCTCTTGCCTCGTGTGATTTACCAAGGAACCATTTTCAAGCATATCTATGTCCAGAAACTGACCAGATCTCTAAAAAGCATTTCATAAAGTAAATGCAAAGGAAGCTGTGTGCGGAAAAAAACAAATTTTGTGAAAAGAACACGAGAGAAAAAGAACATGGGTAAATCTG
Source organism: Ambystoma mexicanum (assembly GCF_040938575.1). NCBI lineage: Eukaryota > Metazoa > Chordata > Amphibia > Caudata > Ambystomatidae > Ambystoma > Ambystoma mexicanum. The sequence goes on along the minus strand of NC_090922.1, from coordinate 1,019,742,141 downwards.
CTTGTGCAAAGCAGAAAATGACCTTGGGAAAGCTAAATGTGAAATAATACTGTAGCTCACACAGAAACACAATTGTACATATGGGGAGAGGGGATGCAACGATATGTATATTGTGCTTTGTTTTTCCCCCCCAAAAGACAAATCATCCTGACTGAGGCCCAGGAATTTCTGTCAAACCCGTTTGGCAGGAAGGCTAATTTCGCACCTACCAGTGACTTAGGCTGCAAGGGCATGTGCCCTGTTCTTATGGATCCGACCGTGTGATAACTACAGGTTCTCCCAGACTGCCAGGCAGAACTGCTCCCAAGGACAAAGGATGGGAGGAGAAGCCCTGCGTTTTCCTTCGGAGGTGAAATTTCCTCTACATTCATTCCCAGTGTCCACTGGAGGACTTCAAAGGGGAGTCATGGAAACCCTTGTGCAAGCTGACCATGGGAAGACAATTTGGATTGTGGGGGTAGCAGCGCTACCAACATCTTGGGCAAATCCACCTCATTGACAATGCAGGACCTTTATACTTTAAGACATTTTTCCCCCACAATCTGGATAAACAGCAATGTGATATTATGACAGTTTTAATGTGAGTTTTGGACAAGCACAATAGGACCCTGTGCATCTCTCTGGCACGTGGTGAACTGAAATGGCAGGAGAAATGCATTTATGGGGGAAGCATAAATGGGACATATATTAAACCTGGGGAAACTATGCCAAATACTATTATGTATATGTGTAGCCATTTGCAGAATTTTAGATATGTTTCTCCTGAAAACGGCAAAATTGTGCCTAAGGGTGAGGCAACATCACACAGAATTGGCATTTGAACCAGCATATTCATTGTAAAATATGGGATCTGCCCATCTGATCTTTATGATGGCGACTATTGTAAATATGAAGTTTAGTTCCATAACCCACTTTTGTGAAAAATAGGCTTGGGAAACAAAGGGAGTCATAAAAGTACACACACATAAGGTGAAGTCACTTCCATGGAACCAATCAGCACGGGGGGAGAAGGGGACACCCGTAGCCTAGCCTATCCCATGCAAGGGGTAAATCCAGATTACTTCCGGTCAGATTGCAAAATTCTATGATGTCACTCTACCTATATAAGGGGTAGACAGGAAGACACAGGGATAGTCAACATTCAAAATTCACCCTGCAAGATTCAAAGACTGCAGAACCAGGGCCAGAGGCAGCTGATCCCATCCAGGCAGAACCACCTATCCAGAACCACACTCATCCCAATAATCCAGGGGAAAGGAGAAAAGGCAGCTGATCCCTTTAAGAGAATCCAGTGACTAGACCCTTTGCCCAGCTGGCCCATCCTGATGTCCACAGTGACCAGACCTTGCCCAGCTGTTCCCAACCAGGAGAGCCCAGCTGACCTAGTAACCAGATCTCTTGATCCCACTTCCCATGACCACATCCATGGCTCCACCATCTTGAGACCCTGCTGGCTGTCCAAATTACCAAACCCAAGCTGGCCTTATAAGTATCCCATCACACAGTACCCAAAACTGCATATCCTGCTGTTTTACCTTGCATCCTGTTCAAACACTATTAAAATCCCACAAAAACCCTAGTCATTTCCCAAACTGCCAGTATCGTCTGTTCACGCTTTTGCCTTAAAATAATCTGCGCAAGTCCATATCTGTTCGTATATTTGTTCTTTATTTCCTTCAGTTACCTGTGTAAGTTCCTAGTATCATTTGGAATAACTCAATTAATTTCCCTATAAAGAGATTCACAGTGAGTTGGTTGTAATTCGAACTCAACCCCCCCATGAAAAGTGGCTTTCTTTAACAATTACAGTCTTTAAAATATAGTCTCAGTATAACTAATCATTTTGCTAACAAAACCAATTTTGCATGTGTATTTTGCTTTCTTTAAAATCTGACTTGCATTTCCCATAATACAACCCATACTATTATCCCATAAAAGTCATCCCTTTCCCTTAGTAAGGATCTGTTCTGTGTCTTTGTTTCCTATCGCAAAAAACAATTTACGATTTTGACTGCTAAGCCCATTTGCTTAGATATTTGACAGTTTAAAACCTGTGTGAAATAAGAAATTGCACTTCTGGCGTGTGTTTTTTGTTGCATTGTTTTCCTCCCAAAATATTGATTTCCTCACCTACGTTCATGTTGCTTTAGTGGCCTGCTCAGTAGCCTGTAAGCTTCCTTATCTCGTTAGTGCAGTTACACAAATTTCTGTCCAAGCTATCCTATCGCAAGGGTAACAGATCCATAAGTAACCAGTGAAATCCCAGTATGCCATTTTGTTCATTTTGAGGGTTTTCATTTTTCATTTTGGCCTCCCATTATGGAGTGGTGGGTCGAATTTAAAAACCGATTTTTCCCCTCTTCTTGCTGATTCCTTGCCATTGCTTTCCATCCACACAGAATTTAGTTAGCAGGTCTTTGGGGGAAGTGCTGCTGGGTGAGTGCATAACCTATGTGCCATCTACGATTGTGGAAAAAAGTGATTTTGTTGCCATGTCTCTTCAAAGGTGTATGTATCTTATGTTAAAAGTGGAATTAACTGTATTATAAGGTTTTGCATTCGTATTGCCACACTGTGGTGGCTGCTGCCCTAAATTTTGGTTTGAACTGATTTTCATTTGAATTCTAAAAATAAATAAATATGTCTTTGTTACACACAGGACTGGTTAATGGTCCATCGCGACACAGGGTATTTGTTAAGGTGGGTGTGAAACGGGTTGGGTGTCTCTTCAAGAAAGAATCCAGGGTTCAAATAAAAAGGCGTGTTTTATTGTACACCACCCTTCAGTGTCAGAAATCTCTGCTGGAGTGTGCCGTGTCATAAAATCCGTTACACACTTACCCAGAGCCATGCTGCCCTGATTGCCCATACAAGTTTCTCTCCTCCCTGGCACTTCTCCTCTCCCCCCTGGACCCCTTCCATTTTTGCGTATCGCACTTGCATGATCTGAATGACACAAGACCTAGTAAGATGGTTTGTTTTTTCCTCCCTCAGTCTTCCCTCCCTTGTCTTATAGCGCCTAGAAACACTTGTGTACAGGCGCTTTATAAATGACATGAAATACCATATCATAACTACGGGCACTTTCCACCACAACATTTTACTCTGGGACGTGGTGTAAGTGGAGAGGGCCGCTAGGTGTACCTTGAGTGAGTGAAAGACCAATCCTGAGACAAGTAGGTATGTTGGATGGTATGTTCTGCACCATAACACAAGGCGCTTCCATTTGTTACAATAGCAGCGCCTTGGGCTTGCGTGCCTCCTTGATTATTTCCATGAACCTCTGGTTCAGGTGTAGCTGACCAACTTCTATGACCTAAGGAGCCAATCTGCTAAGTTCAGCTTCTGAGGACATGGGTGGAGCATTGCCCCTGATCCTGGGTCAACAGTTTGTCCGTGCAAGGTAGCTTCATGGAAGGATACATGGACCTCATTTGCAGGTGTGACAACTAGGTCTGGCGTGCCCACATTAGAGCTTTGAGAATCAGTGTTACTTGTTTTGTTCCCGGTGTAGCTTGTGGACCATTTTGTTGAAAAGGTGTGGGGGGCCAAGGGGGTGGCAGGAAGCGTATGCACATTTCCTTGGTGACCAGGTCATCTGAAGTGCATTCCCCTTGGATCCTTTCTCGGGAAACCTGAACGCGTAATCTTGGCATGATCCATTTTCTAGGGTCACAAAAAGGTCCATCTCTGGGAACCCACAGTTTGAGAAGACCTTGTTTAGCCTGACTATTTAGTTGCCACTCATGCTTGTACTCCTGCTTAGTAAGTCTGCCAGGGAATGGAGTTCCCCTGGAACCTGTTGAGCCACTACGAACATGTGATGCAGTGCACAAAGACAAATGTTTTGGGCATGTTTGGACAGTCCTGGAGAATGTGTTCCCCCTGTTTGTTTATATAAAACATGGCCGTGGTACTGTCCGTAAGGACTAGGCCTGTTTTGTGCACTAGCTGAGGCTTGTAGTGTTGAGAAATGCTAGTAGTTTCAGAATGTTGATGTGTTTCCTGGTTAGCACCCGTGTCCACAGGCCGTGAGAAGTGTGATGCAGGAAGTGAGCGCCCCACCCAGTCATAGATGCGTCTGTTGTGAGAGGGACCTGGATCACTGGTGTGTGGAAATATGTCCCACAACCCGCTTGCTTGTGACCATTGTTTCGCTAGCCACTCTTGCATTGGACGCATGCGCAGCCTGGCATGAGCAACTAGGTAGATGCAGAAAGCCATCATTCCCAGCAGGCAAGATTGCCTTTCGTACCAACACCGGAGGACCGGCTACATACGGAGGTGTTTGAAACAGCATGTCTTGGAAGTAGACTAGTTTGACATCTGTTGACATCTGTTGATTAGTGCCCCCAGAAATTGCTTTACGTGGCTGGGCACTAGAATGGACTTCTTTTCATTTGTGGAGAAGCCCAATTGGAACAGCAGATTGATTGTTTACTGCATGTTTTGAAGGCACCTCTGGGGATGGTCCCCAGTAATTAGCCAATCGTCTATGTAAGGGTACACTGGAATGGAATGCCTTCGCAAGTGGGCGACCACCACTGCTAAGATACCTTGGGGCTGATGCCATGCCGAATGGGAGCACGTTGAATTGGTAGTGCTCGTTTTCCCAATTTGAAGCTGAGGTATTTTTTGTGCGCTGGCAACATTAAAGAATGCATCTTTCATGTCCAATGTTGCCATGTAAACCCCTATTTTCAATAGTGGGAAGACTTCTTGCAGTGTGGTCATCCTGAATTTCTGGGGTTCAACATACTGGTTTGCAGGGCTCAGGTCCAGCACTAGGCACATTGTTCGATCTTTCTTTGGAACAAGGAAGTAAAATGAATAAATAACTTGATTTTGTTCCTTAAAGGGCATCAGCTCGATGCCTCTTTTTTGCATTTGGATTTTGATCTCCTCCTTGAGGATGTTGAGGTGTTCAGAGGACATTCGTCTTACACGAGGTGGATGCTGGTGAGGTATTTCGAGGAACTCCATCTAGTATCCTTTGCCCGCTGTATCTAGAACCCAGCGGTCTGATGTAATTCCCTTCAATTGCTGGGCGAAGAGGGTTATGCTACCCCCGACTGGGGACGCATGGGAGGGAACGTGGATCGGCACACCATTTGGAGGCAGGGGCTCCTGCGTCCCTAAAGGCTGCAGCTCTCCCATGCACTTTCCCGGGGTGAAAACCAAGCTGCTGGTGCTGATAGAACATTTGAACAGGTGGACTGTAAAATGGGGCACCCAGACCTGCTTGCTTCAGCTTGGCCTGGTTTCCCGAGCCTTGCACCAGAATGTTTGGCGTGTGTTGCATGCCCCCCTAGGGACAAAGGGCTTGTTGGAAATTGACCTAGGGCCTTGACAGTTTCATGCTCCTTTGCAGACTCCAGCTGGCCTTTGACAGCTTTGCCCAAGAGGAGACCCTCCTCAATGGGCATGTTAATCAGGGCCACCTGTGTCTCTGGCTTAAACCCTGAGTCTCTAAGCCAGGAATGTCGTTTAGGAGGGTTCCCTCTGCAGTGACCCTTCCTGAGGTGTCTGCAAAATCCAAGACATTTGGTAGTATGTTTTTGGAGAGCCGTCTCTGGTGCCCTGCAGGAGTGCCAGGTCCAGACTGTGGGAAGCGTGGCCACAGGTGATAAAATGCTAACCCAAACCACCTTCTCCCCTATATTCCGCTGTTGGGATAGAAGCCCAGCGGGTAATAAGGTTGAGGGAGATTTGGTTGCAATGATACACCTCCTCAGTGTTGCAAATGGACCTACAATAAACAAGGGAATGCAAGTAACTATTGCTCAGCTTTCCCCCAACCACCCGTGCTTTCTTTTCCCCTGAATGTACAGATTGGCAGTTCTGTGGGATGTCTCACCTTATTATTGAAAATGGTGCTGTGGCGCACATGAGGCTGTGAGGAAGGTGAGTTTCCTGCTTGCACATTGTATCTCCTTTCAGTGTTCCTTTCAAGTGTCTTTTGTGTGTCCTATACATGTCCTTTGCTACTCTTTTCACTCTGAAAATGTCCCTTGTATGCTGTCCTTTTCACTCTTAAAGCATCCTTTGCAGCGTTAGTAAGAAACTCCAAATGTTCGAGTTATTGCTGTGCAGAACACACAGCTCGTTCTTAGATTGATGTCCGTCTTTTGCAGGTCCGGCGAGGCAATGACATCGGAGCGCTGTTGCGAGGATTATGCCTACGGGGAGATGTCAGCTGAGCGCCGTTGCAAGAAAAGGGGTCGCATTACAGAATGAGGAGAACGCGTCCCGAACCTCCAATTAAGGTAAGCAGATCTTAGCAGGGGTTTATACAAATGCAGGTGACGTCCGCTTACTGTATTTCCGTCTTCCTAGGTGCCAGAGAATGAGTTCAGAAGCTTTAATGGTCGCCACAAGTTGAGTATGGGACCAGCAGCCAGCTCCGGATAATCGTAACTTGCAGGCTTTCAACGCAGGTAGTAGCAGACCACTCGCAGGGCTGCAGTGACTAACACACAGAACAGAGTGGCAAGCGTTGCGCTGCTTGCTCCGACAGCCAGAGAAAACGGCAAGCGCTGGGTGTGGCCCAGGGCAGGGCTTACATAACCCTGGGCAGCACCCAGCTCCACTAGACCACCAAGCAAACTTCTGATAAGGACTGCCAGGGGCCATCTTGGTTCCCGTGTGGCAACCTACTCTGGGGGGCATTTTGGTGGTGGCAGCTGCCAGTGTTTGTGGAGTGCAACCTGCACCACCCAGCAACTCTCAGTGTCCAGGCTCTCAGCACCACCATGCCCCCCTCCAAAATCCCCCCCAAGCAGAGCTATACCTGGTCCTGGTCTTCTGGGTGATTGCAGTGAAAACTGGCTAGTAAACATGAAGCTAATATATTTTATGCTGGTTCCCAGGTCCGGTCTAGTACACTATATCCTTTCCAGTCAACGACGTAGTAAAGCCTTTGCTGTACGATCTTGGAATCCAGAATATCCTTGACCTCGTATTCAGCCTCTTCTCCCCGTACTTCTACTGGAGAGGGCTGCCTTATGGAATTCCGAGTACCTGGGTGCATGGGTTTTAACAGAGATACATGAAAGACTGGGTGTATTCAAAGTATGGAGGGCAATGCTAGTTTTACTGCCACAATATTAATAATGGACTCAATGGAATATGGACCAATATACCTGGGATGGAATTTTCTAGGTCCTTTCAGTTGGATATTTCTTGTGTCAAGCCTCACCTTATCCCCCACTTGATACTTGGGTTCCTCCGCTCTCTGTCTGCAAAAGGCTTGTGGGCTGCTTTTGATCCCAATAGGATGTGGGTGGCTCTTTAATGCTCGTGTGTAGGGCGTTGATGGATAGTGGGCATTTCCAAGGGTACTGGTAGGTCAAGGGCTGAAGTGCGAGGGTCCCTTCCACGTAAGAAGAAGGGCGAGTAGCCTGTAGAACTATGGATGGTATTGTTATATGCATATTCTGCTGCCCACAGACATCTACCCAACTGAACTCTACTTGAGTAAGCCTACAGCGCAGATATTGTTCCAGAGTTTGGTTTGTTCTTTCAGTCTGCCTGTCGGTCTGTGGGTGGTGACTGGAGGACAAATGGACTTCAATCTGGGCCTTGGCACAGCAGCTTCTGCAGAATTTGGAAACAAATTGGCTTTCCCGGTCAGATAGAACCGCTGAAGGGAAACAATGAAGTTTGACAATATGCTTTAAGACTGTCTGTGCCAGGACTCCTGCGCTTGGTAGCCCTTTTAGGGTGATGTGCCATTTCGGGTAAAAGGTAAACAACAATCAATATCATATTGTAACCATTGCAGGGTGGCAAGTCAGTAATGAAGTCCAAAGAGATTACATGCCAAGGGGCCGGTGGTATGGACAATGGACGGAGTAACCCCTGCAGCTTGCTTCTAGCGGTCTTGTTTTGGGTGCAGTCATCACAGGTTTTTATGCATTGCATATCATCTCTTCGTCATTGAAGGCCACCAAAAATTCTGCCGCATTTTTGCCATTGTCTTTGCAATGCCTGGATGTCCCGCTGTGAATGCATCGTGGTAGGTTTTGAGGATCTGATTATGCATTGTAGGGTTTAGAAGATACAAGCGCTTCTGGTAATACGGGAGATTCTTCTCTTCCGATCTTTGAGTTCTCTAAGAGACCCATACTTGGACATGGTCAGGTTTCATGGTTTCTCCAACGTCATCCTGTAACTCAATTAAAGAGGGTGAACCAAGGTTCATGGCTCCCATTTATTCATCTTCCGGTATTATGGGTACTGGTGCAGAGCTTGCATAAACATCCTCTCCATCCGTATCCCAGCTGATCTGAGAAAGCGCATCCGCTTTTCCATTCTTCACCTCAAGGCAGTAAGTGACAGTGAAATCATACTCTGTAAAGAACTGAGCTCGCCGTAGGTGGTGAGGAGTTTGTGCCTTGGCTGTTCATAGGAATTGCAAGTTGCAGTGATTTGTGAGCACAGTGACTGTGTAACGTGCTCCAAGGAGATGGTGTTGCCACTCTTTGAAGGCAGCCTTGATCGTGAGCAATTCTTTATCAGCGCAATTTAACTCTGGTGGACTGAATTTCTTCGACCAGAATGCTACTGGGTGCAGTTGGTGGGTTTCAGGATATCGTTGGGACAGAACCACCCTCATGGCAACACTTGATGCATCAGTCTCGACCAAATATGGAAGTTCTGGATCCGGATGCTTAAGGATAGGAGCAGAAGTAAATCAGTGTTTCAGTTGTACAAAGGCTTGTTCGGCTTCAGGCGACCAATTGAAAATTCAATGTTTTCGAAATAAGTAAGTAATGGGATGGACTATGTCTGAAAAGTCTGCGATAAACCGCCAGTAAAAATTGGCGAACCCCAGGAAACTCTGGATTGCTTTGACAGAGGTAGGAGAAGGCCACTGGATATTGCTTCCACCTTGCGGCTGTCCTTTGAATATCCTGGGGAGTCGAGATGAATCCTAAAAATTCCACTTTGGTCACATGGAAGGCGCACTTCTCCAGTTTTGCAAATACCTGGTGTTGGCACAGTTTTTCCAAAACCACCCTCACATGGTGTACGTGTTTTTCCAAGGTCTCGGAGTAGATGAGGAGATCATCTATGTATACCATAGCACAAACGTGCAGCAATTCTTTCAAGAGGTAATTCATAAAGAATTGGAATGCTGCTGGAGTATTGCACAGCCCAAAGGGCATGACCGTGTATTCAAACAATCCTGACTTTGTGCGAAAGGCTGTCTTCCACTCATCTCCAGCTTTCACCGAACCAGATGGTATGCTCCTCTAAGGTCGAGCTTTGTATAGATGTTAACCCCCTTCACCTGGTCCAGTAGTACCGGGATCAACGGTAGAGGGTACCGGTTCTTGATGGTAATCTTGTTGAGCCCTCTGTAATCTCTACAAGTTCTGAGGTCCCCCTCCTTCTTAGGGACAAAGAAAGGAGGCAGGCAACTTGGATGGCGAATAAACCCATTGGCCAGGTACTGATGTAAGTAACTACGCAGATGCTGGTTCTCTTTTTCCGTAAGGGCATATATGCAGCTGCACGGTGCTTGTGCTCCCGGGATCAGGTCATTTGGTAGTCATACGGTCTGTGAGGTGGCAGGGTGGTAGCTTGGTCCTTCTGAAAGACACACGGATACCCTTTGTACTCCGGAGGCAATTGACCCATGATACCAATCACCACCTTGTTTTGTGATCCAGACATTGGAACCGGAGCATTGACATCAACAGACGTGGCTGGGTAGCAGGTTTGGGTACACTCAGCGGAGAAAATTAACGAATGGCCCGCCAATCTATAATAATAATAACAACAACAACAACCGGGTGATTTGAGCGGGTTATGACACTCCAACCACAGCATTCCTAGTAGGAGCTGAAATTGGGGTGCATTAATTAGGTCAAAGACTGTGTTCCCTATGTCCGTCATGGCATAACAAAACAACCAGCCACGTACATTGGGTCACCGGTCCGTACGATAGCTGTGTTCCATCGACTGAAAGGATGTTGTCCGCCTTTCCCTTTTTTGAATGGGAACGGCAATCCTTAGGGCCACAGTGATGTCCATATAATTTCCTACTGCTGCACAGTCAACGTACGCTTCCAATGAATGCATTCGTTGAGGCTGTTTGGGTCAAAATTAGATTACCAGGGTTGCAATATGTGAGACCATTGACGTCTTCTCCTTTCCCGACAAGCGGATCTCTATTCTTGTCAGGCAATAGAGTTTTCGGACAGCTCTTTTGGTTCTTTTTGGATACTTGCATCAATAGCACCCAGTGGTTTACGGGGTAATTTACTCAGGCAATCCTTTAAAAAATGTCCTGACTTGCCACAATACAAACAAAGTTGTCACCGGCATCGCTGTCTCTCTTTGGTTAATGGACCTCTAACGCTGCCCAATTGCATGGGTTCAGGCGGGTTCTCTGTGGTTCAGGATGAGGCTTCCCGGGAACGTACATACAAGGGACGGCCATCCATACGAGACCGATCTGACCGTCTTTCCTGTAGCCGGTGATCAAGCTGCACCACCAAATCTATATATTCTGCACAGCATTCAGGTGGATTCACGACCTGTGCCAGAACGTCCTTCAGTTCGCTACGGAGACCCCGCTAGAATAGGGTACTTCTCTTCCCTTCAGGCCAGTTGGTTTCGGCCACTAGTGGGTTGAATGTGGTAATGTATACTAACATATCCTGGGATCCCTGTCGGAGGGCCAGCAACTACCCATCTAAAGCATGCCACTGGGTTCGGCGGGCAAAGAGTTTATCCAAATCCTGCTGGAAACCTGAAAATGTATGTAGGCTAGGGTCATCCCGATTAACCAGCGGCAATGAACAGCTTGCTGCATGCCCCCTAGGTACGACAGGACGAAGGCCACCTTAGTTTGGTCAGTAGTGACTATCCATGGCCGACACAGGAAGTGAAGCCGGCACCGATTCATGAAGACTGCGTATTTCTGTGGGTCCCCCAGGAACATTTCAGCAGAGGCTAAGGGGACTGTTATGGGGGTGCTTACTTTGATCTGAGGTGGTGCTGATGCAATGCCATCAGAGGGGACTGGTAGTGGGACCTGACCGTCTTAGGTTCTAGTAAGCGCTTTGCTAGTTCTTCTGTTCTCTATTAACCAATAATTCTTTTCTCATGGTGTTTGTTTCCGAGCGGGCAGCATGGACATCTGCTTGTAACTCGCCTAACAATGCGGCTAACTGATCAACCTTCGACGCCATGACATGCATGTGGGTTTAGCGTTCTGTAACACTTACCTATGGTGCCCTGCAGGAGTTCATGGTCCGGAATGTGGGAAGCGTAGCCTCAGGTGATAAGATGCTAACCCAAACCACCTTCTCCCCTATATTCCGCTGTTGGATACAAGTCCTGCGGGTAATAAGGTTGAAGGAGATTTTGTTGTGGTGATACACCTCTTCAGTGTTTCAGCTGGACCTACAATAAACAAGGGAACTTAAGTACCTATTGCTCAGCTTTCTCCCCACCTCCCGTGCTTTCTTTTCCGGTGAATGTACAGTTTGGCAGTTCTGTGGGATGTCTTACCTTATTATTGAAAATCGAGCTGAGGCCTTCCGACAGACATCAGGTTCCAGTTTCTTCATTGGTGCTGTGGCCAAGACCAGCTGCGGCGGAGGTGACACTGAGGAAGATGAGTTTCCTGCTTGCACGTTGTAAGTCCTTTAAGTGTTCCTATCACTCAATGAGTGTCTTTTGTGTGTCCTATATATGTCCTTTGCTATTCTTTTCACTCTGAAAATGTCCCTTATATGCTGTCCTTTTTACTCTTAAAGTGTCCTTTACAGTGTTGGTGATAAACTCCAAATGTTCGAGCTCTTGCTGTGCAGAACACACAGCTCGTTCTTAGACTGATGTCTCCTTTATCTTTCGCAGGTTCAGCGAGGCGATGACAGCGGAGCGCTGCTGTGAGGATTATGCCGACGGGGAGATGTCAGCTGAGTGCCGTTGCAAGAAAAGGGGTCGGATTACAGAATAAGGACGACGCGTCCAGTGAAACTAAGAGGATCTTAGCGCGGGTTTATACAAATGCAGGTGATGTCCACTTAGTGCATTTCCTTCTTCCTACGTGCCAGAGAATGAGTTCAGAAGCTGCGGCGGTCGCCGCAAAGTGATTATGGAAACAGCAGCCTGTTCCGGATGATCGTAGCTTGCAGGCTTTCAACGCGGGTAGTAGCAGACAGACTGCGTGCAGGGCTGCAGTCACTAACACGTCGAACAGAGTGGCAAGTGTTAAGCCGCTTGCTCTGACAGCCGGAGAAAACTAAGCGCCGAGTGTGGCCCAGGGCAGTGTTCATATACCCATGGGCTGCACCCAGCTCTACTAGACCACCAAGGAAACTTCTGATAAGGACTGCCAGGGGCCATTATGGTTCCTGTGTGGCAACCTACTCTGGGGGCCATTTTGGTGGTGGCAGCTGCCAGTGTTTATGGAGTGCAACCTGCGCCATCCAGCAAATCTCAGTGTCCAGGCTCTGCCTACACTATGTGTTGGTGTTCTGTCAGGGGCCTTGCTAGGGATCATGACATTTACCATCAGTGGCGATTTTAAGAAGGTGGGAGTGAGCCAGTGCCTGTATTGTGTCCAGATGCTGTGAAACCTCATACCACTGGTTGCTGCTGTAGCTGGCCAGCAAGGTAGTACGATTTGCTACTCTAGTGAGGTACGCAGCTGAGGACGTGATGCGCTTAGTGTGTATAGTCTCTTGCACTCCTTGATGGGAGGTGGCCCCGGAGGTTGAGAGTGGGACACCAGCTCTCTTTCTGGTAGTGGTCACCACCTGGCTTTACATGACTGCTAATGTAGAGGGGGAACTGAAGGAGAGGACTTGAATGATGTTGCCACCAGAGGGTTGACCGCCCTAGTAAGGGAGGGGTAGACCAGGATGGAGAGACCCTTTTCTTGATAGACTCCAGGAGTTGTATAGCATGGCTAGTTGGTTTTTTTCTCATCGAGGATATCCTCAACGTAGTCAGTCCCTCCTGGACTGGATTCCTCTGTGTCTATGCGAAAACGGTGAGCAGCCTTCTTCAGCAGCTCATTGTAAAGAGGTTGGTCTGCAATAGGAGAGTGACCACTGTCAAATACAGAGGGGTCAACAGAGATGAGATCTGGGTCGTCCTGGTCCTCCAAGTCACCATCTTGACCAGGATCACCTTGATCTTACACCCACATGTCCTGGTCAGATTGTGTGGACTGCATGTCCCCATAAAGAGATCCTTGTGAGGGCTCCCCAGGCGGCAGGGCTGGGGTACAAAGAGAGGGTGCCACCGACAATGGAGGAGGCATAGGAGGATGTTCAGCAGGCTTTGAAGGAGTGGGCAGCTTGCTCAAAGTCCACAAAGAATGACATTTTGCCCATGGTGTCGACACACTGTTTTGGTCCAAGTGGTAGCAGACAGGATGGATCTTGGTGCTACAGGGGTGAACTTTGGGGCCACAGGAGGTGCTTCTGCAGGGCGATTGTCTCTTGGTGTGCCCTTGGGGCTCTCCCTAGGGTGATTTTTGTTGAGGATGGAAGCCAGAGGTGAGGATTCATCTCCATAGTGTCCACAGGCCTGAGAGGCCAGTTTACCATGAGAAGAGGGCTCTTTATGGTGTTTTTGTGAATGAAAATGTGTTTCAGCGGTTGTTTCAGCGTCTCTGCCCCAGCAGTGGAGCAGTGTTCATGCACGCCCTTCGCCGGAGTGTCTGCATTATCACCTTATGGTAAGCGCGTAGGTAGAACCACAGTGGGCGCGGTCGGTGTTGGGTCAGTGGGCCGAGAGGTGCCAACGGACGACACATGGCCCTCCGTCAATGGATCTGTCAAGAGACGGCTTGGGGGAGTATGCTTATGCGAGATAGTGCATGTATGTACGCCGGCATCGCCAGATGCCTTCCTCATAGCAGTGTGCTGCGACTGCCTTCCGAGGCTGGGGACAGGCGCGCAGGAACTAGAATGTTCCTTGTGGTGTCTTCGAGATCTGAATCGGAGTCTAGGCTGCCTCAGCCTTTGTGGTCCGACTCGAAGATCCCAGGGTTGTTCACCGACACCGCTGACATGGCGTATGTCGCCAATCGCTTGGTTCTGCGCTGCCTTAGGGTCTTGAGCCTAAAGAGATTTCACACAGCGCAACCGGATTTGAGGTGGTCACGTGGAAGGCAGTGGTTACAAACTCTGTGTTTGTCTACCGACAGGAATTATCTGTTGCACTTGGAGCAAAACTTAAAGGGAGTACGCTCCATAGTGGAAGGTGGACACAGAGGCAGCATGACAAAGGGAGTAGGAGCAGGAAATGGTGGTATGAGTCCCACCCACTCTACCTACTGATTAGGTCAAAGCCAGATGTAGGCCGAAGTCAGTCATCGGAACAGACATCGGATTTGGAAGCTGGAATCGCCCATCAAGATGCTCTGGGTTTCTGCCATCAAATTAGTGTGTAGACACAAATTGACAATAGAGGTTTGGATGATTTTAACATAAAGGCATGGATTCACATGTTCATGAATGTTCCCCATCGTGGCTGTGGTTCAATGGGACTGAGTCCACCCTCTTAAAAATGTGGATGACTCAGTCCACCCACGTACCCTCGAATTGAGCCCTGGTAATCTGGGCAAAAAGAATGAAAGCAAAATAAACGTGCATTCGCATTGAAACTCGGTAAAAAGAATGAAAGGTGAAGCAAAATAACAAGCGTGTTATTTTGATTCACCTGCATTCTTTTTGCCAATTAGCTAGAAGCGTTACAGTCATTGCTGCAGAGACAAAGACACACTCTGCCACGGACCCGACAAACATTGCCCAAATAAATAAATAAACCGGGCCGTGGCGGAGGCCTGTAACTGCCTCTGGTGCCCCCTTGCAAGGGTCACCAAAGGCACTAACAGTCCTCCCCACGTCCCACTCCTTTGCAACGGCCCAGTTTATTTCTTTATCTGGACAATGTTTGTCGGGTCCGTGGACCCGATTAATTTTATTTATTTCTGCAATGTTGTTCGGGTACCATACCCGACAAACATTGCAGAAATAAATAAATTAAATCTGGTCCACAAACTCTCTTGAGCCCCGCGGGCCACACCAAATGGCTTGGAGGGCCGCATTGTGGGCCATTGATCCAGAGTGGTCTCCAGGAAGCCTTGATCCTATCAACCCATCTGGTAGAAGCAGGTTGAATCACAGGCTTCTTGACAGGAGGTCTAGGGGAAAAACTAAGCTTAGTCTCCCCTGGCATCTGGGCAGCTTTTGAAGTATATAAATTACCCCCTTGACAATTTGACACACTGAAGGATGATAGTAAAATGCCACAGCTCCTGAAACAATAGTGGTACCTCGAAAGATACCTCTTTTTCAAGTTATTCCCTAGTAGAACCCTGCACTTCTTGTTGTACAATAACAGTAATGTCTAACTTCTTGTCAGCTATCTGAACT
Organism: Ambystoma mexicanum; assembly: GCF_040938575.1. Lineage (NCBI taxonomy): Eukaryota > Metazoa > Chordata > Amphibia > Caudata > Ambystomatidae > Ambystoma > Ambystoma mexicanum. The sequence continues at coordinate 1,019,726,731 of NC_090922.1, read as the reverse complement.
ACAGGGAAAGTCTGAAAGGAACCATTAGGAAACTTAGTGGAGTTCAGAGGTCTATTTTCTAGAGCCTCTGGCCAAAAGAAAGTACCGTCTTCACCCGTCATACTTGCACCAGTGTCCTATATCCTAGCAGTTGCTTTGGCATCTGCACAAACAGGATGGATGTACTGCTGGGTGTTCAGAGGAATCACTAGTTCCATTTCGGGACTTTGTTCCACCACTACAAAAGAGGCTAAGAAATGTCTGAGATGTCTGCTTTTGAGTAATTCATCTCAGTGTCCGAGCAATGGTGTTTAGCCTTAAGTATTGTGCCTTTTTAGGACTCTTTAGACTACATGGTCAGATCCACCACAGTCCCAGCAAGTTCCAGGGAGTCTGAGAATACTAAAACTCATGCAAGGCCAGCCCAGCCCACAATGGGAATACCCAACTGTATGTTGTGGACCTGAGAGGAACTATCTACTGGAAGTACTTGACCCAGAATCACGGTCACCAATACTGTCCTTGTGGTCCACCCTATATGACACCCACAAGTCTGCACATTTATCCAGCTCCATTGGATACAAGATCTTAGAGTCTGCCAAGTACAGGTGCAGTTCTGAAGAACAACCCTCCATGATGTCCTCGAGCATGATCAGATTGATCAAGTCTTGGAAGGAGTACACCTTGTAGCCATTCACCCAACCCATCAGGCTTTGCTGGGACTCAAAGACCCAAGACACATCAGACTTTTTCACAGACTTCCTAAAAGTGTTCAGATAGTGAGTGGAGTCTTGCCAAATGCCCTTAGGACAGCTGCCTTTATACTCTCATAATCCAGTCTCTCTTCCTGACTTAACTCCAGAATAGCACTGCAGGAACTCGGCGGCATATGGGCAAAGATATGCAAATGTATACTTTGTTAGTAAAGATCTCTCTTTTGGCAACTTTCCCTCCATAGTTTCTATGGACCCCCAATCTTTTTTGCTTTGTTTATGAACCTGTTCTGACTTTTTGAGGTGAGGAAAGCCTTCAGCTTCACTTGCCTTTCGCTCATGGTTTCCCTTTTGAATTCTTGTATGTTTAACATTGCACACAGCATCCTACAAAAGGACAATCTTACACTGCACTGTATATCACCCTAGCTTTTTACACAGAGGATTTCTGGTTACTTTTGTATGCGACTACAAGCTGGTAGCAGCAGAAACATTTTTACAAATTTCGGATTATTTTTAGTGTGCACATTCGCCTTTACCATGTATGGCTACAAAACATGGAGGAAAATGGCTGTGTCACAAGATTTACGCGTGTTCTTTGGCCATATTATAGTTTGGCTTTCTTCCTCCCATATACGGTCATGCATTTGCCCGGAAAAGTTACTGCTTTCGTGGACTAGTGCAGCCTTTGTATGACCCATGAAGTGGGTGGGACAGTCTAGTCCCATTCCACATCTGTGGAGCCAGAGAGTCTAGGGGTGTGGCATGAGTGAAACCAATATTGGTAATTGAATGGACAACCACCAGCTGTTTTAATGGGGCAGGCCCATGTGGGTTTTGACTTGCTTCCAGGCTGGATTTTGGATAAGAAGAGGACTCCTGCAGCCATTTCTTCATATCAGCGCAAGGAATCTATCCCAGATGCACAGCCATCTGAAGATTCAGAGACAACTCCTGAAGGGCCGTGGCATCCCTCCCTGCATCTGGCCCGCTCAACTCCTCTTGGACTACCCGATCTCCGAAGACCCTCAGCGGTGCTTGAGCCTTTGTTCTAGTGGGAGCAAATAGTCTAGACACCTTCTTGATAAGCCAGCCATCCTGAGCCTTCGGAAGTGTCGCTGGACCACCCTGTGGACTGACCCACTCTCTCGTGGGCTTGCTACCTTGCCAGGTGGTGTGCAGTTCCGCATTTGAACCCGGAATTTTGATGTTCACTAGCCTGTGGTACAAGTCGTCTTCCCTGTGAATTTCAGCATCCCAGTTTCAAGGCATCCTGTCCTAGAGAAGCTTCTTCCACTGCGACTGGAAAGACGCCTGGACTTGTCTGTGTGCGATGGTTGTCACTGGAACTCTCCTTCCTCCATCCTGTGAAGTGTCCTGAAGAGGCCTGCATTGGTGAATCTTGCATTTCTTCCTCACCAGGGGTTGCATCGCGACCCGACTGGAAGAATCCTTGCATCCACAGCCCCTGGGCTCCTCCCACCAAAACCGTGGGAAATCCAACCTCCTGTGACTCCTGGTCCACCCATTAAGTCATCTGGGAAAATCAGAGTTATGGGGTAAGTAAATGGAAAGCATTTGTACCCCCTTTGCCCTCCATAATATAATATTGGGAACCATTGCCTTTGTATCCTACCTTCCATCCCACTGCCTTTTGATCATCTAACCTTGGTAGTATTTCTGAAAGAGAAGAACACAATTTACTTACCTAGTAACCTTGTTGACTATATTCTTCTGAACAATCACCAACACAAGTCAAATTAGAACTTACCTACAGAGACTACATTCTGGGGAGAAGCATTGTGAAAACTGACTTTTGGGCACAAGGCACCATTCTTCTTAGGGGTTGGACTGCTGAGGTTAGGGAAATTCACCTGGTCCCATCTTTACTCCATTAATTTACATACCTCATATGTATTGAAATGTATTTTAGGAACCTATGGTGAATGTATATGGATTATTGAGTATTGTGTGATAATATCACCTGCTTGTATCATTTTATTAGTGTGTGTAAAGGCCTAGAATAAATATTTGTATTTTATACATTCCTCTCTAAATTGAATTATTGTGTGCTTCACTGTATGGACTCCTCGTGGACCTGTGAACCCACTCTCGCTATTCTGAGAATTGCCTTAAATGCTCTCCATGTTTACCTCGAATGGGTTTGGGCTAACCTCTCAGCGTCACCTGTTTACTATAACTAGGGTGGCCTTCTAAAATCTGTCCAGTAGGCCAGATTCTAGAAATCCATCATACCACTCTCCAGTAATCGTCTGCATACAACAAGCTAATTCAAAACAATCTAGATTATCATTCCCTTTACTCAGCTAAAAGAGCCAGATTACCCCCCAAAACCCCAAAAACACCTTACACAGGGGCAAGTGAAAGCAATGTTCTATTAAAAAAAAGGGATAACCTTAGTGATAGGAATGTTAGTGGTAGACTTTGTATGTATGGATACCCTTCACACTGAATGCTAAAAACCCCAAAACACAGCCAAAGCCAACTAAAGAAAAAGGTGAGCTACTCTGCGGAAAACCAACTTGCTACAGCAGCACAGGTAAAGGTTACAGTTTTTCTAGGAACAGCAATGCACAAAAAAACAATGCAAGAGACTCTGCAAACTAACAATTAACACAGTGAATAAAGTAGCTTTGGTATGAAACATGGCACACTTGACACGGACCAGTATGTTGTAAAACACAGAATAAACCTTTTTATGGAGGCAAGTATACTACTCCTACAACATACAAAAATAATAAGTGAAGTAATCCTACATTAAATACACCAGCCCCGCTTAAGGAAACCTTTAATGTCTGTACAGAAGGATATGCACCTTAAAAGGCAGATACGTTTAAACATAGTAGGACTTGTGATTGATAGCACCCAGCTGTTAAATAACAGATCTAAGAACATAGCAAGCTACACAGAACACAAATGTTATGTCACATTGGGGTAAGTGTGTACAATTCATGTCTACAGGAACCTGCAAGAGAATCACAAGCAGTGGTTAGCTAACCTATATGTAGGAATACCCCATATAAGGTAGTGAAATCCAGTTCCAGATGAAAGATGGCTAACTTTAAAGGAAAGTACTGACTTTGTAATGTCCGCTGGTTACTATGCACAAGGAGACAAACCCGAAAACAGTCAGAAATCCTCAGCAGACCAAGGTAAGTTACAGAACACAACAATAACCCACCCGCTGGTACTTATATATAAAAAAAAATGTGACGGCCGAATGCTCAGTGAGGTAAGTTACCCAGTACAAACATTTACACTCCAGTAAAGTAATCCGTTTTTGCATTCCAGGAGGATGCCATACTTGATGTGAAATTGTTAAAGCATCCTACATATGGGTAAGTATTTAGGTGATTATATAGTTTGACAAAATTTACAGAACCCAACAGTGAGTTTATACAGCCTAGAAAAAACAACTTCCACCATGTAAGTACACAGTTTTACTAGTAGTAACTCACATGTGGTAAGTAAGCCATTTTTCTACAAAAATATATTTGTTCAGGTAGGCAGTCTCTTGGAGGATCTGTCAGGAGTTCACATAGTTCAGTGCCATGTATCGCACCGCTGAGCAACAATCAGGTTAGGGCGTTTTTGCACAACCTACAGCAAAAATGGGGTGTCTGGAAAGCACCCCATGGGAAAGGGCACTTTATGGGGGCGACCCAATACCATATGCAAGTATAGAAAAAGGGATGTAGAAGCAGGGGGACTCCAGCAAAAGTGCATTTGACCACCAAAGTGAATTCCAAACCCCCAAAAATAGAGATGGGGAAAAAATAAAAAAAATAAAAAAAAGAGTAGGGTCCCATAAAATGAAACTGCAGAACCCCAAAAATTGAATCCTAACGGGCAGTAATCTTCCAGAAGTGATCACGACTGCTAACACTTAATTGTCCACAGTCCTCTTTGTGTAATTCAGATTGTCTTGTGCACTGGGTGTTAAAAAGGCATAATAACTCGTTCCAAGCCCCTTTGCTACTTCTCCCAAACGAACTCTGTTGGTTTATTCAGAGGATTGTCTAATGCTTCCTGTTTCATCACGTGGGGCGGGGGGGTTGGTTCTTCACTTTCTTTTTTTGTTAATGACCATGTGTTTGAATGGTATCCATGTTTGATCGAAAAATGCTAAAAAAAACTAAATTATAAAAAAAAGGCATACAAATTTGACCGGTCATGTGTTTCCATGCCTTTTTGCACACAATGCACCCAACAGTTAATGGCATGACCATTAACGTCAACCCCTAGGAATTCTGCCTGCTTTTACAGCTGCACAACTGGAAAGCACTGTAAGTATGTCTGCCCACAGGAAAATTCAACGTTGGCTGAGATGTAGGCAAATTTGAAGAACAGAACTGGTTGAAGAGGAGAGGGCGGACTTTCCACTTTGTTTCTCAGCTCTGTGCTTTAGATGCTTCAAAATGGAACAATTTACTGGCGGAGTCTCCACAAGTAAATTACGATTGCTGAATTCCGCCTGAAGGCATCAAATGACAAGCAGGGTGTTCGGGTCAGAGGTAGAATAGAAACTTTCACAGTTAAGGCGAATAGCGAGGATGCAGACAAAAGCAGGTGAAAGGTCTTCCAATTAAAGCACTGTCAATTCTGTCAATATATGTATTGCAAGAGGGGATAGAATTAGTCGTTTAGGCCAAATTTAAAAATAAGAGGAATAATCTTGAACATTGTGGGCTGAAATGTTTGGTTTGTCAAGCTCTTGCATGATCAATTGCTTTTTCCACAGTATGAGACCTATCATCACCATTATCCCTCCTTTGCACCAGGAGGCTATCCAGTCCAAGTGCCCCTGAGGGTCTGCAAGAGGAACCTGATCCCACAGTGGTCAGAAGGCATTTAGAAGACACAAGGTGAAACCCTGCCTGGATATGTGGCTGTAGGCTAAAACATAAAAACGCAGCATACATGAAAAGGTGAGCAGCAAAGAAAAAGAATTCGAACAAATGTAGCACTTCAGTCTAATTTTTTGCTAGTGTTGCTTTCTATTAAATTCATTTAAATCAGGTCCTTATTGGAGTAAATCGTAAATGCTCCCAACATCGATTATGCCACTATTGCACATTTTCGAGTACTTAATGCATTCTCGGACTTCTCGAACACTGTGCGTTTTAGAATGACTGCATTAAATCATAGTACAGTTGAGCATTATTGCTATGAAGAATACATTCATTTTACCACCCTACTTTGATAGTTACAGCTAATTCTGCAACTTACCAGATTAGATCGAGAAAAGTAGACAAATCTCCACGGGCTACATAAAGCAGTTGTCTGGAATCGAGATCGGCTGTATCATTTCCCCATTACAAATGCCACATTTAGCCTTTTGGAAGTAAGTGGTTCAGTATGCGATTCCTATTTTCTCAGCCTGCACTATTCCTCCCGCTTTTCTTTCCACAAGTAGTTACAGTGGGAAATTACATTTCCTTTTCCCTCGAAAACAATAAATCGTTTTCAGACCCATCAATCAATCACAATGCATAATACCTCTGGCGAAAAACTGGATCAGATTCTTCAGGGTCAATATAAGTTTTCAAGATTTGATGCAGCGTTTTATCGTCTGGAACCCTTATGCAAAGAAGGAAACAAAGGATACATTTTACATTGAGAAACCAAAATGTATAGTGCAACATATCAGTATGCCATTACAAGATAAAAGCGAAGGGCCTTGGCCACACACAGGTCCCAGGCGTTATATTAAAGCTTCGTTTCCAGAAAAATCTGCACATTGTAAAGACAAACTTTCAAACAATGCAACACACCGGCTGTGCCCCATCTACTTTCCCCTACTGTTTTAGGCAAATACTATGGGGCATAGGAGCTCAATAACAAATGCCCTCTAGAATTAGAATAGAGCTGCCTCTGTGACGCATACATTTTAGCATTCTTGCACTCAAGTGACGTGAAATTAAAAGATTTCTTTGAAGAAAAAAAACACTGCCGTCAACAGGCAATCCCCTAAACATGTAGGTGCACAGCTGACGAAACAGAATAAGACAGTTTTTGAGGTGAAGTTTGTCCATGGCAAAGCAGCTTCTTCCTGAGGAACGGAGATAGGGCATACCAAATTCCGAGTTAAAAGATGAGAATGGACAGAATACTTCCTAATGGTCCAGTCCATTATCAGAGTACTAGGACATTGTTCTTCTGGCTGTAAAGTAGAGGTTGCCAAGCCAATGACTGGTTAAACCTTCTCAGATAGTGCACAAATGCCAAGCCACGTGTTCTGTAATGGGCGATCAGATTGGTCCAGAGCATAAAGCTAGCTAACACTTTATTCGCCTATTCTAAATTACTGCTCGGCCTCTTTCATGCTTTACATTTCTATATGTGCCAATAGTAGGTTTGCTGAGTGAAGTTCATGGACCATCTCTCGACTTCTGGCCTAACTCTTCTTCAGACTTTCGTGCTTGCTCACCACAATGAAGATGAATACTTTCATTTTCCTTACTGATTTTCTTTTAGCAACTCCATTGTTAAAAATGAAAACCATTGTTTTTGCTGTTTTTGATGGGAAATAAAGCCTTCAGCGGGAAAGCCATCAGCACTGGGGGGGAAAAAGGTTTCCCTTTTGAATTCTTGTATTTTTAACATTGCACACACCATCTTATAAAAGTACACCCTTGCACTGCGTTGTAGAACCCTAGCTTTTTACACAGAGGATTTTGGGTTACTTTTAGATGTGCCTAAGGACAAGCCATTCGTGTTTACTGTGTATGGCTACTAAATGTGGCTAGTTCCACAAAATGGCTGTGCCACGAGAATGTCGCTTGTTCTTTGGCCATATGGTATTTTGCCATTTTTCCTGCCCGCCCAGGTCAGAAAAGCCCTTATAAGGTCATGCATTTGCCCTGGAAAGCCTTCATAGGCTATTGAGCATTTGTGTGGGGTGTGGCCCAGGAAGGAAAGAAATTCTGCTTCTAGGGCGGATGTAAAACAAGTAGTTGTTCACGACTGGAGAAATACGGTCTGTTTGAATGGTGCAGATCCTTACCATTGGGGGTCTTGGACTTGCTTTCAGACAGGATTTAGGATACGAAGCCATTTCTTCATATCAGCGTTGGAGCCAAGTATCATTTGTAGACGAGCAGACAACAGAAGATCCGTGGAAAACTCCTGAAGAGGCCAAGCGTCCTGAGCTGTGATTGGCCAGGTGAACCGTGGCTCCTCTGCTTGGGCTCCGAAGACCAAGAACAGTGCTTTAGTCCTTGGACTAGTGGGACCAACTAGTCTCAACGCCTTCGAGGATCCATCCCTTCAGTGCCTTCGGAAGGGTCCCTGGACTGGCTGGTGAACTGACTAGCTCGCTTGACTCTTGCAGGCTACCTCGCCAGAAGCATCGATGTCCCAGTTGAAGTCTGCAACTTTGGTAGTAGCCAGCTTGTGTCAAAAGTCACCTTCTCCCTGAATTCCAGCTTCCCACCGTCACTAGAACCGGACCTGGAGCAGCTACGTGACCGCGACTGGAAGAGCGCCTGTCGTCCACCTGCAACCGGTGACCATCGCTGGAACTCACCTAGCTCCATCACCGACAGGGGTTGCAACTTCCACTCAATCGGAAGAATCCTCAAACATGCAATTCCTGGGCACCTCTCACTTTAACAAAAGATAGCAGATGAAGTCCACAGCGACCACCACACGATCCACAAAGACATCTGGCAAAATCGCAGTCTGGGGAGTAAGTAAGCATCACTGGGTCTGTCGCATCCCCCCTGTCCTCCATAGGATAACATTGGGAACAAGTGCCTTTGTCTCCTTCTCCACTCACCTTTGGTCATCGAACCTAGGTAGAGTATCCTGCTTCTGCGTTAGCTTTGGGTGTGGAAGAGAAGAGGACACTTACCTGTTCTTTGGTAAATTGATGAATAACTTTGAAATTAACCACCACCACAAGCCCATCGCATACTGAGAACTCTGTTAAGACTGTTTTTCTACAGTTCATCTAAGGGCTTCATAAAACCATACATCTGAGGCAGTAAGCTCACTCGTAGTATAAGGCTGTACCACCTCAGAATGTGGTAGCATGGTCAGAGCAGCCAGGCTTGTCCAAAGAAACACTGAAACCCTAGGTATTGTAAAAATAGAGGCTTTATTTAAATACAAGTAAACCAAGGTAAATAAGTACTATCACATTATATATAAACACAATAAAAACCAACTCAATACTTATGGGATAAAATCCAAAGTATAACCTTATTGATAATAGCAATCAGCAGTTCAAGGTGAGTCAAACCTACAAAACCTTCAGAATGGCAGTCAGCTATTCATGGGGAGTCAAACCATGTTATATATACTTTTAGAATACAATCAGTAATTCAAGGGTAGTTGACCCTGTAGGTCATATAGTGACACTCAGTTATGAAATCACATAAGAAACCAACCCTGTTACAAGTATATTCCTTGCAAAATTACTTTTTAGAACTTAGTTCAGAGTTAGAAAGTCAACTCATACTTTCTGGAGGGGCCATAAGCTACTCATTGACAAGTATTAACACTCAACTATTTTAGAATGCACTAAGCACATCAGGGAAAGCAAAACCATATTGCACTTTAATGACAAGGTTATTCAAGGTAAGTAATTGACCTATTGCTACATAACTATCCACTACTTAATAGCTAGTTATAACCATTATACGTTTAAGAAATGTATAACACAGTTTGTAAGGTAAGTAAGAACTTTATGAAACTATTTTAGAATAGCACCAAAAGCAATTCAGGGAAGCACAACCCAGGGGTAGAGGTTTAGAAGAGCAGCAGCTAATCAAGGTAAGACCTATACACTTTTATGAGGGGCTACATGCAACTCTAAGACAAGTATCAACTCAAAACCCTTTTAGATCTGTATATAGCAGACCAGGGAAAGCAACACCCAATGATATACAAGAACAGGTAACCAGGTATAACAGGTAAACCCTACTGGTAAGCATTTACACTCATTCAGTTAATCAATGATAACAGTACCAACTCGTATTACTTTTTAGAAGGGGGAAAACACCATTCAAAGTAAGTAAATCAACTTACACACTTTTTTAGAGGGGCAGAATACAACTCAAAAGGTAGGCATAAACGTAATGACACTTTGTAACTTTTTTCACAGAGATAGTTACCACACTACTTCTTTCAGCAAGAAAGTATTTTTAGACTGGTTATACTTCAAGACAGAAGTCTTTTCCTATACAGTTCTTCCCTAGTCTATTGCATGTGTTCTCTCAGAGGCAGAAGAGGTAACCTTGTGGTCTAGGTACCAGCTGTAGGCAGGTTGAGGTGGGTTTCAGTTGCAGGAAAGTCAAAGTTTCAGAGTTAGTGTTCAGGGACTTCTGAGGAGGCTCCAATATGCGTTCAAGCATTAGGCCTGGGAAAGTGGTATTGGGCAAACTCCTAACCACACGAATCACCCACTCAGTCTCACAGGATGCACACCAAGCATTACACAAGCCCACACAGTACCTTAGGAGAAAAGCAGAGCTTCTGAGTGGATGCCTTCAGGATGCAGGAGCACAGGATCTGGTCCATGGATTCTTGGTCTGGAGACGAAAGAACTGGACACTGGATGGTAACATGCAGCAGCAGTCATCAGATGAGGCTTCCAGCAAAGGATTATTTACAGATTCTCGTGGTTCTGTGGATTTGGCGCCTTTTTACAGCAGCCAGATGAAGAACGGATATCACCCGTCGGATTCTCTTCACGCTCTCGGTCCTGCAGTCTGCTGAGGGGACTTCAGAGATTCGAATGGTGTTGGAGAGGCAGGAGGAGGCCACCAAAGTTTCGGACGGATTCGGACTGTGGATGACCATGCACCGCAAAATGGCTCAAGGTCCCAGGGTATTGGGGCATTGCAACCCAGCAAGGTCGCAGCACATCATGGGATGGCTCAAAATGCAGGTCATCTTGAGACTAGTGGGGCTCACTAGCCTTCTGGTAGGAGTCATGTTTTTCGGGACCCCAGGTCGATTGGAAGGGAGGGCTACATCCGGCTCCGGTTCCACAGCAAGCTCTCTGGTCACTGGAAATCGCTACAGGGGTCCTTTCTTCATCTTACTCTTCGGTTTCAGCTCCAGTGGTCGACTTGTCAGCAGCTTCCAGGATCAGAGTATTTATCAGGAATTACAGCACAACCTCTGCAGTTTATAGAAAGGGGCAGTATGGTGGTCCAATCAGGGCAGCCAGCTCCCCAGGAGGAACTGGTTCCTTTCAGGCAAGGTGAAAGACAATAAGATGCAGAGGTTTGGACTCCTAACTCACTTCCTACCTTCTCAAACACCCTGGAGCCATGATCTCTCCCACCTATAATGGCAGAAGAACAAGCAGTAAAGGAGAAATGGTGAAAAAAGAAAGACTATCATTCTAGCAGAATGGTGACCCTCTTGTGCAGTACCACAAATGATTTGACAGCCTGCGAGTAATAATAATAAAGTCATAAAAGTAGTTAAACTGCCACCCACCATTCAAGATAACTAGTAATTGCAACAGAAATGGTTACCAAGTAAGGGGATAAAGTAGCTCCCCAGCAAGCCACATAAGGTGGATGTGCTGGCTCACTATATCAAATGTAAAGGGAATGTAAATCCCACTTTACCCCTTGTGAACAGTAGTTCACCCAGGTACATTAAAGAGAAATTACAAAGGGAAGCCCAAAGGGGCCACCCAGGCTATGCCCAAAAGTTATAGGAAACTATAATTCCAATCACACACTATGGTGAGACATAAAAAGGTCACCCATACAAATAGTAAAAGTCTAGGTGAGAGGCGAAAAATATTCCCACTCACCTAGGGACAAGGATAAATAATTACCAAGCCCAAGCAAAATGTTCTGGGGTTTACACAGGTCAGGAAGATTATTCACATTTATGAAAATCTTGCCCAACACTACAGCAGAGCTCCTCGGGTCAACGGCTGCTAGCTCCGATATGACTGTTGCGCTGATCGCAGTCCTTTGGTGGAGCTCCGACAGCTAAGTGAGGTCTCTGGTTCCTTACCGTAGCGGTTCACGGCATGTCAGGAGCTCATCTCCCACACGGTGTAGTTTTCCCCTTTGCCGCTTCTAGCTGCGCTCTCTTCTGCACGGTCACCTGTTTCCCACGTCAGCCTCAGCTGTTGCTTATCTTGCTTGCACATCATATCCCGCATTCGGTCCTGCTACCATCACTGCTACTCCATCAGCATCTCCTTTCTTCACCTGAAACTAATTACTGAATTGAAATGTCCCACTCAGGTGCTTCTCACTACAACTAGACCGCTCATTATGTTTCATGGTCTTCATTAACTCCCTCGTCCCAGTGCCCCAGGCATTATGGGTTCTGAAGTCCATAGTGGTTTTTATAATAAAAACATCAGTCTGTGTACAATAAGCCATCAAAGCTTTAGGAACATTAGGGGAATCATGAGTTTAAGAGGTCATCACTTCCCACTGATAAGAGTCCCCTTCCATGTGAGCCTCCCCAGGGTCAGGATCAGGTAGTGGCTGCTTTTCCCTGGCCACATGAGAGGAGGCCCATATTGGGGTCTTGGTGATTATCTCACTGGATTCATCACAGTGGTCACTTCAGAACAACAATCGGGGTATGAAGGAGTATGTTGTAGCTCAGCTGGTAACTTAACTGAATCGGGTTGAAAAACACATGGGGAATAGGATACAAGGAAGTGTCATGATGCCTACCCCCGGGGACCCAGACCAAGTCCAGCAACCCCGGAAGCAGGCATCAAGTTATCTCAAGCAAGCCCAACAACCCCTGCTAGGGGCTATTTGGGTCCAGTTCTGGCGCCTATGGTGCCAGGCTCATATGGAGAGTCAGTCCTGGTGCCATAGGCGCCAAGCTTATAGATTAAAACTTACCTGATGCAGACCATGCTGTAAACTTAACTGATGCAGACCATGCTGCAAGGGCTCCAAGCCAAAAGAGGCTTGGAAGGGACTACTTTACTTAGGGACTATTTTTTTACTCGGGCGGGGCTGGGGAGGAATACTTACCTGGGACTACTTTGGAGGCTATTTAAACCACGCCCGAAGAGCAGCACACGCTTTGCGTTATTCTGCATCCAGCAGCGTAACGCTCACCGTGCCTGCAAGTCTGCATCCAGCCTTCTGCCACGCCCGCCTCCAGTTTGGAGCTCCTAGAAAAAGGGAGAAAGAAGGGGAAAAGGTTAGAACAAGAGCAATACCTTTGATCCTTACCTGAATTCCCGATCCATCGCGCCTTCGAGCTGGAAGAAAGAAGCTATATATGCGTGTCGCCTCGCCTGCTGCAGTGCCACACTGAACTCACCGGCCTTCACAGCATCTTCACATTCCACCGCATCCTCCTGCATCTTCCCGCCGCACTTGTGCACCTAAGGAGAAGACAAGAACAGCAAGTTGAGCCAAGGGAATACACAGAGGAATATTAGTTACCCCCCCATTGGCTTACCTAATTTTACCGCCGGGGGTACTATTCCTCTTCTCGGGTCGGCGCAGCTTCCACTGCATCTTCGCCGAACCCCGGCCCCTAAGGGGAAACAAAAGGACAGCAAGGGGAAACAAAGGGACTAACAAGAGGAACACTCCTCACCACAATAGACTTACCTGATTTTACCGCCGGAGGCATTATTCCCTGAGACTTCATACTTTCTCTCAGCGCCTGAATAAGGGAGAAAGCAACAGGTTACATATTGACATTATTTTATCAAAATGTGTTGGATAATACAAATCCTTACCAGAGTTTTACCGGTTGCCACAAGGAACTCTTCACTAGGGTCAAGCTGCAACCTGCAAGGAATCGGACAAGAGTGAAAGTCAGGCGTTTGAACTCTTACGAACTACATTCTTACAGCGTCTTGCCGGGAATCTCGGAGTCAATATTGTTCTGGAACTCACCAATTCCTTCAAGCCAGTGAAGCAACTGGTTATCTATGCGCCCATGCGCTCAATGCAAGATGGAGAGGGGAGAACAGCAGGGGTGGGGGGATTTACGCTCAACTCCACGGGTGGTTAATTCCCTTTCTCCATTTGCAGAAGAATATTCCTACGGGCCAAGCAAACGAAGTTAGGTGGGCCAGTCCAGTCCGTCATCTCGGCCCTACGCGTCACATTGGTGGAGACCGCAGCTGTCCAGTTCAGATCGACGCCTCTGTGGGAGCCAGGTGAGCGTAACAGGAAGGCAGTATCCTTATACAAGTTAAGAGGCATTTCCAAACCTTCAGAAAATCTGCAATCCTGCTCCAGTCCCCGCACACTGGATTTGAGGGGTCAGGAGCAGACTATTAATGTTTGGACTTGCAGCCTGTGGAAGGATGTGAAAAGCCACCACAAACAGTGGTTTTATGCTGCTTTCGTTGAGCCCACTAAAGATCTGTCCCCTTGTCTGTTTTGGAAATATAGAAAATTGAAACCGCTGAAGGAGCACAATCGCTACTTTTTAGGCCCGGTGGTCGGTGAAATGAGTTCAATGGTTATTGTGTTAAGATATAGCAGTGAGATTGCAAGTTTTTTTTGTTATTCAGCCCTTCATTTGTGGTGAATTGTGTAAGGGTGCAGAAGCAGACTTGGGAAGCAAAGGTGGCATGCTTGTTGGCATAAACCTTTATTTAACAGAAAGAAAGTATCCTATCCATCCCTAGAACTAAGAGGGGGTCCCCTGTCTCCAATAAAAATAAGGATGATGTCAGAAGGTCTGTCAAAAGTAATAGTCCACTGACCTATGTCCCAAACCTATTTCCGTCGCTTGCACCTCAAAAGGAATAACTATATAACAGGTTTCTCCCTGACTCCAGAAGAGTGACTCGTTACCTTCTGGGTGGTTTTAGGCAGTTAGAAAATGATGGGGGAATAACCTCCTTCCCCTGGCCGTCACTAGGCCTTTCTATATAGTTCTACTAAGATGGGGAAAATGTCTTCTTTTCAACAGTTGCAATGATACCTGGGATATCTGGGATTTTTATCAGAGGATATATAGCACCCTCTGGTCTTCTCTCGACCTTTGCCGAAATGATCTCTTTTCCCCTGATCTTCTCTATGTGGGTCCCAGGCCCCTTTCTCAGGTTTATAAATCGCTCTTTCTCAGGCCTGGTTCACTATCCTGCTAGGCATGGTCTTGCATATACAGTTCTTCCAATCTCCTAACCTTTGGGTCCCTGAACCCGCCCTTCAGGTTTATGTCTCTTTCTCGGGCCTGGTTCCCTATCCTCTCAGGCGTTGTCTTGTATGTATAACTCTCCAAAATGCCCAACATTCCTTGGGGTGCTCTCTCACCCAGTAAGTTTAGTTTCCCTGTTTGGTCCCATTGGGACGAGGAAGATGGTTCTGCACTTCTTCAGACCACAGCCTCCATCTAGGGTTTCCCAATGCCTGCCTGGTCCCCGTACCCTTCGACTAGATCCATGAGGGTCCCGGTGCGTGACAACACTGGCAGGCTTCTCTGGCTTCCTCTGGGCTCTCGTGATCTACTCTCGGCGGCGCCACCATGCTCATTTCTACTGTACGTCGGTACTTGCCTGGACCACTCCGATGACTTGTTACTGGAGGGTGGATTATACACCTTTCAGGTTAGCCCTTGCTCCATCAGCCTTCTCGGACGCCCACTCCTTACTCACGGCATCTGGGTCTGCAGCGCGTCCTCCCTGTGCAGCTTCCCGCCCGAGCTTGATGCTCCTCTGAGCCAGGACTGACTGAGGAGAGTCCTCGCCGTTTTTATTATGGTAAGCCGTCTTTCGAATCCCAGACAGCTAGTATGTTTAGCTTGGTTCTGCAGAGGGCTCTTCATTGCCCTGCTCTTTTTCGTGTCAGTACTTCTGAAGCTATCTACTCTTACACATCACAGTATTGTCTATCTGATCGAAAGGGCTACTATGCATGTAGTAACCAGCAGAGGAAAGAGGAGACAGTGGGTGTGGGTGCTTGGGCCCCATCTGTGTTTTTGGGTGAGCAATGCATGGAGGAAAGGTGGCTAACATACCGCGTTTTCCCTGGATAGTCTTCCCTTCTCCCGTGGAGAGGGTCCCCTCCCATGCAATTCTCTCGCTGAATACCAGCCCCAGGGGGACCATCAGGTAGCGGCCTCACCTCCCTGACCGAATGGGAAGGGCCCCATCTGGGGGATTAGTGACAACATCAAGGGATATGCAACAATTGTAAAAAATGTATCCCGTCATCTGCAAGATCTAATAAATTCTCAGTCAGCTTGGAACTTTTCTGTGCAGTATGATGTACATTGCTCTGCACCACATTAATGCTTCCAGAGAGGAGTCCTACAGGTCCTTGGCAAACTCTTGCCATGTCCAAAGATTGATAGTTACAGAGCTTAGAGACTCAATGTAGTTTTTAAGTAAACTCCTCAAGACCTTCCCACAGCATCTGGTTGCAATCTGGTTTAGTGTAAGAACACCTGATAGAATCTTCCACCTACATTATACAGAGATTTTTCGTCTTATCCCGGAGCAGAGTTAGAAATTCCAGTCAAACAATTGTTGCACAACTTGGCCGCTTCTCTTTCTTGATGGGTACTCCAGGACACACTGTTCATGTCCCTGCTACAACAAAGCCAAGCACCACTATCTCTGGGACAGCCATGCATAAACAAATCCATAGTACCCATCAGCTACTCATGAAAGGCAGTGTTGGATGATGGGAGGTTATCTCCCTCACCATGATCAATCCTCAGACCGTCCGGTCCTCTGTGCTCTTGAAGCCCATCAGACTGTTCTTCAGAGGAGTTAGACAGTTGGTCTGCTAGGGGGTGCAACCCACCAGACTGAAAAGGAGATCCCAATACACCACTAGCACAAGCCCACATATTGGGGTGACACACATGTATGGAGAAGCAGTGGGATGGAGCAACTCAGTTCGGACTAACTGAAGGCTTTCTGAAGCCACAAAAGCATCAGAGAAACCTTCCCATCACTGATAAAGGGAGTTTTTGTGTGACCTTAGTGCACCAAAGTGCAACCTCTGAGGTGCCTCAGTTATGAGGTCGGCAAGGACATTCGGCAGAAAGGGCACAAGTTCTCAGCACCCCGACTAGGGAGCCTGTGTGATTCCTGATGAGATCCTGGCCACCAGTCAAAGGGGTACATTGGGCCCCTGCCAGTACTGGGGTACAACAAAGCTTGAATGATTCAATCTTGCTTCACCGTTCAATAAAATGCTGAATATTTTATGGATGACACCCTTAAGACGTATTCTGTAAGGATCAGAGATTAGAAGAGAGGGCTCTGAAGGAGAGTTTGCCACAGAATGTACATCAATTCCACCGATTGTCGGGCCTAAACACTTTGCTCCAAGTATGAGGGTCAGAACTCTCAAACTGCCAGAAAAAGTTCTTGCTGGAACAAGGACATGGTCTGAGTGGAGGCAGGACTGGTTGCTGAAGAAGCCAAAAGGAAAAGAGTGTTAGGAAATTGTGAAAAAAACGGTGCCGACAAATGTACGGACTAGCAACTCAGGGGGATGGTGAGACCAGGGGCAGAACCAGATGCAGCAGTTGATATGTCCAGACTTCTGTGTTTGCTTTTCAAAACAATGTGCTGTAATACAAGGCTTACGCCCGTTAGTTAGTAAGGAAGGAAGAGGACAGGACATAGGAGACAAAACTAATATAAATAAAACACTCAGGTTTTCAAAAGAATGTAGTATTTTCAATGGAAATTTAACTTTTTCCTTCATTTGAAATTCATGAAAAAATGTGACTTTTTTAAAGAAAGTGTCTTAGATACATATAAATGTGGTTAGAATATACAAAACCACAATTTGGTCCCATCTCTCTTACTTTACTTTTGATCTTGCATACATAAATGGGTGGATTAAACTGGCAAAAGTTTCTAGTGTCTTTGGAGTGGGTACCTGTTTTCACAGTATTCAGCGTCACTCTGGGGAAATAGAAGTTTCAAATGCCAGTAGAACCTCTGCTCCCTAGAAAATTAAAAAAACACATCAAAAGTCAAAGTATCATACTACTACAACGTGAAGATAGTTTAATCTATTTCATCAAAATTACATTTACTTTGATGTCATGTTTTGGCAAAAGAATTTATTGTTTCACACATTTTACTGCATGCTGGGATATTTCCCCAACAAAATGCAGAGCATTTAACGCACATATTCCATGTAAGCACAGATTGTTCAAGATGTACCAAAAAAGCCATGTTCTACATTATGGGCCGTCGGCAGAAATAAAAAAGAAGGAGAAGGTGAAGAAAAGAAAACGGAAAAAGTGCTTGTGGGTGTGTGCACATTTGATTGCGTGTTACATCTGTCATTTGGGCGAAAGAGGGGTAAGAGGAGAGGTGTACTAGTAAAACAATTGTTCTGAGCTCAAGAGGGTGTACCTGTATCACCATGGTGGACAAAATAATACTGTAGGTGTGGTTTGTTCATTTGTGTAAGAACACAGTGCTTTGACTTGCTTTTTGCCTTGTGGTTCACTCATCCCACTTCTACATAGACCAATAACTGAAATGGAAGAGATAAAGCAGTCTACTGCAAGATGACCACAGTGTTTCAGTTCCACCAGGGATATTAAAGTCCTATTTGAATGCACTTGATCTTCAAAATGTATAAATTAAGACAAAGTAGGGGCACACTATTTGTATTGGTGTAAACTATGGCTACACCTAAAAAAGAAATACATATTACAAAATGGATGCCTGCACGGTTTAAAGAAAAAAAAGAAAAAAAAAGAAAAATGACTGTCGCACATTAAGTTGCTCATCTTAAGTTACAATAATTACTTTTAACAAGTGGTATGTTTAGGTGCAGCCACAGTTTACACCAAAGAAAAACCAGAGTACACCCCTCCCTTAGTACAAACCACCTTATGCGACTCACATGATTGGATTTTAACACAGGGGAACCAGCCCTGGACATTGTGTTAATCATCTTGGGCCAGTGTGAAGAGTGAGAAACTTGCACAGAAGGTGAGAGTTGAATTAAGCGACAAGACTGGCCTGCTCTTGCAAACTGATTTATGTTAACCATTAACTTGTGCAGAAAGTATTTTTTATAAAAAAAATGTATTTACTGAATGTGAAGATGGATTTCCAAAATCAACCCTGGGTGTGGATGTTGTGGGGCCACCCTATTATGTTAAATAGGGACAGAGAGAATGTGGCTAAACCCAATTGCTTTTCTCTTTTACAAGATAGTAAAATGTATGTGACATCCAGCAGACGTGTGCAAAAACTGTATGGAAATCATTACCATGTGGCAGCTTTCTGCATTGTGAGGGAAACAATTTTTCATTATTTCTCTGGCCATTTTATCTGTATATATTTAAATGTTGAAAACACAAAAACCTGGCTAATTACATAGTAAAGCAAACAATTGTATTGTGTGTGTTTGAGGTTCGATAGCAGAATGGTCTTTTGATGTTTAATGAAAGTCCTCATCTCCTGGAGCTATTACTACCTAATGGTATGCCAATGTTATGATCCAACAGTGCAGACAGGCAAGAACTCAATGCTAAATTCTATACCTAATCTCGGGGTCAGATGGGTATTTATATAGCGCTTTTGGCAAAGCGTTGTACATAAAACATATGTATCACAAGCTGCAACTAGCCACTTTGACAAGAGACATGTGCAAGAAGAAACCTGGCAAGACATCGCAAAGCAAAATGGACAGGTTTACGGTTGAGCGTACAGAGGAAAACTCCAAGGGAGGGCTAATATCAATCCATCCCTGGAAAGACCTGAACAAGCCATGTGGCAGAAGGCAAGTCGTTCATCCCAATGGTCTTGAAAGCAGTGCAAGAGTCCAGAAGAATCCTGGAAGAGAGGATTGGGCATGTGGCGATGGATGTCTCCCTACTGAGGCAGGACCTCCAAGCAATATCGCAGAGTGTCGGGAGAGGGAAGAGAGGATAAGCCAGCTGGAAAACACGGTCCAAGTTTTGCAATCCGAAGTATAGGAACTTAGTGGAAAACCATGAACACTGGAGGGGTATTCAGTGATTTAAACAAATAGAAAATAATGAACAACATTAACATCAAAACATTTATAACAAAAAAAATACCAAATTATTTTAAATATTTTATGGGGGTTGTGCTAAGCGGTTAAAACGGGTGGGGAGGGGGTTGGGGTGGTATTATAAACCAAGGGAAACAGGGGTTTTGGAGGGGGAACCACCCAAATAAGAAAAAACATTTGGTATTTTCTTCATTAAAAATGTTTAGATATAAATGTTGTTAGTTATTTTCTGTTTGTTAAAATCACATGTAACTCACTGGAGGCAAATCCCAGAGAGCAAATATCGGGATTGCTGGACTACCGGACAGGGTTGAGGGCCTCTCCATAAATCTAGTTTTGGAGAAGTGGATACAGTAAACCATTTGCCCAAAAGGCTTGACAAACTTTCTCAAATGAAAGGGTACACAAGGTTCGGAGCAGCCGAGCAGACCATCCTCGCCTGAAGCACCACCCAGACAAACAGTGGTAGCCGAACTATATTCGAGATATGGACATGATATTGCAGGCTGGCAGGAGTAGAGGCCCAATCCAAGTGGAGAATACGCCTTCCAGGTCCAGCAGGCAGGATGATCATCTGAAGACGTCAAAAGGCAGCCACGAGGCAACACTATGAAATACATGCTGATTTTTCCAGTCAAACTCAAGGTGATCCAGGTGGACCGCACATCGATATTTCAAGACCCGGGAGAAGTATGGGACTGGCTGGAAAGCAGAGGGATCCATCCAGCATGAAGAAAGACTCCCAGGACACACCGGTCCCGCAAGTTTGCAATGTACTCGGATGGCATAATCGCTATGAACCACGTTACCCCCACTCAGTGACAACGATTCACAGGAAAGGTATTAGGCAAAAAGGGATTGGAGTGGTGTGGAACTGGATTACTTCGGAGGGGAAAATGGTCGGGGTGAGGGGTTTCAGGGGGGTGCATAGGGATCCCAGTAGGTGGGTGGGGGCAACTTTGCAATACGAGGGGGGGAGAGATAAAATGGCAATAAATGCAGCGGCCAAAAGTAGGTCTGAGAGAACCACACC
Organism: Ambystoma mexicanum; assembly: GCF_040938575.1. Taxonomy (NCBI): domain Eukaryota; kingdom Metazoa; phylum Chordata; class Amphibia; order Caudata; family Ambystomatidae; genus Ambystoma; species Ambystoma mexicanum. The sequence continues at coordinate 1,019,706,038 of NC_090922.1, read as the reverse complement.
ACTGGGAGAGATTAGGTGGAAGAGCGAGCGGGAAAGCAAATAACTGCCGAATATATAATATATGCGGAAGAGGGATGGGTCAGGATGCACCGGAGATGCCGAGTAGTGCAGCATAGGGAGGGGAAGCTTTACATTTTCATCTTGAAATGTTATTGGAGGGCAACAGATACTTCACCGTTTGTGGGAAGGAGGTTGGGGAGGAGGTAAAGTGCAAAAAACATGAAGGGCTCACGCTTCCAAGACCCATACAAAGTCTTTAAGATAGGAGGCTTGTAAGAAATAGATGAACCTCCAGATAACCAATGTGATGCAAAACTCCAGGGGAAGGTTAGCGGGGATAACTGGAAGGGTGGGAAAGGAGAGATACACCTTAGTCACCATCTATGCCCCTCCTACACTATTAGCAGATACTTTAGAGTATCTCAAAAAAACTTGATACTAAACGCACCACAGGGATTATTTATCAGGGGGTATTTCAATGATGTGATGGACCAGACAATGAATAGAAGAAGGATGAATTTGAAACCAACGATCAAGGGTTCCAAATTGGGCGATTTTCTAGAAGCCATTTGGATTCGAGAAAATCATGCACGACCGGTTTGACGTATGGAGGGAGATGCACACAGAGCACAGGGAATACTCTTTCTTCTCTGCTGCAAATGCCTTCTTATCTAGAATAGACTATGTGCTGTCCCCAAGGACTGAGAAAAACAGTAAGAAAAACTCAGAATCGCACCGTTTGCATCAACGATATTCCATAATACCCACACAGTGGGCAGAACATGGAGGCTGAACATATACCATCTTCTAGACTGGCAGGTAGAGGATGAATTAGGGAAAGGAAGCACAGCAATGCTTGCAAATAAATAGGGACTTGGTAATTTGGAAGCAGATGCTATGGTAAGCGTGTAAGGCAGCAATAAGAGGGAGGGCCTTAGCAGTGATTACAGTGAAGGAAAGGCAGAGCGATCAATAATACAGAAAGGGGGAAGAGTGTCAATCAATTGGAAAAGGGTTGATAGGAGAGGCACACCGAAGACTGGTTGAGTGACTTTAGATGTGTGCAGGAGGAGATAAGAATTAAGGAACTGGAGAGGGCAAAAGTGGGTTGGTGGCATAAGGGGGCACACATCTACGAATGGGGTGATAATGGGGGGGGGGAACTGTTAGCGTGGCTGGCTCAGAGAGATGAACTGGGTAAGTTGGTCAATGAAGTAGAGGGTAGAGGGTAAGGGGAAAAATAAAATAGAACCACGTGACTTTGCGCAGGTCTTCGCTGCATTTTACACACAGTTAAATAAATCGCACATAGATGAGAGCGAGGGGGCAACTCAGGCTTTTCTACATAACCTTCCCATTAGACGGTTGACCGATGAGCAAAGGGATGCCTTAGAGAGAGATGCAACATTTGAGGAATCTGAAGCTGCATTGTCACAGTTGGGAAAGGGAAAAACAACGGGACTGAACAGACTTCTCCAAGTACTATGGTCGAGACTGAAACCAGAATCCATAGAGACAATGTGAGATATGTTTATGGAGAGTAGGGATAAAGAGGTCCTTCTGCCAGACCTAAAAGAGGCAACTATCGTAGTAATACCAAAGGAAGAGAACCAAAGGCATCTGTGTGGAACCTATAGGCCCTTATATCTTATTAACACAGAAACTAATATCTTGGCCAAGGTATTGGTAAATAGTATGCAAACGATAATTGCAGACATAGCCAACGAACACCAGTGCGGCTTCACTCCACACAAATCATTAAGAATGAACATTAGACAGCTCCAATGAATATGGCCAACAGTACACAAACCCCCATATAAATCCTGTCTCTGTATGCCCACAAGGCGTTTGGCTCGATTGAATGGGAGTACATGTTCAGGTTACTTGCCAGAATGGGTTTTGGAGAAGGAATCATCAAGTGGGTGTGACTGCTGTACAATGAACCCAGAACTAGGGTAAAAGTGCATGGCACCCTATAGGACAGGTGTCTGTTGGAATGGGGGGAATAGACAGGGATGTCCTCTGTCCTGATGCCTTTTACAGTGGCAGTTGAGCCGCTGGTGGAACAAATTCAGCAAGACCACATATTGGAGGGATATGGATGGCCAGTTGGAAAATATGAGAGAATAGCCTTAAACGCCAATGACATTTTATTCGATCTGACAAACTCAGCAGTATCGATACCCAGGGACATGGATATACTAGAAGAGTTAAGAAGCTATGCCGGACTTAAAGTATACCGGCAGAAGTCCACCCATTACCCGATAACATGAGGGTTGCAGGGGGGATGAGTGCGAACCACCCTCCCAATGGAAAAAATTGCAGCAAGATTCACCGATCATGGGGTGGTCATCCAGAAGGAGGGCACCCTGTTTGAAGACCTCAATCTAGTTCCAGCATCAGATAGTTTGACGCAAACTCTGAGTATTGGCAGTCACTCCTTCTGTCCCTATTAGGGAGGGGGCCCTGTATAACATGGGGACACTCCCACGACTACCATATGTTGTACAACACGTGCCAAGTTCAATAACTATTGGCTTCTTGACAATGTAGACAAAATTTGGTGTGAACTTCTATGGCAGAACAAAACACCTAGGTTAAGACTGGAAACCCGGTATAGCTCTCAGTGGGATAGGGTTACTGAATTTAAAATGATACTACTGGGCCTTGCAGCTTGGGATAGTAAATGGGTGGTGGTATTGTAAGGGTAAGGACTGGGTGGTTGAAACTCTTGAATAACAAACAATAACAAACCAGACTCTTACTCAAGGGAAGGTGTGGTCCCAAGCCGAAAAATACCTGAAGTAGGAGAAAAAGTAGGTAGCATCAATTTGGGAAAATGGGCCGATTAAGGCGATGGTCCTTCAACTGAGCTGGGCCATATATAATAAAGATTTCTTTTAAGTACCTGCAACTAAGAAATGCCCTGAGACCACACATAGGGGAGAAGAGACAGATACTGCATGCCTCCCAGGGAAGAAAAATGTGTTTGATGAATAAGTTACCACGAAACAGGTATCAACCCTCTACAAGACATTGACCTTCCACTCGACTAGGCAACTGGACGATTTAAAACTTAGGTGGGAGAGTGACCTGGGAAGAATAGAAACAAAGAGTGGAGAGAGGCCCTGCAGTTACCGAGAGTGGCAATCTCTGAGACTAGGGCTCAAACTATTTAAAATATTTACATAGAGTTTATTACTCCAGGGATAGGCTGAGCAAAATGGGGAGAATAAGCAATGACAGCTGCCCAAAGTATATGAATACTACAGGAACCTTCTTTTATATGATTTTAGGGTGTGCCTGAGTGAGAAGATTCTAGGACAAAGTCAGTAGAGAAATGTAGATGGTCCTAGATTGCTCTGGAGCTCAGAAATGTACTACTGTGAATATGGATGTATAGGGAGTTTCCCAGGCATCAGTAAATGTCAATGCAGCAAAACAGGCGATAGCCGAGCAGTGGATGAGTTGGCATCCACCACCCCTACCTCAGTAGTGCTCAGGTATGGACGCAATCAAAAAGTGTGGTAAGCAGGTGTATAAGAGGAGGGGGTACTTGGGTAAAAATGAAAAATCTGGAGGAACTGGGAGTAACCAGCACAGTGACAGAAACCCCAAATATAAGAGGATCATGAGAAGATGGAATGGATAATTCATGAGGTACCATGGGAACAAATGCACTTTGTTCAGATGTGGGGGAGGATGGGTGGTGGAGTTAGGAGGGGGTGGGGCGTTGTTTTGATGCAACTAATTGTTTCCAGCATGATATCAACACAATGTGGTTGCATCACTGTTTTCTTTGAATAAACAAAAATAAAAAGTGAAGTAAAAAAAAACATTTTTCCAGGTTATTGTGACCTCTAACACATTGATCCACTTTAAAAATCAAGCCCATCAAAACCCCCCCCCAAATAGCTGGTTGGACCAGGAATGCAGAAAGGCTAAGCGTCTTTTATTAAAAACTTTAAAAGAGACAAAGATTAATTACCAATATCAAGTGAGTCAAACAAGATATAATTAAAGCCTAATATCAAACAAGAATTAAGATGGGAGGTGGGCTTTGCTAAAGAAAGTTGTTCATTCTGGATGCATGGGGGATTTTTGGTTAATTGTAACAGAAGGGCAGCACACTGAATCAATAGCTACAGAGACTAAATCCTTAAGAGGCATGGTACAGCCATTTCAGAACTTTATAAATCGAAGAGGAAATATTTTTTACAGAACTCCAGCCCATCTCCCTTTCTGAAATCGAGTTGATAGACGCAAGTCGTGCCAAAAATCGGGCAAGGCCCCTTGGCCCGATAAAATCCCAGTAGATTTACTCAGACAGAACCAAAGATCTGGGTCCCAGTATTGACAAATAGCTTTGATGGACTTGTCAGTATAAAATCCCAGAGATTTGGAGGGATGATGAAATTATGCCATTTTTAAAAAGGGAATTCCCAGGAAATAATCAGCCAATCTAATTACTAGCCTAGTAAAAATCTTCAGGAAAACAATTCTAACGAGATGAGAAGATTGCAAGTTGGCTTTCAACAGTTTACAAGCACACTTCAACTATTCATCTCATCCTGAAATATGTACAGTTGAAGAAACAGAACTTTTACTTTGTCTTGACTAATCCAAGAACTGAATTTGATAGTGTACCTCGCAATACATTGTGGGACAAATTAAAAGAACAGGAGGCCCCCTCAAATCTTTTAGGAGTAATTACAAATTCAGGCCTCACAAAAGGTACTCGCCACTAGCGATTGGAAAGTGATAACAGACACTTGGCAAATAAACGTGTAAAATGTTTATACCTGACAAACTGATATAAAGAAAACTTAACATTTGGCAGGTACTCAAGGGGCGGGGAACTTACAAAGAGTGTTTCCATTCAAATAACGTGGCATCCAGTCCCCCTTGTAATTTTCCTTATACATACATTAATTTACCCTGCCAATAACCACTTTAGCTGCAAACAGAGATTGGGAGCTGTGAAACTGGGTACGAAATTCTGAGCTGACTAGGACCTTTCAACTACGCCTGCAGGGCTGCAAAATATTTTCAACTCCATTTAGACAAAGGCTTAGCGATAAACTGCATTGTGCTCCATCACAGAATCTTTAAGCAGGTCGATTTCTTAGATTATTTTGGATCAATGATCAGTTGTACAAAGGGGTGGTGCTCGCAGATCTACTGCCATTATCTCTACACAAAGTGCAACTATACAGTACATTTCGGGTCCATGTAATTATCGAGTGGCACAACCTGATAGACGTCTTAAAGGAGAGTTCCGGGACTTTTTTTTTTTATTGTCCCTACGGTTCGGCCATGTGTTTTTAAGCATAACTCGGTAGATCGTAGAAAACTTTCCTATGGACCTTACCCGACTTTTCGTCCATTAACGCACTCGAAATCAGCCGCCATTTTCTGATAATCCTATCACTTGCCGCATCGCCCTGGCTCACCTGCTTTTGCGGCACTAAATCAAATCCCCGTTCCCTGAGCCTGACATCAGCAGACGCGTACCGCCCATTTCCCAACGCCAAAGCACGTTTCGTGTCAACAATCGCTGCGCCTCAGCTAATGAAGTGTCGCCATGGAAATGGCAGGACGCCTCTTTCCTCAATAAGTATAAACACACCGTTTCACAACACACAGCAGCAGATTTTCGATTCCATTACTCTCTGTGTGTTACTTTGAGTATTCTGTGACTCGTTTCTGTGCTCTGGTCAGCTACCTTCGTTGATTGTAGCCCGTGTGAACAGATACCAGTACCAACGCTATAAATTATTTTACTTTCTTTACCACACAATGGCTACAATAATGCCGTATATGTACGAGCCCGAGTACACCGAGGAAGAACTACTGGAAAGGCAAGCACGCGAAAACGATGGGGATTCGGACGGCAGTTGGGAGGACCAGTCAACGGATGAAGAGCCTGGACCATGTCGCATGGACGGCGTCTCCACCTGGTGCACGTGCAATCGGTGCGAGCTAATGCCAACTGAGGAGGAGAACTGCTGCTGCCGTGAAAATTCCGGGTGCTTGGCCTACATTTCGGAAGGCGAGCCAAGTCCGCAATGCATCACCGAGCTGCCAGAGTTCAGGGAAGCCTGCCTCTCACGGACCGTGTTGAGGATGATGATGGTGCTTATGCACGAACTTTGCGGCACTGTTCGTCCGCGTAATCCGAGTAACGAGTAAGTATACTCTGGTTGTGATGTCAGTGATGCCACTACTATTTCATGGTCGTCTCCCACATATAAAACTACATCTACATATCATTCGAATACATGTAAATTGGTTCCATGTTGTGCATTTTCTAGATAGAATTTTTTTCAAAGCAGAATGACATTTTTTACCTGAATCGACAGTGATAAGAAAGTTGTCATTTTAATACAGTTTGCATCTTTCATTTTCACAGGTGGTACAGGCTGGTGGCCTATCGTTGCTTCACTTGGTGGCTTCACGGGAGGCTCGGACACCGCGTTCGGAGAGTAATACCTGCCTGTGCGGTACTTGCCATTAGACAACATTTCCCCAGCGACAGTGGACAATACCGCGGATTTTCCCTGGATGTGCTGCAACCGCAACTTTACAATGTGTAATGTTTATTATTTATGTTCAATTGAAATTAAGATCTAAAATAAAACCCAACATATATTTTAACAATGGTTGTTTTGATTTTTTAAATGAATCTAGTGTGTCTCCATTGAATAGTCTTCCTGTGCCTTGTCTTGTCACACCACATGTCTCCGGCCAGCATCCTCCCTCACGCTGGCCGCCCACCTTCAATCCACATAACCGTTGAACCCATATGCAGCAGACACACATATGTTATTTTGCGGGTTGGCATCAAGCCTCCCGGCCTTGCCTCCTCCCCCAAAAATACTTACCACACCACTTTGTTCAAGCGTTGGCAATAAAAGGAAGGCCGTTGGATTTTATTGATACAAAACATGGTTATAGGTAAATAATCAATATGGTTGATCATAATAAATCATCCTTTTGGGCACCGGGTACAGAGATGACCCCCACAGGCCAGCCTGCTGCTGACTAACTGCCTAGGGATCCAGGGTCTCCCAACTGCCGTCCGAATCCCCATCGTTTTCGCGTGCTTGCCTTTCCAGTAGTTCTTCCTCGGTGTACTCGGGCTCGTACATATACGGCATTATTGTAGCCATTGTGTGGTAAAGAAAGTAAAATAATTTATAGCGGTGGTACTGGTATCTGTTCACACGGGCTACAATCAACGAAGGTAGCTGACCAGAGCACAGAAACGAGTCACAGAATACTCAAAGTAACACACAGAGAGTAATGGAATCGAAAATCTGCTGCTGTGTGTTGTGAAACGGTGTGTTTATACTTATTGAGGAAAGAGGCGTCCTGCCATTTCCATGGCGACACTTCATTAGCTGAGGCGCAGCGATTGTTGACACGAAACGTGCTTTGGCGTTGGGAAATGGGCGGTACGCGTCTGCTGATGTCAGGCTCAGGGGCGGGGGATTTGATTTAGTGCCGCAAAAGCAGGTGAGCCAGGGCGATGCGGCAAGTGATAGGATTATCAGAAAATGGCGGCTGATTTCGAGTGCGTTAATGGACGAAAAGTCGGGTAAGGTCCATAGGAAAGTGTTCTACGATCTACCGAGTTATGCTTAAAAACACATGGCCGAACCGTAGGGACAATAAAAAAAAAGTCCCGGAACTCTCCTTTAAGCAACACATCATTGATCAGTTGAAAGAGTGGAAGGAAGATCCCATAGAATCAATTACCATTCTTATGACCACCTTACAAGCAGATGGTGAAACCAAGTAACAACTAGTACCCCTCAACCCACCTATACATGAACAACAAGATCTCCAGGCTTTAATCAGACTCTTTACAGATGTATTCAACCACAAACCAGGCCGAGTAACAAGTATAAAACATTTTATCCATAGCCCACCGGGTAAACTCATTAACTTAAGACCATATCGTATTCCACAGGCACGGAAGTAAATGATCTGCCAGGAGGTAGAGAAAACGAAAGCAGACGATATCATTGCACCGTCTCAGAATCCCTGGTCCTCATCAATAGTTCTGGATGGCAAACCAGATCAATCGTAGAGATTCAGAATAGAATTCCATAAATTGAATGTCATGTGCTGGTTTGATAATTATCCAATGCCGAGAATGGACAACCTCATTGACAAACTGGGACAGGCTGTCCTCATCTCCACAATTGATCTGACGAAGGGCTATTGACCGGTACCCCTGAACTCTGAGGACAAAAGAAAAAACTCCTTGCTCTACCCCCTACAGATTCATGGAGCCCCGGCTACCTTCCAGCGACCGATGGACCAAATTTTGCATCCATATTTAGTTTCTGTGGAGCATATCTAGACTATATAGTCACCCACAGTCAGACCTGAAAGGAACACTTGTGTCACCTCTATACCATCATTAGAGCAGTGAAAACCTCTGATATTATGGCTGACCCAAAACAATGTCATCTGACACAGTCAGCCGTTAAGTATTTCTTTTTTTGTGTGGAACGGTTTTCTTCAGTCCCAGTTTGAGAGCAGTACAAGAAACCCCTCCTCCCCAAACCAAACAAGATTTAAGAGCTTTCTTGGGTCTCACCAGTTATTACCATAGGTTCATTACTAGATATTCAGAAATAGCTTCCGGTCTTACAGATAAATTGAAGAACGCTGAATCTTCTGTAGTAAACCAGTGTTGAAGGTCCTAAACTTTAATAAAGATTTCATCCTTCAAACCGATGCGCTAATACAGGGATAGGGGCAGTTTTGTCGCCAGAGTATGATGGGATAGAACACCCAGTATTGTATGTCAATCGCAAACCCTTCCCCAGAGAAAAAAACGACACAATAGAATTGCAGGCTTTAGGTATTAAATGGGCATTGGGGCACATTAGATATCTGACTGGGAGAAAGTTCCAACTGATAACAGAACTCCCCCAACCCCCTTACCTGGTTCAGCCTCAGAAAAGATACAATACAAACGCAAGGATTATGAGGTGGTTCCTAGCTCTCAAGCCGTTTTGTTTTTCGGTGGAACACCGGAAGGGAAAGTGGGCTTCCTTTCAAGATTTCTGTTGGAAGAAGATGGGGGAGCCAATAACACAAGGGCAAGGGTTTGTGACTAAGCACACAACCTCAACAACATCAGAAGCATGGAGGATGATGAAGATCAGGCGGGATCCATAACAGGGAAGGGCGACAGCATCAAATATACGTAGGTTCTATAATATATTGGCAAGGATACCACAAGTCACCGAAGGTGTTGCGGTTTCCCTGGATATGCAGAAGGCATTTGACACGGTATATTGACATTTCCTGTACAGGGTGTTACACAATTAGGGGTTTGGCCCAAACTTTATATGCTGGGTGCAAATTCTATACACGCAGCCGTACCCCAGGGTATCTGTGAATGGCGTTCTATCGTCATTACTGAAACTAGCTGGCGGCACAGGCAGGAATGCCTGCTATCGCCTTTACTATTCGCGTTGGTGATAGAGCCTCTAGCGGACCCAATGAGGACCCACCATGCACGGGCTGCTATTAAAATAGCTGGACTGGTAGAATTGATTACATTGTAAGCAGATGATATCTTGATGTATGTGAGGAATACCGGGAAATATTTGCAGAGGGTGATAGCCACGGTCCAAGAATTTGGAAAATACTCAGGTCTCTGGTTGAATAGTAATACGTCCGAAGTATTCCCACTGACAGACATAACGGGTGAATCCAACATCCTGTTTGGTCTGAGATGGGCGCCCCAACAAGTACAATATCTAGGCGTAGAAATGGCATGCTCGGCAAGTATGGTTCGCTACCTTAATTAGGACACATTGGTCAATGCAGTGTGCACTAAACTTGAACAATGGAATCAACTCCCTATCTCACTCATGGGGCGAGTGGCATTGTTGAAAATGATTATACTGGCCAAGTTATTTTATCATTATCACTATTCCACTGTGACCGGGTAGATCCTTTTTCACCAAAATAACGGGAGCATGTTCCACATTTGTGTGGAAGGGACAGGTTAGGGGCAGCAGGAACCGCCTCACGTTGCCGTATGAGTACAGGGTCTTAACAGCTCCGGATTATGAGTTTTACTAGTTGGCAGCTCTAGTATATTACGTGACACACTTGATGGCAGGACGGGTCACACACAATACCTGGATCTGGAGAGGCAAGGGAAGAGTAAGGGTACTCTGCTGCACGGGGTGGTCATGGGAAAGCAAGGAAATGGTAATCAGCTGGATCCAGTCGTAGTTACACAACAGGCATGGTCCAGGTTGGTCCAACAACCCAAAAATACTATAATATATAGCCCTGGCATGCTGATCTGGGATGCGCCCTACTTGGACCGGTCGAGGTATGCAGCACTGGCCGCACACTGGCAGGGGGCGGGCTTATTGAACCTTGGGGATCTGTACCGGAATGGTCAATTTGTGACCTGGGAAGATATTAAGATGCATGTAGGTGACACCCCATTACAGAAGCTGAAATACTTCAGACTTCGATCGGCAGTGGCCTCTGTGTGGACTGGGTTCCCACTGGATCCGCTGTTGTATCAAAGTCTGAATTACATCACTGCCTCTACTGCAGTGAAGATAACCGCTTCAGCGTTATATAAATTGCCACTGTCCACAAGTAGGGTACAAACACCAGACATTAAGGGGGAGTGGGAGGCGGACCTGGGCATCACTTTTACAGAGGCGCATTGGCTACAATTGTACAGACTGACAAAACAGATATTCAACTCCAGGTACAGGCTAATCCACTTCAAAATATTGAATAAAGTGCATCTCCCCCGGCCCGCCTTAAGAAAATCTATATAACAGTTGAGGGAAGAAGCCCAAGATGTGGAAATGAAGATGCCAATATAATGCATATGCTGTGGTCTTGTGGGGGCATTCTCTGTGTATTGGGGTAAGGTATGCAATGTGCTAGAAGAAATGGTGGAGCAACTTGTAAGATGGAAACATATGTCGTGCATACTGGGCTATGTGCTTAAAACTAACTCATTGAAGCGTAAACTTATAAACATAGGACTGCTGTTGGCTAAGCGCTCTATTTTGATGCGGTGTAAGAGCAAAGCACCCCCCACGATTGAGCAATGGGTGAGTGATATGACCTGGGCAAACGGCAAGAAGAGTTGTACTCTAGCCTCTACCCCCAACAAGTCAACCAAGAGATATATGGGAAGGATTCTGACAATATCTGACCAATAGAGACGGGGGAGGTGACAGGAATGAAGTATTACAAGTGCTTTCTACATTTGATTGCCCAGTTGCGGGCTGCTGTATTGTTTCCTGTACCGTGTGCTACCAGACAATGTGGTGTTGGAAACCTGTGAAAATTCAAATAAAAGTAAAAAAAAAGAAGCCTGTAAGATGTGGAAGTCAGTGACACTGAATGCAATGTTTTGGTAAAGAAAGAAACTTTTGACAACATTCCTGTACTTTACCCATTCTCTGTCACTAAAAAAGAGATGTATTCCTATACAGTAAAAGCATACGACCATTACAACATTACTGGAACGAGGAAGCCTAATGCAGATAAAGGAGGAAGCCAAGAGAACTAGAACACTTGTTCTAGTTTTCAACTAGTATGAAGCCCACATCGTACAAGTGACGCGAGACAATATGGAAGACAGCACAGTAGTACTAGTATGGTGATTGTAGCAGGGGAAGCAGAAGGAGTGGATGAGACACTGCAACACGGCTGAAGGACAAGTACTCTCCCGGAAGAACCGACAGAAGACTTAGCGGAGCATACATTTCGCCACACATGGAAGATAAAGAGAAGGAAGATACTTCAAAGGAGAAGTTTTCCGACTGGTGTATTTGTCGGGAGCAGGAGGCACGGGAAAGAAGATCCCTCACCCGCCTTGCGGGTCCAGCTGACCGGCTATCGAGGGAGCCGATGGACCAGAAAACATAGGTACGGTCTGTGCGGGGAGCGGAGTTATGTACATTAGCGGTAGCACTACCCAGGAAAGAAGTAGAGCGGGGTGAGGAAACCATAGCAACGGTGCAGTAGAAAGACCCCCACATCGCCTGAACTCCCCAAAATGTATAACAAACAGGACTGGGCAGGAGAATAAACCCACGCTGATAGAGAGACTCTTTCTCATCACAGGAAAAGGGGAAGCCCCAACAGGCAGTGCTTGGTAGGAAAGAAAACCAAGTCTGCCACAAATCACAGTAAGCAGTAATTACACAGTTGGTCAGTACAAGTGAAGAAGTGGAAAGACCAGAGGAAAAGGATTGTCCGCCTTGGCATTTTCGGGACTTGTTCCAGGGGAAAGAAGGCATTCCACCTGGGATAAATAAACCGAGAGGTCATCAAACCTTCTTTTGGGGAACTTGGTTTATAAAACATTATTTTTAACGTTATTGCCAATAAGGCTGGGAGCTGTTCTGTTGTCTGAGGACACCATAAACCCTTTTTACTTTGAAATGACTATCCCTATACAGTTTTTGGTGAACTATTAGCGTTAGGGACAGGGATACGTTTTGGACAGGACAGCGACAGATTTTTTAGTTTGGACTTCCTGACGGTTTCACTAGTTTTCCCTTTGAGGCAGGGAAACCCCACTTAGCGGTAGGGATAGAGAGGAAGTTTCCCAACCCCTTTATTATTATTTAATAAAAGCTATGTTAAGAAACATGTTAACACTGTGCCCGAGACGTTCTTCTGAACCCTCACAATAGATGAGATCAATAAGACCAGAATGTGGAAAATACATTTTGTATACAATCAACGCTCATGAACTATTGGAAAGAGTTATTTTGTATTGTAAACTGTTCATTTTAAGATGTATTATGGACTGTACGGTACCGAAATAAACTCGGACGATGAGACAGGAAACGGAGAGAATACAGATGAAACTAAAAACGTTACCCTATACAACATGCACAGATGGAACTAAACATCAATACGTATACAATGTATGCATTGTAAAGCTACAGACCTCGGCTCAGAGTACTGGGCTACTGTGAAAAAGATGCCACCCCAAATGCTGGATAGGCACCCTCTTAAACAGCACTCCCGTGCTCCCGAGCTAGCTCCACGCTTTAAACAATAAATTACAAAATATGAATATGGAACAAGTTACTTACCTGTAACTGTTGTTCTCCAGCATGGGTCTGGCATGGATTCACATGCTCATGAATATTCCCCGTCGTCAGGCTGGGAATCCTCGGTAAAGAAAAAACCAGTATCAGTTTCGTTTCTGATCTGTCTTTCGTAGTAATAACCAATCACTGGTCTCTGCGTCATACTGACCACAGCCAATGACTGCCCTCTACCTAAGCACCGCCTCTGGCAGCCATCTTCAGATTTGGAAGCACGTGAAGTGGCAGTATGACCAAGTGAAGAGCCGCAGAGGGGTAGGCGGGAGGGTTCGCATGTGAATCCATGCCAGACCCATGCTGGAGAACAACAGTTACAGGTAAGTAACTTGTTCCTTCTCCAGCATGGGGTCTGGCATGGATTCACATGCTCATGAATAAAGAATACATAGCAGTACACACATGCACAACCACGGGAGGTGGCAAAGGCTCAACATTAAGCATTACATCAAACTCAACATTAAGCATCTTACCTCCTCACCAGGCTCACCTCAGGCGAACAGGTTGCGCAGCACTGCTTGGCCGACCCTGGACTCCTCCCTGGAATCCCGATCGACGCAGTAGAACTTTGTGAAGGTGTGCGTCGACCTCCACGTAGCAGCCCTGCATATGTCCAGCAGGGGCACACCAGAAAGGAACGCTGTGGTAGCTGCGATCGCTCTGGTGGAATGGGCTCTCGGACGGCCAGGCAGCGGTCGGTTTGCCAACCGATGACAGTACATGATACAGCCGGAGAGCCATCTGGAAATGGAAGCCTTCGAGAGAGCCTTCCCCTGATTGACAGGTCCAAAGTTCACAAAGAGTTGTGACGTCTTCCGAAAACCCTTCGTGCGGTCCACGTAGAACTTCAGCGCTCTAGCTACATCCAGCGAGTGCAAAGTCCTCTCAGCCGGCGACGAAGGCGACGGGAAGAACACAGGTAACACCAAGGGTTCGTTGAGATGGAAGTCCGACGGTACCTTGGGCATGAAGGAGGGGTGCGTCCTGAGCACTACCCTCGTGTCGTGGAAAGTCAAGTACGGGGCCTTGCAGGAAAGGGCCTGGATCTCTCCCACTCGTCGTGCGGAGGTGATGGCCACAAGAAAAGCTGTTTTCCACGATAGAAACTTCAACGGGGCCGAGTGCAGAGGCTCGAACGGAGGTCCCATGAGCTTGGTCAGCACCACGTTGAGCTCCCACGCCGGGGCCGGAGCCTTCACCGGCGGGAACGATCTGAACAGTCCCTTCATGAACTCTTTCACCAGACGATGAGACCACAAGGACGTCCGCCCCGTGGTTCTGGTGTATCGGGAGATCGCAGCAAGATGAATCTTGATGGACGCGTGTGCCAGACCAGCTTTGGCCAGCGTCAGCAGGTACGGCAGTACTTGGGGGGCCGTAATCCGTAGAGGGTTAATCTTCTGTGCGTGGCACCAGACAGAGAACCTCTTCCATTTGTGTCCGTAGCATTTAAGAGTCGAGGACGCCCTGGCCTTTGCAAGAACCTCTCTGCAATCGGCCGGTATGTCGTATCCTCCAAACTCTAGCGCTGCAGGAGCCAGGCCTGCAAGTTCAGCGACTTCGGGTCGTGGTGGAGGATGGCGCCTCCTTCCCTGGAGAGTAGATCCGCGTCCGCCGGCAGCTTGATCGGCGGGGACGCTGACAAGTCCAGAAGGTCCGGGAACCATATCTGCCTCGGCCACGCAGGTGCGACGAGGATCATCCTGCACCGTGACCTCTTGAGCTGGTTGATGAGCCGGATTAGCAGAGGCAAGGGAGGGAACGCGTAGAGGAACAGGCCCTCCCAGGGGAACGAGAAAGCATCGCCCATGCTCCTCGTCTGGGGAAACCTGCTGGCGAACCTCCGGCACTTGGTGTTCGTCGCCGTCGCGAACAGGTCGATCTGGGGTGTGCCCCACCGTCGGAAGAGGCGATCCACCAGATCCTGCCGTAGTTCCCACTCGTGGCACGAGCGCAGCTCCCTGCTGAGTGAGTCGGCGATGGTGTTTTTTATCCCTGCCAGATGAAACGGCACCAGAAAAATCCCTTGGGCAACGGCCCAATGCCACAGGTCCTGCGCCTCCTTGGACAGCGCTGGGGACCTGGTTCCGCCCTGTTTCCTGATGTAAAACATGGTGGTGGTGTTGTCGGTGAAGATCCTCACCACCTTGCCCTTGAGGGACGGAAGGAAGGACCTGAGGGCCCAAAACACTGCACGGAGCTCCAGGACGTTGATATGCAGGGACTTCTCCGTCGGGAGCCAGAGTCCCCTTGCGTGCAGATTTTCGGTGTGCGCTCCCCACCCTTCCAGGGAGGCATCCGTGGTCACGGTCTCCTGGTGGGCTGGGGTCTGGAAGTCCATGCCCGCCGTCAAATGCGCGCGGGTGCCCCACCACCGTATCGCTCGTCGGAAACT
Source organism: Ambystoma mexicanum (assembly GCF_040938575.1). NCBI lineage: Eukaryota > Metazoa > Chordata > Amphibia > Caudata > Ambystomatidae > Ambystoma > Ambystoma mexicanum. The sequence goes on along the minus strand of NC_090922.1, from coordinate 1,019,690,507 downwards.
CTCGTCGAGCTTGATCCTTTCCTCGAAGCTGCCCGTCGTCTGGATCCAGCGCGCATCCAGGAATTCTTGCAACGGGCGCATCCGGAGCCTGCACATGGGAATGAGGTAGATGCAGGAAGACATCATCCCGAGGAGGGACTTGATGGACCTCACTTTGGCCGCGTCGGCCACCAACATCCGTTGCACCTTGCCCAAGATGGTCCTGGTCCTCTCCTCCGACGGGGAGGCCAGAAGGGACACTGTGTCGAGCCTGGCTCCCAGAAACAGTGCGACTTGCGCGGGCACCAGGTGGGATTTGGCGTAGTTCACGGAGAATCCCAGGTCCGTGAGGAGTTGGACGGTCCTTGCCGTGTGGACCACGGCGAGCTCCCTCGTCTTGGCGCGGATGAGCCAGTCGTCCAGGTAGGGGTAGACGTGAATACCCTCACGGCGCAGCTGCGCCGCCACCGGTGCGAGGCACTTGGTGAATACCCTGGGTGCCGACCGTAGTCCGAAGGGAAGGGCTTTGAACTGGTAATGACGCCCTTGGACCACGAATCTGAGGAATTTGCGGTGCCCCTTTAGGATGGGAATGTGGAAGTAGGCATCCTCCAAATCCAACGACGATAGGAAGTCTCCTTCCTCCAGCTGACCCAGGACGTGCTGGAGGGTGACCATCCGGAACTTCTGCGCCTTGATGAACTTGTTCAGACGTCGCAGGTCCAGGATGGGGCGCCATCCTCCCGTCTTCTTCTTCACGAGGAAGTAGCTCGAGTAGACTCCGGAGCCCCGAAGCCTCTTTGGGACGAGTTCGATGGCGCCCTTTCTGAGCATCGCCTTTACCTCCAGGAGAAGTTGAGGGACGTGAAGTTCTTTCCTGGCCACGGGGGGGACGCGCGGGCACCTTCTTTGAAACTTGAGCGCGTGGCCCCGGGCCAGGGCGTCCAGCACCCAACGGTCGGTGGAGATGGACTCCCACACGCTGACGAAGCCCGCCAGCCGGCCTCCCACCGGGGTGCTTCGGTGGGGGCCCGACCCCACGGCCGGTTCAATCCTGCTTGGGCGCGGCCTTGCCGCCTTGACCTCCTTGGCGACGACGGCGGGGTCCGCTAGACTTGCCTCGTCCTCTGTAGGCCTCTTGCGACGACGAGCGGGCCGCTTGACGGTAGGAAGCGAAACCGCCGCCGGAACCTTTGGAGGCGCCCTTGCCTCCGCCGCTCCGAAAGGGCGTCCGTCGTTGCAGGACTCCAAGGGCCCGGGCCGTCTCAGTATCCGCCTTGATGGCCTGAAGGGAATCGTCCACTGTCTTCCCAAACAGGTTGTTCCCGTCGAAGGGCATGTCCAGGACTCTGGTCTGGACGTCCTGCCGGAAATCCATAGCTTTGAGCCATCCACGACGTCGAAGGCAAACGCCGTTGCCCAGCTGGCAGAACCCGGTGTCGGCGATGTCCGTCGCCACGGTGATGGCGCGGTCCGAGGCCACCTCACCTTCCTGCAGGATCTCAAGGGCCTCCGCCCTCTTGTCGTCCGGCAGAAAATCCAGCAGGGGAGCTATCTTGTACCAGAGCTCCCTGTCATAGCGGGCCACGATAGCCAAGGCGTTGGCCGCTTTAATCGTCGTCGCTGCCGACGAGATGACTCTACGTCCCATAGCATCCAATTTCTTTCCCTCGCCGTCCGGCGGGGAAGTCGATGTGGAGGCCGCACCCCCCCCCCGCTTTCTTCCTGGCTGCCGCGGAGACGACGGAGTCCGGGGTAGGCTGCGCCCGGAGGCACAGGGGGGCCGTGTCCGGGACCCGGTACTTTTTCTCGTACCGGTCTCTTCTAGCTGGCGTCGTGGAAGGGTTCTTGAGGAGGGAAAGGCCCTCATCCCAAATGTCGTCCAACAGAGGCACTGAGAGGACCGTCTTCCTCTTGGCCTCGCGCCGCTGATAAAGGAAGCCTTCCTTTTTCTTCTCCTCAGGGCAGAGTTGGAAAAGCTCGGAAGCCCTGGAGATCATGGAGTGGAAAGATCCGATCTCGTCGGGCGGAGAAGACCTGGTGGGAGGCGACGACGGAAAATCCTCGTCGTATGCCTCGTCGTCCGTACCCGTCGCTGCCGTGTCAGTCCCCGTATCATCCCCTCGGGTGGACGGGGAGGAGGGCTGGAAGGGGCGCGACGGTTGAAAAGGAGGTGGTGGATGGATCCTTCTTTTCTTGGTAGGGGGAACACCAGAAGGTCCCGGTTCTGGATCCCCCGACGGGAGAGGTTCCTCCGTCGGTAACGGTAGCCTCGTCCTTATCTCGGAGCATAAGGACTGTATGGCCAACAAAATGGCCGCCGAGTTGTCTTGCGGCGCTGGCAGAGGGGAATCCGACGGGCGAGCAGGGGCCCCGTCGGTATCCTCGACGATGTCGTCGTCGTCACCTGCGTCGGGGTCCATTCCGACGGGCTGGCCTTCTTCCACGCCTAGGCCGTGGCTTAAGACCTCGATGAGCTCCTCTTCTGAGGTTGAGGCCGAATCTCCGACGACGCCCTGCCCCCCCTTCTTCTTCCCCACGGAGGGTTTCACGGGGGTCCTATCGATGGGCACAAAGGAAGACTCCCTCCGAGGAGGCAGGGAGATTCTGGGCCCTGAGGTCGCCACCACTGGTGCAGCCACCACAGGCTGAGCCAGGGCCGCCGCGACCGTTTCGATAGAGGGCTTGGTCGGATGGATCAAGGCCTTCACCACCTTAGGTGCGCTCACCGCCTTATCCTTGAGGGAGGGGGCACTGCCACGCTCCTCCTCTGCCTTAGAGCTCGACCGGGGCCTCTCCAGGAGCTTCGCCGGGTGCTCGGCCTTCCTCTTACCCGACCCAGAGCGTTGGCTCGTGGTTGATGGTGCCGGGGAGGGTGCGCCCTGCCTGGCGCCCGTAGAGCCCGACCGTTCGGCGCTCCCGGTGCCAGCGGACTCGCGGTGCTTGGCCTTATGTTGGGCCCCCGTCGCCGGGGCGCCCTCAAAGGTCTTAGAAGACCACTCGGATTTCTTCTTCTTCTCGCCAGACGGGCTCTTACCCTCCAGCCAGTTGGCGAGACGTTGATGGCGGTCCTTCATGGTCCGTTCCGACATGTTGCCGCAAAACGCACAGTCCTTCTCCACGTGCGTCTTGTCTTCATGAAGGCAGTAAAGGCAGAAAGAGTGTTCGTCCTCCTTGAAGACGTTCTGCAGCTGGCATCCAGGGCAGACCCTGAACAGCTTTCCGGGCATCGAGCTTCCCTTCTCCTGGGCCATCTCCGAGACCGGGCCTGAGAAGCTTCTGGATTCCTCCGAAGTGTAGCTCGACGAAATCTTCACCCTTGAGGGGCACAGATGAATCCGACACGGGTCCCCGTTGATCGGATGTAGGATCGGTGGAGCTTGAGGCTCTTTGACCGAAAGAATCGAAGTTTTTTGTGAAAAAAGCGCAAAAAATAGCACTAACGCTCGAGAGCAATAGCACGAGGATCCCAACACATGAACGTGCGGTAAAAATCTGAAGATGGCTGCCAGAGGCGGTGCTTAGGTAGAGGGCAGTCATTGGCTGTGGTCAGTATGACGCAGAGACCAGTGATTGGTTATTACTACGAAAGACAGATCAGAAACGAAACTGATACTGGTTTTTTCTTTACCGAGGATTCCCAGCCTGACGACGGGGAATATTCATGAGCATGTGAATCCATGCCAGACCCCATGCTGGAGAAAGTGGCATTATATTCAGATTAGGGAGAGAAGGTGGAAGTATAACAGCTGAACGTCTAAGTATTAGGGAGAATTTTGTGAAGACTGTGGTCAGGGTGTTTAGGCATGTCTCTCTGACTTAGGGCTACCAGCTATTCTCTCAAGCGGACCAGGCTCTCTAGACGGTAGTGTACCAGAGCAGCTCAGGCCTAAATCTCAGGAGGTGGACTGGGGCGGTTCTCGGGTGCAGTAAACACCTTTCACAAATACCAGAATGAGAAAATGTCCACACACACTATTTTTATAAAAATATAATCTTTAAATAAAAAGAGGAAAGAGATCAGTACACTTGCAGGTAAGTAAATTAATTGTGCCACAACGGATCAGGCAAGTACAACGGCTTCCATAAAAGCTCCTTACAGTTCAATAAAGAGTATTTCCTAGAAGAAAAAATGCATCATAGGTAAATTAAAGTTGCCTATTTAGGACATGAATTTTAAAAGAGATCAGGCGAGACCAGTTGTGCAGAGTGTTACCTTCTGCGAAAGTGTCCCAAAGGAGCAGTTCTGGAGATGCCATGGATATCAAGTCACCTATGTCCCCTGATGAGGATAGGGGAACCAGGAATGAAGAAATAAACGAACAGGCTCAGCAGTGCCAGAGAGTCAGGAGATCAAAAAGAGTCAAATGAACTCATTTTGCAGTGGGCGGTTGGATTTCCAGAGGCTGTGGCTTTGCACATTGGTGGACAACCACCTTAAGCTCCACGGACAACAAACCAGTACAGCAGGAAGCCCCAAGATTTTGGGCAGGATGAATTTTCACAATTTGATGATTCCTAGGTCAGGGGTCAGGCCCAGAGGAGCGGAAAGGCAGGTCGGCTGTGGCCAGCCGTTGTCAGCGATGCAAGATTCCCCCATTATCCTCGGGAAAATGGTTCATGACATAGATAGAAGAAATCCTTGTAAAGTCAAACAGAGCAGAATGAACCCTGGAAAGGGGATGAGCAGATGGGTTCAGAAGGCAGCCTCCTGGAGATTCCAAGTTGAAGGAGATGGAACGAGGGTGCTAGCCAGATGTCCTGGGATGAAGAAACACTGTTCAACACAGTGTTCAGAATCCGGGCAGCCTAGGGCTCCCACTTCTCACAGTCAGTAGCTTCAAGGAGACTATGGGCCTAGTTCACAGAAGCGTTTTATAATGGCAAACCCCCATTGTAAAACGTTCTATAAATAAGCCCCTACGGAGGATTTTCCTTTGTTTTCCTTTTTGCCAATTTCCCACCATAAATAAAACAGAGACTTTGTTCTTTTTTGCTATTGTTTTGAACCTTTCCTGACCTTTGGAGGCAAGTGAAGCCTTTTTCCTCCACCTTCATTGCTAAGCTCATCTGATTTCTGGGGGCACTGATCAGTGAAGGAGAACTCTTTTCTCCATAGTAAAGTAATTTGTTTATTTTTCCTGTGTACATCACCTTCTGTGAAGTGCGGTAGGGACTATGTGTTCCTGAAACATCATTTTTAGCATCTTTGTGGTTACTTACATGTGTCCAGGATGGGATGGTAGCAGCGGATGGTTTACTGTGTTCTCATTTTTGTAGCCTTGGGCATGTATGCTTTTTTCTGCTGAATGCCAAATAGAGTAGCATATACCCTAAAATGCCTGTGTGACAAGATTTGCGCCTGTCTTTTGGCCTTCTGGTCTTTTAACCTTTCTGCACTGGAGTGGTCCGATTTTCAGTATATGACCGTTCCTTGGGCAAGCTACAGCTTTTGCAGGCAAAATGGTGGTCTGTGTGTGTGGCTGGTGGTTTGGGCTCGGTCTGTTTGGACCCAGTTCACTTCCATTCCAGGTGTGTGTTTCTGGATTGATTCAGTGGCCAGAGGCTGTCCAGGATTGTCCAGCCCCTGCCAGTTTCATTGGTGCAGATCCTTGCCATTTGCGATTCAGAGCAAATCCTGCCTGTATCCTGGATAAAAGGACTCCTCCTGCAGCCAAAGTTCAAATCATTGTTGGAGCCAAGATCTCTACGAAGGAGAGCAGCTCAGTGAAGACCCAGACCTCATCATTGGGAGATCGCCAGCAGCCCCTTTTTCACTTGCCGGCAAGGCCCTGCCTCTGTAGATGTCAAGAAGACCTTTAGTGTTTCAACCTATGGACTGATGGGGTCAACTATTCCCAACCTCTGCTTGATGATCCAGCTGCTGGAAGTGTTTGAAACAGTCCCAGAACCATCCTGGGAGCTAGCCAGACTTCTTCCTGGGCCACTTTGCTGCAAAAGTTGCCCACTCAAGTTGAGCCTTGGGGCTCTGCAGATCCTCAGCATATGGAATAAGAAGCCTTTCCTGAAAGTTGCAACTCTCCACCACAAAGACGGGCCTACTTTCTTTATTCTCACCACAAGGTTTGCCTTCTGCCATTTTCTTCAGGTGGCCAAAGCTGTTTGCCGCCTGCTTCGCTGCTTCGGAGTCCCCTGAGGTTATCGTCAAAGTGGTGATCCCGAAGTTGGTATGTCACAAGTATCTGTCCAGAATCCAGATCCCGATGCCTGAAGGGACGTCTGAGCCGCGACCTCTGCACCACAACCTCTGGGCTTCCTCCAACTGAACCAAGTACAAATCCAGAAGGCCCAGCAGTAGTCCATGAGTGAACCGGAGAACAGGGAGTGAGTAAACATGCCGTTTTGCACCCCCCCCTTGTCTTCATTGGGTTCTACGTGTGTAAAGTCCTAGCCCCATCTACCCCTTGCCTAGCCTTGAACAGTGTTCTGACCTTGTACCCTGCCCTTGGTCTCCCCGAAGGTGGTTGTATTGCGAGAAGTATTTTAAAAGACATTCTGCTTGTTTTACCAAACTTTGGAAACACTTACAAACTACTTGTTGGGGGGGGGGGGGGGATAAAAATAAAATGACAACAGGAAACAGGAAGTTATGAGTTGTTCGGCTGAGGAGGAGGTGGCAGACAAGAGACCAGCAGGAGAAAGGAAAGAGACGTGGAGGGTGGAGCTATTTCTGAAGGTGTTGAGGTATTAGTTAGTGAGAATAAGTGGTACTGCTTTTTGTGTGTACGTGAAAGAATGGCAAATGCATTCAGGAGTAACAGAAGAGAATGTGTGAAAGTAGGATGTTTGAATAAGGTGAGTGGAGTGGTAGTTTTAGTGTGGAGGAGGGAGTAGTAACGTGTAAGAAACTAGTTGCATTAAAGGCTGGAGACTAGCACTGAAAGGAGTGAAAGATATCGGCGGGACAAGGAGGAAAACACATTTCACTTTCATATTTTGTTTTTTTTGGGCATAAAAGCAACTAAAAGACATCATTCCCACTGAGCAAAATTTCCACTACCTACTAGTTTGTGCTAGAATCAAACTCAAATTCCTGTGTGGGATTTGACTATTGAATATTAGTGTTGGTTCCCATCTATGTCTGCTACAATATCTCCACATATTCTTGTGCTTGCTCCTTCAAATCCTCCAATCTCAAAGATAACCATGTCAAACTCCCAAGGAAGAGGTGGAAGACACTTCCACCCAAGCCTGCACCTTCAGGGCTACATCCAAAGCAACATCGGAGAACGCTCCTCTCTTCCTCCATTAAGGAAAGCAATCAGGACTTTGGTTTCAGTGTCATAGCCTACATGCACCTTGGGAAGTTAAAGTACATTACAAATTGTGAGAAACCAGAGGCGTTCCTCCCAGGTTCTTCCCGGAACCTTTGTTCAGGTGGTCAGGGGAGACCATCACTCTTGGATACCAACCCTGGGGCGGACAAGCGAGGGATGATCACCTGGGCAGGGAGTCCTTGGGGACTATGGGAGACACATGCTTGGGTGAGGGATGGTATTCCTCCCATTCCGATACACCCCTACCCGACATCCCCTCAGTTGCCATGGGATATTGTAAACAGAGTCCCATCATACCCCAGTACTTTTCTGTAAGAAAAAGGTGAAACCCTCAGGGAAAACAAAGACCATCCCTAAATTCCAACATGAGTTTTATCGCCCTTTCCTCGAAAGCCAGTTTTCAACATCCCTGCATTCAAGCTGCTTTTCCTGACAAAAATCTACATTTTTATCCCTTTTTTGTAGAACACCACAATTCCCATAATCCCATTCCCCTATTGAAATACCCAAGGACTGGGACGAAGCAGAGGCAGATTGGAGGCATGAGGATTACCCATAGGAATCAATGGGCAATGGATTTTTATGGGCAGTCTCCATGTTGTCCCGATAATTAGGTCAGGCAGAGAGGGACAATACTCACACCTGACTCCAATCAACTAACTTGAAACCCTCTGCATTGTCCACAAAGCCTTCTGGGGCCTGGGAGCCTCAGTACCTTCAACTCTCTCTTCCTAAATATCTTCCTTCTCAAGCTCTTCGCTCATCCGCCTCCAACTCCCTCAGGGTCAGTCGCTTCTCCAAGCAACAATGTGGTGGAAGATTCTTTCTTCAGCTGTGGCCTCACTCTGGATCAGCCTCCCTGCCTTCCTGAAACTTGAGGAGAACCATCTCCAGATCCGTAAGCACCTCAAGACCTTCCTCTTTGCTTCTGCTTTCTCTCCTCCTCTCCCCTGCTGAACTCCGGACTGAAACTGCACTAGCCACATGGCTACCATCGGATCTCGGGCCCAGGTCCCCTCCCCCGCCTGCTGCACACTTGCACTGCCTCCTGGGCAACCCCGGCACTTGGGGGTTGTTTCTGTATACCTACAGTCCACACCAGCTCTTGACACCTGATGTCTGCACTTACCCCTGCACTTGCCACAAGCCAGCTGCACTTTTCTACCTAGTTTATTTATTCTATTGCCCTTTCCCCCCTCCCCTGCACTTGCGCGATCTCAATTTCACCTGGCCTAGTAAGATCGTTGTCTCCGTCTTCCCTCTCGTCCCCCCTCCCTTGCCTCGTCGCGCCATGAAACACTTGTGTACAGGCGCGTTATAAATGCCATATCATAACTGGGAGAATAAAAGCAGCAGCCAGAAACAGCATTTTGAGCGAGCTGGGAATGCTGAAGGGTGCAGAGATGCCAGAGGGAAACCATTGTTGCCAGAGAAAACCTGGGAGGCCTGGAGGAGGAAAAACTGCTTAGACATTGGACTGGAGAGTAAAGGAGAGACTGCAGAATGGAGTAGAAGCTGTGCCTCCGGGAGGCCAAACCAGGGGTATCTGGGTCACCTGTTGGCACCCATATCAGAGCTCCTGCCCTAGGCCAAACCAGAGAGCCCAGGCCTTTGAGGGGCAGGTGGTAGGACCCTGCCCTTAAGCAGAAGATCACCTTTCTACTCCTAATGCTCCCAAACTTTGGGAGTGCCGTTTTGATGAGCTGAGGAAGTGTGAGCAAAATATACTTAAGTGCACTTAAAGTCCAAAAACATTTATTTTGAAAACCTTGAAAGAGGAGTCTGAGCTTGACCCTGAGGTGTCAAGAGCGAGGCAGAGCACAAGCGAAGGGTAGAAGCAAAGGACGCCGAAGAAGAGAGACCAGGGGACTGAATCCAAGAGGCTGGAGAGGGAAAGCCCTTTGTCGAGAGAGCGCAACCGCCTAGAAGCTATGCAGGCCAGCCCAGCAGAGAAGGAGAAAGACGGCATACAATTCTACAAGGTTACCAGCGGGCCCTTCCGGAAGGCGGTGAGGCGATAAAGGGTAGCAACCTATGATTCCAACATCAAACAGACGCGATAAAGCGAGACTCCTAAACCCAGCCGGTGAGTTAAATGAAGCGGCAAAAGTCCGGTCTGTGGTTTGGAGTGCTTGCAACATTGAATGATATGCATTACTTACCGTAAAAGCATTTCTGATGATTGTATCTGCTTAGATTCACATGCTGTGCATATGGTCCGACATCCAGTGGTAACCGCAGAGTATTGCATCTGGTCTTTCGGGGGACCGAAAGGGGACGTCGGCATAGGCGTGTCTGAAACACTATCCCTATCGTGACGTGTGTAGTACCTAAAATCCCTCACGCGCCGAGGTCCCTCTGATTGTATTTTTTCTGCCATGAGGGAGCCCAAGGCGTGAGTGAGTACATGAAGAGAGAAAGTAGTAAGAAGTCTATGTTCCTTCCACCCCGAGCGGGGAGGCAGGGAGAGCACATGTGAATCTAAGCAGATACAATCATCAGAAATGGTTTTACGGTAAGTAATGCATGTCTTCTGATGCTTGTTAATCTGCTTGGAATCACATGCTGTGCATAGACTAGCGAGCAGTACCCGGAGTTGGAGGTGGGTTGTGAGAAGGAACAGTAGAAAAAAGATGTCTTAGTACTGCTTGTCCCACCTGAGAATCAAACCTAGAATGAGTGTCTAGGCAATAGTGTTTTGTAAACGTGTGTACAGAACTCCAGGTTGCCGCTTTGCAAATGGACTCTGGGGGAACATTTGCAATGAATGCTATGGATGCCCCAGTGCCTCGAGTAGAATGTGCTCTAGGCTTGAAGGACAGTTCTCTCTTTGCAAGAGAGAAACATAGTGTGATGCATTTGACAATCCACCTTGATATTGCTGATTTAGAGACAGGGTCCCATTCTCTACCAGCTGCCACTGAAACAAATTGTTTAGTTTTCCTCAGTGGTTTAGTTCTATCCATGTATAACATGACTGCCCTGCGCACATCTATTGTGTGAAGTCTTCTTTCGGCCATGTTAGTAGGTCTCTGGAAGAATGTGGGTAGTTCGATTGACTGGTTCACATGGAACTTCCAAATAAATTTCGGCACAAATCTGGGATGAGTGCGCAGAACTACCTTATCTTTGTGGACTGTAACAAAGGGGTCCAAGACCGAGAGGGCCTGTAGTTCGCTAACTCTTCTGATAGAAGTGATAGCTACTAGAAAGGCTGTCTTGTAGGTCAGGTCTTTCAGACTAGCTTTATGCATAGGCTCAAAAGGGGGTCCCCATGAGCCTAGTTATACCACATTTAGATCCCACCCAGGGGCTGGGTGAGTGATGGGGGGGGATAAATTCTTTTAACCCCTTCCATAAAGGCTTTAATCAGGTATTTTCCACCACAACACCTTTTGCTGTGACGTGGTGTAGGCTGACAACGCCGCTAGGTGAACCTTTAAGGAATTGAAGACTAACCCAGTGTCCAACAGATGGGTTAGATATAACACAATGTGTGAAGGCGAGCAATCGGTGGGATTGACGCCTTTGGAACTGCACCAGATGACAAAACGTTTCCATTTGCTGGCATAGCAATAACGTATGGTAGGCTTTCTTTCCTCCCTCAGTATGTCCATGCATCTTTGAGGCAGTTGCAGATGTCCAAACTCTATGACCTCAGAAGCCAGGCTGCTAAGTTCAGAGTTTGTGGGCATGGGTGCAGAGTCTCCCCCCTGTCCTGAGACAACATGTTGTACGGGCAGGGAAGCTTGACTGGTGGGGAGAGGGACATGTCCATCAGGTGCGCGAACCAGGGTTGGCAGGGAGCCACCAGAATCATGGCGACTGGTTCCTGGTGCATCTTGTGCACTATCTTGTTCAAAAGGGGAGTCGAGTGGTTGGGGGGGGGAAGCGTAAACAAATTTCCCGACCAAGTTATTCAGAGACCGTTCCCCTTGGATCGGTTCTGGGGGTACCTGGAGGCGTAATCTGGGCATTGGGCGTTCTGAGTAGCGAACAGGTCGATCTCTGGAAACCCCCATTCTGCGAAGACGTTGGATACAATGTCTTCATGTAGACGCCATTCATATTCTTCTGGCAGAGGAAAATCTCTGCGGAGTACGTCTGCCAGAAGATTGAGTTCCCCTGGAACATGTTGGGATATCAGAAACATCTTGTGTTTGAGAGCCCATATCCAGATGTTTTGGGACAGCTTGGATAGCCCTGGAGAGTGAGTACCCCCCTGTTTGTTCAGGTAATACATTGCTGTTGTGCTGTCGGTTAGGACCAGCACTGTCTTCCCTTGCAGTTGCTCCTGAAAGGCTTTCAATGCTTTGAACACTGCCAGTAGCTCCAGTAGGTTTATATGGTTGGACGCTACCGGAGGGGACCACACTCCGTGCACTGTCTGTTGAAACAGGTGAGGACCCCCCCCCCCCCCCCAACCCTGTGAGAGATGCGTCTGTCGTGAGAGTGGCTTCCACTGCAGGGGTGGTGAAGGTTTTCCCCTTCAAGAGGTTCTCCCTCGACCACCACTGCAGAGAGAGAGAACGAGGGCTGGCGAGACAACTAACAGATCTTCCCATTGTCCGCTGGCCTGACACCACTGGCTGTTGAGCCACTCTTGCATGGGACGCATGCACAGCCACGCGTGGGGGACCAAGTATATGCATGACGCCATCATCCCTAGCAAACGCATAGCTTTGCGTACCGTCACCTCCCGACTGGCTACATACTGAGGAACTTGAGAGAGCATGTTCTGAACCCTGTCGCTGGAAGAGAAGACTAGACCGTCTTCCGTATGAATTAGAGCCCCCAGGAACTGCTTTACTTGGCTGGGGACTAAGCTGGATTTCTTTTCGTTGATAGAAAATCCCAGGTTGAACAGTAGGTCCACTGTCTTTTGGGTGTCCGAAAAACATACGTCGAACAAGTCCCCCGTGATGAGCCAATCGTTGAGGTAAGGGTAAACTGGAACTGAAAGTCTGCGCAGGTGTGCTGTTGCCACTGCCAGGACCTTGGTAAACACCTGTGGCGCTGAGGCTATGCCGAAGGGGAGTACCTTGAACTGGTAGGGTTTGTCCTGAATCACGAACCTTAAGAATTTTCTGTGCGCTGGCAGCATTGAAATATGAAAGTATGCATCTTTCATATCCAATGCCGTCATGTGAAGTCCCCTTGTTTTAGCAATGGGATCACCTCTTGCAGTGTTACCATGCAAAACTTCTGGGGCTTTATGAACTTGTTCACTGGGTGCAGGTCTAGAACAGGACGCATGGTGAGATCCTTTTTGGGTACAAGGAAGTATATTGAATAGATACCCTCGTTTACCTGAAGAATCGGGGCGGTTTCTATGGCGTCCTTTCCCAGGAGCACCTCCACCTCTTGGACCAGGATCTGCAGATGTTTTGGCGGTCTGAACTGTGGGGGTCGGGCGAATTCCACGCAGTAACCGTGGGCGACCGTCTTTAATACCCACTGGTCTGAAGTTATCCCCTCCCATGCCTTGAGGAAAGATGTTAATCGCCCCAGACCGGGGAGACATGGGAGGGGACCTGAACTTGGTGGTCATTTCAGACCCGAGGTTGATGCAACTCTGGAATTGGAGCCTCTGCCTCTATTCTTTCCGCGCTTCTGACCCCTCTGGGGATAGTAAGTGGGGCTTGCAGCCGGTTGACCTGAGTTGAAGTTGCCCGTGCCGAAATTATTTTGTGTGGTGCGGGCTTGTCCTCGAAAGGACCGCCGAGAATTGCTGCCCCTCTGAAGAGGGTTTTTGGGAAATCTGGTGCAGCGACTTAATAGTCTCATGCTCCTTCTTGGCATCGTCTACCGCTTTCCCGAAGAGGTTGGCCTCTTCTATGGGTTTGTTGATGATGGATGCCTGGGTCTCAGGGCTGAAGCCCGACGTGCGCAGCCACGCGTGTCTCTTTAGGAGAGTACCCTGTGCGAGAGACCTGCCTGCTGTCTCTGCGGAGTCCAGGGTATTCTTTACAACATTTTGATTGGCAAGTTTGCCCTCCGAGACAATGGCGAGAAGCTTGGCTCTGGTTGGTTCCGGAACCTCCTGAAGGCCTTCCAGGAGTAGGTTCAATTGGGCGTCGACGTAGCTTGCCAGTAACGTCGTGTTATTGGCAATCCGGACGGTATACGCAGCTGCCGACGTGACCCGTTTGCCTAAGACATACAACCTTTTGGACTCCTTGTCCGGGGGTGACTCTCCCGTGGCAAGGGGAACCCCTGCTCTGTTGCGAGTGTTGGTCACCACCAGCGAGTCTGGGATTGCGTGCCCTTTGATATAAAGCGGGTCAGTGGGGGAGGGCCGGAAACCTTTTTCGACCCTTGGGTTCACAGCCCTAGTCTGAGCGGGTGTGAGTAAGGAAGGGCCCAGCCTTCTCTTTACAGAGCTCAAGAGAGGGATAGACTGGCTTGCCGGAGGCTTGTCATTAATTATGTTTTCCGCAAAATCCTGTTCGGGCAATGCCTCAAGCATGGCAATTTTAAAGAATTCCGCTGCTTTTTTCAACGTGTTGTTGAAAGCCATTTGATCATCCACCGGGGGAGCTTGTCGAACCAGTGTGGATGGGGGAGAGTCGAGGCAAACGATATCAGAATTGAGATCATCCTGCTGGGTGTCCTCCCAGTTGTCCGTTGCGACTTGATCTTCCCCATAATTGTCCAGAAAAGAAGTCTCCTCTTCTTCTGTATAGATGTCGCTATACGTGTCTTTCTGGACATCTTCTTGATAATCAACATAGTGTTGAACATCTAGGTGTTGGGCAACTTGCGTTTGAGGGTTAGGGTCTACCCGAGCTTTTTTCGGTGCAGGTTGATCAGAAGCCCTGAAAAACTGCTCCAGCCAATCCATATGCCCCTCAAATTGCTCCGTGGTCCCCTTGGATGACCCAAATGGACCCAGCTGAGCAAGAACCGGGTCCTCCGCCCTAAGCATTGAGAGGATCTCCTCAGGGTGCTTGAGAGGGGAACCTGGCTCTCTTCGTAAGAGTCCTCGGGATAGTCTTCCAAAACCGTGGAAAATATTTCAGCGGATTGGCCCATAATGGTGGGCGAAACCGGTACTAGGCCCACCGCCGTAGCAATCCTATTGATGCTCTTACTGATAGTCACCGAATCTTCAGGAGACAACGCCTCCAATGATGGCTTCTCGGGTAGAGGCCTACTCGTAGTTTTCGGGCTTGCATGGGCCTTGGAAACCTTGAAACTCATCGAAGTTCGGTGTGTGTAGTTTGGGGAGTAGCGCCCTTGTTATATTTGTTAAGCCCAGTCGTCATGCACTGCTGCGGATGCGGGGAAGGCTTCGGATCAGATCGATCCGATGGCGCTTTCGCCTTCTTCGACGAAGTCATCAAGGAGGGCGCTTGGGTTGTGTGCTTTGTGCGGTGCGATTGTACGCCCCTGTCACCGGGTGTGGTCCCTGTAGGAAGACCGGAATCGAGCCTGGAAGGGTCGTGGACGGGCGTGACGGCTCTAGAATAGTCCACCTCAAGGTCTAGAACGTCCGCGTTGGACGTTTGGTCATCCGATGTACCCCCATCACTCTCGGCTGGTGTCGCGGCAGGGGAGGGAGGTTCCACGCGTGACATTCCGTGCGCGGCCCACCGCTTCAACCTGCGCTCCTTAAGGGTTTAGGTTTAGGAGTTTATACGCCGAACACCGCTTCAGTGCTCTAGGGGGAGACAAGCGTTACACGAAGTGTGCTCGTCTTTCCACGGATATCGGACCCTTCACACAGGGCAGAATCTAAATGGAGTCCATTCCATAGTAGAAGGGAAGGGTGACCAGACCAAAAAAGAAAGAAGTGGAAAAGAGGAAAGACATCATAGCAGTATGGCAAACCCCAAGCCCACTCTCCCTACTGTGTAGGCCGGCCAGAAGGCCGGACCACGTGGTGGTCCGAATGCCGGATCTTAGGTGCCGGAATCCACAGCCGTAGACGATTCCCCCGTAGTCTTCGTCGAAGATGTTCTTGATAGGCGAAGTGACTTAACGGGGATTAAACCGACAATTCGGTAAGATAAACAATGTCTCATGAAGAGCTCCACTATAGGGCGACCAGTTATCTGGGCGGAAAAAAACAATCTGAGGGACCTTGGCGCGGGAGGGATTTTGGGTACTACACACGTCACGATAGGGATAGTGTTTCAGACATGCCTATGCCGACGTCCCCCTTCGGTCCCCCGAAAGACAAGATGCAATACTCCGCGGTTACCACTGGATGTCAGACCATATGCACAGCATGTGATTCTAAGCAGATTAACAAGCATCAGAAATGAACTTTATGAAAAATACAAATACCAAAAGGCCTTGCATTTAATAAGTTGTAAAATGACGGGTCAAGCCAAACCCTGTGCACATTCGAAATTCCTTGATGCTTGATTGAAATTTTTCCGGCCCGGCAAGCTGAGGGAGAGTAATTGAGTTAAAAAGGCAAATGAGCCCGGCTGAGGGTGATCCGGGGTGGACCGTGAGTCACTCTAAAAGAATATCCTGCTAACATTGTGGAAAAAGGATCTGAGCTCGAAAGGGGGGGGGATCTAAAGGGAACGAAAATTGTGCTAAAGAGATCTGAGCCTGACTGAGGGGGATCCGGGTGAACAGTGAATCACCTAAAGTGAATACTTGTAAAAATCTAAAGAGGAAAATAACTTGTTTTTTTCTTTGGTTTTATCAGGCCCTCAGAACGAAGAGACTGGGAAGCAAAGAGACTGGAGTACAGAAGGTCCTGATGCTAATGATCGAACTGTATCCTCACGCCAAAGAAGACAGAGACTGTGCTACGCTCGAGTGAACTGCTTTGTCCTGTGCTGAAAACGTGGGAAAGGTAGGCCAACGGCCTGAGCATCCTGACATATCATTTTTGAACACTTATTTCTTTTGTCATAAACACTACCCCCACACTATTCGTATTTAGAGGTAAGGATTGGCAATAGGTGTATAAGTATAGGCCCTTTTATTTGGACAGGACACCACTAGGACTGCATTATTATTTGATGCTCCCATCTGTAGATTTAGGATTAGTTGGGCGTTTTTCAAACCCTTTTTAAGTCAACAAACAGCCTTGAACTGCGATCACTTGTGTCTGCGGTCTTACTGTTGATACCATAGTTTCCTTACAAAATCCTATAAATAAAAACATGAACAAAAGCAGCCCTTTATAATCCAGGAGAGTTCTGGATCTATAGTCAGCAGTTTCATGTACAACACGTTCCCACAATGAAAGAAGAAACATTTTTATTTCGGGAGTGCAGGCCTATTCTGAGGCATGCATGGCTAAGTCATGGACACGAGTTCCCGGTATGCCTCTTAATCATCACAGTTTGGATTGTGGCCAGTTTTGTCAGGTTCTGTGTATAAAAAGGCTCAATTTCCGTCTCTCCAAATATCATGGTATTTCAAAGAAAGATATAATAGAAGAACCAACCATTTCTTGGTGCATGTCTATTTATGTGCCTCCTCTTGAAAAGGATTGCTGGCGGCAACATCAAATGAATGCAGATAACACATCATTTTAGTTGACTTGTTCATGTTTGAGATCTCAGAGCATAACAAACCTCAAGCAAATCGTTCAATAAAGCATTGCCAAATTGTGTTGAACACTGCAGTAAAAAAGTGGAGTGTCTGGTGTTCAGATAACTAAGTACAGGTCAAACCAGTAATTCCAACTTCAAATCAACAGTTTTTGCGACTCACAATCTTCATTTGAACATAGAGGAACAATTTATTGGAGATGCAAGTCATTTTCAATCCAGCCAGTACTAGTGTTACTCTCCCAAAGGAATCAGCCATGCACACAACGTATAACACTGCGGCAACAGAATGACAGAACATAAAAGAGTAACAGTAAAAGTTATACAAGCCTTAATTTAGGTTGCGTTTCTCATTGTCAAATTTGGTGATTGTCTTTGGGATGGAGTCTTTACAGTGACGGCCACTATACACAACACGCGCTCATTGTTCAAATATCTCTGAGAAATGGGATTCTGATCATCAGCATGCAATGTAAGGGAGATGTTTCCACAGAGCTCTGGTATGGGATATGAAATCATCTAACCAAAATGGCAGAAACAGGGTTCCAACCTAAACATAGAACAGACCGCTCTATAGTGGTACCTTTGGCAGAGGAATAAGGCTTAATTCAAGGGAGGAAGAAAGGCTTGTAGCAGAGTACAGTTCACCAACCCGAAGGAATACTCTAGGTATTCTGAAATATGTACACCTTGATAAAATAACATACATTGTCACCTACCTGTTGGGTAGATGTTCATTTGTATGTGAAATCCCCTTCACCTGGAGTCCCCCAGCACATTTTGCTGAACTACTAGATTTTTAGTCAGTTCGCCTGAGTGGGAACCTTTTTCCACACGCACTCATTCTTTTACCCTATGTTTGGTAACCTTTTATATTTCTTTTAATACATTTTCTTAGAGTAATGCTTTCCTCTAGGTTTTGTGGCATTTGTCATTGACTTTTGCAGCACACAGCACTCCGTGCAGTGTTGATGGGAGCCCTTTGGGCTTTGCTTTTTTATATTCTGTCATTGTCCTTTTATGCAAACACATGTTCCCAAGGGCAGGGGGATATTTGTATCCTTCCCATCTTTTTCTAATGCGAGATCAGCACATCCCACCTTATGTGGAGTGATGAGGGGCAACAATGTCTCCCCTTTCCACTGCTCCTGTAACATTTTTGTTACAGTGACAAGCTAATCTCAATGCAAGGCATAAAATAAGCAGTGTCGCATAGCAATTTGCTATGCATTTCTGTTGATTTGCTAATTAAACTGACACTTGTATAGCACAGCTTGCATTCCTCGCTTGCCCTCGGGGGTCTCTCCACCTTCATTTCCCTGTTAACTGCAAGTTCACAGGGGCTAATGGAGAGAGAGAGTTCAACCATAATAACCTCCTCCACTCACTAAAGGCCATAAAGCAAGTATCAGTACCACAAATGGCGGCTCGGAGTACTGATGGTGATAAATAACACTTTCATGAGGGTGCAGCGCTGAAATGATGTGTTTGGGCCTCCCTGGCTTGGGGCTTGGGTCATTAGCGGCCGTGCCCTCCCCAAGAGTGGTATTGAACGCTATATTCAACATAAATAGTATCCGACAGGCAAGGACCACCTTATCTACCTGAAGTTAACCATAAAATGCTTTCCTCCCAAAGTCAACCAGAACAAAATCGGTTGCATAATCTATGCCGACGACGTGGTGCTCCTAGACCATACCCAAATTGGCCTTCAGCGGCAGTTAGCGAACTTACAAGAATATTTAAGCATCAATGACCTGACCCTGAACATCGATAAGACAAAGGTCGTTATAATTGGCGAACGAGATTCCAAAAAA
This sequence comes from Ambystoma mexicanum, assembly GCF_040938575.1. Taxonomy (NCBI): domain Eukaryota; kingdom Metazoa; phylum Chordata; class Amphibia; order Caudata; family Ambystomatidae; genus Ambystoma; species Ambystoma mexicanum. The sequence goes on along the minus strand of NC_090922.1, from coordinate 1,019,671,889 downwards.
CTGAAAGCTTTCTCATGGAGTGTCGATGGGAAAGCTCTCGGGATCCTCAACTCTATTCGCTACTTGAGAATCACCTTTAAGAAGTCCCTACATGAACACCACTGGAAACTCGACATAGAAAACAGAGTGACACAATTTACCATCCAAGCAAGGCTGCTGAACAGAAATTATGGCACATTCACCCTCACCCCAGTTCTAACCTTCTACGCCTTAAAGGTTGTTCCAGCAATTACCTTTGGATCAGAAGCCGCATTGATACTTTATTTTGGCAGAAAATGGAAGGGCTTTTTTGGCGGCGAGTTCTAAGGCTACCTTCATACATTTCGATGGTCCAAATAAGATACGAATTGTCCTTGAACCCGCTCCACACTTGTGTTCTGTGGAAATCACTAAATGCTTTGCGCAAGATGTGCCTAACTCCAGTGACCCCAGCTTTTCAAATCTTTTGCACACAACCAGGCCAGAGCTCATCGAAGTTACTAGATGAGTTGAAAGAGATGATGATCTCAATTCTAACTGCTGCTGATCTAAACTTGAATGACTTGATCATGCGCCCCCAAGTAACAAAAAAGAAGTTCGAACTCTGGTGCTGGATTCAGAACATCTTTTTTTTTTTTTTTTTTTTTTTTTTTTTTTAGGGTTACTTGAAAGTTCTTTATTATTCAGAACATCGACCGCCGTCATCAAATGCCGACTACTTTAGACTCCGGTCCTGGCACCCATAAAGTAAATGTGCCAAGCATGTATTTAACAAACTGTCCCTCTCGTCATCATAGGACCCAATCGCGCTTAAAACAAAAGAGATGCTGTGGCGTCGACACATTAATGAAGGAAAAGATAATATGTGTCGCTTCTGTAATAGCGACACAGAAACAACTGAACATCTGCTAACAAAGTGCGAGCGACTCGCAGCACACCAGTCACAGCATTTAAGTGAATTTATGACTGCAGTAGAAGGAAATCGAGATTGGTGGACCTATGCCAGTGCTGGACACTGCATTAAATTGAGTTGTGCTGTAGTTAACTTTTTAGATTCACTACGACTTGACAAACTGTGATTGCCTAGCAATTTATATATCCACTTGGGCGTATTACACCTTTTTTTTATGAATATGGATTTCTGTCAATATTGATGATCAACAACTTGTAACAAAAGCTTGAGATCTCAATGTTTACATTGAGGTTATCACGCTGAAGTTTAAAAAAAAAAATAAATAAATAAATAAAAAAGAAGTTAACCATTACCCTGCCTGCCACAACACCATACTACATACTTAGTCTCAGCCTATGCCTTTCCTTTAACATTGTAAACTTTTTGATTCATGAAACATTTGAACTTCGCCTTACAGAGCAAATGATAACTCAAGCATGTGGAATATAAAATATACGGACACGGCCCTGTTCAACACCGACTGGAACAGCTACACAGAGCCTTGCACTGAAAACAAGTTTTCAGAGTCTTTTTATCATATCTATTTATTTATGTGTCCATTCATGCAGCTAACCTTTCCATTTTACAGAAATTCATCTCACAAAGCTGCTGTATTGTTGATCATTTTATGTCTTGGGTGCAAATAACTTCTGGTGCCATTAAATATATGATATCAAATATGTATGTTTGCTAATCAAGAAAGGTTTAATTTGCAAACTCTGCCCATCAATTTTTTTAAACTAATGTATGCATAGGAGTGGCTGGTGCCAGTGGTTTTAACCTAGCTACTTTTGTGCAATTTTTACTCACAGGCTGTACTCGCAGCTGCTGTAGTGCAGAGAAGGGTCACAATTGAACCAAAATTGTGTCACTTTTATCCACAATTCAAGATGCTTGTCCTTTCATTTGGTCCTTCTCCTGCCGTGGTTTGACTTTTGCCTTTGGCAGGATCACTTTGTGAAGCCCGCCAAGGCACCAATGTGTTTGTGAGGACAGGAAACGGAGAGGACTCCGAAACTCTGCTGTTCTTGGTCTTCTGCTGTGCCTGCCTGGAACCAGTTCCAACTGGGACAATGGCTGCCCTAAAAGGACAGCCACCACCCACAGTTTGAATGGTGCATGGGTGCTGATGGCTGGGATCCTGCATAAGAGGTTTGGAACCTGAGGCTGAAGACAAGCTAAGCACTGGAACTGAAGAATCGACAATGAGGAAGAGGAGAGATGCTGCATCCACTTCCAGATGACCGGAAATGCCTTCTGAATAATCGCTGCTATCCGACTCCTTCTTCCATGCATCAGGAGAGCCTAAAAAAGGACGACTCTCTCCCTTTGACTGGTGGGTCCAATCAGTCTAAAGACAACCTGCATTTCAAGCCATCCCACGACGACCTGTGACTGTCACCGGCTGCAAACCACCAATACCCTGGGACCTGTGGTCATTATGCAGTGCATCTCCTTCTGAAGATCGAATCCTCCAGAAACTGTGGTGGACTCCTTCTGGAGTCAAGATTCCACTCCTTGAATTCCATTGACCAGTGTACTGGATAGAGAATGCGAGAGGAATCGCCCGGAGAATCCTTTGCCTGGAGTCTCTTCACTCGACTGCTGCTGCAAGATCCATTCCAGTGTCCCTTCTTTCACCTGCCTGATCAAGAATCTGGTGACTGAGTCGGCTGCTGCTGCATCGCGGGGGTATCGTGCTGCATCCTCTTCTTCTCGTTTAAGGTACTGGGAGACTCTTGGTAGAACTTACCTAGAGTTACTTTGCTGTTCCTGTATTTCTGGAGCGTCGATTCATGTGGTTGGGAGTTTGCTCATACACGTTCACCCACGTCTAATGCCTGTGCACCTTCAGGGAGCCTTCTGCGAGGTCCCTTAACTTTTCTCCAAGTGTTACATACCTGCTACTGAAGACTTCCTCTGGAACTTTGGACTTTCTACAGTTTGTGCCTTGCTTGTTTGGCCCTCCAATCCAACCTTGAGACACGCATAACTAGATAGGAATGGACTAATAAAGCCTAGGACCTCTGTGAAATGAGGACAAGTATTTACAGTTTTTATGTTGGTCTTGTTTCATTTATACTTACCTGAAACAGATGTTTTAAAAGCTATTAGAAAAGTGATTTACTTACTGTAAAGATTGCATTAGTTGTCCTAAGTTACTCATTGTGTGATTTAGTACTTACCTTCCTGAAGAATCACCTTTACCTTAGTGTATATATAAAATATAAACCATTATTTTTATATAACTTGAGTGCGTAAGTGTTTCTTTGGCCAAAGTGTATACTCTAAGTTCTTTATACCTCCCTACAGCCCATCCTCCCTCCCAAGATAAGCCTGGCTGCTCAGCTATTGCTACCAACAAACCTTGTGTGGTTCAGGCATATACTAACAGTTGGAGCCTTGTGACCCAAGTGCAAGTCTCCTAAAGTTCTAACTAAAGTGGATTTTTGTAAAACTCCCCAACACTGGTCACTCTGCTGAACAACCACACCTGAAGCCACTTAGCTGAAGTCACACTAAAGAGAAGGTCTTCTCTGTTGGGGAGGGGTGGGGTGGATGGGGAGGGAGAGGCCGGTGGATTTCTCACTCCGGTGACCAGTGCCTCTTCTACTGTTGTCCCTCTAGAACAGCCGCCACTGGGTAATCAAGCCTGTCACCAATGTTAAGGACTGGATTGTTCACATCTGACACTGCAGCCTCTGGTAATTTAAGTAACTTCTTTACTTTGAATTTGTGTAACACATGATCACAGTTGCAGGCAAAAGGTAAGTACAAGAGGACACATACTACAGAGACATCCACTGGCACCTACTCTCACCAGGCAGCTAAATTCCAACTGACATCCACGGAACATTCAAAGGAAAACACTTGCTCACCATTCTACACTAAGGGTTACAAAACACACATGCGCGCACAGAGCAGACAAAAGGGAAAGGTACATCTAAACAATTATCTATTGAGCAAATAAGTACTTTGGTTAAACATAGCATAGTAAAACACAGCATCTATAAAAGCAGGAATGAGCAATGATGACCCTACCCACCTGTAATGTAATACTACTCTCTGGTGGTAGGCACTATACATTGGTCCAATTTTCCTCCTATCCCTTAGACTCTTAGACAATACAAACATGCATTAAGACAGTCTTGATCAGGGCCCAAAATGCTGCAAAGAAAATAGTCTTTAGCACATAGAAACCTAAATGTTAGAAATGCATACCAAACATTACAAGTAGCAGCACCTAGAGGGAAAGAAAGGGTTTAACATGTGTAAATCTTATTCCAGCGAGCCAACAAAAGTTAGGATTAGGTCTGACATAGAAGTACCAGACCCATATGGACTTATTACTGTATCTATTTTATAGAAGTGTAAAAACTAACAGTTATACAATATAACGGGGCCTTTCCAGTAGACAGAGGTACATGCTAAAATTGCAGTCTTTTGTAGGAAACTCCAGGGACCCGAGGCAAATGCTCTGCATATAACATAATGGGACAAAATGTACGCAGAGCCGCAAGTAAGTCTCAGTTCTACCCCACAAGTGAAGACAACAACCAACCGCAGGCACACCAGAGGAGACCATCTCCAAGAGCTCCTGTTTTCGATTCGACAGCCAAAAGCTCCCAGAAGAGAGGCACAGCAGGATTCGGGCCCATGTCAGCATGTAGCAAAACACAGTACAAGGGGACCTGCAGGAAACCAGGACCACGAACCGCAGGGATCCCTGAGATAAGTTTGAAAAATAACCCAACGGCCATGTGCCAGAGCTAAGTACCCAATGCAACAGTTACAGACACATGTCTCAGGATTTTCTTTCGAGTTACAGGATCCAGTCACCCAGGGATTTTAACTCCAGTCCAAAGACAACTCAGATGACCCAAGAGAAGAAGCATATTCCTTCCCAAAGGCCAGGGGTAAAAACAATGGCAAGGAGACACCAGGAAGACAGATGAACCCAACTAAATGGATCTGAACGGCTCAATGCGACAGAAAGAGCAGCCAGCCAGCCCGCCAGCCAGTAGATAATTGTCCCATGAAGCAAACAAAAAGGTGGCTGCAACCCCAGATAAACAGCAGGGGTGGGGTAGCAGTTTCCCATTACCCTTCTGGATAAGGGCAACTTCCTACCCAAAGGTCAGTAACCAAAATGGTAATTTGGTACAACTGGGGTAAAAGCCCAGAAACAATCCCGGCACAGAATATCAATCCCAATCAGTGAAGAGAAGGAGTGGAGGACCAAAACAGCATTGGAAGGATGTGCAAGATTCAGAAATGAAAGCCAGAGCTAAGGGTAAGGACACAGGGCACATCAATTATGTCCTAATCTGGTCATAAAATTGCAGCAACGTTGTAGGAAAATCCTTCATCAGGCAAGTAAACCTGTAGACTCATAGAAGGAATACATCAGAATTGAGCAAGGGCCAGTGTGTCCCCTAGATATACCTCATTCTACTAGTGGACTTGCCCAAGTCAGCCCTTTAATCGCACACAAGTGCACTCGCACAAAGGTTTTGGCATGCAACCCATCAGGTTGGCCGCAAAAAACACCTAACATCCAAACAGTATGTGCATTGGCCTGTCTAGGGACGGGGACCATACCAAACCAGTCGAGAGACAACAGAGGGTGCAGGGCTGGCCTCAACGTGAGCCTATTTTAAACAACAGCTATTTTAAGCCTCCCTTCTGCTTTCCCTAAGCAAAGGAAAGGCACAAACCGAAAACGGATGAGAGTAGGACTTAAATATATTAGTAGCCCAATGGCTACTGAAGAGGGGGTCCTGAGGCAGCCCCTTCACCCACCACCCTCGCCCCCAAATTCATGAAGAGACGAAAGGCCATAAATGCCACAGCCACCCATCTTATTTCGGACGAATCCCAAGTGCATCAATGATTGACAAGTACACAGAGAGGTAGCCTCTCAGCCAGCTATACAGACCAAATACAATTCAAATCTTTACATGTGTGGGAGAAGAGCCAGAGATTGTGGACAGACGCCTATATGAACAGCCTCGACTGAGCACCAAGAAGCCCCGGTGCTGACATCACTAGTGACACCACGACATAGCAGCGTTAGACATGAAGCACATTCGCAGATTGAAACGCATCACACAAACACACACTCGTATACATGAAGAACATAAATGCACAGCTCTATAGCTAGAAGACCGATACATATACATACTGTCGATGCTTTTTTTTTTCTTCATTAGCCGATTGCAGTAACGCAGAACCGCAAGGCACAAGAAATCATGAGCAAACTTGCAGATGCTTAACGCAAATAACCCTATGGGACTACAGGGATATATGTGGAACCTGATAGGACCAAGTATGACTAACATATAGAGAACCTAGCAAAACACGACAATGTAGAAACCGCATAAGGTTTAGTAAAATTACAGCAGGCCTCAAGTCACTGACCACGAGACGAGCAAAGCAGATTCAGGCTGCACAGAAAGCAAGACATGCAAGACAGTCTCACAGCCAAGGTCAGAGATAAAAGGACACATTCCAATCTCCAAACAACAAGTGGACCAGCTGCAGAGAATACATTCTCCTAAATGTGAGCTGCAGAGCTCAATTTTGTGGTATTTAAACATGTGGTACAGCCAAACGAGACAATGGACAGTCTTCCGTGGTGGGAAAGGGGAGACAAACCCAGCAAGCCAGACACAGACTGCAACAATTGTTGCAACGTGAGTAGCATATTCTCATAGGCAAATGAGGGACGGACAAACAAGTTACAATACAGACACAATCGTTCACATCAGCTTGAAGAGATGCATTGCGAGCTGAGAACTCGATCAAGTCCCAGGCCTGAGGAGATCAGCTATAACCAATCACAGTTTAGAAACCCAGGGGTGGATGACAACAGGCAAGAACCAATGGTAAGCCCACTACTCCGCAACAATGTAATAGATAGTTTCTTGGGAATGGGACAGGCTAGCCATCTGACATGCGAGGACCATTAGAATAACTTCTACAGGAGACCCCATAGGTAATAACACTCTCGGTACCCAATCACTCGGCAGAGTCACACAAAACCGGCCTGCACACCATGGAACTTTGAGATGTACCAGAGGCTTCCTGTTTTCTTGTATTGATCCCTGTTGGTTTTATTTGCAATACACCACAGTTTGTACTTGCCGTTGACCGAGTCCTCCGTTTATCCTTATTTTGTTATTGCCATTTATAAAGTGCAGAAACAGGCCAGAGGCATTTTGGCGCTGCTGCATGAAATCGACTTAGAGTTGCAGGTATGCGAGCTTAGTTGTACATGATGCGCTACATGGAGAGCACAGAGTTACATAATGTGTAGCATAACGTTACATAGCAGCTTACATAACTAATAGGTTAGGTACACAGGTGGGTGGTCCTGGTAACAATGCAGGTTCAGGCGAATAGTCTGGTTTTGATCGCTTTGCGGAATGCGAGGTGTGAAGGTTCGGATCTGAGGGTGAGAGGGAGGGAGTTCCATTGCCTAGCAGCGATGAGTGGGAAGTTTACACCCCCTCGGGCACGCTTGACTATGGGTACAGGCAGCATGTTGGCATAGGGTGTCTTGTAGGTCTCAAAGGAGGGTGATGGGTCCTTGAAGCCGCAGACCCCAGCATCGCTCTGGCATAGCTGGGAGTTATTTCTCTGGGGTTTAAGACTCAGTTTGCCAGCATGCAGCATTTAAGGAAATTAATAATTTCCCTTTCACACAATTTTCAGCGATTCGATCAGCTTTACCCCTTGATCTTTTCTGGCTCTTCCATTGTAGTTCCATCCCCTCATTCCCCCTCTCCCTGCAGGGAGGCTGGAGTCTGCAGGCTCTCAACCAATCTCTCACGGTCTCCTGAACCTTTACTTTGCTCCGTCCACGCTCACTGCCAAATGTTTCGAGTGTGCTTCTCTTAAGAAGTTTGGACCGCTAGAGCATGATCTCGATCTCACCATTCTGTACAGCATCTTTCTGGTTACTCGCCACTTGGCTGGAGTGTTCCTCTCATGTGGATTGGTGCTCAGATATCCAGCATGGCCAGGGGGGAGTGTCTCACTTCAAAGATCTACCCTTAGTAGTTCAGCCAGCTGGGAAAATGTTTTGTGTTGCACCTCTGGTCGCAGCATCAAGTCGACGTCTGCTACATCTCACGCTGCAGTTTACTCAAAGCAGGTGGATTATACCCACGCCCTCTCCTCAATGTAGGATTTTTAGGCAGCGGCATAAACTGGTAGAAACAAGGAAGGAAAGACTTCAGAGAGATTTCCTCTTCTCAAGGTTTAGACAGTGATTTTTTTTACAAAGCCCAGTTTTTTTCCTCTGTGTCCCCTTCTCAAGATATAATGGAAAAAGACTTGATCATGAACTAATGAAATTTGTGGAAACACATGAATGAATCACAGTTAATGTGGGAACATTGGATTGTCATCAACACTTTAGGGTGAATTCTCAGAGACATGTAAAAATGAAGGGAAAATATACTTTATAGCCATTTCTTTAAAAATGGTCAAGGCGTTCATACCAACCACTCTTGTTCAGACATGGAGTGTAAAATCATTGCTCGCACAGGAACATTACAAACCACTATGTTCACAACAGCCAACCTAAGCATAATGACAAATTATATATAAATAAAAGTGAAAATGTGTGGTTTTGTGGCTTTGCGTATGTTCCCTATACAATTCCACACAATTTCTCCAATATGCACCAGATTTTGCACAGTCACCTCTATCTATGAAGGAATTAAAGTTATAGGAAGAGGATTTTTTGAGCGGCTTATAACTTTGCTCTCCCTTCCCTGGACGAATCCTGACCAAACTTTGCAAAAAAGGTATATGACCCATTCTGAATTTTCAAAGTTTGGTGAGGTTTGGTCCAGTGGGTGGGGGGCAAAGTTATATGGGGTGATCCCAACATTTCTTTTTTTCCCCATAGACTGAATGGAGAAAAAATGTCTGTCGCGCCTACAGCCCAAACCGCTGGACAGATTTTCACCAAATTTGCGGCAGGAGCAGCGGCTAGGTCCCGAAAGCATGCTTTTGTAAATTTGGTGGAAATCCGTCCAGTAGGATTTTTTTTTAAAACTACCAAAAAGTATGTCTCAAAAAAATGTGTCATATGTCAGCTCTGCGCACACACTTCCCTGTTCGCTCTGTGGACAGGACACCGATTGGTTAATCGGCTTACGTCATGTCCGCGGACACGCGACGTGTTCGCTGATTGGTTGAAGTGAAACGTGAGGTGCGTCAGATTTTTGGAAACGCCCGCCATCTTGGATTTGCGGATATTGTGGTAAAAACATATTAAAAAAACACAACATTGTACTTGTCAAACTTCTCAAATAATGTCTGGGGAGGTGAGGGGTGATGAGGATGGGATGGAATATGGCTAAAAGAAGAAAAAAAACAGGTGTTTTTTGCTGTGAAATTCCGCGAACAGTGTGGATGTTCGCGAACAGTCATGTGAAGTTCGGGGGCACTTCAGATGTTTGGGGCAGTTTTTGGATGACTTATAACTTTGGCGCTACTTAATGACAATGCATGAAATTCTGCAATTATATTCCAGACCTGATCCCGAATGGGTTTGCAAAGTTTGCTGGGATTCTGTCTAGAGGGGGGGTCCCAAAATAATGTAAAGGCATATAAATGCAGTGCCATCTGTCGAATCTACACAAAGGTTTGCAAAAAGATTATAGATCTAGATACAAATGTTGTCGTAAAGTCTGAATGGATTTTGTCAAGTGGGGGCTAGGTTATATGACGATTGTATGTGCATACATTTGACACTTTTGAAAAAATAACATTGGCAAGGACCTAAAAGCATGGTTTTGCAAATGCGCCCGTGTTTTATTTTTTGACAAGTGTCATAATGTAGGTACAAAAAATAGTGATATATCTTTGGTGACTGAGGTGCAGCCTGTGGCCATGGGCAGTGGCCAGATTGTCCAGGTCATGGAATAAGGTCATGATCCGGACAATCTGGCTACTGGCTATGACCACGAGGGACAACACATGGGGTTAAAGTGGCCATGTCTACCTGGGACTGGCTTTGTGGTGAAGTTACTGGAAATTGGGATAGATTTGAAAGGGAAGAAAAATGTGCTTGTGGTAATAAGGTCATAGGGTTCTCTTTTCGCCTTCTACGGGCTTCCATGGAAAGCGAAGAGGGGCACTGTATGGAACCCCGCCTTACCTTTCCATCGTGGCCCTCTTGGAAAAGGATATTCCTTCCTACACCGGGACGCCTGTAGGAAGAAAAATCTTTTTTTTTTAGCACCCTGGGTTCCCGCTTTGGGAACATAAGGTGCTAATGGCCTTCATCCCCCATTACAGGGGCTGCAATGGGGGGATAATGGTCCAGAGACCTCTTTATCCACCATGGCTTCGCTTGGGCTGATAGCTTGGGCTGCCGGGCCGGTATCCACCGTGCCAGTCCCTGGAACGGAGGATGAACGCCACAATATTCCCATTAGCATAACACAAAATGCAAATGGAAATGTTTGAAAATCTCTAGTCTATGTACTTTACTGATAAATATAAAGTAGATGGAGTCTAAGTTTTTTTTTTTTAGTTCTATTTTTTAACTGTGAAAGGTGGTTCCTAAAGGAACATTTCTTTTGTTGTTTTTGGATGTATTTCTTTTTTGGCAAGAGAGCTAAAAACGAAATGTGGGGAGGAAATGAGGGAAGAGGCACCAAACACTAAACACTAATATGGAGGGGTAGGTGGACAGGGGAAAATGTTGCGGGTGTGTTATTTCTAAGGTAGGGGACAGTGTTTCTCATGCTCCCTGATTACAGCAGTGGTGGTGGCTCTAGGGGAGGAGGAATGGCATTTGCTGATGCCATTTTAAGATAAATAGCAGTTTTGCTAAAAGTATGTACTGTGTACTAGATTGTTAATGGATAATGAGTAGGAATAGGTGTTGGAGCTGTGCTAGGGAAATTTAGAAGTTGAAAGTTCCTAGATCAGTAGAAAATGCAGTTCCGAACTGTCCATGAAGCACAGATTTTATCGTGAAGCGCAGACGGGTTCTCGGACATGTCATCATGCCGCACGCCAGCATATGGTCATGTGGCACTGTCCGGAAGGTCCGCAATGAAGTCAGATGTTCGTAAACGTCCACGGATGCAAAACTAGTTGAAATAGTTCCCATGAAATTCACTGAAAAAAAACTTTGTTAAAGGGTCGTTATGGTTAAGTTGCATTCATAAAAACCTATAAAATTCAATGAAAAAACGTGGTTAAAAAGGACGTGGTGGTTACAAGTAAAACCGAAAACCCCCTGAAATTCACCAGTTATGGTAAGCTAAGCAACCATACTTCACGCCACCATCGTGCACTGCTAAAACTAACACCCAGGACATCAAAGATGACATCACAAATGTCATTGATGACATCACTGATGACATCACATATCTGGCCCACTTGTTTTAGTTCACTGACATCTATAGGCCAGGTGGTTTTGTTCACTGACAGTCAGAATATTAAAATTAAAAAAGGTGCTATATATCTAGACGTTAAACTTGTCATATGTTCTTTAAGTACCTTCCTTAGGGTTTGGTCTCAGCTCATGGTGCACATACATGGGGAAATGAGCAGGCCTCAAACACAATTCATTTGTATACGTGAAGATAAACTTTAACATTAACATTTTCTGATGATGCTGTTTTTTTCTTCCTTACTTTTGTTTCCCTGTATGTGCCTCTGATTTGTATGTATTGTGGTTATTCATTTGTATTGTTTGTACCAGCACAAGTGTTGTAAGTCTTGAATTGTTAGCTAGTTATTACATGTTTAACATTACTCAACATTCTGATAAGGTAGCATTCATTATTGTACTATCCAAAATTACAAGATTATAAATAGTGTACTTCTATGGTGCATGCTGCAGTCATTGCCTATGTTTATATATGATTAGGGTTTCTGTATTAACAGCAACACTCCAATACAATGATTTTAGATGAGTACATTCTTTAATAGATTAAGTAGTTCATGATAGGTCTCCCAATCACCCCTGACATCTTGTTACCAATAATACATACACAACTCCTTATAGGGAGTTTTCATCAAAATTGATTTCACATGTGATGTCATAAATGACATTTGTGATGTCATTTTGATGTCATGGGTGTTTGTCTTAGCAGTGCACGGTGGTGGCGCGAGTTATGGTTGCTTAGCTTACCATAACTGGAGAATTTCAGGGGTTTTTCGGTTTTACTTGTAACCATAACGTCCCCTTAAAGTTTTTTTCATTAAATATATATATATATATATACACACACACATACATATACACACATACACACACACACAGTTTTACCATTCAAACCATGGTTTCGCAAACACCCTCCAGATACCCAAGCCACTGAAGAATTTATTTGCATACAGAGTTGTTAAAATTAAATGTCCCGCTGTCTAAACAGATTTGATTTGCACATCAGGCAAATTAAATCCTGTTTAGAAGAATCCAGCTGGTGAAAAGCTTCTGAAAAATGCGTACGTGCACCTAGCAGCAAAACAAAAGAAAACAGCATGGTTGCTAGGTGAAGAAGAGTACATGCGAGTTATGTTTTTTTTTCTCCTTCGTTTGAGATAAGTAGTTTATATTCTGAAATGACTGGTCTTTTGAAGACAGCAAGTCACGCCTGTTCACAGCACAAGCCTGTACGATATTTTTCCAAATTGGAAAAGTCGGCACCCTCACTTAATTCTTAATAAACTCAAGAAATCGCGAAAACAACTTGAAAAATCCAGCCAGCAGGAACACTTAAGCGACTTCCTCTAGACATTAGAACCAGAGTGGGGATTTGTCATTAAATAGAAAGTCATACAATTTATCATGACCCAGCATCACTAACGTATTTACATATGCAACTCCATGTACCTACACCACGGAACTCGAGCAGTCTTTGTTGCGAATTTAAAGCGAACTGACTTGAAGTGCATTTCCTCACCTCACATGACCAGTTTGACAAAAAACAATAGAGAGGATTCCGGTGGCATCCTACATCTATTGTGAACAAAAAATTATTATAATTTGTTTTAATTGTCCCATATTCTTGAATGTTTACAACCCCAAGTAACCCTTTGTAACGATGCCATAAAAGAGGCTAAGGGGTGAGGAATGGAAGACTCTGTGGCCGGGACTACCATATGGTACGGGATGCTGACAAGAGGCAGAATACACGAGATGCCCTGCATCCCCCATAGCCTGATATGTCAGGTGATTTATTATGCCCCATTGTAGCCCGAGAGTTCTGAAAAGAGAAGCCTGAGTGCAGGGCACCACAAATCGCATTTTGACATTTGCTAGCGTGATTGATAGTAGCACTGTTGCTAGTGCCACAATCACAGCCCACATCAGACTGCAGAGAGAGAAACCATACTTCTTATCTCAGGAATAATTAATCAGCAAACCCCAACAGGGAATCAGTTGGCCAAGAGGGAAGCGCTGCCCGATTACACGACAGTAGATGGACATTATTTGGGTGCGGTCCGATGTACAAAAGAGCAGACCTGAGGAAGTAAGACGTATCTGTATTTTTAACCACTGTACACGGGCATTTACTTATTGGATGGTCCCGAGTCTGAGGAGTTTTAGTCTAGGCATTGGCAGGGGCTTTCCTATTCTAGGAATCGTGTAGGATATGCTTTGTCTAGCCGCAATGCCCCGGACGGGCTTACATAAAAGAAGAAAATAGCATAGGTTAACTTTTGCATTGTGTAAACTCAAGGTAAGGCGCTCCACTATTCTACAAACACTTCAAATATTCTTGGCACCTTATGAACTACCTTTTGTAAGAGAGGTCGGAGCAGAGTAAGGGAGACACAGCGTAGAGGAGTAGGAGAGGAGCAGTATGTAAAACACAAACACAAAGGTAAGAGTGGAAGAGGTGAAGGAGGAACATCAAGAGAGGACAGGAGGAAAAGCATCCAAAAAGGAAAGGAAACGGCAAGGAACAGGTGGAGAAAAGTGAATATAGTGAAGCAGAGGTAGATGAAGAGGAGGAATACAAAGGAAAGAGGTGGTGAAACATCTTAAGGGAGAGGAAGGAGAAGAGAACCATGAATGAAACAGGAAGGAGAGGAGTCAAACAAATGTAAAGAGGCAAGTGATATGAGGTGAGGCCTCCCCCTGGGGTAGAGGAGGAGTAGCAGAGGAGATGGAAAGAGATGTTTTTCGGGAGACTAGAATCCCACAAACTCCTAGAGACTGTTTGAAGCACCTCGGAGAGAGCCTTGAAATACAGGCAAGGACAAAGGATCACGTTTCTAAAGGACGTGGTTGGGTGCCAACTTAATTGTTGTACTATGTCCAATCCCACCACTGTGGATGCAGTCATCCATAACCAATTTTATGACTGGAATAACAGAGAACCTCATGCTGGTTACCAGTTATCAGTTAATCCCTCAGGCTCATTTATGAGCCTTACATGGATTGTGTCATTGTCAACAAAGTATGGATTTATCAGAGTATGGGATAAACTCTCTAGAGAGCATTGGAGTAGTGCACAAAAGGAAAGCATAACAAGAAGAAAGACAAGATGAGAATAGGGGGGGTTGAATGTGGGGGTTGAATATGTGCCATTATAGGGGTTAGCCTGTGGCAAGGGGTTCTTTAAAGAGCATAGTATAGTCCCTTCTTAAACTGAAGATGATATTGGACAAGTGTGATGTGCTGCCACTTTCCTTACCTGCCTCACTCCAAGATACCAAACTATCTCCCCCACTCCCTTACTTAAAACAGCTATCCCTTCTATACAAATCCCCTTTACTCAACTACTATACACACAGTACTATAAAAATGAGTAGGACTATAAACATGCACTATACATTTAAAATGGACACAAACATAAAAAATAAACACTACATGGGCGTGACTGCTGCAGTCAGCAATCCCTTTTCAGTACCTTTTGTATTTGGTGCTGGGTCTGGCGGTGGATGAGGGGGCAGTATGGCACTGTCTACGACATGGGGCCATTCGATCTCTCGGAGCAGTCCAGCGCACGCACAAAAAAGTACTCAGGGGTGCCCCACCACACACACATTGCCATGGCCCTTTTTACTCTTCTGTGGAGGGGGTGGGGGGGAACACCGCAATCACCACTGCAGCCCACAGCCCATTTTATCCTTCTCAGGCAGTCCCATGCCCTGGGGGACCACCAACCATCATTGCCACAGCCCGTCCCCATTCCACTTAAGGGGCTGTCCTTGCTATGGGTACACCGCCATCATTAAACCTATGACCCCACCCCCTCTCTTCTTGGTATCGGAAGGACGCAGGGGGGCAAGCCCCTACTCTTCTGCTTCAACAGAGCTGCCGGACATGGCAGCCCAGGACTTCCCTCCACACCACATCTCTCCATGTCCTACGGGGCCACCTGATCGATGCAGCCCAGGATTACTTCTCTTCAGGGCATAATAAGTGAGGCAGCTGACAGGGAGCAAGGTCAGCTGCTCTAGTCGGGCTGCAATGCTCAAGTATCCCAGATGGGGTGGTACCTCACCTGCCACCCCCCAGGCCATGTGCGTGAGGTGGCGGGGGTTTGAGAACTGGGCCTGTCCGGTCTCCGGCCAGGCCGGCAGCCCCACAGCTCCATGGGTGTCAGTGATGCTCCAGACATGCAGCCTGAGCCCATAGAAAGGTGCCCCACAAATGCAACCTGGACGGAAATTCTCTCTGTTTCCAATTCTTCCTTAGGGCACAAGTATGTAGTCCTGCCTAGCCTGGCCCTATATGGGCTACACACAGCCCATCATTGGATCAGAGTGTGTGCTGGTTTTTGGTGCCAGCCTAATTGACTGGCCACCACGATCTGTATGTGTATGCCTGGTGTGAGGGCTGGCTTAGGCAGCTCCTGAATGTGTGCTTCTCTTGGGAAGAGTTGTGCACTCCTCAGAGATTCTTGCCTGAACTGCTGGAGTACTGCCATGAAAATGGGCTGCTGCTGCAGAGGAACCTGGCCCCTAGGTCCTTGCTTCACGTTTGCTCTTTGAATGCTAGAATCCTATTCCTTGTCCCCACCCTAAACCTAGGCCTCCTTGCTGGCTGGAGTAGCATTTTGATGCCAAGACCATTTCTGGGCTATTGCTGTGAGGTCTCCATGGTAAATCTTACTGGATTAAGTGCCTAGTCATAGCGTAGGGAGCCTATCCGTTTTACAAGAGTGGTGGGTCACCACTCCACTTCAGCTATTTCTTGGGCCATACTATGGCACCTCCATCATTTTCTTCTAACATGGGACTGTGTGTTGACTAGCTGGCCCAATCTTGCCCCTCAAACTGCCCAGATACCGTGGTTTGGGACCCTCCTTTTTACTGGTACTTTTGCCATCTGTGCTTTTGCTTCTGGCTGGTGGGTGGCCCTCCTTGGAACACAGGATTTTCTGCTTTTCATACATCTGGGTTGTCGCTGCTCCAGTGTTCGGGTCACTGGGTAGTGGACCCTTGTCCCAGACCTGTAATAGACTACCTGAAATGACTTGGTTCTCCTGTTGTATTTGAGCCAAGACTCATTCCATGTTTCCTGATCTATTCCTCAGAAACATCTCCCGGGGTCTCCTCAGTCCAGGAGTAGTGGGGCTTTGCAGCACATATCATGAATCACCAATGACTTCTATTTGCTTACCCTTCATCCTTCGTTGGGTGTCGAACATGGAGCTCTTCAAGGGTCTCTCCTCTGGTGTTCCCTCAGATTGGTTACTTGTGGCTAAACCTGTGGGGTAGAACTAGTACTTACCTAGTTTAAACTCATAACCAAGGAGAGCTAATGGCATTTGTCCCATTCTCCTCTACGACAAAATGTCACAAACATATGAATTCCTATTAACTACGAAAAATGGGTACTGGAATTTGGCATTTTTCCTGTTTCCAGCTTGAGTCCACAGAGTTATCTGGCAAACACGAACTTTACAAAGTAACAGCCATTTGACCAGAGGGTCCTAATAGAAAACTATGTGAAATTTGGTGCAGATTGGTGAAACAGTGTGGAATTGTATAAGGAACAACGCTTCGTCAAGCCACAAATCCAGCCACAAACCCACACATTTTCACTTTTATATAGAAGACTAGCAAAAAGTAACAGTTATCCAAACGGGTTCCATAGACCGACATGATAACATGTACATCGCTGTTCCAATTTTGCTTATCGCTTGATGTGCTTTGCACCCTGAAGTAAACTGCAGAGAATGGGTGCGTGTGGCTGGCTGACATACTCCATGCAGGCGTCGGAGGATGGGGGGGAAGGCGGGGGGGCAGAGTTGGTGTCCTGGCTGCATACTGGGATCTTCGGTGCTCTCTCCCCACCCGTCGCCTCACCCTGGCGTGGTGCAGTTCACTGCGGTGCAAATATCTCAAACTGTGCATCGTAGGTACTTGAAGGGAGTTTTGTTCCTTGTGTTGAGACTGGTCCTTCTACGACCACATTGATGTTTCACCAATTTCAGGCAATCATCTCATGTGTGAAGGTGCTGAAATCAAGGGGGAGGGGTGAGGTGTCCAAATGTCATGTAGCCATTAATGCCCGGAGGGTCCCAAAAGGTAACTATGCAAAATTTGGCACAGATTGGTGAAAAGTTGTGAAATTGTATAAGGAATAACGCTTCGCTAAGCCACAAACCCATTTTGACTTTTATTCATATAGATTTATCGATAGAGTCAAATTTCATCAGTTACAAAAACAGAGGTTGTTCAGGCAATTCTTGATTTCCATGAAGGATATGTTTCCGATGGGTGTACAGTAGGGTTAAGGTACACTGCTGTGACTATTTATACCGTGAAGGTCTTGTTATTCTAACAATAACCTTCATTCACTTTATACCAGTTTACAGTCTGTACCTATTTTTGTTGTCAAAGAACAGTGATTTGTAACAAAGCCAACACAGTAGCGCTAACGCACTGTAGGAATGTTAACAAAATGCGTTCACCAGAAAGGAAAGCATTGCTGGGCGTATTCAAAAGAATGAGCTTGTAATAATGCTGATTCAGTTACTGCTGGTAATTGTAATATTTGAAAACGCAGAAGCAAGCACTCATTGACTTGTTTCATTTGGATTTAAAAAGTGTGCTTTCTGGTTTATCCAATTACAATAGTTCAAGTAACCAACATTCACCAACAGAAAGCTTTAGAAATATTTGAATCACAGGAATTCAAGTCCCACTATTGCCCCTCAATGTCTTGATAACATGGATATTGTTACTATTGTTTAAAAATGAGGACGAGACAAGTAATTTGAAGAAGGCCACGAACTTGAGCAAAAGGTTGGTGGCATGTGGCAGGAAATTTGAGCAAAATAATCTGGCAATTTCTTATTCACAAAAACTTAAAATGTCATTTCTGATTCTGTAGATATAGAGGGCAAAAAGTCAAGTTGCAAGCTACTAGCCAGCCATAAAAAGTCACTCGCCACCTCAATGCTATACATAAGCACAGCACACCATTTCTTATTTGCTTAGAGTTAACTATCACTAGCCAATGGCTAGTGACCAGTGCACGTTTTGCGCCCTGAATGACGCCAATGACACACGTTTGACATGGAATATGGCAATGTTCAAGTAAATATGCAATGCAAAGTGCATCAATGATCCCTTCATTTAAGAAACCTCCAAAAATACATATACTCCACATATAACAGTTCTATCATTCAGACCTCAACTTTGAACTTCTAACCAAGTGCGTTACTTGCCTTTGCATTTTACATACAAGTGATATGATAGTGCTAGGATAGGTGGTTGCATTTTTCTTAACTGCAACAAGTAGCATATTGCGCTTCTTGGACACAAAATATATTTGGCTCTTATGGTTAGGAGGAGGAAGGCAATCACTGCTGGTAAGGAGTCATGGAATTGCAGCCTTGGATGCTTTCCTTAAGAAAGTTAACTGTTGTGCCTAGGAAGGGATCGTATATGCCCTCCAGAGATTATGCGAAGAAAAGAATGTGTTTAACAAACGCCATTGGTCTGTGCCCTTAGCTTTCTAGACTGTTCTTCACACTAAATACGTTGTGAGTTGGTTAATAGGAACATCTGATATTTGTAGTGCAACAAAATGTAGTACAAGGCCAGGAAAAAAAGTTGCTACGCCAATGTTTCAGTGGGGTGTTCAATCCATGCTGGCAAAGAGGCATTCTAATCAATACTTGTTAATCAATTGTAATGAGTAAGTACTTGCAACAGTTAACATTGATGTAAAAGGCATAACCCTAAAAATGGACTGGTCCCCGAGCAGGAATTCAAAGAAACATAAAAGCATTTACCATACGTTGGGTTTTTATATTTGGGACCGCCAAAATAAACATACTTCTGTGTAACTGGCCCTAACCATTTTAGTTAAATGACAATGAAGTAAACCGAGTGAATAGGGCGTAGCATTATCTTGGTTGTCCATGTTTCTAACAGAATTTTAAATATTTGCTCAATGCCGTGATAAATGGGGTATACTGTCATATTGCTATAGCATGGATCAAAAGTAAGATTTGATAAGCTAGAGCTAAACACAGCCTGGGTGTCCATTATTGAGCAGGAGTTACAACTGGGGAATGAGGAGCTAGTGCACAACCGTCCGGAAATCTTACTTCAACATAAAATGCAAAATCATACATTTGTCAATTTTTTTAACCCCTTATGCACTACATTTTATATAGATGTATCCTAATGTTTATTTATAGATTGTCCCAAATGCACAGAGTCAAATTCACATAGTTGTATTTGTTCAATATTAAGAGACCTGGGGAGCTGTTGGTGTAAAGCTAACCAGGTTCTTCTAGGCTACAATGAGGAGCTAAATAGCACCTAGCTCCCCTCAATTTCGAACCCTGTATGTTATCATACTGCTGAAATATCAATACCGTAACATCCCTAGGGTAGAATAGTACTTATGTAACCAAACAAGAGTGCAAGCTAAAACAAGAGATGAGAGTTCGAGAATAGGGCAAAAGAAAGCGCTCACCAAATTCCTCTGAAAGGGTAAGAGCGCTCACCAGGAGAAGGAAGTTGATTATCATATCAAAATAAGGGAACTGGAGTTACAGGTGAGTAAGTCCGAAGGTTTTTCTTCCTATTAAGATTCTGGGTCGCTCCACAGTCCCAGGTTCCTTAAGCATTTAGCACAGATGTATGTGGAAGGGACGGATATTCTGGATTGGTTGAACAGGTTTGAATTTGCTTGCAGAGGACAGGACAGTGTCAGTCAGCATGTGCTCTTTCCCATAGGCCCCGCACCCCGGCCTGTTGCGCTATTCTGGAGTTGAATAATAATAATAATAGGGCATGAAGACAGTTCACAAAAGGAGGTCTGACAAAACTCCCACTCAGTATCAGACTTTTAGTGAGCTTGTCAAAAAGGATGTTGTCAAATGGGTGTCTTGGGTACATGATAAATTGATCATGCCGGAGCACATCATGGACACATGTTCTCCAGAGTTGTGTATACTTAGAGGACTGGCACTTTGGATCCAGAGGAGCTGGCTAAAGGTGGAGACTTGTGTGCGTCACACTGAGTGGACCACAAAGAGTGATCCTAACTCAGAGTCAAATAGGTTCAGAAGAACAAGTTCACAAGCCTCAAAGGACCACACTTATAGATGGGTAAGCCACTTGGGGGCCAGTTCAACAAAAAAAAGGTATATTCCCAACTCCCTTGACCTTGTTGGGACTATAGTGGGTCTAACCATATCAAAAGAAATCCAAAGTGTCCCAAAACGACACAGACCCTTAAAGCTAAACATCTTGCCTCAGACTCAGAGATTTGCTGGACAGCAGACATGAAAACATTTCTTCGGCATCTTTTGACGAAAGCAATCAGCAGCACTCTGTTGAGCGAGCAGGACCAGGAAGGACGTGTTTTTAATGAGAAATCCAAAGGAAACCCAGAATTCGAAAGGGGTCAGCAGCAGTGAGCTGATCAAGATAAAATATTATACAAAATTGAACAGTCAATAGAAATAAAGATTGAATTATACAACAAATTTGGGACAAGTGAAAGTACCTCTAAAAAGGTTTTGAAGGATTTATTTAGTTAACCTGATTAGAATCTACTCTCCTGAAGAACCATTGCAAAGAGCGATGGGGAAACACGTGTAGAGAGTGCGAAATAGACATTTGAAATGAGCGTGCGAAATAGACATTGGAAATTGAGAGTGAAAAATAGAGAGTGCGAAATAGACATTGGAAATGAGAGTGCGAAATAGACATTGGAAATTGAGAGTGAAAAATAGATAATGGACATTGAAAAGTTATTTTGGTTTACAAAGTGAACAAGTGTGAAATGAACCTCTGGATAAAGGATTCACACATGTGATGATAACATGTGGAATTTGCAATAAACAACATAACAGAACAGCAGCGTTGGATTGTGATAATTATTATTTTTAGAACTTGTTCTTTACTATATTTCAATACTCACCGAACTTAATTTAACTCATAAGGTTGTCGCATTGGAGTAAAAATATATATCTCACATCATTTCAGTCTTAAATTGTTTCTGTGTAGCAGCCACACATGGATCTGAGGATTACTCATGCATACAACATTTAAACAAATAATTAGACATTTAATTTAAGTACTGTCGCCAGGGATAAGCTTAATATTTGGTTGCACGATTTCTTTTCAATCTTTTGACGTGGGACAGAAAGCCCTAAAATAGAAGTAGAGATTCCTCTCAATAACCAGCAGTACACCTCCATCCCATTTTTGTAGATGCCAAAGTAAATAGTGGGATAGAAGACAAATCTGCCAAGTATGACTGTTATAAACAGTGCTTTCTTTTGGCCAGTGGTTCTAGTAAACAGACCCCTGAAATCCAATAACTAATCGAGTGGTCTCCTGACTTTCCCTGTAGTTGTCTCCCTCCAGATAGCCGTCAAGAAGGTTCTTCTTGTCAGTGTCCAAGATACTGTCCTGGCTGAGTGCCACTGGGGAATGACTTGAAATTAGGAGGCATTTTTAGAAGCTCCACTCTCATTGCAAAAATGAAAGGTTATACTCCACTCTTTAAATGGGTCAGATTGTCAAGGAGGCAATTTCTAGGCATGAAAGGCTGCTTGGGTACAGGACAAGTGGATGGCAAAGTCTAAACCTTCTTTTAAGCCTCATCAAGAAGTGGGTCACCAACCTACTCCTATAGGAGAGGTGTATAGGAATCTTTAGGGGCCTACGTTCTCCCTTGCTCGAGACCGCTCTGGTCTTTTAGTACCCTCTATATCAAGAGCCCTGTTGAAAAGCCTTCTATACGGATCAGGAAACAAAACTCCACCCCACCTTCCCAGAGTATCCATTGGTATAGACCCCAACCTAGAGGACAAAGACAATTCTGGAAGGGTGCAGTAGGCACTATAGTCTACAGAGAATGAACCTTAACAGAAAGGATAGAGACCACTTAAGTTATTCACACCTTCCTGAATGGCCAATGGGGTACTAATGTAGTGTCTAAATCCTACACTTGCCGACTTTTCTGGAGCATTCTCTTTGTTTAAGGAAACCACAAGGCAGAAATAAAAGGACTGGTATACCCAAGTGGATTCACTCCCGAGGCCAGCGCTGTACCTTCCATTGTGAATTGGACTGGTTTAGGGGACATTCATTACACATCCTGTCTGGGTGGAGCTGACTCTTTGGCAGTTTTTAGGGCCAACCTCATTGCCTGCCACCAAAATCTTGGTGTGGGTGCCCCCAGCCCTACAGGTAAGAGGTGTACCTGCCACTTTTACTTACTTACAAATGTATATAGCGCTTAAGACCGCATGCATCAAAGCGCAAACATAGACCAAAGAACAATAAGGTCACAGGACAAAAGAGAAAAGGGTGTAATAGGAAGGGAAGGGGGCTTCTTAAGCAAAGAACAGTCTCTTCAGCCTTTTACGAAACACAGATTCTGCTCCGTACAGAGATTAGCTGGAAGCAGATTCCATGCCCTAGCAGAGTGCACAGGGAATGAGCGACCCCCACCTCTAGTTCGTTTGACTCTGGGGCAGATCAAGCTGGGTATTTCATCAGATCCAGTTGAACAAGAGGATTGTTGCATCATTACGCACACTTTCAGATAGCGCAGGGCCAGACGGAAGACACACTTGTGTACTAATGTGTTCAGTTTAAACATAATTCGGGCTGAAATTGGGAGCCAGTGAAGATATTTCCTGTGGCGTAAAACATTCTCTTCTAGGAACATTCGTTACAATGCGAACAGCATAATTTTGTAAGACCTAAAGTTTATGCAAATTCCTTTTTTTGCCGGCACCACAGAGAAGAGCATTACAGTAATCCAGTCTAGGCAGGATTACTGCTCTTACAAGAGTTTCACAATTTTAGGGGAAACATAAAGACTTACTAGCCTCAGCAACCACAGGTGATATTGAGACTTAACACTGTCCACTTCAGAGTCAGCTCCCAGGGATTCTTTGAAGAAGACACCACGTTGTTTCACCTTTTCTTGCACCCTAATCTCATGTTCCTCGATGCTAAAGCTTGAGAAGCAAGAGCCTCATTTTGCTCGAGCCTGGGGAGAGCCAAAGATTAGAAAGTTTGTCTTTAAACTATTAAAAAAATATCCAGTTAGTGGTCGTCCAATTCTTAATCACATTGTAAACCTTCTGTACTTTATCTAGATCTAACAAGTAGTTACCTGTCAGTTCTATAAGGAGCCGAGTGTCGTCTGCGTAATTCGCAAACAAAATCCCAGAATCTTCCAGTAATTCACAGAGGGTGAATATATATATATTGAACAAGGAGGGAGACAAGCAAGCGCCCTGTGGTACACCACACGTGATCCTGGACTGCAGGGACGATGCTTTATTCATGACCACACAGGACATGCAGTCACCTAGGTAGGAACTAAACCATGTGATATTTTAAATGGAGCATGCAGCATTGACCTATAAGGCTGATAGGAGTCTATTGTGATCCACCAGACCGAATATCCTCTGTCCACCATATCCAGCATTTGTGATTGGAGATCGAACAGTGCACTTTCAGTGCCATGATTGGCATGAAATCCATATTGCTCGCAATATAGAATATTAGATGCTTCAAGATATTTTTGAAATTGACCGGTGGCTACTCGGTCTATGATTTTTAACAAGAAAGGAACGTTGGTGATTGGTCTGATCTGGTGCACCTATCTTCTTTATCAGTGGTGTAACTACCAGTTGTTTTATAGAGTCGGTTACTATGCTGTGGGTGAAAGAGGCATTAACAAAACGAGTGAGGAAAGGTACAAACATACTAGAAATGTCCAAAACAAACTTGGGAGAGATAGCATCATTGGAGCATGATGTAGGACGCATCTTGTTTAGTACCATCTCCATTTCTTCAGAGATGGGTTTTAAGTTAAATATACCACCTGTTAAATAGGCAAATACCCCTAGAATTGGCAAATACTCCCAAAAAATATAAATAGGCAGTACAAATACTCCCACCCCAAAACAAAAAAGGGACCAGACACATAGGAGCAACTCCCCTGATTTTATCCACATAGCTCCAAGTACCAGTAGTGTATGCAATACCACAGGAAGAAACTACTATTATTACAGCCTGATCAGAAGAAGTAAACATATGTATTTTAATGTACATGAGTAACTAGGTGCAAAGAAATTATGATTGCAAAAACATTTCCGTTTTCCAGCTAAAACATTTTTTTTCCGCTTATAAAATATTCCCATTGGAAATTGGCCTTACATTTTTATTGCCTAAAAAATAATTTTACTCCCAACTTTAAAAAATAGGGAGTAAAATAATCCCACCTCCAAATCCTATCTTGAGCACTGGGTGCCCCTTTGTGCGAGTGAAGGGCTGGCTCAAGGTAGGTCAGGAGTGTCGAGGGTATATCGGAATTAAACTCTAAACTTGCCTCAATTCAGCAGGTTTTTTTTACCGGCTGGAGGATTCTGCCTCAGAACTGCTATTTCGGCAACTTAAGGACCAATTCTGGCCATGCTGGCTGGGTTCTGTGTCATTCCCTCTGCTCCACGTGATTTCTGGCTGCTGTACATCCTTCCTGGGATATCGTAGTCTTGGAACCGCTGTGAGCTGGAACTGTAACTATGCAGTTTTACTACCCAGGTAGGAAGTTGCTCCCATCAAGAAGAGTGCTTTGCTTGGGCCATCCTGGATCGCCTCCACCATTAACATCATCATAAAGACTTGTTCCACAGGCTGGCTGCAGAGTCTGGTATATTTAATTCCAAGAATAGTCAAATACGTTTCACCTTTTTCAATTTCTTTAGGTCCATATAAAGGTTTACAGTGCGTTATTTGCTCTCTCAACACGTGTTTCACCACCTTTTCCAGTGGCTCATCAGGAGAAATGTCTACAATAGTAAGATTAGCTCAAGTCAGTATCAACACAACAGAAAAGATATCACAATATATAGATATATACCTCCAACCTCTAGCATCAGGACTAGCCTCTTTTGTACAAGATACTAAACATTCACCAGTTGGATTCAAAACCGTGGGAAACTAATTATCGGTTTGTAACCCTTTATGTTGTGTCACTATACACAACTATTCAACATGAAAAAGGCATAAAATGCGCAGAATTCATCTTGAAAACAAGATCTATCTCTTACAAAAAACAAAATGATATGATCATATCCATGCTCAAGTTTGCACTCAACAATAATATCTTTTGTTTTGATAAACAGATCTATAGGCAACTCCAAGGAACGGCAATGTAAAAATACATTGTCATGGTCAAAATGTGCACCTTCATAAGCAAACCTTTTCATGGGTTTTTTTAAAATTAATTACGCCTGTACACATGGAATGAAGACTCAACAAAAATATAATTTTTGGATCTGGAATTATACGTGGAGGAAAACAAAATTCAAACTAAACTGTACAAGAAACCAACTGCAGTAACAACATTTTGCATGCATCAAGCAAAAACCCCAGACACATGATTAACGATATCCCCTATGGGGAAATTTTGAAATTGAAAATAAATTGTAGCACTGAAGCAATCTACCAAGAAAACATTGATAAAACTTTAATAATATTTCTCCATAGAGGGTATAACCCAAGGATTTGACATGAAGCAGTAACAAAAGTGGATAAAATTCCAATTGAAAGACAAACCAAAAGGTGGTCACCAAAACATACAAACCTAAATTCATCACAACATACCAACATACAATTCTGAAGCATCCACAGTCAAAAAGATCCTTATAAAACTGTGGAATAGTCTGCAAACTGATGAGAATGTGAGCAAATATCTGGATGACTCAACAACCATCTGTTATCGTCAGGCACCAACCATCATAAACATGATAAGCCCTAGCTTTCTGAAACCAACTATGGATAGAAACTTGAGTAGTACGTTAAAGCAAAAACCAGTGTTGCGCAATTACAAATGTGGGAACTGTAAACTCTGTCCACTGATGATGAATTATACTAAAAGCATACAATTACCCAATGGTAAAACGAAACAAATTCGACATTTCATCAACTGCAATACAAAATATGTAATTTATGGGATCATGTGTATTTGTAATAAACAATACATTCGAAAGCACAATCAGGGCCCTAAAGACAAGGGCCTTTGAGCATTTGAGGGCCATCCGGAATAAAGACTTGAGATATCCAATAGCCGTTCATTTTTGTATAGAACATTTAGAAACTGAAATAGAGAATCTGCAAGTATTGGGGCCTGAAAGCTTTAATGAGCTACCCAGGGGAGGAAACAAAGAAATGTTTTTACGTCGGAAAGCAGAAAGATGGAATTGTCTCATGGACACGTGCGAGACAGGTTTGAACTGTGACACCGAAATGTACAGTTGGTTATAATGCATTTTTTAGAAAGGATAAATAAACCCAATTATGCTCCAGTATAATTATACATACTATGAGGAATCAATTGGCCCCACAGAAATGGAAGTTTGTGGCCCACTATTTATGAGATGAAGATGAATTCTGTTGAAAAAGTCACTAAAATTCACATGTATTTACATAAGGAAAGTAAAAATGCTGAGTTTTGGAAGTGTTATATGAATTAGGGCGGGGAGAACAAATCCCTCCAACCATAGAATAAATGGATGTTGTGTGAAGTTCAACACTTAAAGCAAACTGATATCTATCAGTAACCTTATTATGCCCACTATGAACAATTTAATATAATAGAATCAGGACCACTGGTTGTTAATTTTACCATCATGACAATCAAGTATTATGCATTTGCCAAGATATATCTGCTGATTATAGACTATTTTTCAGCATGACATGGGCAGCCTTTTGATAGATCAACCGCTGTAAACCCATAAACACTAAACCAAATCGAAGATGAGCAGCATTACTAACTCTGTGATTGCACCTTTCAAACAAAATGCCAGCCTTATGCAACGCAATGATGTAATTACACAAATATGTGCAATGTCAGCGCGCGCTACAGCTTTTTCACAAAAAGGCATTAGAGCCACTTTAGACCTGTGCCTCGTATGGGAGGCATCAGGATGTGGTAGGCGCATCGTGGCCTCATTATCTAGTAAGAATCTTTAACGCTGCATCCCTCCTCTCTATATTTACTTTATCTAACATTACTTTTTACTTTATTTATCTTTGAATCTTGAGTATGGTAATTTACCATCTCTTGATATTTTGGAAAACTGTTGTAATAAATCCTTAAATATTACTAAAACAAAATATTATCTACCTTTTCTTTTTTGGGTACTTTGCCTTTTTACCAGTTTCTTTCAAAATGGTCAGTGCAATCATTGATTATAAATTGGTTGAAGGACAATAGAAAAAAATCCTCTTTAAAATACTTGGAACTATAGGGTGAGTAGTAAAACCCTCTGGCTATTTAGGATACAAATACTGTACATAATATTTAACTACGTCCATTATGATGTTTATGTTGATACTGACTTGTGCTAATCTTACTATTGTAGACATTTCTCCTGATTAGCCACTGGAAAAAGTGGTGAAACAAGTGTTGGGAAAGTAAATTAACACACTGTAGAACTCATATGGTCATAAATAAACAAATTGAAAAAAGGTGAAAAGTAGTTGACTATTCTTGGAATTAAATATACCAGTTGGCTCACAAGTATAACACCTTTTGATCTAATAGTGTTTTAGTTATGAGGAGGCAGTCAAAATAGCGGTATACACCTTTGCTGACAACTGATGATGAATAGAATATTGTGGACTCGCTGTGGGAATGTTTTTCTTGACTGCAAAACCTCAATTTAAAAAATGGTTTCACAGTCTGGTCCACTGAGTCACCAGAATTTGTGTAGTCTGATGTATCTGCCTTCCTGGAGCCATAGTTGCCATTTAATTCACTAATGGCTGATGGGTCACACTCCTGTAAAGGCTGTTTGTACTTATTTTGGGTCGCTGGAGTTGTCACTGTTGTAAGGCTCAAGTCCCTTGGTGCCCAGGTCCTGCAACTCAACCTGCAAAGGAATACTGGTACTCACAGGGTTGTTTTCAGACTTCTTGAGACCTCTTTTTGGAAACTAAGACACTGAGCATTTACCTCTGGGCCCTGCATTGGTGGATTATTTGAGATACATACCCACGGGCTCCGCTTTGCTCTAAGATCGCCAAGTTTTGCAGATCCTTCACCTGTGTTTCGCAATTGACTTACATTGGCTCTAATCCTGCTGTGCTTCATTCCTGTCTGCAGCTGCTGGGTCATATAAATGGCACTGGAATTCTTTGAGGGTCTCGTTTGGCAACCTGTGCTAGGCTTCTGCCTTCTCTGCAACGGTGGTGTACAACTGGGAATTTGTGGGAATCTATTGAGAATCTATTTTGCTGGGAGTGTGCAGCACTGCTTACACATGGCTTTGTTGTAACATTGTTGTAATCTATTGTTGATATTAAAGCTTTAGCCAAAACCCCCATTTAATGGTTGCAGCAATAACTGTAAGCAAGTCTTTAAATATTTATAGTTTACAAATATTTTTTCTGAGTGTGGAATGCCTACAGACTATCGCATTGATTTGTATGGGACACCTGCCCCAATTCTGAAAACTCCACTGAAAACTCCACTAAAATGGCAGTGACATATTCTGGGTCCACCTCGAGTCCCCAGAGATCTCCCGCCCCCCCCCCAGTCCCAAAGACTTGGATTTTTAGCTGAGTTACTGTACATTTTTAAATATTTCTATCACATTCCTGCCTTTTGAGGTTACGGTATTTTACTTGTTACACACATTTTCATTCCTTGGAGTGTAATATGACCTTATCGTTGGATAGTGCAAGACTAAATATATCCTTAATTTTGGCAGTCCTCTAGGCTTGGATATTGTGTAACCCCGATTCAATGTTAGTATGGACATGTCAAGGATGCACTTTCAAAATCAGTCGCCACGTGGTGCAATATTTCCAATTGTTCACTGAAAAATGTTGGCGCTCCTATCACCCCAACACTAGGGACTATACATAATAGTCTCACAATAATTGTTATATTCTTCCCAGAACACTAGCAAACCACTCTCCAGTGGGCTCCAAGCTACATATTTCAAAATGCTTTCAGAGGCATAACCCGTGGCACGTTAAAAAAGACTCTCGAACGATCCCACTTTTAAACCGGCCATCACGGAAGACATGATGTTACATACTATGTATGCTTGTCTTCAGGTCCTAGAGTGCTGCCTTGTGAAAGGGGTGCTTCCACCACAACCACCTCCATTTGCTGAGAAAATTGGCAAGGAGCTGAACATTTTCCACCTACTGGTGGATTATTGAGTAAAGCCTTCAAGCTTTCTCTGCTTACTTGCCGCTATCCATGTTGTCAGCTGGCTGCAATGAGGGAGGCAGAATGAGGGCAATACCAGGACTGTTGGACTGTAGCGCAGTGTGTCCACTACAGCACCCCATGCAAGATGTCTGAGCACCCACGTTCAGCTGCACAGTGGCGCCAGCCCACGCAGGTCCATATCATGTGGCTCAAGATGTAATCTCCAGTCTGTTTATTACTGGTCTGTGTAGCTCTCTGGACCAGTATGCAGCTCTGCCAAAGCCCCCACCAGCGTGTTCCATCAGGTCAATTCCCTGCACAACATTTGTCAGCTTACATGCGCACCAGGGAGCAGGCTCGTTTTGGAGCATGTATTTGAACAAATCTTCAGCTCCCTTGATGAACACATAGCCACAAGGGTTACCTCCAACACATCCAGTTGGTAATGGATGATTTCTGCTGGATTGTCAGGCTAAATCAAGAGCCAGCGCATTAGGCGTCCATCACACTGAGGCCCGCCACACCCGGGTCATTCGTGCACCTGTCAGGAGAAGGGTCAATAGAATTACAAACTGCTTGCAATCCTTGGTCAACTGCAACCTTTTGGGGAAAAGATCAAAGGCATGAAAAGCAATACACAGAGTTCTGGCTGCTTAAACATTTGCAGATCATGAAGATATTTAAGTTAAGGGTGCAGCTGTTGTGTGCCGCATGTGTGGTGTGGAGAAGCGAGCCGAGTCATGCTGGCTAGAAGGACACGCCTCTGGGATATTAAAACAAAAGGGGGGGAGCCAGCAGCGGTGATGCACACGGCCAGTCAAGACTGTTGTGTGCCACAGGCTGTTTGGAGACGCAGGTTATCTGGAGACGCGACAAGGTTTGTCTTCCGGCTATGGGTTCAGGCTGTTGCAGAGTTGACTCTGCATCTTGGAAAGAACCTGGACTCTGGCAAGAACTCGAGCCCAAGCCGGTAAGCCAGTTTCCGATGGCTGTATTTTAACTATCGCCACCTATCTGCTGAAGAGGCTAGCAAGGCGGCTAGATCACTGTACAAGGCTCAAAGTGATCCCCCCATGAACACTCCCGCGATCATGCTCATTAAGAAACCGGAACTGTGCTGAAGCATGTGCTTTGGTTTACGAGACGCAAACCCACAGTTATAACTTGTATTGTTCACTATAGTTTTGGGGTCCACGATAGCGAGGGGAGGGAGACGGACTCAGGCAGCCCTGCAAGCAGTAATGCGTGCCTTGCTCTGGGGTTGCTTTTCCCCCCGGATCTCCTGTTCTGTGACTGATATATTCCTTAATAGCTGTTCTAATGCTATAATTATTCCTATCATGTTTCCACGTGTTCATTTACCCTCTCTTGATTGGGTTGTTTGCCGTATTCTTCACCACTTTTATTATGGATGAACTTTGGGGAGGGGCTCTTTTCAATACTTGGATTAGTACTATTGGATTGTTATACATTTTAGGCTTTTATTTTGTCATACATTTTAAACCTTCCGTAATTGTTGATGGTATTTTAATATCTTATAGTGTTATATTATTACCCCCCCTGGAACCTATTTGTCTATTGTTCACCTTACCATTTGGGACAGAAACATATCTAAAAGAAAAGCCAACACCAGTATTTCCCGTAGTAAGGCACCTATAAAGTTATTTAAAATCTTTGAGCTGATCTAGGATATAAATGTTTTGATTTCAAAGGTAAAATATCTCTTACATGATACTGATGGAGTGAAGGGTTTAAAAAAAAGTGTGAAATACTGTGTGGTAGAAGAGCTGTCGGATGGGGTTAGAACAGAACCTGCTGGATTTGCGGATGGGGGTGCTGGGTGGGGAGGTAGTACAGGAGTAAAAAGAAGACAGTTTTCATGACCAAGGAGAGGAAAAGGAAGGGGGAATCATGATGAGTAATTATAAGTGTTTGAAATAGACAAGCTAAGTGGACAGGAGGGGGGGAGGGTGGGGTGCTACAGTATTCCTTCTACGTCATGGGCCCTAAAAGGCCCAACTGTAAGAAGTGTAATTTAAGTGCATACTACAGTAGGTGATTGTGTAATTCCCCCTGAACCATTAGTAGTGAACGTATCTGAAGTGATCTCTGCTTCACCTCTGGAAGAGGTTGTCATGGTTTCTCCCGCCATCCAATTAACAGTAGATTTTCTGTACTGGGCGCCACTAGTGAGAGTGACAATTGTGTTCCTAGGAAAGTCCATATAGATAATAGACGTGTTGATTGCAGGGAGGGTCCCTCCTGTTCATGAGATGGTTGATGCTAAAGTTAATAACGGTTTGCATAGGCTCCAACAGGAATCTGAGCATCCGCAACCAAGAGATTGTAGCAGAATTAAAGAAATTAACTGCAGCTGTTGGTAGTTTAACCAAATTAGAGGGGCAACCTAGTGATGCAAATCCTACTGGCTCTACATTTCAAACAATAGGTCAAAAGGCTAAGGCTCCTAGCAGTGATCGGGGTGTGATTTCCACTCAGCAGCACTCGATTCAGCAGTCGTCTGGCAAACCGATTGGAACTATAATTACCAAAGGTGGTACAATGGAATCCACTGTGGCCTTAAATGTGACTAGGGCCAGGAAATCGGATTTAACAGTGGTTAGCAAGATGACTAACTCCCCTAATTTGTCTGATGCAATAACAGACAATAAACAAGCATGTTAAAGCCAACCCACCAAGAAGTCCTAGAGGAATCACTGAAGTACAGGGTCTGCACTCCATTTTAACATTAAGGGGTGCTTTTATGAAGGCACCGCAAAGAGGGTTTGGGGGTAGGGGGGCTCACTGAGGAGAGTACTGTCATGATGCACAACATACCCAAGCTGGGAGACGGAAGCTACAAGTCCTATGATTCTCTGGTTATTAAGTATGTCCATAGGATCTGGCACGGGATGAATTTCAGTGATTAGAAAGGATATTGTGTTTTGTATCAGAAAGTGTATACCAGGTGGGGAGAGCGATTACATTCAAATTTTCCTAAAGAATAGGTTGATGATCCAAGGGATTCATGCCATAGACCTTCGGCTCAAGGGGATGCTAGTGATGGAATTAGTGAAGGACTTGAGGTAGATGGACCATCATTGGGGAACAGAGGGGGATAGGTTAGAAGTAATGTTAGTGTCAAAATGGTTTCATGGAACATTGACGGGATCGGGAAACATCTGGTGGATATCTAATGGCTTAATTTCATACAGGACTATGGGGTGATTGGTTTCCAGGAAACCTGGGCCATGGAGCATGTACATTTGGAAGGATACCAGGCATTGTGTGTCCCAGATCAGAAGGGCCCCAAAGAGGGGGGCGCTGTTGAGCGCCGAACAAGATGGCCGCCTGAGTGTGTCTCTCCGTGGTGGGTAGATCCCACGATCCTTTTTTGGGCACTTTCTGGCTCTGTGACTTGGCCCTGGAGAGTGCGACTCGTATCCTGAGGCAACAGGGTACCACCCGGTTCTGTTCCTGTTCGGATCGTGG
Source organism: Ambystoma mexicanum (assembly GCF_040938575.1). Taxonomy (NCBI): domain Eukaryota; kingdom Metazoa; phylum Chordata; class Amphibia; order Caudata; family Ambystomatidae; genus Ambystoma; species Ambystoma mexicanum. Next base: position 1,019,638,800 of record NC_090922.1, on the reverse strand, counting down.
CTGGGGATCCTGAGATCTGGGCGCCCCTTCGCCCTTCCCCCATCGGCAGCGCGTCTTCGCACCAATATCAGACCTGGCTGGGCGAGACGCGCTTGCCTCCCTGCATCCCGGAGACTGCGGGACGCTCCGGTGAAGACCTGCGGTGCTCCTCAGGGTTCCGTCCCCCATTACCTGCTTCTACTGGGACCCGCCGTGCGGGATTGGCCCCCCCACCGTTCCAGGGGTGCTGCGGCTACCATCGCTGCTGCTGCGCAGCTCCTTCCTGGATCCTTGGTCGCGCTCCACCAGAGACCCCCTCCTCTACACTTCTGACTCTGCTGACCGCTCTGGGGTGGACCCGCGAGGTGCTCTGTGATCCCGGCCCCCACCGCCTACCTCTACCTGGGCCCGCCCTGCGGGAGCAGACCCCTTCGGTGCTTCGGCCCCGCTGTGGTCCTGGGGCCCCCTCCGGCTACTGCGGGAGGGCCGCGACTGCTGCCGCTGCTACTGGGCGGCCCGCGCCTCCCTGGAGGCTCCCTCGGCGCTGCCGTGGCCTGACCTCCCCTGGTGCCTCGGCCCCGCTCTTGCCCCGGGACCGCCTCCGGCTGCTGCGGGGCTGCCGCGGCCACGCCTCCCCAGGGTCTCCCTCGGCGCTGCCGTGGCCGGACCTTCCCTGGGGCCTCGGCCCCGCTCTGATCCCTGGACAGCATTCTACTGCCCCCCCCACCCCGCGGTGTGGAGCCATGGTGCGCCCCGGGACACCGAGTGCCGCGCTCCCCTGCAGTCTGGTGTGGCGGGCCAGGAGTGATTAAGGTACGTCAAGGGGGGTGCTGCTGCGCGCCCCGCCTCCCCCCGCTTGGCCTTGAGACTCTGGGGCACACTTGGAACACTGGTCTTCCCCCGCGCCTACTGCGCTCGGACTCCCCTCAGCATCAACCCAACAGTGTGCCCCCCCCTGCTTTGTGGCCCTATTTGCACCCATTCGCCTTACTGGGGGGGGGGGGCCCTGGACCTTGCCGGTCACCCACACCCCTACTCTGGGGGGTCTCCTATCTCCTGAGTGGGCCGTGGGGTCCTTAGAGCCACCACTCCGTACCGGATCTGCTGTTCACCTGGGACCTACTTTACCCCACATCGCTGTTCCCGAGGCTGCGGCCGGCCGGCCCGCCCTGCACTTGGCCAACCCCTACCTCCACGGCGACCCCTGGTCATCATCACCCCCACCCCAGGGGCCTCTTGTTCTGGTGCCCACCTGGCGTTGCCCCCAGGTCTCCCTGGGCTAATTAAACTCCAACAACCTGCAATGGCAGCCGCAATATCTCTTACTCATTGAATTCACAGCCTCTGGTTACTCCTTCGTGCTACCTCCGGTCCCATACCGCACCCCGCACCCGCAGCTACGAGGTATACGGTCCGAGCTCCTCCCTGTGCTGGTGGGCATCCCCCCTCACCCCACCGACCTTCTACGTGGCCAGGATGACCAAGGGGGGCGCGAGGAAACAGAGTTCCATCAACATGTTTGCAAAGGCAGCGGTGAGATCGCCGGAGGAGACCGCCGAGCAGGCCCCTGCCGCTTCATCTGACACAGCTCCTGAATCCCAAAACATGATGGACTTTATCCGGGAGGGCTTCACCGCACTTCACTCAAAACTAGACGACATGAACGGCACTATATCATTAATTAAGGCCCACATTGAGAGGACTGATAGCCGGGTGTCGGAGGTCGAGACACGGGTCGGCTCCGCTGAGGATGCGCTGGGTGCCCTGCGCTCTGAGGTTGTTGCTCTCTCCGGCCGAGTCCTTGAGGTGGAGAAGAAGAACAAGGACTTGGAATCCCGCTCAAGGCGTAACAACCTCTGCATTATCGGGGTTCCCGAGAACGAAGTCCATGAGCCAATGGAGGAATTTGTTGAGCATACACTGTTGTCACTCCTGGATTCACCCAAGCTTTCCCCCCACTTCGCTATTGAGCGGGCACACCGCGCCCTGACGGCTAAGCCTAAGCCGGGGGCCCCACCTCGGCCCATCATAGCCCGTGTGTTGAACTATCGTGACCGTGACGCTCTCCTCAAGGCCGCAAGGCTCAAGGGTGAGCTACTACTGGGCGGTGCAAGGATTCATCTCTACCCAGACTTTTCAACAGCCGTCCAACGTGAACGCAAGACTTTCCAAGCGGTGAAACGGAGGCTGCGAGACCACTCAGTCAAATACGCTATGCTCTATCCCGCCAAATTACACATAGAACACGCTAACCAGGTGTTCTTTTTCACGATTCCGGAGGAGGCCTCCAAGTTTATGGACGAACATTTCCCAGGCTGACCCTCTCTTTCTGACCATGGTCCTACAGTTACCCTTTGTGCCCGACGGGGAGAGGTCAGGTCCGGCCGCCTCCCTGCATTGGGGCCGCACTGATCCTCTATCCCGTAACCTGCTTGTTCTGCTCATCTTACAAATATGTGCCATACCACCATGTGCAAAGTACCTGGTCCAAGTTACATGTAATGTCTATTGTGGGCACCTTATGTTCTACTGGATCTGCCGCAACCCGGAGTGGCGCGGCTAGTTCGGCCTACAGGCCCCCAGGCGCTGATGCCTCTAGTTTGGTTTTTGTTGAGGGGGGTTGGGATCGCCATCCCTCTGTTTGGGTGGGGGGATGTGGGTGGGGGTGGGACATGTTTGGGGTTCTGTTATTAAAAAGTTGGCGCTGGCAGCGAAGGCGGACCGCGGTGTGGCACTCATCCACTGGCTATCGACATTCTCTCTGACTCAAACGCCACTGCATCTATGGCCGAGAGTGACTTGACCTTCATGAGCTGGAACGTACGGGGGTTGGGCAACTATAAAAAAATGAGGCAGCTCCAGCTGCAGGCCGAGCGCCATGGGTCCAAGATTCTTACAAGAATCTTTACAAGAGACACACGGAACAGTGCTCACGTTTTGCTAAAGCCTGGGGCCCCCATAGATTTTTTACTGATTTCTCCACTCAAAGCCGCGGGGTCATGATCCTCATTCACAAGAGCCTCAAGTTCACCCTCATTTCCTCACAAATTGACCCCCAAGGCAGGTATGTTCTGCTGCATGCCACGCTTCAGAACAAGGAAGTGGTTCTGCTGAACATTTACGGCCCTAACCTGGACGATCCGGAGTTTTATGCACAGGTCACGTCCCTTCTTGATGGCTTCCCCCTTATCCCCATCCTCTGGGGGGGCGATTTTAACACAATCTTTGACGTAGTCCTTGATAGATCAGGTTCCAAGCCCCGTCATCTCTCCAGGGCAGCTTATGCTGCACTATCATCCTTACCACGCCTGGCCATGGTAGACGCATGGAGGTTCTTTTACCCGGATTCCCGCATCTATTCTTTCTACTCCTAAGTCCACGATTCCTATTCCCGTATTGACCGATGGGTGATCTCCAACGTTTTGGTTAAGAACATTATACAGCTGATGATCCTTCCCAGAACCCTGTCTGACCACTCTCCAGTGACTATTACCATAGGTTGGGGTCCAGACCCTGGCCGGACTCATTGCTGGAGGTTGAAACCCCTCTCCCTACTTGACCCGGAGTTCTGCTCCGAACTCGAGGTGTCTATCGAAGAGTTCTTCGAGACGAACACGGGCTCAGTAACATCACAGGCCACTTTATGGGAGGCCTTCAAGGCCTATATTAGAGGGATTGCGTTGTCCAAGGAGAATGGGGTCCTTAAGTCGATCCGGAGAGGCCTTGCCGAGAGTGAATCCCGACTGTCTACCTTGGAAGCTACAGCCTCACTTCACGCTACCCCGGGTTGCCTGGCGGACATCGGGGTGGAGCTAGATACGTTTCGATCCCTCGCGGAGCGCGAACAAAGGTTTCTGGACAATCCTGATATGGCAAGGAAATACGGGGAGGGTGAGCGCCCTGGTCGACTCCTGGCGAGACTGATCCGTCACAAGACGGGGTCCCCGCACATACTTGGGATCGAGAGGCCGGACGGCTCTATGGCTGTCTCCTCGCAAGACATCAATACAGAATTTCTCTCTTTCTATGAGACCCTATATTCTAACTCAGATGAGGTGTCAATGGCGGAGATTGACTCTTTTCTCGAGGCCCTCCCTTTGTCGACGTTATCTCCAGAGACTGCGGGTTCCCTTGATTCCCCACTTACGCTGGAGGAGCTCTCAGATGCCATTGACTCCTCATCCTAGGGGGAGAGCCCCAGGCTCAGATGGTATCCCAGTCGAATTTTACAAGCGCTAAAAGTCACTGCTGCTCCCCCACTTGCTGGCTCTTTGGGAGGAGTTGGTTGAGGCTGGTGTGTTTCCCCCTTCACTCTGTGAGGCCTCAATCACAGTATTATTTAAACCTGGCAAATCCCCCTTGCAATGTGGTTCTTATCGCCCGCTCTCACTTATAAATTGTGATGTCAAAATATATGCAAAGGCTCTGGCGCTCCGGTTAGCTCCCTTTTTACCATCCATCATCCATCCAGATCAGGCGGGCTTCATCCCGGGGCGCTCCACGTCCCTGAACCTAAGGCGTCTATTTAATATAATTAACAGAATTAGTCCCGAGACACACGCAGTGGCTGCCACGCTCGACATGCAAAAAGCGTTTCCTGGCGGTATCCATGGCGGGTTCTCGAGAGCTGCACATTTGGACCCTCCTTTCTCTCCTGGGTCAGATTGCTTTACTCAAACCCTGTGGCTAGGGTCCGCACCGACGACCGTTGCTCCCCTCTCTTTGGGATCGCCAGGGGGACGAGACAGGGGTGCCCCTTCTCTCCCTTGATTTTTGCTATAGCAATAGAGCCCTTCGCTAATATGCTCCGCCAATTTCACGCTCACAGAGGCCTCCGCACTGCGGGTCAGGCGGACATAGTGTCCCTATATGCGGATGACGCACTGTTGTTTATACGCTCCCCTTCCATCAATTTACCCCCAATACCGGAGGACATCGTTCAGTTTGGCCGGATCTCGGGCCTTAAGGTGAATTGCTCGAAATCCACTCTCTTCCCACTCACGGTGGGCACTCTCCCCCCTCCTGACACCCTGGGATTCACGTGGGCTCAATCCACGTTCACCTATCTGGGGATAGAGGTAACGCGCCAGCAGGCGCTAACCTTCAAGGAGAACTATCAGAAGTATCTTAATCACCTGTCGGCTAAAGTACTAGCCTGGGACAAGCTCCCGATATCCCTTGCAGGCAGAATAGGGCTATTGAAAATGGTGGTGCTACCCCAGTTGCTTTACAGGTTCACCAATGTACCCTTGTGGCCAGGAGTGGACTTCTTTCGCGATTTGACCCGTACAGTTAATTCCTTTCTTTGGCACTCGGGTGCGGTCCGTCTCAAGCTCGAGACCTTGTCCACCCCTATGATTAACGGGGTCTTCGGTGCCCCTGACTTCTTTAAATACTGGCTGGTATCCCAGATCCAATATACGTCCTACTGGTTTAATACAACTGACTCCCCCCCCCTCATGTCCGACTCGAGAAGCTTGCGGTCTGCGATTGCGACATCCGGTCCCTGGTAATACAACCCGCTCCCCTAGCACTGGACTCACAGTGCCCGGTCGCTTGCACATCCCTCGCTTTGGCAAAAACATGGAAGCTGACCGGAACTACTTACGCTTTCCATGGCAACCTCCCGCTTTGGAACTTTCTCCCGGGGGTCCCACGGGTTGCACCACTCACGTCTCGCCGCTGGGCTGAAGCAGGCTATGAGTTGCTGCGTGACGTGTTTGATCAAGGCATATTCGTTGAATGGCCTGATCTGCCATTACCCTTGAGGAGCGGCCAGAGTGTATGGCTCCAATACTCGTCTCTCGGTAGGACCCTGAAGCGTAATTATCAAACGTTCCCCGCATTACCACCGGACGACCCTGCCATCGAGGAACTCACCTCCCCCTCGCCCACGAGAGGCAAAATTTCCAGGTTATACTCTATGCTGCAGTCCAGATCTGTCCCAAAATTTGCTAAACTTAAGCGAGCGTGGGAGGGGGACCTAGGGGTGTAAATGTCAGATGAGCGCTGGGCACACTTATGCGAGCGCACTCACCGAGTGTCCTTCAACTCCCGTTTTAAACTCATTCAGTTCAAAGTGCTGCATAGGTTCCACTACACCCCGATCAGATTGCATCGCATGTCCAGTGATCATCCTTCTAGTTGCCCCAGATGCGGTCAAGATGATGCCGACTACATCTACATGATTTGGTCCTGCCCCCGCCTCTCACAGTTCTGGGAGGCGGTTTGCTCAACGGTGTCTGCAATGCTTGATCACCCCATTGACCCTTCCCCGGCGTTGTGTCTCTTTCATGACCTCCCAGGCCTTTCCCGAGACCCCAAAAAAAACTGGCTGGCCTCTGCATGCTCCTTGCGGTGCGATCCATCCTGCTCTGTTGGCTTCGCCCCTCACCTCCCAAACATGCCCAATGGCTAAGGGCGGTCACGTGGGCCTCGGACTCTGAGGAAACCTGGTCTCATATGCAACCTACCCACTCCAGGCCTAGGAACATCTGGCTCAGGTTCCGTTCTGACATGTCCGACCTCAACACGACACCGGAAGCTTCGCCCCCACCTGCTTCCCCCCACCAGCTTTGGCCCTCACCCCTGTCATAGCTCTCTCCCACCCTCCCCCATGTCACAAATGTTACTATGGTTTTGTGTTAATGTGTGAAGCAATCTCTGTATACACTGTATTCATATTGTACTTGCCTGGCGCTGTTCGCCTGTGTTTTGCTGCCACACTGAATAATAAAAAGAAGTTTAAAAAAAAAAGAAGGGCCCCAAAGATAGATCCAGTGGGGGACTTCTGATATGGGTTGAAGCTGGTCTGAACAGCGATATTGAAGAGTGCAATGGTGGTTTCTCCACACCTACAGCATCTATCCACACATCCCAAGGGCATTACTTATTTGTACTTAATGTATTTAACAGACCGAGTAGTAAAATCACAACAGTGTGCTAGGTCTGATTCAGGGCGCTGCTGAAAAGTGGTTGTTGTAGGACCCAAAGAAAGCACATGTACTAGTGGCAGGGGACTTCAACCTCCAGTTCGAATCACTTATGGATATGGAAGGGCTTTGGGAAGACCAGGACATTGTCTCAGATATCACAGACTATAAGATTGAATATCTGGCCAGACTGCATAACCATGCAATAGAGACAGTCCGTATACTGTATGATCTTGAGCTTAATGGCCGATTCAGCTCATGCTCAACCCACGAAAAAACACCTATGTTGTTAGCAATAGGTCAAGCAGGATAGAATATATTCTGGTGTTTGGTGGCGAACTTCCAGGTGGTTGATGTGTATGAAAGCGCCACAAGCCTCGCTTTTGGCACTGGTGATTATTGGGGACACCTTCAGTGTTTCACTGGTAGGGATGGAGTAACTGTCGTTTCTATATATGGGCATTCCCATCCCAAGTGGGATCGCTTGAAAGAAACCAACAGTATACCATGCATCTACCAGGCTATTACTTGTCAGCTTGAATTATTATGTGGAGAAAATTGAATGAATGCACAGGTGATCCACTAATTTGAGACTCTTATCTGGGCACTAGATACCAACTCTAAGACAGTAGTAAAAAAGCCTTCAGTAAAGACCACCGTTTGGTATGATGGAGAGTTTAGAGAGGCCAAGAAGGAATTAACAGCATGCTTAAAAGGACCCACCCAGGCATATAGGCACTCTGCACACTTTGAATTTAAAATACAGAAGCACCCTTAATCATAAGAACAACATTTTTGTGTGTGAAAAATTGGATGCTTTTTTTAATGCAGTTAAGACTGGTGATTCTGCGCCCTTTTGTAAACAGGTACCTGAAAGCAACGACAAGGGCCAGATTGTTTTTCCAAGGCTGTATTGGGTTGGTTGCCTGGTGTAACCATTCCAAAGAGTGGAAACAAGAGGTAGATCATCCGTTCTATTAAAAGTGTCATTGGTACAGGAAGCAGCACCAGAGGAAGGAGCCCAGAATTTTAGTTTTACCTTGAACAAAGATCTAGATGCAGTAAGGTCGCAGACAGGAGGGAACATTCTGGGACCAGATAAGATCCCTATTGGTCTATTTAAGAAATAACTAATGGTCTGGGCCCTGATCTTATGTTTTTTCAATGCAGTAATTAAGTCTTGGAGGAGGGCAAAAACTGTACCAGTTTATAAAAAAGGGTGCAATTCCCTGCAAATGATCATCCCATATCTCTGCTGGATGCCACTCGCAGAAAATGTGCAACGATTCTGCTCAAACACTTACAAGAGTGGATACATTAATTGGAGATAATCGATCATTTGCTAGCAGGATTCAAACTGGCAAAAGTATGATAGATCAAGGATTCTATACGTTCTCCAAATGCACTGTTGCACATGGAAATTGATATCGGACCAATAACAGTGGAGATTGGGCTTAAGCCTGTGATGCACTGAGTTCGGTAAAGGGGTTACTAACGAGGTTTAAGGAAGCTTCAATGAAGGTCATGACTCTTGATGGGGGGACGATCACTCCACTGGCTTTTGCATATCAAAGACTGGCTGGCGGCCTTCGGTCTCAGAGCATACTGGGATAAGCCCCATATGATAAATACCAAGTCAAGGTTTATTGTTAAACAGGCAGCTATCAATTAGGGTTGTACCAGGATGGAGGCATCCTGTCTACAGTTACCAATAGGACCTCAGCACCTGGCATGCAAAAAGCAGATTTAGTATATGAAGAGTTCTGGTATATGTATATAAAGGTTCAAATGAATACCCTGAATGTGGCTACATTTACTTGTTCTTGGAAAGTCTCAGGCAGCAGCACATGTCCCTTTTGTGTGTATGAGACAATAACTTATGTTTTTATGTGATGGGTACAGAAACTTGAGAAGAACAAGTTACTCTCTTACCTGGAAACGTTCTTTCGATGGAATGGTCCGACGACGTATTCCATATCTACGACAGTAATCACCACAGCTGTGCTGCTTCGGAAAAAAATCTTTTGGCGTCTACGTCGATGACATCGATACACCGCCCTTGAGGGCCTCTGTCGAGCCGACATCACCAGACGCCCGTAGCCTCAGTTGTAGTTTTTTCCCCAGAACGTGTGGCACCAATCTACTGCCAGTATGACCACGGAAAGCCTTGCGGAAACTTAAGCTGCAATTGTGATGCTAGAAATGCATTGGAGGGACATGGACTCCCTGTCCTTGTCCTGTAGTCCTTTTTCATTGTGTTCTATATTGTTTTCTGCCCAGATGTCCATGTGGGACTCCTGGCAGTGCAGCTCTTCCTGTTTTTGGTTTGGTGTATGGACCCATGGGATACCCTTACGGCACCCATGGGTGGGGGTACAACCCTGTACCCCTAGTGTATGTTTCTGGGCACCTATGGGTGGCCCACAGAGCAGGGTATGGGCTGGTGGCAGCTCCATGCTGAATTTGACAGGTGCTCCGAGTATCCTCCATTTTGGGATACCCAGGCCCTGCCATTGGAATCAGTTGATTCCTGATGGCAAACAAGATGGCCCCTGTGGCCTCTTGCTTTCTATTGCCCGTTACCTTGTTTTCCCAAAGTCCTGGGAAGCCCTGACTCTGTCCCTTCCCCCTGACTGGCTGTTGGGTGGAAGTTCCATATATGGTGTTGTTGTGAAGTCCAGTCCAGAATGGCTGGAGCCTTCCCAGTGACTGAATGTTGTGGGTACACCCTGTGAGTGGGACCTGGGTCAATGGAGTGTGTGACCAATATGCACTTCTTGTTGTGGCTGTCTGGTTTCTGGTATGAGAGACAAAGACTGAGACAGCCCTGCCCGAAACTGGCCTGAATGCAGTGTGTAGTATTGAATGGCTGGGTACTTGTCCCAATCCATATTCCTTGTTGTGAGTGTCTGAGAGGGAGGAGGATGGCCTGAATGCACTGTGTGCCCGATTGGCTGACTGCATGAATGCCCTTCTGTATGATTGGCTGCTGAGTGTGACCCAGCAGTGTGGATGAGAGACAGGATAGTATATCTGGGGACCTCTCACCACTGGAAATTGTTCAGAAGCTGTGTCTACACTTGAAGAGTAACTGGAACTGCTGATCCTCGACACCCAGCTGGAAGAAGACGACTTGCTGTTGCATTTGCTTCGACCCGATCTGAAAGCTGCCGAACTCGTCGAAGACTGATCCGAGAGAGGACCTGGTAAGGCGCCCTCTTCCCGTGCTCCGAGGGACCATCGAGCACTGCTAACCTTCGTCGAAGCTCCCTGGAAGTCAGACCCTCGAAAGGCTGCCGACCGGAGATGGGGACCGCTGAGGAGAATGAAGTGAAGCACCAGGACTTTGCCGCTGTTGAAGTCTACTGCCGTCGACCAGGGTTCACAGGTTTGTATAACCGCTGGAAGCCTGTCGAAGTTGTGTTGCCCAGACGCGGGGACCACCTTAACGCCATGGGCCGACAACCGGAGCCGCCCGCTCCTTTGCCTAAGAACATTTGAATCGAAGGACTCCCTTGTCCGCAACGTCGACTGCTTTGTCCTGCCGGAGAAAGTCAAGGCTGCCGACGTGCCGAGGAGAATCCGCCAGTGGGTTTCTCGCTGCCTGAAGGCCACAAAGACTTCGACGACTCGCCGCCCTTGCTGGGCCACAGTTGTTCAGAAACTATTTGCAGTCCTGAACATCCAATCGCCGAAGTGCCCCGCACACCTCATCCTTGCAGGACGTCGTCGACGAGCACCGCCTGGATCGACATTGTGGTCTTGGCACCCTCGAACTTCTCATCGACGCCAAGTTCACCTTCTTCAACGCCTCTCGACGATCCGTGGCTTCTGCCTTAAAGGGAGTCATTCAAAAAGGATCCGCCAACACTTCTTCGAAGAACGTTACTCCACCAGGTACATTGGGGGGGTAAAAACATTATAGGAGAGAATAAGACTATTGATCAATATATGGACTGGGCTTGTGCTATATCTTTATTTTACAGGTTGCCCAGGTGGGGAGATCTCCACACAGAACTGTGTCCAGGGGTAGGGGCCAGTATTCTGCCTATTGTTTCAACCCTCTTGCTTTCCCTCCTCTCTCTATTGCTGGTTTCCTCGTTATTGATCTGTGTGACATTCTAACAGTATAGTTGATGCACTTTAATGAGATCTGGTAATATTGCTGGTACCACTTTAAAATTGCATAGATTTGCCATTGTTGATTTCTGAGTACAAAGTGCGTTATTGTGATAGTGTACATACCTTTGAATATTAATTATATAAAGACTGTTTTCAGTAATACAGTGTGTGGACATTCCTTTGTGGGGGCTTGGGGACTACACTGTACTTAAGAACCAGCCTGCATCACCTCCTGAGAAGCTAGGCCTTGATTGCTCGACCATAGCTACCGCATAGAGAATCTTGGCTGGGGTCCTCTGTGCCTCTCCTCTACCATATACAGAGCAGAAGTACAGACACCCCCCCTCCAGTCTTTACAGCAATCGCATAAGAAATTCTGTAGCGGGACAGACAGGGAGGGAGCGATATGGAATAAGTCTTCGGACCATCCCATCGAAAGAACGTTACCAGGTAAGAGAGTAACTTGTTCTTCGAGGCGATTGGGTCCTCCGACATATTCCATATCTATGACAGACTCCCAAAGCAGTACCAACGTAAGGAGGTGGGAAAAGAATTTAGAATATACAAATTTAGAATGTCCAATCAAATTGCAGAGGAAAGGACCGCCTTGCCAAAGGCCAGATCCTGCCTATGGGAAGAATCTAGGGAGTAGTTACGTACAAAAGTATGAACCGAAGCCTAAGTGGCTGCTTCACAGATGTTACAAATAGGAACACCCCTCTGCAGAGCAGTAGAGGCAGCCATACCCCTAGTCGAATGGGCCCGTAAGCCTACCGGAGGGTCCTTACCCCCCAGGCGGTAACACTCAGAAATTTCCAAGATAATCCATCTAGACAAAGTCTGCTTAGTCACAGCTTGTCCCAAACGCCTTCCAACGTAACCAATAAAGAGCTGATCGTCCATTCTGACCCGGGACATGCGTGAAATGTAGAAACATAAAGCTCTCCTAGGATCCAGCCTATGGAGCCTCTCTTCCTTACCAGGATGTGGAAGAGGATAAAATGCTGGAAGAATAACCTTCTGGCTTACATGAAATTCCGACACCACCTTCGGAAGAAAGGAAGGACGAACTCGAAGGACAACCCTGTCCTTATGAAACACAGTGAAGGGTGGCTTAACTGAAAGTGCCTGTAACTCACACTGCGAGCGGAAGTGACCGCTACTAAAAATACAGTTTTAAGGGTTAACAGTCTCAAAGGACAAGAATGTAAAGACTCAAATGGAGCACCCATTAGAAACTTGAGAACAAGGTTCAAATCCCAAGCGGGCACCTGGAAAGGTGACGGAGGGAACACATTAGTGAGCCCTTTCAGAAATGAGAAATTAAAGGAATTTTAAAACAAGAACACTCCTCAGACGGGCGCTTAAATATGGACAGCGCCGCCAGGTAATCTTTAACGGTACCCACTTGCAAGCCCCTGTGGGCTAAAGAAAGCAAAAAAGACAGAACGACAGGTATGTCACATAAAAAAGGATCCACATTCTGAACCCTGCACCAGTTGCAGAACTTTCTCCAACGGCAACGGTACAAGGTCTTTGTTGCTAGCCGTCTGGCCGAAAGCAACACCTCCATCATGTCTTCAGGGAGGTCCCATTCCTTATACCTCAACCTTTCAGAAGCAAAGCGTGAAGGTTGAGGGATCTGACCTCTGGATGGAGAACCTGACACCCGCCCTCCCATGAGAGCAGATCGTCTCAGTAGGGAAGACGACGTGGAGGGCAGATGGACAAGTCGAGAAGGTCCGGGTACCACGTTCTCCGGGTCCATGCCGGAGCAATGAGGATCATCTGGGAACCGAACCTCTGTAGCCTGCGCAGCACTTGCGGGATGACAGGGACTGGAGGAAATGCATACAGCAGTGGGAAGGACCAATCCACTACGAACGCATCTCCTAAGGCTCCTCTTGGAGGAAATTCCCACGAGCAGAACCTTTCGCACTTTCGGTTGACACTGGAGGCGAAGAGATCCACATGAGGGGTCCCCCAAAGGGCGAAGATCTCCAGGAGAATCTCCTGAGCCAACTCCCACTCGTGAGAGATCGCGCTCTGCCTGCTCAGAGCGTCCGCCATCTCGTTTTCGTCTCCGGCCAGATGAACTGCTGAGATCAAAATTTCCTGCTGGATGGCCCAGAACCAGAGCTGCATCGCCTCCCTGCACAGAGGAAGTGACCCTGCCCCCCCCCCTTTTAGTTGAGGTAATGCATGGCCACTGTGTAGTCTGTCAGAATCAGGACATTCTTTCCTTGCACAGTCGGCAGAAAAGCCTTCAGGGCAAGCCCGACGGCCCTCAGCTCCAACAGATTGATATGGAGTCTGGACTCCGACAGAGACCAACGACTGCTGACTGTCGGCTCGTTGGCATGAGCTCCCCATCCCGTGAGGGACGCCTCCATCACGATCGTCACCTCCGGCCAGGGTAGCCAAAACAGAGCTCCCCTCATCAGATTGCCTTCGCCGGCCCACCACAGAAGGTCCTGGGCGACCGAGGGCGGCACCTGAATGGGGTCCGACATCCTGCCAGAGGACTGTGACCACTGGAGCTTGAGAGCCCATTGCAAAGATCTCATCCGCAACCTGGCCTCTGGCACCAGAACAATGCAAGATGCCATGAGGCCGAGCAACCTCAAGAACTTGACCGCTGGGAGACTCTGGGCATGCTGAAACTTGTGCACCATCTGCTGAATGTGTTGAGACCTCACCTGGGGAGAAAAACACTGCCCAGGGACGTGTCGAGCACTGCTCCGATGTACTAGAGCCGCTGTGTTGGCGTCAAGTGGGACTTCTTTAAGTTGAGGGAGAAGCCCAGCTGTGAAGGGAGTGGCAAGTGATGGACAGATGATCCAGGACTTGCTCGGGAGAGCGCGCCCTGATCAACCAATCGTCCAGGTAGGGGTAGACGTGAATCCCCCCTTTCCTGAGATACACTGCCACCACCACCATTTGCTTGGTGAAAACCATCAGGGCGGAGGTCAATCCGAACGGCAGGAACCGAAACAAAGTGCGAGTGGCCAACCGCGAACCTCAGGTACTTCTTGTGCTTGGGATGGATCGGCACATGAAAATAAGCGTCCTTGGGGTCGAGAGACACCAACCAGTCCTGAAGTTGAAGGGCCTGGAGGACTTGAGAAAGAGTAACCATCTTGAACTTGTCCTTCCTGAGGAGCTTGTTCAACCCGCGCAAATCCATGATGGGTCTCAATCCCCCGTCTTTCTTCGAAATCAAAAAATAAGGGGAATACCATCCCTTGTTCCTCTCCGCTACAGGCACCAGTTCTATGGCGCCTTTCTCCAGCAGGGATTGAATTTCCTGCGCAAGGAGCAGATCCGGACTCGTCAAAGAGAGATTCCCGGGTGGATTGTCGTGAGGCCTCTGCCGGAAAGGAAGACAGTAGCCGTGGGCAATGATCTCCAGAACCCACACATCTGAAGTAATGGCACGCCATTCTACAAGATGCTGCGCCAGCCTTCCCGCAACCGGAGAAGCATGGGCCTCATGACTGAGCTGAAGCGGCTGCGGCAATGCCTGAGGGCAAAGAGGCAACTGCTTGCGCGACCTTGGCACCTCGAGTACCCTGTTTTCCACCTCTCGCACTCCTACAGTTGCCCCTTTGACTTGTAGCTCCTCTCGATTTACTAAAGGACGAGTCATATCGAAAGGAACCTCCCCTCCATTGCTGTCCCCTAGGACGAAAAGGCGGAGTTTGGCAAACTGCACCGCCCAACGACTTCGCTGCAGCTTTGGAGGTCTGCAACCTCTCAAGACTCTCGTCAGCCTTGCTGCCAAAAAGATGTTCACCATCAAAGGGCATGTTGAGGAGCCAGGCTTGCCCATCAGGAACAAAACCCGACTTCCGCAACCACGCAAACCTGCGTATTACGGTGCTCGCTGCCATGGACCGGCTGACGCAATCAACCATGTCCAGACCCGACTGAATGGATTCACCCATGGCATCCTTGCCATCCTGCACAATAGCAAGGAAACCATCCCGTTCCTCCCCTTCGGGAGTATGATCAGCCGCTAAGGAAATACAGTTCCACAGAGTGTGCGTGAAACGAGACAAGGCACAAACGGAATTGGCCACCTGAAGCGCCATAACCCCAGAAGAACATACCTTCTTCGTCCAGCCGTCAAAACGTTTGTCGTCCCTATCAGGAGGGATGGTAGGGTACGATGCCTGCTTTGCTGGGGCCGTAGCCGCCGGCACCACCAAACTCTCCAGAGTAGGGTGCGTGGTCAAGTAGCAGGGGTCGCCACTGGCTGGGCGATATTTCTTCGGCAAGGACTTGCTCACTGCCGGGAGACTCCAAAGAAGTCCAAGCCGCAGCCACCCTTCTCTGCAAGGCCATATGGAATGGCAGCACCGGGTCAGTTGGAGGACCTTGGTCTAGGATATCAGTCAGTTCATCCTGCTGAAAATCCCCAGGGGGGACAGACCACCCCAGGTAATCCGTGACCCTCGAAATGAGGCGCCGGTATGAGGATTCAGCATGCATGCCAGGCTCCGGCCTACCATACTCCACCTCTGGAGAGGTGTCTAGACCACTGGCGTCGTGCAGCGACTGACGCATGTCCTCAAGTTACTATGACCAGAATATGTCATCAGGAACCCCTGCAGGAACCTCACCTTCCTCAGACCCCTCATCCACCTCAGAAATATAATCCAGAGGCTGGAAAGAGGGAACTGAAAAAGGAACAAAGACATGTTTTGCCTTAAGCCTGAGTCTTTCTGGGGGGTTCTCCCGTACCACGAGGCATCCCAGACAAAGCCGCCTCGAAAGGCGTCTATGGAATCAGCGTCGACGTCGAGCGCGGCGTCGACACAGGCCTCGAGGGCGGTGCCCTGAGCGTGTCTCTCGAGAGCCTGGGTGCCAATGGCGTCCATTTCCTTGGAGACGGGGCCTCGAGAGAGTCCGTCAACGACCTCAGCGCCGTCGAAATATTCCTTGAAGACTGCACAGGTTCTCGCGGTCTCAAGGGCGTCGAGGACCAGGAACGGGCATGCCTCGAGCGACCATCCTTATCTGACAGGGACCTCGAAGGCGCCCGGTGGTCGCGATGACTGCTCGAGCCCGAAGGCAGACGAGCAGTGTCTCTAGCACGGAGAGACCGGAGCACTGCGATTGAAAAATCGCCAACATCTCCTTTCGGAAGGAATCCCATTCCTCAGGAGTGGAATGCTTGTTGGGACAAGCAACCCGCCGACGGGCTGAGTCGTCAGAAGAGGACGGGGAAGGCGACCTGTGACGGTGCTTCCTGGAGTGCCTCGACGAGGCAGAGGAATGGTGGGACCGACTTCCAGACCGAGAACCCCTGGACTCACAACGACGATGCAGAGAGTCGCCCCTCGAATCGTCCGTCGAAAGACCAGTGGAACGCGACTTCCGGGGCTTGGCCACCTTACCGACCGACAGCTTCTTTTTACGCTCCCGCAAGGTCTTCAATGTGAGCGATTGGCAGTCGACACAGTCGTCTGTATCATGGTCCTCGCCGAGGCACCAGAGGCAAGTGTTGTGCGTATCCGTTTGCGACATCTTCACACACCCGACACTTCTTAAACCCGGACTGCGGGGTGGAAGAAGCCGAAGACATCATGCTTACAAGTAGCAACGAAGAAACAGGTTCGAAGAACTGAAAGAACAGGATTCAGTAGAATCGAAGCGCCGAGATCTCCAAAGCGAACACGTTCGCAGAAAAAACGGAACTGAGGCTACAGGCGTTGTGCATCCTACTTATAACATCCAGTGACGTCGGCTCGACGGAGGCCCTCGAGGACGGCGTATCGAAGCTGGATGCATATACTGAAAGATTTTCCGAAGCAGCACAGACCCAATCCCCTTGAATTCGATATTTAAAGACTTTCCTTAACTTGCTTAACACCCGCACGCTTGATGATACATTGAGAGTGTGCAAACAAACTCAGAATCTTAATATTGCTCACTTTGTAGTAACGTATCTTCATCGAACTTGGCTTAGAAGAAATGACTTGTCAAAATTTGGTAGCATAAACATGTCTTTATAATGACAAGAAAAATAGTGAGACTAAAATAACTAAAAAATTTCAATTTTATTTCTTTTGGGCGTCCCACCAAACTCTGTTTTCCCTGCTTTTCTACCCTCGCCCAAGCCACCCCACCCTTTTTAATCCCTTTCCCCACACCCCCACATATACTTTTATTAAAAAAAAGAAAATCGACATTTTTGTCGTGATTTATGTTTCACTGAATGTGTCACTATTTTAATTTCATTATAAACACTGTATGCCAGCATAGACTTGGTATCAACAAATAACAATGAGATGCATTTTATCGATCTGCTTTTTGTTGAATAATAATGGTCATTGCAGTATTTACTGTTTTTTAATGGATTTTATTTATGTACTTTATGACCTATGTTGAATAAAGTATATGACTGACTGATAGTTATCTGCGGGCAAGTCTAATTAGCCAAATCTTTCCTTTAAACTTAACTTTTTACAAGCCGACTTTCCCAAATAATAGCAATTGTAGCTATTTTATTGTAGTCTCCATTTTGCATCGGCCGATTTTATTAATTGCATGTCCACCAACCATACAATGAGATCCTATTCTGCAAACCTCTTGCTTATTAACTATACACAATTAAAACAATTATTAATTCAGTATGCCTTCCAACGAAATTCGAGTTCAAAGAAATCATGCGAGTAGAGTCATATCACTAACAAATAAGGTTATCTTTTATATTAATATACATATTGCACGTCATATGCATCATTACTACCATATCGAAGTACATACTTTTGAGGTCACAAATGCCCTTAAACTAATACAACATGTAAAAGAAATAATGGACAGACTTGGTTAATTTGGCCACATTTTATTAAATATATATGGGGTGGGGTGTAGGGACTATCCCCCCGGCTTTTATTACCAAGAAACAATCAAATGAATTTGGGCAAATTTGAAAAGGTCAAATATTTTCGACCAAGTAGCCCTTCTTCACTGGCTGCCAGGTCCCTTCAGAGTCGTACAGGGCACAAGGCCCCCTTCCCCATTCTCCCCTGCACTTCTCTTTACTGCACTTGCATGATGCAAAAGTCACAAGGCTTGATAGGATCGTTTTTCTTGCTTATCCTCCCTGTTCCCCCACCCTCTTGTCTTGTTGCGCCTCAAAACACCGTGTATAGGTGCATTATAAATACCCAATAAATAAAATGTTCTTGCCTCAAAGTGGTATACTTTCAATTACAGCTTTAAATCATAGACTATTATCTGCAGTTGCTGTACTTTCCCTTGTCTTAATAGCTGGAAAGGCCAATGATGAATGTTCAAACTTCCACCATCGTAGATCGAGTAGATTTCAGAATGTTTAAACATTTCATAGAAAATGGGGGAATAGTTTTGAGGAAATATGTGCACATTAGAACTGTAAAATCTTCTCAGATGCTGGATAACATAACACATGTTATTGTATTCCGTTAAATTACACTGCAATACAATTTTATAAACAGGACATTGTTAAAAGAAATGTCACGCACTGTTAGGCTATTTTATTTAAATCTTCTGGCTAGTTTGTCTACAATGGCAGACTTTGAAGGATATTCCACTGGAGCTGTGTCTTGGACACAGAAACTGCGCTCATGGAAAAAAATGTGTTCTAAGACGGTGCGTTTCCTTTGACAATACAGTCAAAGAAAGAGCTCTCACAAACTCAAAATCCATTTGTTTGAAGACAGGTTTGGCGACCCAGTCCTTTGGTCTTTTGTGAATGTCCACCCATAACGAAATTGTCCTGAATGAATAGTCGTTCCAACAGGTTGCCTACCAACGTTCTTATTTTGAGTTAATACAGCAAAACGTGAGTCGCCAAACAGTCTATGCTAAAATCCAACCTTTGGGGCCTTTGAGACGCATGTTCGGGAAAACCTCCAAATCCACTGTGGGGCAAAATTCTGGGCAGCCCTTCATATCTTTGGCGAGTCCTTTGTGGAACATGGCTATACCAGGGCTGCATGAGGGGGTGTCCTGTGCATTATTTTCTGCACTGTTCTTTCCTGCACAGACCGAGGATTTGCTCATGCATGATAGTGTGCGTTAATCCACCCCGTAAGCGTTTGTTGCCAGCATGGTGGATAAGAGATGGACAATTTTCAACTATTATGTCAAAAGAACTTTACATTTTTGGAACTCTACCACAGGGAATGAAACCATTTCAGTCGTTTTTTGCACCCCTTTTTTTACCGTGCTGTGTTCATCTTCTTGGCAACAGACTGAAACATTTGAAACGTCAAATTGATGAATTATCTGTGGGAACCTCTTGCTCATGACTTTGGCAATGCCCACATGACTGTATGTGGCTATTACTTGGATTTGCAATCCTCTTGTTCAAGATGTTCAACGGATTTCACAAAATCATGCTTCACCATTGCAACAGAGGATGTACTTTCAGTCATTTATAGCAAAAGAGCTTAACATTTGTTTAGTGTCCAAGTTGGATGCGATAAGTGCAATACTCACCTACCAACCAAAGCCGTTTCCTAGTGAGAGCATTGTCCAGTGCTACCTGCTCTCGATTTCACATCATGAATTGCAGAGAGTAAGTGCGTAAAGAAACTACAGTCCAAAAGAATTGCAAAAGCTTGAGATTTTTGGAATGTGGAGCCATGGAATAACACTGTGCAAGAACATACTTCATTTCCTGTGGGAACAATCCCAGCCACTAGCTGGGCAGACCAAGAAAGGCTCCAGTCTTCCGCCTTACAACTTCACTGAATGTTAAGGTTTGTTCCAACTACATTTCTTTTAAAATGATTCAAAAGATTGCCACAACTGTTAACCCATGTCAATGGTTGCATTTCAGCACCTTAAACATGTCAAGCAGGCAGCAATCAAGTAGAATGTATTTTGGATCCCACAAGAGCAACTTGTTGGTCAACTGTGAGTCTTCATCTTCAAAAGGTGCTGTTTATTTCGTCCACACTGGACATGCTGTACTCCGGGTCTTTGTTAGCAGTTAATACAGTGGTTGCATAGGTGATTACATTGCAGCCACTTGGTTTATCCTAATCAGTGAAACAGGGAAATTGACCTCAAAATGGTGCAGCAAAAATTTCAATAATGTTATTTGCATGACTTGATTCACACTGAACGTCGTCCCTCCTCCGTTGATAGTGGCAGGTGAGGAGGACATAGTGTGGAGTAGCAATGATACTCCATTACTTTCCAGGGCTCTGTGGTGGTGTTAAACTCAAATTCCAGGCACTGTACATTTGCATCCACCTTGACATTAAGTCGTTGTTCAAATATCTGCAATAATAGTTCTTACCAAGTCACCTTGTTTGCGGCATGGTTTCAATTTTCCTGTTCCTCCTTTTCCAATGCACCTATTTCACAGGACAAATTTCTTTCAGATGGGGGGTAGGTGCCAACTGTAAACATCCTAAAGATAGCAATGTAAAGTCTTGATTTCTTACAAATCTAATCCATTATAGAAAAGGGGACAGTGAACTACAATTGTATATTTTCATGAAATATATATCTATCGCCGTCCTATAGTTAAGGTGAGTCGGACTCCCATAGGAACCCCTCAAAATTGTATTAACAATATTTGATTTGAGTAACGGATTTGACTGAAATTTCTAATGCTATTTGGGACTCGCAACCCCCCCCCCCCAGACTGCAAAGTTTTGTAAAGATACATTAAAAAATAAAGTTAAGATTATTTTTTTCTGCAAAAGTACAGCCTACTTCCCATTCATTTTCCCATGGACAAACTGTAAATTTCTGCCAAAGCGCACAGCCCAAACCGCTGGATGGATTTGGACCAGGTCCGAAACAACTTGGGCATGAAGCATTGACTCACGATTCATGCATGGTTTGGGGTTATTCCATGCAGTAGTTATTTAAATATTTGATGGGGAAGGGTGTGCCGCCTTGTCAAAAATGGTTTGTTATATCTCTCATGGTGCATTGCAGGATCATGGTTATCAGAAATGAAACAGCCGCCATCTTGTTTTTTCCTCAATGCGAGAGAGAACTGTGGTTATATCCGAGGATATGGGAAAATGAAACGCAGGAAAATAGCTGTTTGCAGGTCAAAAAACATGCAACTGCCATCTGGCTAGAGTTGGTGGGTGGCTAGAGAATACCAAGTGAAATTTAGGGGTTGAAGGAGGTCTAGGGACAGAGTATGTAACACAAAGCTTTCTGTAATCTTGGCTATAGTTGCAAATAGCCGACATCTCAACGCAAACTGCATCACAGAAACAGCGTGTATAATTGCCCAATTTCTAAAATGTGTATGTTTTGATAATACAGTATGGGTTCTTAACATCGACGAAATAACACTTATGGCATTTAGGTACATGGTACATTCATACAGTATATTTATGAAAAGATAATATCGGAATGCAAGAATCTACTATTGACTTTAAGTGGTGTCATTTAGGAAAATGCAACTTTATACTTTTATTGTGCACTGATGGGTTTAAAAAGTTGTATATGGACAAGCATGAGACGTGTAGATGGTGGGCCATTTTTGACAGATACTTTTTGTGATTAATTGTGGATCGTTGGCACATAATGTAAAAAAAAAAAAACTATCTCACTGGAGGAAAAGCAAAGGGATATCAAATAACTTTGTTATGGTTGTGCTTTCTAATGGTACAGGTCCATGTATACGTGTTCACATTAGAAAGAAAATGTATAGGGGAGTACCAAGCATCAAACCAGTAAGCTGTTCGTACTAGCAACACTGAATATACAGAGTCCCGTTACTTCGGACTGGAGAACACGGCTAGTTCTCACAAACTTGAGCCTGCCCATATAATAGAACACCAACACCATACAAGAAGATACAGGAAATGTGTTTTTCATCACAAGATGAAGCCTAAAGGATACCCCTGAGGACTGCAATACTTTGAATTTGAGCAGTACCTAGGCAACACTTAGCGAAACTGAGACGGTCTGGCCTGACACTTTTAAAAACCTGTATTAAGAACAAGAGTTTATGAAGGATGATTATCTTGGACTAATCCTCTTCAAAAACAATTAAGGACTCTACGTTGCTACAACAGCCTGAACAAGCTCTGATTCTTTTGAAGCTTCAGCCCTGACTTAAGCAGAGGACGTGTTTAGTCTCAGCTTCCACACACAACCCCCTGAAGAAGTTCCTAAATTAATCCCAAGGACAACAGGAACGAAACATGTATGACTAATGTAGATACTAACATTAAGTACCTCAATAAGGATTCAATACCTACCAAGGTGTATTTTAGGTACTCGGTAACCATAGCACCCTTTCGAGACATCTAAATAAAGATAGGTCTCTGTTAAATTTTGTGTGGCCTTTTTCTTTTCTTTTGTTTAGTATAACAAGTCAAAGGTTGTCTGTTCTTACAAGTTCCAATGCCTAAATTGTAATTGTGTACTTGTTAATCTAGAACTTGCTTCTACTTGTAAGACAGTTAAAGCTATACTAAGTATTTTGTACTTTATTAACACCTTTCGGTGACTTGCACACAGCACTTTACTCACAACATTGATCTTTTTGTCCACTTTATTGTTTATATTTTATACATATGTTTTTAACTTTATATGTTCTTTATTAAAATTGTTTTTAATATAATTAACAATGAAGTTAGGTTGCATTCTCCATGAACGTCTAAACATTATTGTATCCATTCATGTTGTAGCAAGATATTTCATGTTCAACCAGTTAAATTGAATGCCTAAACTCATATAAGGTATAGGAGCTTTATGTTCTGTTGTTCTCAAATAGGATACGTCAGGTTTGCTCCCCATTGCTCCCCATCTACCTTCAGTATACCTGATTCTCTCCCCTCCCCCCAAGTCTATAGAGTACCAAGCATCACCAGGATTATTACAGAATTGTTTTATTTTTTTTTTTAAACCATGTGTTCACAGGAGAATGACAGTGCGCGGCGGCAGGCGGGTATCGTTGGAAAAGGGAGATTCTCCCCTTAACAACGATACCCATTGTGTGGCATTGCTGCCCGTGGATTGGGCGCAGGGCGTACGATCCGCGGGCAACAATGTCACCGGATCAAATGGAGATCCGTTTGTGATGCGGGGGGAGGGGAGGGCTGCTTACTAGGTAAACGGCCCCCTTTCCCTGTGGCCCCAAAGCATGGGGCCACAGCGCCAGAGACCCCTTGGGGCAGATGATCACTGCCCCCAGGGGTGAAAATAAAAAATTTGAGGGATGGGGAGGTGGGAGGGGGTTTGGGGCCCTGGGGCCCACTGGGCCACCAGGAAAAGAGGAAAAAGTGGTGTCCCTGGAAAGGGGGCGTTCTCCCCTTTCCAAGGACATCACTTATATGAAGCATTGCTGGTCAGGGATCAGCGCGGAGCGCTGATCCGTGACCAGCAACCACTGGACCACCAGGGAAACGTTTGTGACGTGAGGGGGAAGGGGGCTGCTTCAAGTAAGCAGCCCTCCCCCCCCCTGTGGCCCCAAAGCATGGGTCCACAGCGCTGGAGACCCCTGGGGGCAGATGATCACTGCCCCCAGAGGGGTAAAAAATGGAGGGAGGTGGGAGGGGGTTTGGGGCCCTGGGGCCACTAGGCCACCAGGGATAGAGGAAAAAGTGGTGTCCCTGGAAAGGGGAGGTTCTCCCCTTTCCAAGGACACCACATATGAGGCATTGCTGGTCACGGATCAGCGCAGAGCGCTGATCCGTGACTAGCAACCCACTGGACCACCATGGATCCGTTTGTGACTTGGGGGGGAGGGGGGCTGCTTCAAGTAAGCAGCTCTGCCCCCCCTCGGCCCCCAAAGCATGGGGGCACATATGTGCACAACCCTGGGGGCAGATGGCTGATCATCTGCCCCCAGGGAAGGGGACAAAAAAAAAAAACAGAAACGTGATGGAAGGGGGGAGGGGGTTTGGGGGCCCTAGCCACCAGGGATTTTTTCGGAAATGGTGTCAAGGACACCCTGTGTGACAGCATTGCTGCCCGCGGATCGGGCGCAGGGCGCGCGATGGGCATGCAGCAATGCACACTACACTCAGGGATGTCTTTCAACGGGGGGTGGGGGCTGCTTACAATAAGCAGCCCTCGCCCCCCCCCCCCCGACTCCTAAAGCATGGGGGCACATGTGTACAACCCTGGGGGCAGATGGCTGATCATCTGCCCCCAGGGAAGGGGGCAAAAAAATAATAAAAAAATGGGGAAAAAAAACGTGATGGGAAGGTGCGGGGAAGGGGTTTGGGGGCCCTAACCAGCAGGGATTTTTTCGGAAATGGTGTCCTTGGAAAGGGGAGATTCTCCCCTTTCCAAGGACACCCTTTGTGGCAGCATTGCTGCCCGCGGATCGGGCGCAGGGCGCACGGGCAGCAATGCACACTAGACACAGGGATGTCTTTGAACGGGGGGTGGGGGCTGCTTACAATAAGCAGCCCTCGCCCCCCCTGACCCCTAAAGCATGGGGGCACATGTGTACAACCCTGGGGGCAGATGGCTGATCATCTGCCCCCAGGGAAGGGGGCAAAAAAATAATAATATAAAATGGAGAGAAAAAACGTGTGGGGGGGGGTTTGGGGGCCACTAGCTACCAGGGATATATTTTACAGAAAAGGAGGGTGGCCCTCTCCCCCCCAGCCCAAATGGAGGGCCCCACCTCATGCATCCCTCCCTGGCGTCAGATAGGGGGGACCCCACCTCATGCATCTCTCCCTGGGGTCAGATGCCCCTTCCAAGGAGCAGATATCTGCCCCCGGGGAGGGTTGCATGAGGTGGAGCCCTCCATTTGGGGTGGGGGGGAACCTACGATTTTGTATTTTCTTTGTTTACCCAACTTGGCTTGGCGTAGATGGCCACATTAGGGTGCCCAAACCCTACTGCCCCATGCATTTCCCACCATTTTTGGGGGCCCTCTCCCCCCCCACCTCAAATGGAGGGGGGGTGTACCTCACGCAGCCTTTTGTAGGAGGCCCAGGGAGGCCTGCATGAGTGGCCCCTGCCACCCATTTGAGTGGGGAGGGGAGAGGGCCCCCAAAAATGGTGGTACAGGCCCCCAGTGGGTGGGGCAGTAAGGTTTGGGCACCACGGGGCCAGATTGGCACACCAATGTGCCCCTCTGCACCAAGGAAAGTTTCGTAAACAAAGAAAAAAAAGGAAAATGGTGGAACGCTTTTTAGGGGGGCTGTGGGGCACCCCAAAGGGTCTGGGAAGTTTCTAATGGGATGGGGCATTGATCCACTCCCTCCCCCAGCCGCAATGAAGTGGGTGCCATGTCATGCAGCCCTCCCCGGGACCAGATATCTGCTCGTAGGAACGGACGCCTGAGCCCAGGGAGGAGTGCAGGACAGCCCCCCCCCCATTATCTGCCCCTGGGGAGGGCTACATGAGATGGGCCGCCCCTCCAATTTGGCCATGTATGGGTTCCCACGGGTGTCCTCTTTTGGAAAATGCATGGGGTTTCCTGTTTTCCTTGCTGGCTTCGACACCCTAGGCCCAAATCTGTAGGCTGCCCACATGAAGAAAATGGGCAGTGGCGAAAGGCTTGGGGTTACCAGCGGGTTACCCTTTTCCTTTTGCTCCCCCGGTAGGTGCACCCACACATGTGAGGTACCTTTTTCGTCGGGACACCTGTGGGAACGCGAGAAGGTATGACATCTGTTGTTGGCGATGTGTTTCGGTGAGTGGACACATGGAAATGTGTCCACCTGTGGCAATGCGGGACGGTAGGCCATGTGTTGTTGGGGGCGTGTTTCGATGGGTGAGCAGAGCGAAATTTGCAGAAAATGCTTTTTTTTCCCACATTTCAGAATTTGTGGGGGTGTCTGAGTAATAAATTCTGGGGTGATGTGCGCAACTCATACCTCTCTGGATTCCCACGGGTGTCCTCTTTTCGGAAATGCATGGGGTTCCCTGTTTTCCTTGGAGGCTTGGACAGCCGAGGCCCATATCTGTATGTTGTGCCGGTCAGCAGAGCGTCTCAAATTCCGGTCTGAAAACAGACTTGGGGTTACTTGTGTTTTAGGCTTTCCCCTTGGTGGCCAGGTAGGTGCACCCACACATGTGAGGTAGCGTTTTCATCGGGACACCTGTGGGAACGCAGGACGGTAGGCCATGTGTTGTGTTTGTGTGGTTTTCATAACGTTTTGACCCATTTGCTGGTGCCCTTTGTCACACAACCCTTTAATTTCCCAAATGTGCCCTACATTTAGTCGCTGCTTTAGGCACCATAATCTTTTGTAACCTGCACAAGTCACCTAGCCTTGAAAAGGTCTGCCTGTGCTCTTTCAAAAAAATGTATGCTTGCCGTTCCTCACCACATTGGTTTTCCCGATTTGCACATGCTAAGTGCGTCTGTTCAGACCGTGAGCGTAAAACTCCTGTGTACCATGGCTCAGTGTTTGGCTTGTGGTATTGCTTGTTTTGTAAAACACTACAAATAATGTGTGCTTTCCTAACTGCAAGAGTCAGGGGAATGTAGCGGAGCATTGCTTTTCCCAAAATTCATAGAAGCCATTGCCGTACCAAGCCAACCATGTCCAACACATACCTTTTTTTTTGGTCATTTTCCCGCTTTTCCCCCAATCTATGGCATTTTCCCCTACCTAGCGTTTGCCTGACCTACGCAAATCACCCCTTCCTAAACTCTGAATTTTGTCTACTTTTCAGAAATATATGCCATTCCGTCCTCCAATTCGGCTTTCCTACCCTTTTCTCCCATTCCGTCCATGCATGTCCAATTGGAAAAAAATAGCCAAAATCGCCTACCTCTCACAAAACGGTTGATAACCACATCAAAATAATTTTTTTCCGTTTCCACTCAACCTGTTCTTGAAGGCCAGGAAATTGGGGAACTCAGCACAGCAAACCATTTGTTCCTAGCTCTTACAAGGAAAAAACCACAGGCTTCTTTGTACATCATTTTATTGGCATTTTTTGAAAAAAACCAAAGTTTTCGCCCTTTTTGCTTCTTTTCTCTCACCCCCCTACAGCAACCTAGGACTCCTGGGTGGCGTTACGACTGCCTACATGTGGGAAAAAAAGGAGCCAAATATGGCCGACATATCTCATGTAACAAAAAAGTTAGAAGCCATTGAAGGGCCACATACCGAAATCACCAAAAAAGGCCCTGGCACTGGGGAGAAATACACATGGCACTTAAAGGGTTAAGCGCGTTATAAATAACCTATCATATATCTTATATTCCTGGAGACCTGGTGTAGTGGGGGTAGCCGCCAGCCGCCAGATGCACCTTGATAGAGGTGTGCGCCAGTCCCGCCTTGGCCAAGGACAACAAGTATGTAAGAATCTGCGGGGACGTGACCCTCAGAGGGGTGATCTTATGCGACCAGCAAAACGTAGCAAAACGGTCCCACTTGTCACCGTAGCACTTGGAAAGGACCTCCCTGCAGTCCGCCGGCAACTCGTATCTTCCAAACTCTAGGGCTGCAGGAGTCAAGTCCTCAAGTTCAGTGAACCGTATTGTGCCTCCTTCTCTGGTGAGCAGATCCATGACCACTGGCAGCTTGACCGGTGGCGATGCCGACAGGCTGAGAAGGTCCACGTACCAATTCTGCCTTGGCCACGCCGGGAAGACTAGTATCATTAGTATCATCCTGCATCAGCACTGTGCAAGTTGACTGATGACTCGCAGCAGGAGAAACAACAGAGGGAACACGTAAAAAAAAAAAACAGGCCTTCCCACGGGAAGGAGAAACCCCCCACCCCAAAGTTCCTCGGCTGGTGCAACCTGCTGGAAAATCTCTGGCATTTGGAGTTCGCCGCTCGCTGTCGCAAACAGATCGATCTGGGGCCTGCCCCACTTGATGAAGATGCAGTCCACCTGGTCCTGCCGAAGTTCCCACACGTGGCAGGAGCACAACTCCCTGCTGAGGGAGTCGTTAATGGTGTTCTTGACTCCAGCCAAGTGAAAGGGGATGAGGAATATCTCTTGTCCCACGGCCCAGTGCCAAAAGCTCTGCTCCTCTTGGAGAGCGCTGGGGATTGAGTGGCCCCCTGCGTCCTGATGCATAACATTGTGGTGATGTTATCCGTGAAGATCCTCACCACCTTGCCCTTCGGGGACAGAAGGAATGACTTGAGTGCCCAGAACACTGAACGCAGCTCCAGGATATTGATGTGGAGATCCTTCTCCTCTGGCAGCCACAGGCCTCTGGCGTGCAGACATCCAGTGTGGGCTCCCTAGCCCTCCAGGGAAGCGTCCATCGTGATCATCTCCTGTATGGGGGGAGGGGGGGTTTGAAACCCTGTGCCTCTGGCGATGTGGAGTGTACGCCCCACCACCTTACTGCCTGACGGAACTCCTCATCGAGAGGGAACTTGTCTGCGAAGCTTCGGGACACTTGTATCGAGCGAGCATCCAGGAACTCCTGAAGAGGTCGAATCCGCAACCTGCAGAGCCGGAAAAGGTAGACGCAAGACATCATGCCAATCAGCGACTTGATGGTCTGCACCGTGGCGGTCTTCAGTGACAACAGCCATTGCACTTTCCACAGCATGGCTGCTACCCTCTCAGAAGGTGACGCTAAGCAGGCAACCGTTTTGAGCCTGGCTCCTAGGAACAGTGCGCTCTGCGATAGTGTCAAGCAGAACTTCGGATAATTGATGGAGAACCCCAGATCCATTAGCAGCCGGACGGTCTTCTCTGTGTGTTCGACAGCTACCTCTCTTGACTTGGCACGGATGAGCCAGTCGTCGAGGTACGGGTACATGTGTATTCCTCGTAGATGTAGATGGGCCGGGAATGACGCAAGACACTTCGTAAACACCCTGGGGGCTGACTTCAGGCTGAATGTGAGGTCATTAAACTGGTAGTGCCATCTCTGCACTACGAAGCCAAGGGACTTTTGGTGCTTCGTGTGAACGGGGACGTGGAAGTAGGTGTCCTCCAGGTCCAGCGAGGTCAAGAGGTCTCCTTCCTCCAGTTGGCCGAGCACGTACTACAACGGGACAATCCTGAATTTTTGGGACTTGAGGTACTTGTTGAGACACCGCAGGTCGATAGTGGGTCCCCTGCCCCCGGTCTTCTTTTTGACTAAGATGTTTCTGGAGTAGACTCTGGAGCCCTGGAGTCGTCTTGGAACTAGCTCCAACATCCCTTATTTTAGCATGGCCCATACCTCCTGCAGGAGCTGAGGGATGTGCTGCTACTGTCGGGTCACCGGAGGGATCCGCAGACACTTTTGCTGCCACTCCAGGGTATGTCCATGGGCGAGAGCGACCAGCACCCATCCGTCGGTGGAGATCTTTTCCCACTCGCTGACAAATCCAGTCAGCCGGCCTCCCACTGGGGTGCATGGGTGGGGGCCCGATGTCCTGGCTGGTTCAGTCCTGTTTCAGAACCTGCGTTGCGCCTTGGGGGAAACAACCACCTCTACCGAAAGCCTGGGAATGGCCTCGGTAGGCCTCCTGGGCCATGGACCGGGTGGGCTGATGGTATGACGAGGAGCCTCTACCAAAACCTTTCATCGATCTGGCCGACTTTCTGGCACAGGCAGGAAAGGAAGAGTGGTGCCGTTAGAGCACCCAGGGCATGAGCAGCATCCGTATCCATCTTGATGCCCTGCAAGAACTCAACGACGGCCTTGCCGAAGAGGTTATCCCCGAAGGGCATGTCACATCTGGACCTCCTGGAGGAAATTGGTGGCCTTCAGCTAGCCTCAATGACTGAGGCAGACAGTTCCCCATCTGCCTGAAACCTGTGTCAGCCATGTCCAGGGCCACTGTGATGCCAGGGACCAATGCCACTACATCTTCCTGGAGGAATGAGATCACCTCCACCCGCTTGTCGTCTGGTAGGAACTCCAGTATTGGGGCCAGCTTGTACCACAGTTCTCGGTCGTACCTGGCCAGGATCGCCAATGCATTGGCTGCCTCGATGGTCGACGCCGGCGTAAATGTCCTTCCTTCCCATTGCGTCCAACTTCTTCCCTTCGCTATCTGGAGGGACGGAGGACGAGGATGAGGGGTTCAACAACCTCTCCTAGCAGCCGCCGATACCACCCAGTCCGGCGACTGTTGCGACCGTAGGCACTTCGGTGCAGACTCCGGCAACCAGTACTTTTCTCCAGCCTATCCTGCTTGGCCGGGGCTGAGCAAGGATTCAACAGGAGGGCTAAGCCTTCCTCCCAAACGTTGTCCAGGAGGGGCACTCCCATGATGGTCTTTCTCTTGGCCTCACGCCTCTGGTATAATAATAATCAAGCTTTTATATAGGGCAAACTCGGCCAGAGGCATCATAGCGCTGGATAACCGTTGATATCATCCCACTGCGTGTTACTCAATTTATCGACCTTGGAAGGATGAAAGGCTAGGTTGGCCCTGCCATGAATCGAACCTGCATCAGCAAGCTACACACAGATGTCAGTAGCGAGCGTGCAGCTCACTGTACTATCTTACTGGCTGATCCGGAAAAGCTAGGAAGCTTTGGCGACCATGGCATCAAACTACCCCACCTCATACGGTGGGCATGCCCTCGGTTGCAGCAATCCGCCCGCCGTGACGTACATAAGACTGCAGAAGATATCAGCATGAAAGCATGAAAGACATATTTAGTAATCCTTTTAAAAAACACAAATGAGGTCAACTAGAACAGAGAACAGCTTTGGCTCCAAAAGGCCTCAGTTGATATCAACGGAGAGCCGAGTCTCATACTTCTGTGCTGCGAGTTCCACATAACTGCCTGCTTCCATTCATAATTCTTTAAGCGAGAATTAGCCACAAGTCACTTCAGGCAAGCAGATAGGCTTAAAGGCCCAGCCACCTCTCAGTAAGGCAGCAATGGTGCCAACATGGAGAGCAGGTATACCATGCAGTGGCACGAATCCCTGTCAGTCGGCTCTTCGGGTGCCAGAAAAATGTGAGCAACGTGCACCGTCACTACATGCTTCCTTATATAGCATGGTAAGGGAACCTTTGTAAATGGCCATTTCAACTGGGGTGCCTGCCTCCACGCCGCCAGGCCCTTTGCCTACCATAGGGAAGGCAGCAACGCTCACTATAGAGAGCAGAAACCTATGGATCAACAGCAACAGACTTTTGTTAACATTTCAGTAAACAGTACTACAGGTTTTTGGTTCCCTCTACCCAAACTCACGTATTTACTGACACATTTTTAAAAAGTGTTTCTTTACTGAAATATTTTCTACGGTTTGAGTCACCTTTTTAATGCATATTCTATGAATTTGATTATGGTTTCATGTTCACAACTTAAATAATGCAAATAGATAAAACTTATTTTCACATTATATCAGTTTCTTTTGGGGAAAAAAGAAAATTGTGACCTGAGGCAAGGATTTTGTACAATTAAAGGGGAGGGATGGCTCTAAAGGGTGCAGGAGTTTGATAAGAGGGACCCAATCCCCATCAAACACCAGGCCTCCATGAATCCTTCCTCAGGAACAGAGACAATACAAAAATCAGGCGCCCAGGATTTTTTCTCCGCAATCTTTAATAGTTGAAGTTACAAGATATATTCTGGAAAAGCACTCAGCACATTTTGCATACAACCTGCTTAGATAGGCCATTTGGATTATGCAACTTCCTTATGCAAATGACTACTTTGGTTAGAATATGCTCTGGGTAGGCCCTTTTAGATAGAGAAAAAAACTCACTTCACTCTGAGTGGCTGACATATCGGGTGCCCACATTAGCATAGTTGGCATACACTATTTTCTCTGACTCACAAAGCTGATGAGCTTATTTTTAGACTTGGCTGGACAAATTATGACAGTTTCAACTCCTGATAAAAAACCCTTCATTACACCAATGTCTACTCCTTATCTGATTTTCGAGGTCCTGCCAAGTTAGTTTGTGTCTTATACTGTGGAAAAATAGATATGCTCTAGTATATGGTGCCAATTAATACAGCTAATCTCTCAAAATAGCCTGCATAAAGCAAATCGTGCCCCTCTCATTATGAATTGTGTCTGCTTTTCCTGCCAAGTTCCATTTTTGCCCAACAAAACTAATTATCTCACTACAAGATGCTGCCAAAGGCGCTCTAATGTATCAGCCTCTGTTTGTCTACATAAGTCATAGTTTTTCCCAACTGGCTTTAGAAGTGGACATCATTTTGTACTCGAGTCATCCATTTTGAAATATATTTTTGTCTGTCATTGTATCAATTATTCAGAGCGCTATTTATTTCAACATTTCTCACTTTGTATCCCTTAGTCACGATATATCTTTATACACTCATGGTATGTTTGTGTGTGATATTTAAAGCACCCTTCACTTCCTGGGTCATTCAAACCCAAATACGCACAGCACCATGTGCACTTTTTACCCTAAATAAAAGCACTATAATCCTGCTTTCTGCAATAATAGAACCATTTGATCTGTCTATCATGTTATCTATACTCAGTTGAAGAGACAGGGGTCGGCGCCTCCTATACAAATTCACTATAAAATAAGTCTGTGGAAAAGCAGAGAAACACTGTCTCAGTTGAAAGGTCCACATTGTATCTTGGGAGGCACAGATGATGCTTCAGGATGCAGTCTGTTGAAAATGTCCATTGGTGCATCAGGGACAGAGGCCACCTGCAGTTGGTTGGCACCATTATAGGTATAGATAAGGTATTGTGTCCAAAGTCAAAAGTAATGATTTGCAGCGAAGTTAGGGCTGGTATCATTATTGGACCAGACTAACATTCAAACATTACAATTAATAAATATTGACAGCTAACCGGAACACACAACAGAAAACTGTTAATAAAATAAAACCTCTGCTATCCAAACAAATCTGAGTGGAAAAATATGGGCAGAGAGAGTCGTTTAAAAAAGGCACCATGTTTTCTGCCTGCACAGTCCTTGATTAAATCAGCCTGGAGCATGAAATACATGGTAGTCCAAAGCATCCTTTATGGATGCCCTGAATCATACTATATGGCTCTCAGGAGTCTACTGTGAGTGAGTGGAGCAGGGGTGGGGGCTTGAGGAGTGCTTACAGCTGGGTGTGGCAGGAGATCACTGACAAATGCCCCAAATTCAGATTTTACAGTGACTCTGGGTGATGGTGTTAACAGCTTTATTCTGTACATTATGCACTAACACTTAGCTAGGTATGGATGGATAGAGGAGGGGAAAAGCAGTCGACAGGAGAAAATTCAGGTCAACAGCTATTTTGAAGAAGGTGTTTCTGTGGGGCAGCATGGCTTTAGCGAGAAGCTTAGATTGGATATAGTACATATTAATAAGCCTCATGCATTCTTGAACATGAAGATCTAATGAGGAAAAAAAGAACAGCAAAGTCTCTACTGCAGAATCACCCCATGACACATGATCCCCTCCCATCCCACTGTCCTGAACTGTACCTTGCACAGTGAATACACAATGAGCAAACTACGGCATGTCCTCTTTTTTTAGGGGCTTGTTGGGAGAGGACTATGAAACATATATAAGGAGGGGTTCCACAACAAGCTACCTATCAATGTAACACTAAAAGTTGGAGACTTAGCCACGCCCTGGGTGGGTTTTAAACAGTCATCTTTTTCAGCATATATAAAAATATGGAGTGGTCGGAATTACAAAAAATATATCAGATTTTATTACATAACATATCATAAATGTTTTGACCCGTTGGTCACATTTGCAAATCACAACAACATAAAAACACAATTTATCACAAAACAAAAGCTGGTGATATGACAGTAATTTCCTTTTTACTGAAATAGTTTCACAAAAATGTCTACACTAAAGCTAAGGTGCTGTTAGTATCCTATGGTTGACTTTAAACAATACAATTCATGTTTAATTTTGAAAAGGTCCCCATAATTATTGTGTCAACAGAAGTTTGTCTGTTTCCAGCCTTATTCTTGAACACACGTTTAGACTGACAGTTATTCGAAAAACGTTTAGTCATCTGTGTAAGGCTTTCTTCAGGACACAAAAGCCCAAGAGTGATAAGGTATAGGATGTTGTATTGGAAGTCCTATTGCATTTTGTCCCAGCATATCTACAATAAACCAAAATAATATATTTAGGCGACCAGACAACTATTTATCTCTTTCGTTTCATCACCCAGTGGGTGAGGCAGTTCTACCAACCTATAAACAAATCGCTCATCATTTTTTATTTAATCCATAAATAATTTTGAGGCCAGATTAGTTACCTCTGTGATTCTGCTACGCGGTTGAATAACTTTGTGCAGTCATTTACATTATAACATATTGGCCCAACATCACAGGACCATCGTCATTTATTATTTCCAAAGAGGAAAGGGGGAATGGAAAGGAGGGTTGGGGGGCAGAGGGAAGGGGGGGAGGAATGAGGGGAGAAAGTATGCGAGTTACCAGTGATTTAATCACTAACTGTGTACAAGGTGACTAAACAAAGGGAGAAGGGCAAAGGTGCGTACCTTCAAATATTTCTGCTGTTAAAAGCCAGTTCTGCAGCCAAACACAGAGGGTACGAACAGCGCTGTGTCTTCTAAGGGTAGATGCAACACCAAAATGAGCATGCGTCATACTTCTCAATCCTTAGGTGTATCTAATATGAACACCATTTAGTGTGTAATTAGATGAGAGCCTACCTGATTGCATAGGTCGGTGGTCTCTAAAACTGTGTGGCATACATCAATAATTTTCTTATTTTGCCGTGAATCCTAGATTCGTCATTAGCGGTGCGCCCGAACCGCGTAGAGCTAGACAGGGTGCAGGCGGACAGAAAAAAAAAAGAAATCACGGTTGTTTTTCTGAGTGCGTGTATAAGGTCAGTTACCTGACACAAGTTTGAATTAAAGTGAAACTTACTAGTACAGGAAGTTGCGTTTCCTCAAAGCGCTGGATAGGATCGCGATGCATGAATGCTGGTTTGGTCCTGCAGTAGCCACAGGATCATGTGGCGTGACTAAGAAAACGGCTGTGTAATGACGTGTTAGTTAAAAACAACTGGTGCGTTACAGTTTTTTACGGGCCGCGTTGTACGATCATACTGGCGCGGCCATATTGGAGCCATGTTTGGGAGGCCATTTGTCTAATGTTTAGGCAGTGTAAATCGTAACAAAGCTAGGACAGGAGTATCATGTCTAGTATTTGTTCTGGCAGGGAGATGCGGGCTTGATATCTATAAAACGACTGGTGTCCACACTTAAGTATCCACTTCGAAGATGTGCAATATGTAGGAATGGTGGATTAATGTCTACCCCCGAACACGGACAGGTAGGCTATTCCAGTTCCGTCAACTCAATGAAAACTCCTTAGTTGAAGATAATTATTTTCACAAGAACAAATTCCACTCAATGTATAGATTTAATCCATACTTTACAGAATCTAAGTTATAAATCAATTTTTGCTCCAACCTGCGGAGTCTCAGGTCCATGTCACCACCACGTGGGTGTATCGTTTGCAGAACACACCAAAACATATCATCATGGGAATGCTTCATTTTTTTGTAGTGTTCCACAAGGGGTTTATCTGCAGTGCCATTTTTTATGCAGGAACGGTGTGCCCCAATTCGGATCCGAATTGCTCTTTTGGTCTTGCCAATGTACAGGAGCCCACAGGGGCACCTAATGCCATAAATAGCCCACTTGGTGGCACAGTTAGTGAAAGATTTGAACTGCCAGTTCTTTCCTTTTAGGTCAATGGATTTTAGATTTTTAGTAAAATTACACATTGAATATTTGCCACATTTAAAATGCCTTATGACGGGTGGAAGATGCCATAGTGTGGGTTTTTTGGAATCATTAGATTTTTGTTGGGGATAAGTGTGAACCAGTTCATCACTGAGATTTTGCAGGCATTTAAATGCAAAACGCAGGAGGGACCTTAAAATCCTCTGTATTGATCATCTTCCAATTTTTTAGTATTTATTTTCTTAAATCATTACTTAGAGGAGTGAAAGATGACACACATGTGATTTTGTCCAACATGGTTTTCGTTTGTTTGACGAGGCATTCAGTCCTAGGGACATTAGCCGCCCTTTTGTAGGATCTTCTTATGATAAGGGAGGGGTAGCCTCTTGCCTTTAAATCCTCTTTTAGTGCCTCACTGTATTGTCCCGGCCTTCAAATATTCAATCATGAGATGCCCGTGAGACTGGGTTCAAATGAGTTTTTTTGTCTTTTGTGTGAAAAGGTCAAGATCGTTTATATTGGCCGGTGGAGAAGGAACAGGTCCAGCGACAGGGGTACCCAAAATTGAGGGCATGTCCAGGCTTGTTATAGGTGTCTTCTGTAAATGACACAATATTTACACTTTCCATATTTACTTATTTGGAAAAATGCTCAACCAACCATACGGTTGTTCCCCTTTGGAAGTAATAAATGACGATGGTCCCGTGATGTTGGGCCAATATGTTATAATGTAAATGACTACATGAAGTGATTCAACCACATTGTAGAATCACTGGGGTAACTAATCTGGCCTCAAAATTATTTATGGATTAAATAAAAAATAAAAAATTATGAGCACTGAGATGGTTTATAGGTTGGTAGAACTGCCTCACCCACTGGTTGATGAAACGAAAGAGCTAAATAGAGTTGTCTGGTCGGCTAAATATATATGTTTTTGGTTTATTGTAGATACGCTGGGAGAAAATGCAATAGGACTTCCAATACAACATCCTATAGCTTTACACTCTTGGGCTTTTGTGTCCTGAAGAAAGCCTTACACAGATGACTAAACATTTTTCGAATAACTGTCGTCTAGACGTGTGTTCAAGAATAACGCTGGAAACAGACAAACTTCTGTACCTTGCACATACAGCAGGACTTTTGGACAAGAATGTAAATATACATTGTGAAAACAGCAGAGAGTAAATAAAATAAATAAATCTAGGTTTACAAAAGTGAACATTTGTGGGTTTGTGGATTGGCAAAGCGTTCTTCCTTATACAATTCCACACCGTTTCACCAATCTGTACCATTCTGCATAGATTACCTGTTAGTATGACGCAGACATTACTGGCTGCATGACATGTGGACACCCCACCCCTTCCCCCAAAATCAGCGAAACATCAATGCAGTCGTAGGACCATTCTCGACATGAGGAACCAAAAAACAAATTTCAAGACCGTAGGATACACAGTTTCTGAATATTTGCACTGCAATAAACTGCACCACGCCAGGATGAGGCAACAGGTTTGGAGAGAGCACAGTGGATCCCAGTATGCAGCAGCACACAAACTCCCGCCCCCCCCCCCCCCGTCTGCTCCGGGGTATGTCAGCCAGCCACACGCTCCCATTCTCAGTGCAGTTCTCAATGCAGTTTACTTCAGAGAACAAAGCACATCAAACGATGAGGAAATCGGAACAGCGACTTGCCCTTCCCCGCTATGTGATTCACTGATTTTCAACAATTAATGAGTGGTATGTATGTCTACAGGACACCGTTCAGAGAACGGGTACTTTCTGCTAGTATTAAATAAGAAACAAATACTGAATGCATTCACTGGCGAAGCATGCTTTTTCCTCACACACCAAAAATATCAGATTAGTTAAAAAACACATCCAAAAGTAGGAGCTAAATTCAAACGACGAATGATACATACATAATGCAGGAGTTACATTTACTGCTTACTGAATACCTTCAAAATAACATTAGTAGAGTGGCTCAAAGGATGGTGCCCGAGTTTGTTTTCACAATGCTTCAACCCTGGTCGCCCAATCAATTCCGGGTAGACCACTAGGCAATGAACTGCAAGTTGACCATTATTCGAAAACCCAAAGAATCTGAACACATATTTGTCGCATTCTCCTCTTCTTTGCAGTGTGTTTGTAGCCAGGAACAGCGTATGCAGGTGACAAGCAACTTAAAAGGCTGGTTCCACTGTGTATTCAAGACAAATTGGTGCCAAAATAGTTGCAAACTGTGTCAATGAGGCAGCCAATTCAACAATAAAAAAAGAAATGTAGCTACGTGTATACATGTCAATCTACAATACAATCATCAGAGTTTCATCAGTATGGAAATGCAGACTCTCCTGTCCAACTTCCTCTTGTTTCCGTGTGCCATTGCATAGTCCAGCGCTGCTAGCCTCACATTGCCTCTAACTTGGTTATTAGGGTCTTCATCTTGGCTCCATCACATACAGGTTTTGTCTCCTGTCTAGATTGACCATTGTCTACACAAATATAGGTCAGGCATGCATTTTAGGGACAATTATAAGGAAGCGTTCTTATACTGCAAACTCCCCTGTTGGTGCTTGTTGAATTCAGTGAAGTGTGGTAGCTGTTCAAAACTACAAAAGCATTACAAAGAAATTTCGCACCAAGCACAATCAATGCAAATAGCAGGATGGCTCTGTGGGTTAACGTGGCATCTATAGGTCTATGCGAACCTGGGGATCACAGTGGGATCCTAGCATGCCGGTGCTAAGATCCACAAGTAAGAAGCAAAACAGCAATATAACATTTTCCTTAAACAACTTTCAAAAAAGAGCAAACTAAATCATATCAATGAAATTTACTACATAGTTGCATACTACATAGTTGCTTAAAATATAAAAAATAAAAAAATATATATATCACACTGTACAGATTACTCAACAAAATGTAACATTTAAATGGCCTTTCTACTAGCGCAGTTTATAAGCATTGACGTTTACATTCAGATAAAAGTACCATACCTTCTATGGAAGAATGTTGAATTCTCTCTTCTCTTTGTAAATCCAATTGGTAAGAATGACAAGTCTATATTTCTTTTTCTTGCTTGCTTTTTCATAATGTTGAGCTTTAACAAAATAAATATGTAAGCTTTAATTTCTAAGTTTGAAAAGAGACATGAATTTGATCTGAAGGAGGAAATTAAGGTTAGAAAACGAGTGACAATTTACAACAATGACTAATCATCTTTGCAATTGCCTATTGAAATACTGTCAGTCCCAGCTCCCTTCCTTGCCAATTGGCATGCATTATAAAAGGTGAGAAGGCGTGTGAAAATTCACTTGGTTTATTCAGAGAAAGGAAAAGAGTTCATCATTATGAAGCCCGCCCTCCAGGACATCCTTTCCTGACGCTCTAAACAGCAACTGTCCTTCTCTTGCAAAGCTAAACATTTTCTAAACAGAGCCATTCAAGAATGGCGGTAGCTACTCAACTATATTCCACATGGCCTTATGCATTTCCTTCAGTTATTCTCAAGCTCACAAACATTTACACCAAACCAAGTACAACCCATATAACACCTTCTCCCCTCATTTATCCCAAAAGGCAAGATTCACAATTTTACATCAGAAAGTCGTTACACACCATTTACCTTACTCGCTTTCCTGCTCACCCCGTTCCATACCCTCCCAGCCACTAATACAACAGCATCGTTCAGCACCCTTCAGACTACTCTGACTGCTCAGGGATCAGTATATTTGCTCTGCCCATTAGGTTCACATCCTGGTCTCTATCTGCACTTCATCTTGGTCTGCTATCAGAGCTTCCTTTACTCTATTTAATCTGTGAAATATCATTTTTATTTTAGATGCATTATTGTCCACATCCTCTTTAAGCTTCGTCCATCCCACTCCACGAAGCATGCCCTAGCCAGCCAAGGACGGTTTGCAGAAGTGCAGGGTTTCCTTCATCACAACACTTCCAAAGGCAGTAACTCAGTGGTAAGAGTGTGGAGCCAGCCTGTATGCATACATCCTCTTCACCACATTCCTTCCCCTGCTTTATAGACCTGCTAATCTCTTGCATTAAGGTGTGGTTAAAGCGTTCCACCACACCCTTAGTCTCAGGGTGATAGAGTGCCGTCTTGATTGATTGATTGATTGATATTTTATTTCTATCGCGCTCGTACACAAGTGTTTCAGAGCGCGACAAGGGAGGGGTACAGGGGAGAACAAAACAGCGATCTTACTAGACCCAGTGACATTGAGAACGTGCAAGTGCATGGGAGAGGGGGAGGGGAAAAGTGCATGGAAGGGGGGGTTGAAAGTGCGAAGCAGAGGAGAAACAGATAAATAATAAATAAATAATAAAGGCAACAAACAGTGGTAATGCAGCCAGCAATTTGCAAGTGCTAGGTTTAAGGCAGCAGACAGGGTAGGTCTGATAAGTGCAGGAAGAAAAAGGGGGGGCTGTATGGGTACAGATACAGACTCCAGTGCAAGGGGTGGCTCGGTGGCAGTGCGGGAGGGTGGCAGGATGAGCAGGTACATGGGCCCAAAAGACAGAGGGTGGCCAGGTGCACGGTGCCAAGAGAGAACAGATCAGCAGGGGAGAGGGGGGGCAAAGGCAGAAGAAAAGAGGAAGGTCTTGAGGTGCTTCTGGAACCGGAGATGGTTCTCCACAAATTTTAGAGTGGCAGGGAGGCTGTTCCAGAGGGAGGCCCCAGCCGAAGACAGATCTAACCCCAGCTAATTTCTTAGAAAAACGACTGACCCTGAGTGAGTTGGAGGTAGAGGAGCGAAGAGCTCGAGAGGGGAGGTATTTA
This sequence comes from Ambystoma mexicanum, assembly GCF_040938575.1. Taxonomy (NCBI): domain Eukaryota; kingdom Metazoa; phylum Chordata; class Amphibia; order Caudata; family Ambystomatidae; genus Ambystoma; species Ambystoma mexicanum. The sequence goes on along the minus strand of NC_090922.1, from coordinate 1,019,598,419 downwards.
CAGAGGGATAGCTGAAGGTATTTTGGACCCAGGCCCCAGAAAGCCTTGTGGACAATGCAGAGGGTTTGGAATTTAATCCTTGCATCCACTGGGAGCCAGTGGAGAGATTTCAGAGCTGGAGAGATACGATCCCAGGGCTTGAGGCCAAGGACAAGTCTCGCAGTCCTGTTCTGGGTTAGTTGCAGAGAGCGGAGAGTAGAGGCAGGTAGATTTAGAAAGAGGCTGTTACAATAGTCCAAGCTAGAGCGAACCAGAGCTTGAGATACCATGAGCTTCTGGGGGAAGGAGAGGAAAGGCAGAGTACCTCTGAGGAGGTGCAGTCGGAAATTTGACTTTTTAGAGACCCCAGAGATGTGGGCGGAGAAGGAAATGGTGGAGTCAAAGATGACCCCGAGGTTCTTAGCCTCGCAGGTGGGGGTAGGAGGAGAGCCAAGGGAGGCCGGCCAGAGAGTGAGGGGAAAGGATGGTGAAGGTGTGCCGATGAGGAGGATCTCCGTCTTGCTGGCATTCAGACAAAGATCATTGGCGGCACACCAATCTTGAATGGCAGTTAGGCAATCAGAGATGAGAGAGGGAGAGGAGGTGGCAGAGGGCAGCTTGAAAATGAGTTGAGTGTCGTCAGCGTAGCACTAAAGATTTGAGCAGAAAATGGCAATGCAGTGGGCGAGAGTTGCCAGGTATTGGTTGAAAAGCCAGAGCGAGAGGTTAGACCCCTGGGGAACACCACAGGTAGAGAGGAGGATAGATGAAAGGAAGGACCCAAGTTGGACCTGGGAGGGTCGATCTGAGAGTCTGAGAGGAAAGAGGTCAGCCAGGCCAGAGCCTGATCAGCGATACCTAGGTTTTCACGGAGACGGTTGAGCAGGATGGTATGGTTGACCGGGTCGAAGGCAGAAGAGACATCGAGGAGGATGAGGACAGATGGAATGTTAGAGTCAAGGTTGGTGAGCAGATCTTCACGGATGTTTACGAGAGTAGTTTCTGTGCTTCTGGCAGCTCTGAAGCCAGACTGGTGGTCATGGAGATAGCCAACAGAGTTGGAATGAAGGTTAAGCGGAGAGATGGCCAACTTTTCCAGGAGTTTGCCAAGAAAGGGAGTAATGGAAATTGGGCGATAGTTAGCTGGACAAGATGGATCAGCTGTGGGTTTCCTGAGAAGAGGATGCACAAAGGAGTGCTTCAGAGGGGAGGGGAACGATCCAGAGGCAAAGGAGTGGTTGCAAAAATCAGCAAGGGCCGGAGCAAGGGTGACAATGTGGTCCTTGATCGTTTTAGAGGAACAGGGATGAACCTGTTTTGAAGAGGCTTTCATAGATCGGACTTGTCTAGCAACCTCGTCAGGGGTGAAAAGAGGAAAGGACGAGAAGGATGGTGGGAGGGTGGCTAAAGGAGGGTCAGCAAGCACAGATGGAGAGGGAAGAGGAGGAGTGTGGGTGGGGAGGGTGGACAGGATGTCCTGGGTTTTTGAAATGAAGTGAGAGGCAAGAGCATTGCAAAGAGCCTGGGAGGCAACAGGAGGGGTAGAGACTGCAGCAGGGTTGGCCAGCTCCTTGCAGATTTTAAAGAGTTTGGCCGAGTTGTTAGATGCTGCAGAGACACAAGCTTGAATGTGGACTCTCTTCTTGGTGAGGACAGAGAGTCGGTAATGCCTTTGTAGCAGGCGACAGGCCAGTTTGTCAGAGGATGAACAGGAAGTCCTCCATTTCCTCCCAGCTGGCCCACACTTACGTTTAAGTGTAGCTAGGTCAGAGTCATATCAGGAATTGCACTTGGCTTTGGACTTCAAACAGATCCTCATGACAGGGGCAAGAGCATCAAGTGTATCAGAAATTGAAGAGTAGAGCAGAGACAGGGCTGTATCAGGACGAGAGACAGCCAAAGGTGGAGGGGGGGGGAGAAAGTGGTGGCAAAAGACTCAACTGACACACGCTTTATGGGCCAGATGTCCGAGAAGGTAGGTGGCACTTTGGGGTAGGCTTGGCTTGGGGGGAAGAGAGGGAGAGATGAGATGAGTCAGTGATCGCTCCAGGAGAGAGGAGTGGTCAGAGGGATGGAGAGGGGGAGGTCAGAGGAGATCAAGACATTGAGTGTGTGCCCTGCAGAGTGAGTCGGGCCAGAGGGAGGGATGGACAGGGAGAGGGAGTCACAGAGGTCATGGAAGAGAACAGAGGGGGAGCAAGGAGAGTCTAAATGTATATTTAGGTCACTGAGGAGGAGGAGTTGAGTGGTAGAGGCCAGGAGGGAGGAGAGAGGTCTGCCCACTCAGAGAGAAATGAGGTGATTTGACCAGGAGGCCGGTAGATGGTAACCACAGTAAGAGAATGGGTAGGCGAGAGAGAAAGCCTACAGACAAGGCATTCAAAAGAGAAGTAGATCTGAGTGGGAATGATAGAGGCAGGAATCCACTCAGGAAAGATCAGGGCTACCCCCCCCCCACCGGACCGGGAGGATCTGGGTGCTGAGAGGATTTTGTAGCCATCAGGGAGGAGAGTGTCAAAGCTCGTGACTGAGCTGGCCGTGAACCATGTCTCAGTAAAAGGACATCAAGGTCTAGTTCTTCAAAGAGGTGGAATGTTTGACGGCAGAGCGTTAGTTGAGAGTGGCAATATGAAGAAGGTTGCCAGCCTTAAAGACCTTCCGGGGAGGGGTACAGATCAGAGGTACGCCTTGTGGATGAGAAAGAGCCCTCGGAGGGGCAGAGGAGGAGGAGGAGAGCGAGGGCATGGTAGCCAAGAGGGGAGAGGAGGGGACAGCAGGCGATGAAAGGAAATTGATGAGGCGAGGGAAGCGCCTGTCAAAGAGGAGGAGATTGGCCTGAGGGCCTTGGACCATGACAGTGCCATTTAGGTAGACATTAATGAGGACTTTAGAGGAGTCGAAGGAAACCATGAGAACTTCCCGGCGAGTGCCACCATTAATGGGAGAGGAGGAGATAGGGCAGAGCACAGAGACCATATGAGGAGTCCATAGATCTGGTGAAGGAACGACAAAGAGGATGTCGGTAAGGGTCTGTCTGGCGGAAGCATTGGAGTAGGTGTCGGCGATAGGAAGACCAGGATTAGAGGCCAAGATATCCTTTTTGAACTACTTCCTACCAGACTTAGTGAGAAGGGAAGGATAGTCAATGGAGAACAGTTGGAGAAGATGGGAGAAACAGAAAGCACCATTGGGGTGGAAGTAAGGAGAGGATGAAGATACTGGGGGGGGCTAAGGCAGGTAGGTGTGAGACAAAAGAGAGTGGTGAGGTCACTGGGCTGGCAAGTTACAGAGAAGAAACAGTATACAAGCAAAATACAGAGAAATTCGCAATGGGCAGCAAGATTTGACTTTTTAGCACAAAGCAAAAACAGCAAGATTTCACTTTTTCAATCTTGGAATCGGATGTTAGCAAAGGGTTTTAGGAAGCACTGTGCAGCAGGATGACAACATGGGAGCAACAAGCAGAAAGAACAGTGATAGTCAAAGGCAGTAGAAGTGAGTCCATAAGGAGGGAACTAACCCATAGTTCTGGAGGTGGAAAAGTCAAGGCAGTCCGGATTTCTTAGAGGAGTGAGGTGGCAGCATCATTGTGGTTAAGGTGCAGGGAGGACCCCAATTCGCGATCCGGAAGTCTTAAGATGCTTCACACCTATACCCTCAAAGAAAGCCTCCATTATCCTGGCCACCACTTCCCCCACACTAGTATCCCTAACTCTAGGCCCCTCCGCCTTTTAACCACTTAACACACAACAACCTATATTACTCTAAGTGTTTTCAAAGTAATTACGGTTAGAAAAACCACAGGATAGCGTGCTTTCAGCACAGGTGTCCACAAGGCACTGCAGCAGACCATGCTGTAGTTGGCAGTAGTGCACTCCCAGAGGGTTAATAAGATTGTAGAGTGCACAGTGAAAGCAAGGCCTGCCCATAAGCCATGATCGATGGGTAATTCTGGGTAAACTTCAGAATTGCTGAACTCATAATTCGAACATGATTTTCTGGAATTGGCAGTTCTTGCTGAACTCACTGGGAACTCTGGCATTGTGCTGAAACGTGCCCCAAACATTCTCCTCTGTAGTGACAGCAAGGTGGCTTGGGTGTTGTGGACTCAGTAACTGCCACTGGATGATAAGACCATGTCTCTCGCCAACTCTTGGATTTTCTCCTTCCTAGTCACGGACAAGAAAAGTGTCCCACACGAGGTTGTGACTGGGATTCTCTCCTCCCTATTAGTAACCACAGAAAGGCAGCACACCCTTTTACAGTCACTGAATGGCAATGTCCTGCCTGACTCCAACACACAGATTTCAGAATTACCTGCCTCCCTCAATGCAATTGTCTGTCTCTCCCTCAACTCAGTTCTGTTCGTTTTCTGGCTCCCCCTCAACTACTCTTGCAACCTCATGCCTCTGCCTGCAACAATTATCTCAAACTCCTACCCGCTTCCCTTTTCAGATCTGCCAGAGCGCCAGGGGACCACACCGGTGGTGATAGTGCACAGTATAAATACTCTTTAACCTTAACATTGTCTACCATTTTGTGAAGCCTAGGCCTTTTCTCTCAGTATCTAGGAATCTCACATCTAGGTGTATTTTTATCATGGTCTACCATTTTGTAAAACCCAGGCCTTTTCTCCCATTACCTAAGACTCTCGTATCTAGGTGCGTTTTTCTCATTCTTTACCATTTTGAGAACCAGAAGGAAAAGAACTAGGAACCATACATCCCAGCGGGAAACAAGAATCCCATTACCCCTAAATTACTATCTTCACTAAGCAGAGGGCAGGGGCTGGGGTGGCCTGGCCACACATGTCCACATACCGCTAGCCCACAGAGGAAACTTGGGTAAGTAAGGACTCCACACGGGATGGGCAGTAAGGGACAAGAATCTGCTAACCCAAACATTGCCAACCCCAGGGCGGGTGATCACACCCGCATCAGCCAGGTACACATACCACTAGAGTAACAGAGGAAAACTGCCACTCCTCAACATGCCTGGCAACTAGGCAGCCCAACAACATTTTTCTAGAATCAGATATCCTTGTTGCCATCCTTGGATTGAAATCAGCACCTCCCACTGATCCTATTCTGCTGGCGCTTTTAAAGGAAAACTCTAGGGCTATTATCTCTCAAGTTAGTGCAGCTGTAAATGCCTCCTTTAGGGAGGATGTCATCCCACCCACACTTAAACACGCCTTTGTGATCCCTTTATTATAAAAACCTCACTTGATCCAGAGGTGTTAGCGAACTATCAGCCTATTTCTTTACTCCCATTTCTTATTAAATTGTTGGAAGTCCTGGATTCCCCTCTTCTTCCCACTTTCCTGGAATCCACGTCCTATTTTCAGTCTGGTTTCCGGACTGGCAGGGGAACTGAATCAGTCCTGAACTCCATGCTTGAAGACCTGGCCCGCCTGGTGGACCAGGGGGGTGTCGCGCAGTGGTTCTCTTAGATCTTTCAGCTGCATTCAACACCATTGACCATCCCACCCTGATCTCCCGCCTTTCTACTGCCGGGCTGTCTGGCAGAGTCCTGGACTGGTTGGTCTCCTTTCTGGTCGACCACTCACAATCTGTGTCTCTCCCTCCTTTTCGCTCTAGCCCAGTCTCATTATCGTGCAGTGTTCCGTAGGGGTCTGCCCTCTCGCCTATTCTTTTCAACTTGTATATTAGGCATCTTCTGGCTCTCCTTCACTCCCATGGCTTCATGTTATTATTCCTACGCCAACGACACCCAAATTCTGGTCCGTCTTGACCTTAATCATGGCAATACGGCCAGTCGATTTAGGTTGCGTCTTCAGGAGGTCGTGGAATGGATGTCATCTAACTGGCTCAAATTAAATGGCAGCAAGACGGAGGTATTGGTGATCGGTACTAAATCACCTCTCCTTTATTGGACCAATGTGTGCTGACCGGCCTCTCTTGGCCATCTCCCGGTCCCTGTGTTATCTGTGAAGAATTTGGGGGTTATTTCCTCCTCTCTTGCGATGGATGCCCAGGTTGCGGCAGTATGTAAGAGCGGTCATTTTAAGCTGTGCATACTCCGAAAGGTTCTCCCTTTTTTGCCGGAAAAATGCCGTGCTCCGGTGATAGCAGAACTCGTTTTGAGTGGTTTAGATTACTGCAACTCACTGCATCTTGCCCAGCCCCGCTATGTGATTCATCGGTTACAGCTACTGCAGAACGCCGCGGTCACAGCTACTCTTCGGCCCCCTATTGGAGCCCACATTACTCCTCTGCTGAGGCAGCTCCACTGGCTTCCGGTGGACAAGAGGATATTGTTCAAATCGCTGTGTATGTTACATCGGGCTTTCAACAGCCTTGGGCCAGAATACATTCAAGAAAAGTTCCCCCATTATGTACCAACACAATGCTTCTGCTCCCACTCTGCTTTCTTGGTCAAGGTCCTCCGGTTTAGACTGACTCGTACTGGCGGCCAGGCCTTTTCTGTGGCTGCCGCCATGGTATGCTACTCCTCTGCCATTGCGGTTGACAGATGATCACCTTACCTTTCGGTATATGCTCAAAACATCTGTGTTCTAATTTGTTATATGGTAGCTCTGTACTCATCCTAGCGCCATGGTGCCTTTGGGTGTTTTTGCGCTCTACAAATGTGTCTAACATTACAATAATTCCTTTCACGCAGGATAATCATAGATATTGAGCGCAGAAACGCAAAGAGGAACACTGGCTAACCCAAATTTAAATCCTCAACTTTCCACATATACGTCTCATACAGAAACTCACACAACCACTTCTCTGCACAGCAATCCGCATGTACTTCACTACATTGCAACAACAGACCAACACCACATAACCCAGCACAACAGCACATGGGAATTTGCACCGATGTGAAAACCACACTTAAGCGTAGCGAACTGTGCAAACCGAACTGAAGCTGCCAACAGAACATCACACCTCTCACTTTCCTATTCCCCCTATACCCTACCAACCCCCACAACTCCCCCTTTTTTCATACCCACCAGAGTGCCTGGGGACCACTCCGGTGGGGTCGATGCGTGGTACAAATACCTTTAACTTCAACATTAACATGTGAGTTGGACGTCATTGTCCGTAAGAAGCTTCTTGGGAAAGCCTTCCCTCAGACACCTTGCAACCGTAGAGTCCGCTTCACCCACTATTTCTACTTGCACTCATTTCAAATATAAATCTACTAGCACTATAACATTTCTTCCTGCATCTCTGTCCTACAATGTTTGCCAAGATATCAAGTGGCACAAACTCCCAAGGGATCCCTAGTAGTTCTAGTGCCCCAAATGGCTGCAAATAATTTCTCAATGCTTTGTTAGTACCATCACACACCGTACACCCCTTGACATGCTGTTCTATCTGGGTATCCAACCCTGACCACCAATAGTGTGCCCTCAAAATTCAAACTTCTCTTGATCTTGGTCATACCAAGGTGACCTTCATGGCGCAACTCCAGCAGCCCTTTCCTCACTTCTAAATGGTGCACAGTGTCCCGCCTTAAATAAAGACTCCACTTCAAGACTAAGCTCATCCTTAACCCGGTTTCAATAGTCCACCCTGGCCAATTATTCAACACACAGTCCTTCACCCTCGCAAGTTCCAAATACACCCTATCCGCTTATTTCCATTCCTGCTCACTAATGGTGTTATCACACAACTGAAACACTTGTTCCTCATCATACTCATCAATTTCTTTCTCTTCAGTATAATCAACCCTGTTTCCTCTGCCAGCCCTAAAGAGAAAGTCTGCCAAAACATTCTTCTTTATCAGTACATGTTCCACTACATACTGATGGCCCTGCATAGCGATGACCCACCTAACCATCTTCCAATACACTCCATCTGGCCCTCTGAACATGCACACCAACAAGTGGTTTATGATGTGAAAAACCTTGAAGGCTCTACCCCCACAGAAATGCCTTACATTTTTGTATAGCCTACATTACACACAATGGTACTCTCTCCATCACCGAGTAGCACGTTTCTGCTCCACTCAACACCCGTGCCGCAAAAAGGAACAAGTTACTTACCTGTAACTGTTGTTCTCCAGCTTGGGTCTGGCATGGATTCACATGCTAATGAATATTCCCCGTCGTCAGGCTGGGAATCCTCGGTAAAGAAAAAATCAGTATAAGTTTCGTTTCTGATCTGTCTTTCTTAGTAGTAACCAATCACTGATCTCTGGGTCATACTGCCCACAGACAAGGACTGTCCTCTCCCTAAGCCCCTGGCAGCCATCCTCAGATTTGGTAGCACGTAAAGTGGCAGTATGACCAAGTGGAGAGTAGCAGTGGGGAAGGAGGGAGGGTTTGCATGTGAATCCATGCCAGACCCATGCTGGAGAACAACAGTTACAGGTAAGTAACTTGTTCCTTCTCCAGCATGGGGTCTGACATGGATTCACATGCTCATGAATATAATAATACTTAGCAGTACACACATGCACAACCACGGGAGGTGGCAAAAGGCTCAACATTAAGCATTACATAAACTCAACATTAAGCAACTCTTACCTCCCCACCAGGCCCACCTTCAGGCGAAGAGGTTGCGCAGCACGGCTTGGCCGACTCTGGACTCCTCCCTGGAATCCCGGTCGACGCAGTAGAATCTCGTGAAGGTGTGCGTCGACCTCCACGTAGCAGCCCTGCAGATGTCCAGCAGGGGCACACCAGACAAGAACGCCGTAGTAGCAGCGATTGCTCTGGTCGAATGGGCTCTCGGACGGCCGGGCAACGGTCGCTTTGCCAACCAGTGACAGTGCATGATGCAGCCGGAGGGCCATCTGGAAACGGAAGCCTTCGAGAGAGCCTTCCGCTGGTTCACAGGTCCAAAGTTCACAAACAGCTGTGATGTCTTCCGAAAACTCTTTGTTCGGTCCACGTAGAACTTAAGCGCTCTAGCTACATCCAGCGAGTGCAAAGTGCTCTCGGCCGGCGACAAAGGCGACGGGAAGAAGACTGGTAACACCAAGGGCTCGTTAAGATGGAAGTCCGACGGCACCTTGGGCATGAAGGAGGGGTGCGTCCTCAGCACCACCCTCGTATCGTGAAAAGTCAAGTATGGGGGCTTGCAGGATAGGGCCTGAATCTCTCCCACGCGTCGTGATGGCGGCCCCATGAGCCTGGTCAGCACCACGTTGAGCTCCCACGCCGGGGCTGGAGCCTTCACCAGCGGGAACGATCAGACCAGTCCTTTCATAAATTCCTTCACCAGTCGATGGGACCACAAGGACGGCCGTCGTGTAGTTCTGGTGTATCGGGAGATCGCCGCCAGATGTATCTTGATGGACGCATGAGCTAGTCCAGCCTTGGCCAGCGACAGTAGGTATGGTAGCACTTGAGGTGCCGTAATCCGCAGAAGGTTGATTTTCTGTGCACGGAACCAGACAGAGAACCTCTTCCACTTATGTCCGTAGCACTTAAGAGTTTAGGACGCCCTGGCCTTTGCAAGAACCTCTCTGCAGTCAGCCGGGATATCGTACCCTCCAAACTCTAGTGCTGCAGGAGCCAGGCCTGCAAGTTCAGTGACTCTGGGTCGTGATGAAGAATAGTGCCTCCTTCTCTGGAAAGAAGAACTGCGTCCGTCGGCAGCTTGACCGGTGGGGACGCTGACAAGTCCAGAAGGTCCGGGAACCAGATCTGCCTCGGTCACGCCGGTGCGACGAGGATCATCTTGCACCGGGACCTCTTGAACTGGCTGATGAGTCGGAGCAGCAACGGCAATGGAGGGAACGCATATAGGAGCAGGCTGTCCCAGGGGAACGAGAAGGCATCGGCCATGCTCCTCAGCTGGGGAAACCTGCTGGCCAACCACTCGCATTTTGAGTTCATCGCCGTCGTGAACAGTCGATCTGGGGTTTGCCCCATCGCTGAAAGAGTCGATCCACTTGATCCTGGCGTAGTTCCCACTCGTGGCACGAGCGCAGCTCTCTGCTGAGTGAGTCGGCAATGGTGTTTTTTATCCCTGCCAGATGAAACGGCACCAGAAACATGCCTTGGGCAAAGGCCCAGTGCCACAGATCCTGGGCTTCCTTGGATAGAGCAGGGGATCTGGTTCCGCCCTGCTTCCGAATGTAGAACATCGTGGTGGTGTTGTCGGTGAAGATCCTCGCCACCTTGCCCTTGAGGGACGGGAGAAAGGACCTGAGGGCCCAGAACACTGCACGGAGCTCCAGGATGTTGATGTGGAGCGGCTTCTCCTCCGGGAGCCAGAGGCCTCTCGCGTGAAGATATCCGGTGTGCGCTCCCCAGCCCTCCAGGGAGGCATCCGTCGTCACCGTTACCTGGTGGGCCGGGGTCTGAAAGTCTGTCCCTGCCACCAGATGAGCGTGGGTGCCCCACCACCGGATCGCTCGTCGGAAGGTCTCCTTGAGAGGGATCCTGTCCTCGAAGCTGCCCATCGCTTGGATCCAGCAGGCGTTGAGGAACTCCTGTAGAGGGCGCATTCCGAAGCCTGCACAGGCTCATGAGATATATGCAAGAGGACATCATCCCGAGGAGGGACTTGATGGACCTCACCCTGGCCACGTCCGTGGCCAGCAGACACTGCACCTTCCCAGGATGGCCTTTGTCCTTTCCTCCGACGGCGAAGGCCAGACGCGCCACTGTATCGAGCTTGGCTCCCAGAAACAGTGTGACTTGCGAGGGACCAGGTGCGATTTCGGGAAGTTGATGGAGAACCCCAGGTCCGTGAGCAGCTGGACGGTCTTCGCTGTGTGTTCTACGGCGAGCTCCCTTGTCCCTGAACGGATGAGCCAATCGTCCAGGTAGGGGTAGACGTGGATCCCCTGCAGGCGCAGCCATGCCGCCACTGGTGCGAGGCACTTGGTGAAAACCCTGGGTGCTGACTTCAAGCCGAACGGGAGGGCCTTGAACTGGTAGTGCCGTCCTTGGACCACGAACCTGAGGAACATCAGTGTCCTTTTAGAATGGGGATGTGGGAGTATGCATCCTCCAAATCCAACGACGACAGGAAATCGCCCTCCTCCAGCTGTCCCAGCACGTGCTGGAGGGTGACCATCCGGAATTTCTGTGCCTTGATGTACTTGTTCAGTCGTCGCAGGTCCAGGATGGGCCGCCATCCTCCGGTCTTCTTTTTCACGAGGAAGTACCTTGAGTATACTCCGGAGCCCCGGGGCCTCTTCGGGACGAGCTCGATGGCAGCTTTCTTGAGCATCGCCCTTACCTACAGTAGTAGTTGAGGGACGTGGTTTTCATTCCTGGCCACGGGAGGAATGCGGGGGAACTTTTTAGAAACTCGAGGGCATGGCCCTGGGCCAGGGCATCCACCACCCAATGGTCAGTGGAGATGGACTCCCACACGCTGACGAACTTCGCCAGCCGGCCTCCCACCAGGGTGCTTCGGTGGTGGCCCGACGCCACGGTCAGTTCAGTCTTGCTTGGAGGACGCCTTGCCGCCTTGGCCTCCCTGGCGACGACGGCGGGATCCATCCAACTTGCCTCGTCCCCTATAGGTTTCTTGCGATGAGGAGCGGGCCGCCTGGCGGTACGTAGAGGAGCCACTGCCAAATCCCTTGGAGGTACCTTGCTTGCCTCCGGAGTTCCAAAAGGACGACTGTCGTTGCTGGAGAACTCCTAGGGCCTGAGCCATCTCCGTGTCCGCCTTGATGGCTTGGAGGGACTCATCCACTGTTTTCCCAAACAGGTTGTTCCCGTCGGAGGGCATGTCCAACACCTTGGTTTGTACGTCCTGGCGGAAATCCGTTGTCTTGAGCCACCCTCGCCGTCTAAGGCAAACGCTGTTGCCTAGCTGGCGGAAACCGGTGTCGGCAATGTCCGTTGCCACCGTTATGGCGTGGTCCGACGCCACCTCACCTTCCTGCAAGATCTCCAGGGCCTCCGCCCTCTTGTCATCCGGTAGGAAGTCCAACAGGGGGGCCATCCTGTACCACAATTCCCTGTCGTAGCGGGCCACGATCGCAAGGGCGTTGGCCGCCTTAATCGTTGTTGCCGCCGCCGACGAGATAACTCGTCGTCCCATCGCAACCAGATTCTTTCCTTCGCCGTCCGGCGGGGAAGTTGACGTTGAGGCCGGAGCCCCCCCCCCCCCCCGCTTTCTACTTGGCCGCCGCTTAGACGACCGAGTCAGGGGTCGGTTGCGCCCTAAGGCACAGGGGGGGCGCGTCAGGCACCCGGTACTTCTTCTCGTACCGATCCCCCTTAGCAGGCGTCATAGACGGGTTCTTTAGAAGGGCGAGTCCCTCGTCCGAGATGTCATCCAGCAGAGGCACGGCGAGGACCGTTTTCCTCTTGGCCTTGCGCCGTTGGTAAAGGGACCCCTCCTTCTTCTCTTCAGGGCAGAGCTGGAAAAGCTTGGATGCCCTGGCAATCATAGCGTGGAAGGACCCAATCTCGTCGGGTGGGGAGGCCAGAGTCAGAGGCGATGGGAGATCCGTCCCGTCGTCACCGCCGTCGTCATCATCATCATCATCATCCATGCCCGTTGTGGCCATGTCCGTTCCCGTGTCATCCCCAGGGATGGGGGACAGAGGCAAAGGTTGAGCAGGCCGAGAGGGCTGAAAAGGCAGGGCTGGATGGGTCCGTCTCCTCTTGCTTGGGGGACTTCCCTACGGGCCTCGTTATGGCTCCTCCGGCGGGCCTGGCTCCGGCTCCTCCGTTGGTGGTGGTAGGGGCAATCTCGTCCTTATCTCCGTACATAAGGATTGTATTGCCGACAAAATGGCCGCCGAGTTGTCCTGCGGCTCCGGAAGCGACGGTTGACTTGGAACCTTGCCGGCGCCGCCATCGGTCTCGTCGTCCTCTTCGTCGGGATCCTTCCTGTGGGACCGGGCCTCCTCAACGCCCGCGTCGAGGCACTCCAGCTCTTCCTCGGAGGCTGTGTCCATATCCACGATGGCCACCGCCCCCCCCCTCTCTTTTTCTGCCGGGGTCTTCACAGGGGTCGTCTCGATGTGCCTGAAAGAGGCTTCCCTCCGTGGTGGCAGGGAAACTCTTGGCCCTGAGGTCGCCTCCACTGATGTAGCCTCCACAGGCTGCGTCAGGGCCGCCGCGGCTTCCTCGATAGAGGCCTCAGCCGGGTGAATCAAGGCCTTCACCACCTTCTGTGGGCCTGTAGCCTTCACCTTGGGGGGAGGGTCACCTGCCTCGCACCCCCTTGGCTGGTTCCTTCGAGCCTGAATGGGGCCTCTCCAGAAGCTTCGCCGGGTTCTCGGCTTTCCTCTTCCCCGAGCCAGAGCGTTGGCTCGTGGTTGATGGCACCGGAGAGGATGCGCCCTGCCTGGCAGCCGAGGAGCCCGACCGTTCGGCGCTCCGGGTGCCCGCGGACTCGCGGTGCTTTGCCTTCTGTTGGGCCCCTGTCGCCGGGGCACCCTCACAGGACTTAGAAGACCCCTCGAACAACTTCTTCTCACCCGACGGGCTCTTCCCTTCCAGCCAGTTGGAGAGACGAAGATGTCGATCCTTCATGGTCCGCTCCGACATGTTCCTCGCAAAACGCACAGTCCTTCTCCACGTGCGTTTTGTCCTCATGAAGGCAGTAGAGGCATTTCGAATGCTCGTCCTCCTTGAACACATTCTGTAGCTGGCATCCAGGACAAACCCTGAACAGCTTTCCGGGCGTCGAGGTTCCTTTCTCGTGGGCCATGTCCGGGTATGCCTCAGAAACTTCTGGACTCCTCCAAGAAGCGTAACTCGACGAAAACTTCACCCTTGAGGGGTGTAGAAAAACTGAAACTGGTCCCCGTTGATCGGATGGAGAAACGGTGGAGCTTCAGGCTCTGTTTTACCGAAAAATGAGAAAATCTCTTTGAAAAAAACGCGAAAAACGCAGCAAGCTCAAGAGCTAAAGCACGAGGACTCCCAACACTTGAATGTGCGGTAAAAATCTGAGGATGGCTGCCAGGGGAGGGGTTTTGGGAGAGGACAGTGTTTGGCTGTGGGCAGTATGACCCAGAGATCAGTGATTGGTTACTACCAAGAAAAACAGATCAGAAACGAAACTGATACTGATTTTTTTCTTTACCGAGGATTCCCAGCCTGACGATGGGGAATATTCATGAGCATGTGAATCCATGCCAGACCCCATGCTGGAGAACCACAACTCTCTCAAAGCCACATTGCCTTTAAGAAGTACTGCATGCTACCCAGTATCACTAGCATATGTCTTGGTGTAGGTTTCACAGTTTGTGTCAAAATTACCCAACGCAGGATCACTTGCTTACTGCACTCCTAACTTTATCAAACTCTCCGACATTCTTCAGACCAGTGGAATGCAACTCCCTCCTTAAATAATATTATATTTGCACAACAATCCGCAAAACGACAAACAAGTTTTGCATAGCACTCTACCATCCCTAAAAATAACACAACACCTTGTTGATCCTTTGGTGGTTCCAACTTCATGATGGCAGATACTAGTTTCTTCTTCGGTTCAATCCCCTCCTCACTAAATCCTTGTCCTAAATAACCTATCACTTCTACTCTCAACCTGCGCTCCTGTTTGTGAAGGCCGAAGTCGACACTGCTGAGAACATATATCACTTTAGCAAGTCTTTGGGTAGTGTTCCTCAATGTTGTTCCCTCTCATTAACATGTCATCCTGAAAATATAAGACTCACTGAATATATTTCAATGTACTGTGCATTACTCTTTGGAAGGTCGAAGTCGCTGACACAAACCCAAATATGAGTAATGAAGGTGGTAAAAACCCTGGAATCCGGATGAAGATTGACCTGGTGATACACAGAAGCCAAGATGCTGAACACCTTCGCTTCTGCAGCCATACTAACCAACTCACCTATTTTGGAAGTGGAAACTTACCCACAACCACACATCTGTTCACTCTGCTAAGGTCTACACATAGCCTCCCCTGACCATTTGCCCTCCTCACAACCACCACTGGCGTCACCCATTCAGATGTCTCCACGACTTCTATTACACCTTATTTTTCAAATTTCTTAGTTTTTGCAGCTACTTCCTCTCTTAAGGCTATGGGCACTGTGATGAATCCTATGGAGACCTCACAAAAACCCTACCTAAAGTCTCCACTCAGGTGGCCAAGGAAAGGCATATGCTTCCTGATCCTGGGGGCGGTGTTAGCCGGTAGAATCACATGAGAGGAGAAGGGCCCAAGGCAAACAGGAGGACGTCATGGGATTTCACCAGGTACTTGTCTACCTCGACGAAGGGAATATCATTAATAACAGTATGCATAATGGCATGTTGTCAAAGAGAACGAGTACTACCTAAAGTTAACTAACAGTGTGAGTGAAGACAATTACAACCGGTCATATATTCATGATGAGAAAAGCTCTTACAAAATTGATAACACTCCCAGAAATAGTAGTCCGTTTGAGTCCCAGGAAAAGCATGCAGAGAGATCTTTAAACATTACCAATCAAACAGGAAAACTCTATAAAATCATTTCTTTTTCCTTTTTTCCTTGTGATACTCCTTTGAGGAATATGCTTAAGGAAAAAAGGGAATTTGGTAGGGAAAATATTGAGAAAACTGACTTGTGTTATGGCCTTCGAGTTCCAGATTTCCCAGAGTACTGAGACGAAAAATAGAGGGCTGCAGAGGCACAAGCTTGCAGAGTCTACCCATTAAGGTTAATGACCCACACCGGAGGATGGCTGAGAGGCATAAAATGCTCCCTCCAGTGCAGGTCAAGTGACCAAGGTGGAAGAAGGCGAGGCAGTCGAAGCAGCAGGCGTTGAAAAATCTATTTTCAGTTAAAAATCACAAGTAAGTACACTACTAAACATGTACATGTACAGGTACATACACTACCAAACATACATCAACATAAATACAGTCAATCCTGGAGTGCTCTGGCTACAGAGCTCCAACAATTTACTTTTCACAAAATTAGATCAGTTTGGTAGAACACCAATATATACTAAAGCAAGTGAAGACAAAGGTAAGTATACACATCAATTGGAGAACAGCAAGTAATTCAAAGACAGAAAAATACAATACACCCCTTACAAGAATAAGGCCCTATACTTAAAAAAGGTCATTCCGCTTGTTAAAGGAGATGGGGTCTAGTTCTCTAAAAGCAACAAGTCCCACAATTAACCCTTTGCAGGTAGTTAGGATTTATTCTAAGAAGGTTGAACAAATGTTAGCAAAGCAAAATGTAGGTGGAAATGTCTCAATTAGTGAAGAACAAAGCAAGCAATGTTCCTAGGAGGTTCTCTCCAAATCCCACCACCACGGGTCAGCAGAGTTCTATGTCCAAAATCAGGACACTGACCGAAGCAGCAAGATAGCGCAGGGGGGGGTGGGGTGGAACCTCAGTCGATAGGGTGGTCCAGAGACGCGTCCAATGGCTTCCACCGACTGGATACGCTAGCAGGGTCTGAGACCGGTTCAGGATCAAAGTAGCAGAGCTTCACTGAGACAGTTGCTGAAGGCAATGCTGGGTGACAGCAACAGCGATCCTCAGGTCTTAAATCAGGATTCTCCCAAAGGGGTTTTGGCTTAAATGATGATCAGAAGGATGGCTGTAGGCATCTTCCCTTTATCCTAAATTTGAGCTGGAGTCTCCCCAGAGCCCAGCAATGGTAACACACACTCATGCCATCACACCTGTCCAGCAACAGACACTTTGACCAGGATGTGGACTGGAACCAGATAGACCCAGCTCCCAAATCCTGCCTCGAATGTGTTTTACTACCAGTTTGCCGCAGAAAGGGCTTACCATATATGGCATATCTGGCCCGAGTGAGCAGAAGGCGGCTTAAGTACAAAAAGAACAAGGCAAAATCTGGTGGCACAGCAGTTTTTGAGCATATGGTACAGGGAGGTCCAGAAACGCACACACATCGGTTTGGGTTGTAGATTCCTGGGAGGAGAGTGTTTAGTGACATTTCCATACTCTATCTTGGTCTGCTGCTTTTTCCTCTGTGGCCTGTGTCTATCGTCCAACCTCTGGAACACTTCTCTCAATTTCCTGTGGCATTCCCTGAAGGTCACAGGAGATCCCATTGCAGAATACGCACCAGTGGGGTCAAACAGACTTCCCTCCTTTAACCCCTTAACTGCCGAAGGTTTTCCCTCACAGGGCCGAGCCCTTTTTTGGACATTCCGGTATGTTAGTCTTCAATCCCTTGTAACTTTTTTCTTACAAGTGATGTCTTGGCCAGATTGGCAACCTTTTCTTCCCACATCTAGGCAGTCAGAATGCCATGAAGGATTTGTGGTTTGATGTAGTGGGGTGTGAGAAAAACAAAAAAGTGACATTTAGTGTTTTTTCTGAAAATGCCAATATAATGATGTAAAAAGATCCGTGTTTTTTTTTCTTGTTATAGCTATTCGCCATTTTCCAAGCTTTCAAAAACAGGTTCAGCAGAAACAAAAACAAATATGTTTCATAAGTGTACCTTCAGTTTTGAAAGGTAGGCGATTTTTCCCTTTTCTTTTTTTTTTTTTTAATAGGACATGCTTGCACGGAATGGAACAGTAGGGTAGGAAAGTTGAATGGGAACACAAAGGTATACATTTCTGAAGAGTAGATAAAATTCCAAGTTCCAGAAGGGGTCATTTGCGAGCTATTTACCAATAATTTGCCAAAGATTGCAATAATTACTGAAAAAAGGTGTGCTGGATATATTTGCACTTATAAGGTAATGGCTTCCATGAATATTCAGAAAACCAATGCGCCACTAAATTTCCCCCACCCCTGACTCTTCTAGTTAGAATATCACTCATTTTTTCTAATGTTTCACAAAACAAGCAATACCACAAGCCAAAAACCAAGCAATGGTACACATTATTTTAATGCCGACTGCCTAAAGTGACCTACATAGCATTTGAAAATAATGCAAACCAATGGAGAGGAAGAATGCCAAGAATACATTTTTTGAAAGAACACAAGCTGCCCTTTTGAAGGATAGGTGACTTGCGCAGGGCACTAAAGTGTGCAGTACCTAAAGCAGCAACTGAATGTAGGGCACATTTGGGAAATGAAAGGGTTGTGTCACAAAGCACAGTAGGAAATGTATGAAAACGTTATCACAACCAACAGAAGAAGAAAAAAAGAAAAGAAAAAAAAAACATGTGTTCCGATAAAAATGGTATGTGTGGGTGCATTGTGTCTGGCCTACAAGGAAATGGCTAAACCACGGGTACGGCAAACGCTCTGAAGTGTGAATTGGGCTTTGTGGGCAGCCCATAGATTTAGGGCTCGGGCATTACTCCCACAAAAGAAAACAAGGAACCACATACATTTTCGAATAAGACATGTGGGAATTCAAAATATACCCATTGTGCGTTGTTGGCGCAGTAATTTCCTACTCAGAATGTATGGCTATTGCAAAACAATGGAAAAAATACATGATTTTGAAATATTTGCTACTGGGAAAACACTGAAAAGCTCAGCAAACACTGCATGACCTACCTTCTCACGTTGCCACGAATGACATGATAAAAATGGTACCTCATGTGTGGGTCCACTGGCCTGGGCTGAAAAGAAAGGGCCAAACTGCCAGCATGGAAATACTCTGTGAAGAGTATATTTGAGCGTTCAGCAAGCACATGCATTGAGGGCTCTGGCATTACAACCGCAAAAGGAAAGATGTGAACACCGTGCAGTTTTGAAAAGGACAATAACTCAAGGGAATACAAACATCTAGCTTTTGTTGATGGCAGAAAAATGTTTACCCAGAATGCAAGTCAAATAGGAAAAGTTGGGAAAATACTATATTTTGATGCATTAGTCATTCGAAAACCACTGAAACTAACAGGGAACAACATAATTTTCACCTGGCCACATTCCCACAGGTGTCACGTTGAAAACAGTACCTCACATGTGTGGGTACACTGACCTGGGTGCAAAGAAAAATGGCTAAACCACTAGTACACCATAGGTCATGGGAAGACCAAATCCATATTGTATTTGGCCTTGTGGTCAATGAACAGATTTGGGCCTGGTGGGGGCATAGGGGAGGGGTCACATCCACCAAGCAGGGAAACCAGGGAACCACATGCATATCTAAAAAGAAGACAGTGGGAATCCAAAGAGGTCTCACTTGTATGCATTGCGCTAGAATCTTACACAGAATGCACTGCAAAGTTGTAAATGTGACAAAATAATACACCAGTTTCACAAATTTCCCACTGGGAAATGACCGACACGCTCGCAAAACACCACATGTCCCACCTTCCCACATTCACACAGATGTCCCAACGAAACAAAGACCTTGCATGCGTGGGTGCACTTAGCTGTGCGGAAAAGAAAAGCGTAAACCATTGGTACATCAACTTAAAACATAAGATTCATCCTGCCCCAGAGATATGTGCCTCGAGTGTCACAGCCACCAAGAAAACCAAGAAACCCCCTGCATTTCTGCTCAGTTTCACACATTTCCCACTGGGAAATTACCAAAACGCTTCCAAAACACGACATGTCCTACCTTCCCACGTTCAGACAGATGTCCCAACAAAAACCTGACCTCACATGCGGAAAAGAAAAATAATCGACTGTCCCCAAGCCCAGCGGCGTTCCCGGGGAGCCCAGCGGCGTTCCCGAACAGGGTCCCCATCCCTCCTCGGGGCAAAAACCTGTAACACCACTCGGCCATAGCTCCAGGACGGCCGGGGGTGCTGCCCCCAGCCTTGGGCGCCCATCACCTATGTGGGTCAACCATTCCCAAGCTCAGCAGTGGTCCCTGGGAGCTGTGGCGGGGTCCTCATAACTCACCAGAGGGGAAAAGATGCAATGCGACCCAGCGAGAGCTCCAGGGCAGCCATATCAATTTGTACTCTTCTCTAGGTGCAGATTGGCAGGTTTTGCTGCCGATCTGCCCCCAGGGAGGGCAAAAATTGCATGCCCCATCCCTCTTCGGTCGAGAGGGGGAAGAGGGCCATTTATCTGCCAAGTGGCCCCCTTCCCTAAAAGGAATCCCTGTATCACTTCCAATAACGTCAGCGCACATAACATGCGCTGATGTCTATCATGTCAGGATCCCAAACCCCAGGTACGGAAAGGGAAGTCTTCCCCTTGATAGCCTGGGGTTCTGGGAGACAATTGCATCTTAGGGTGGGGGGCAGCAATACACCCCCCCCAAAGGTAAGTAATCAAAAGGACGAAGTATCTTTTCCTCCGCACAGAAAGGGTTCAAGGGGAGGACTCCAAGTTCCCCCTTCCATTCCTATGGAGCTGAGAACTTACACTAAAGAGTTGACTTTGGGGTAGTTGCCTGCCCCAGAAATGTTTCCAGGATTCCCCTAAAGGTTTAGTGAGCTCTGGGCCAAACTGTTTCATTTTTGCGCTTACCTGATTTTAGATACATTTTTAAAATCATGCCCTGCACTTCTATTATGATGAATGTACTTATGTCCTAGGTGCTGGCTACCGGGTCTAGGGCCTTCCACATATACTAAGGTTGGTTGAGTCTTTAGGACATTTCACATTATTGTGCAGGCCCACATGGGACTGGTTTGCTAGGTTTCACGGTTCCCTGGTTCTCGCCACCCCTGGGTTTTTTTAATGTTGGTTGCTGACCTATGGTAGATGGCCTACATATAGACATTGGGATTAGGAGAGGTGAATATGAATGACTTTTTATAATTTGCTTGGAATCTTTTTAATACTGCATCTTATTACTGGAGTACTTTTAATGTGTGAGACTTTAGTAAAGTATATGTTTTTCAGTATATCAGTGTGGTGTATTTTCTATAAGTGGACTTTGTCACCCTACTAACCTTACTTGAGAGTTAAGCCTTGTCGCTCTGTCCATGAGCACTTTTTGATGGACTTTTTTTTTTAATCAGACCTACTTTGGAAACCTTTTTCAACCCTTTCGGTTGTATCTTTTGGGAGTTATGCTTTCCTCCAACTTTTAAGGCATCTGCAATTTATTATTGCAGCACACAGACTTTCTGTGCAGTGTTGCTGGGAGCTCTTTGTACTGCCCTTTTTATTTTCCTTGTGATAACTACCATTTCCAAGAATAGAGGGATACTTTGAATCCAATTTAATCTTATGTGGAGTGCTGCAGGGATATGATATAGGTCATTTATAACACGCCTGAACACAAGTGTTTCTAGGCGCGACAAGGGAGGGAAAACAGAGGGAGGACAAGACAAACAATCTTACTAGGCCATGTGTCATTCAGATCCTACAAGTTCGATAATGCAAAGTTCTGGGGGAAAGGAAAGAGGGAAGTGCCAGGGAGATTGAGGTGGAAGTTGCAATCCGGGCAGCATTTCTCTGAGTAAGTGCAGCCAGGGCTGCACGGCTCTGCGGAAGTGCAGGGAGGCAGGGGACTGTAGCAGTAACAGTTACAGGCCCGAAGTGCACGGGAGGCAGTGCAGGGGGGGGGGACTGATCATGGAGGAGCCCGGTACCCAGTCAGACTCTGAGGGTACAAAGCAACCAGTCAGTGCAGCAGGCAGGTAGGTCAGCGGGGGGGGGGGGGCGAGAGAGGGAGAAAGCAGAGGAGAAAAGGAAGGTCTTGAGCTGCTTCTGGAAATTCTGGTGGTCCGGCTCAGGTTTGAGAGGGGCAGGGAGGTCATTACAGAGGGAGGCACCTGCAGATGAGAGGGATCGACCCACCACCCTCTGCCTGTAGAAGTGTCTGACCATCAGAGTTTTAGGTAGCTGAGCGAAGGAAGGTATTTTGGAAGAGAGAGTTTGATGTAGTGCAAGCCCTGGCCCCAGAAAGTCTTGGAGACAATGCAGAGGGTCTGGAACTTGATCCTTGCAACCACGGGAGCCATTGGAGAGATTTCAGGGCTGGAGATACAGTCCCTGGGCTTGAGGCCAATGATAAATCTTGCAGTCCTGTTCTGGATTAGTTGCAGAGTCGGAGAGTAGAGAGCAGATTGAGAAAGAGGCTGTTGCAGCAGTCCAGCCAAATTGCTAAATGCAGCCAGACCCTTCCTATTTCAACAAAACTGCCTTACCATTGCAAGAGCAGTAATTGGACCAAGATTGGACTATTGCAAATGCCCTCTTTGTAGGGACTTCGGGCAAAAATAATCGCCAAACTCCAAATGGTTCAAAATAATGCCCTGAGGGCTGCCACCGGTATCTCTAAAAGGGACCACATCTCTGAGGTCAGAAGGCAGGTTCATTGGCTCCCCGTTGAGACGAATATCTTTAAAACCCTCGCACTCACGCATAAGTGCGTCCACTATCAGGCACCCGCCTACTTAGTCCAAAGAATAGATATGCCAACCTCAGACAGACCCACTACACTGGCCTACACCAACAGGATTTCCATTCTTAGGACCCGGAGAGTTCGTGCTGGAGGTACTAGCTTCCCCTCTATGGCCGCTTCACACTGGAACTCTCTTTCCCGCTCACATTAGGAAGATCAACTCGCACATTGCCTTCCGCAAAGCAATAAAAACCATGTTATTTGTCTGACTTGTGCACTCCGTTCACTACTGTCATGCATCCCGCCGTATGTTGTCAGATGTTGACACTTAGCTTTAATGTTGCAAAAATGTTACCACCCAAGCATGTATCTGTAATTAGGTAAGAAACGTTAATGTTGGGCTACCTTCAATGTAACCCTGAACCAAGCCTACTTATCACATGCTATAGCGCCTCAATGCCTTTGGGAATTAATGCGCTCTACAAATTCAAAAATAAAAAGAGAGAACCAGGACTCTGGGAGCAGTGAGCTTCTGGGGGAAAGCGAGAAAAGGACAAATACCTCTGAGGAGGTGCAGCTGGTAGTGGGCCCACTTGTCAGGGTCTGATGTGAGGAGAGAAGGAGAGAGTCGAAGAGGACACCAAGCTTTTTTGCCTCACAGGAAGGCGAAGGAAAACGGCCCAAGGAGGACGGCCAGAGCAAGAGGGAAAGCGGGAGCAGGGGTCCAAATGAGAAGGATCTCAGTCTTACTGGCATTAAGGCAGAGATTGTTTGAGGTGCACCAATCCTGAATCGTGGATAGACAGTCAGGAATGAGCAAGAGAGGAGGAGGCTGAGAGGAGGCTGAGGGGAGCCTGAAAGAAAGCGGAGTGTCATATGCATAACACTGAAAGATAGAAGAGAAGGTAGAGATCAGGTCGGCCAAAGGGGCCGCGTAGACATTGAAGAGCCAGGGTGAGAGGATAGAGCCCTGGAGAACACCACATGTGAAGAGCGGTGGTGCAGAGAAAAGACCCAAGTTGGACCTGGGAGTGTCGGTCCAGGAGGAAGGAGCCAAACAACCCAGCCAAGGCCTGATCTGTGATGCCCAGGTTCTCACAGAGTCGATTTATCAGGGTGGTGTGAATGACCATGTCAAAAGCAGAGAAAAGGTCAAGGAGGAGGATATAAGGAAGGCTTGAGTCAAGATTAGACAGCAGATCTTCACAGGTGTTCAGGAGAGCAGTTTCCGTGCCTCTGGCTGCTCTAAAGCAGACTGATCGTCGTGGAGACAACAAACAGATTCAGTGTGGAGGGTAAGCTGGGAGATGGGCAGCTTTTCCAGGAGTTTGGCCTGGAAAGAAGTTACAGAGATCAGGCGATAGTTTGCCTGACAGGTAGGATCGGCTGAAGGCTTTTTAAGGAGGGGGTGCACAAGGGAGTGCTTGAGGGGAGAGGGGAAAGATCCAGTGGCGAAGGAGTGATTGCAGAAATCAGCCAAGGCTCGAGCGAGGGTATCAATGTGGTCCTTGATGGTTCTGGAGGAGCAGGGGAGCACCTGTTTGGACAACACTTTCATAGATCGGACTTGTAAAGGAATGACTATCCCATCCCCCTCAAACTGAATGTAGTGGCGATAGACCCCTTCCCCCTCAAACCAAACGTAGATATAACTTGGTGGGGAGGATCATATACTCTAAATAGTGTAAACATTTGAATTATAGTGCTTTATAGGACAGCGTTTTAAGGGATGATTTAGTTATGGAGTAAGAATAATAAACAGAGAATGTGTCAGGAAGGAAATGTTATGATATATTATCAAAGAATCTAAATCCAAATTAGCGCAGGTCCCAAGTTTTAGGCAAATTTAGGAAGGTCAGGCATTTCATAATGAGGGCAGCCATTTTGTTGAGCAGACAAAATGGTTGCTTTGTGCTAACTCACTCTGACCTCACTGGACAGTTCTTTAAGAATAGTTCATCCAGGAGACAAGGGAGGGGGCAAGGAGTGAGCAGAACTGGTTTAGACTAGGCCCGAGTGGCAGATGGGTCAGCCGAGGAGCAGATAGGCCAGCGAATCACACAGTAGAAACAGGAACAGCTCATTGATCATGCCATACGAGTTAACGAATAATAGATAGGAAGGGGTTGTCTTTGTGACTAAACCATTGGCTCACCTCCCTAGAACTGTATACAAGGCTGGGTGAGCTTAGCAATTTGAGTAGAGTTCCACAGATGTCCCTGAAGTATGATGTGTACTGCCTGCTGGAAGAAAATAAAAACCGGATGACTTCTGAAACTTGCCTCAGTCTCCTGCTTGGCCCAGAGTCTCCTCTTGACCCCCAAGGGATGCCAAGGCCCACACAATGGGGATGGTCAGAACCTCATGAACACTTGGCGAGCAATTTGCCAGGAGGCTTAGGATGATGAACTCCCATCCATCTTCAAGCCCAAAGAATCCGGACATCTTCATAAGAGGTAATCCAAGCTATCATGCCCGACATGGTGAGGGCAAAACTGCAGTTGCTAGCCCTCCAGTAGAAGAGCGAAGACTTGGAGGCCTGATAGCATGGCAGTAGGCCTTGGCGCTAGGCCAATGAAGAAAAATTATTTCAGAGTCCTTTTTTTGGAAAAGTTCCAAGAAAATTAAAATTGAGTGAAAATTTGAGGGTCTTCAAAAAAATGTTTTATTAGTTCTTTAAAAAATTCATGTTAGGGAGAAGAATTTTAGAAAAAAACATTTTTTTCAATTTTTTAAGAAAAAACGAGTCACTTGGAGAGAACTCTTAAAAAAATGTATTTTTTGAGGAAATGTTTTAACGGATTTCAGAAACAACTTTAGTCACTCACGGGGAACCCCTCTAAGAAAAATATTTTGAGATTATTTGTTGACGGTCTTTTCAGACACAAGATTTGCCACTTGTAGGGAACCTCCCTAAGATTTATTTTTTTGGGAAATGTAATATTTTTTTTAAGTAAATTATAAGTAGTTTAGAAAAGGTAACACAAAATGGGAATTAACTGAAGACGTTAATCGTCAAGGAGTTATTGAAACACTTACCTTGAGTGTTGCCGAGCAAGTAAGAGACATTGTGAGATAGGCCACGACGAGAGAATACGGCCTGTGCCTAAACTTTAAAGAGTGTTAGCAGAAACCTTAATTCATAGCCCCTAAGTGGGACATATAGGAGACGGGAAGGGTTAAAGACGGTCGTAAAGGAATTGGTTTACGTTCCAATCAGAGCAATTTTGTGTCATGGAAGGGAGGCCATAAGAGATTTATGTAACTGGTTGAGTTTGTCTGTTTTATGTGATTATGTTATGTATTTGTGTGTTTTTAAGTCTATGTCACATGTGTGCACTGTACATTTTGTTTATGATTAAAGACAAGAGAATGCATTTTTAGTTGATTTTAAAAAATTGGCATTAAGCTGCAAATTAAAAGTGATTAAATAGGAACAAAAATGAGATCAGCATATATTAGAGACCAAAGTAAACAGATTTGCGTTGTTTTTATGTTGATAAAAACAAAACTTAGTGAAATAAATGAAAAAAACTTGTAAGAAACTGCCTCCCTTTAAGCCTCTATAGAAATCTAAGTCCAGCAACTCTGGAGTTAATTCCAACATTTGCTAAAACTAGACAAGGCAATTTATGATTATGCATACCGTATGACAAAAAAACGCATTCATTTTGATAAGACATGAGTGAAAAATAAAACAGTCAGGTTTACCCTTTTTTCTGAATTGCGACATTGCAGTGCAGAGAAGTGCAATTAGGTTAAGCAGCTCCTGTGTAAAGCAATTACTGTTGGAAAATGCGTAGATACTTAAGCCCTGCGGTAGAAAATCGCAAGCAGAAAGAAGATTAAATCCCTTATATTAATGAGGTCAGACCCTTTAGGAAGCTGATAGGCGTTGTACGGTATGGAATCGCATTAGATTTATAAGGATTCTTGAACAGGGAAAAAGGTTAGCTAGAAGTGCGTAGTTGGCAGAGTTCCAAGACAGCTGCGGGCTGCTGAGGAATGGGGAAATGTTGTAATGACCTTCGCAGTGAAGATAAGGTGATTCATGATCGCAGTGGACAGTCTGAGATGGAATATGGTTCATAATTGCGTCTGCGGCACTAATGTAGAAATAAATGTCAGAAAGGGTTTTGGTTTAAGATGGAGCAAGCACATTTTTTTAATGGACTGAGATGTTGAAAACCTTGATGATAAAAAAAAAAAATTAGAAAGCTGAAGAGTTTGGCTTGCTTTGTATTGATGGAGCATTGGTGTAGAAAATATATGGGCTGAGAAGTGGTTTTTGATTATGTTAAAAGCGAGCTAACAATGGATGTTTTGAAATGGTATAGGGTTTTTATATGCGCCATGATTGAGAATAAGTGCATTATAAAAGCATGAAGTGTGGAAGCATGCAAGAAAAACAGTGTATTAAATATATTTGCAGAAAAGCCAATGGGGAAGGCATAGCAAATATTTATTGAAAAGAAAGCATTTACATGAGAAAGTATGCAACAGATGCATAAAAATTACAAGCATCTATGAAGATGCACTGACATAATAAAGGACACACAAATCACACACACACACACAGATACATATCTGAAAGTGCACATAATATGTGAGAGTAATTAATCTATGCACCATGGGCAATGCACATTTGTAAGCATACAATAACGAATACAAATTGGAAGTTGACAGACAATAGTTAAATCCCTTTATAAAAAATAAATAAAAAAAATAAAAAGAAAGGAGAAAGGTCAGGTTATATGCATCTGCATCTCGGGCGTCAGAATCAATGGCATAGTGAGAACAATTTAAAAAGGCAACCTCATGGTGCGTGCGGGGAAGTTGCCACCTCATGGGAGCAAAATTGAGATCATTGCCATTGTAAAAGGCGGTGCAGAGCCATTGCCCTCGCTATGGACAGACAATGAAAAATGAGAACAAGTTTGGGGCTTCACAGTTTCTCTTGCTAAGAGAAAGGTCAAGCCAGATCACGGTATGTACCTTAACCCCAGATGGGTAAGGGTAAATTAAGGTGCAAACTCCTGAGTTTTGCTTTCTAGCTCTGAGAAGCGGATACATGTACTAGAAAAAGTGTCAGGAAGAGGCATATTAGCTACAGAAGACAGTAAAAGTCTTCTAGCTGTAATTTTGGGGACAAAAGCTGATGAGTTGGTCAAAGGTAAGAGATTTAAGCATTACAGCTCATAATGGAGCACTGCTTAAACAATTAAAGGGCGGTAATCTGGCTGTATCCAGACATGCCAGATGGGAGAGCTATCAAAATGCCAGAAGCTGTCAGAGCTCGTGCTGATGCAGCTTAAGGAATTAGTGGACTTGGAAGTAAGGCCATGATTAGAAAAACAGTTGGCCATTGTGTATTAATGCAGGCTTCTGCCAGAAAAGAATCGCAAGAAAAATAATGCAGGGAAAGTGAGGAAAAGTTAAATAAGTGCAGAAATATTGTTGAAATACACCATTGAAAGGGCAATGTGAATAGTCGAGCCAGATTAGGATCACAGTAGGCAACATGCATACCGCAGATGGATAACAAAAGGCAGCTTGATCAAGGTAATAATGGATCGGTACTATAAGGGGGGGAGGCTTCTAGGGTAGAGGTGTCCAAAATAGTTAGGGAAATTCTCAGAGTAACCCGGGTTGCTTTCAATATATGCAGAACGACAATCAAAATCTGCAGGATGGGCAGGTAAGGAGATCTCCTCCTATGTATTGCAAATGAGGTATGTTAAGAACATTTTGCAAACATGTGTAAAAGCTAAGAATTTGTTCAGAATGGAGAATTCTCGAGAAGAGACAGCACGCCCCCTAATTTACAGCTTATATATCAAGGAGGGCCTTTTGGTGAGTGAGAGAAGAAATACTAAAACTCCAGTTCAAGGACGTTCAAACAGTACTGAGGAAATGTCCCTTTTGCCTTATGCAAATGGCACTGATATAATGAATGTGCACATACAGAGACTCATATTAGGGTGGGCTACGTGCGCACTACAGGGGGATCCTTGGACCAAGTAATAAGGGGTCACTCCCCTTGTGACTAAAGATGACAGCCGTTGAGTATGCCATTATGAGGGATGACAGTACGGTGATAAGATGATTTTGTGACGTAAAGTATTGAACATGTAGGGAGTTTTCTGTGTAGATAAATCTAAGGGTATGTCGGTGTCTCCAAGGGCTACTGGGAATCAAATAGAGAAAAGAGAATTCTGCCGTGGGTGCAGCGAAAAGCACTAGCAGAAACTGAGCAAGCTCATGGTTGTTTGCATTTGGAGAATTATGATAAACCCTCGAGGGTAAGGGAAGAGATAGTGGCAGCGGGGGAGATTCTCTTTTCCGACGGTTCATTAAGAATAAATCAGGGTAATGGATTTAGAGATACAGGTGCCGCTAGGGTAAAGCGCACGACTAATGGTGAGGTTTGAGGTATTGACAAAATATATTCCTACCGTCTTGCTTTTCATCATAGTCTGCTGAATTAATGGCGCGGATTGTCATGCCAGAGAAATCTAGCAGACCTGGTAGTAATGGTGTACAGTGACCCCATCTATGTGACGTCTACAGTATGCGCAGAACTAGCATGTTGGGAAAGGAGGGGTGACATCCGAGTGGGCGGCACTCCTGTGCAGCATGCAGCATTATTGAAGTAGTCATTACAGTATGGCGATAGAATAGCTACGCTGGATTGAGTATGTCAATAAAAAAGAAGAACCACGCCGCAATGTGTGCGAGGAACGGTTAGGTGTGAATAACGAAGAACACGTTGCATAAGTAAAGTGCATCGTATTTAAAATGAACTCACTGCAGAAGTTAAGTACAAATAAGTCCACCTGCAGATTCAGCAATATGCAAACACAGAATACATAAAGACACATAGGAATAAAAGGTGTTGGCATAAGAAGAAGAAATGCCTTCACAAAAACAGAGGAATGCATGCGTTCACAGTAGGACAGCCTCATATGGTGACCTGATGCGTTCAGAATTGTTAGTGGCACTAGATTTGACAGGTGCAAAGAATTAATATGGCAAAAAGAGAACAATTTTTGGTCTAGTGGTAGGCATTCGGACTGTTCTTCTATGCAGCAAAGACAGAAAGGTGTGAATGAATATTAGAAGATTGAAGGTTTTTTTAAGACTATAAATGTAGTCTTTGTCTAGTGAGAAATGTACAGTCTCTGGAAGAGAGTGTACACATTTTTGGTGTAGTTGCAACAGGCACCCGCCAGTGGTTGAGGAAAGGATTGGATGACAAAGCATGAGCATGATGATGATGTTTAGGGCATCAAAGAAAAGCTTGTTGTGTTTTGTTTTATTTTGAGAAATGCACCATTTGAATATGGGTATATTTATAGGGGCATGAACAAGGCAGAAGGCTAATGAGACTGTTTTTTGTAGAGACTAAAGGTTTTTATTGTTGTGGCAAAAGCGCAGTATTATAGATAACTGTGTAACCGAGTGTAAAGGTGGTGAGAGTATATGATGAATTCAGTCTCAGACCACGGATATTTATGATATGATAGTTTATTTATATAGCGCCTATACACAATGTGTTTCAAAGCGCTTCAAGGCAAGGGAAAATACAATGACATTCTTACAGGCCATGAACAGTAAGGATGTGAAATTAACTATCGTACTCGGCCTGACGACTTTTCAGATAGTGCAAGAGCCAAGACATAGATAAGGGAGGGGGAGAATGGGGAAGAAATGGAAGCAGACAGGCGACTACCGCACTAGACCCGACGACATTTCTGGTAGAGCCGGAGAAAACAAGAGGTGAGGGAGAGGGGTGCAGAAAGGTAGGGGAGGAACAAAACAAGCGACTATCATTCTAGGCCTGAAAACATTTCAGATAGTGCTGGAGGGGTGACGGGGAGGAAAAAACCAGTAAGGGGAGGAGGGAGGAGACCTACAAAGTTGCTATCATACTTGGTCAAGGGACAATTCTGATAGAGTAAGTGCATCGAAGAAAGTAAGGGGACGATATAGGAAAAGGGAGAAGGGAAAGAAGGAGAGCACAGAGAGTTAGCTGTCAAAAGAGTGGAGAAGCAAGAGGGGAGTATGAATACAATTGCAGAAGTCAGTAGTAACACAATTTTGCAAGCCAGGATACAAGATGAAGATGGGAACAGCATGATTCAGGGCCACCATGAGTACAAGATGCAAAGGAAGTCAAGCATGAGAGTTGAGAAAGGGTTACGCACCGTGAAAGAATGAAGTCCATAAAAGTCAAATCCAGCATTGGCCACAAGACGGTGATGGTGAAACCAGAATTTTTCAGGACAGACTCCTGCAGAAGTAGGCTTGGTGGGGGAGCAGGATAGAAGAATCAAGCAAAACAGGCAACACCTGTGTGCGAGAATGGTGGGGGCACAAGGGAACATCACGGGGGGACCAGATGGGGTGGTGATTGCCTGTGGGGACAGAGGGAGTAACACATGTTGGTGCATGCTTACCTGCTGTCTGAGCAGAGGGTTGGGCCCTAGGTCCTCCTGGTCCAAACAGGTCCAAACAAGTCCAAACAGGTCCAAACAAGTCCAAACAGGTCCAAACAGGAATTGCCCTTTCTTTTGTCTGCCTTCAGACGAACCTTCAGGTCATGGTGAAAAAGAGCAGCAAGCAGGAAGGCACAAGGTGGGCGGGGCTTGCTAAGTGGTGAAAAAGAGCGGCAGGCAGGAAGACAGCAGGTGGGCGGGGCTTAGGCCAGGTGATCTAGATCCACTTGCACCTGCTCCCCATCTGCAAAGGCAAAGAGGCTGAAGGGCTCCTTAAGTAGGGAAAAAGAGCAGCAAGCAGGGAAGGCACCAGGTGGGCAGGGTTTAGGCCAAGTGACCTAGATCCACTTGCACCTGCACTATGAGAAAAGACGGGGGACAGATGACCTCCATGAAATTAGAGACATCCATAAAGTAAGGAAATATGGCAAATGATTAAGGAGTGAATAATAAAAATAGGATCATGAAGGACAATAATGGTTCTCATAAAAATAGTGTCACAGATGACGAGATACCTAGATAGGGCTTAATGTAGTATGAAGTGCTGTTTCCTATAGGGCATCACTCACTAAAAGAAAAAGGTAACATTTTTTAGTGTAAACGACAAATAACGTAACAGCACCCAGCATGAATAAAAGAAGATTGGAAAAAAGTGCCAAAAAATGTTAGGTAGACTTTGGGCTTTTTGGCATAGGTCCAGAAAAATGAATTAGGAGAATATAAAAATAAAAAATCTATTCTAAACAGTATAAAAGTAAGGAGCTCAGTTTAAATTAAAACATTGACGGCATCTGGATGAAAAAAGAAAAATATGTAAATAAATATATAAATACAAAATGAATGAAGAAATTATTGGATGAATGAATAAATGGATAGGGAATTAAATAGGGAACATAAAATAAGCAAAACACTTTTCATTTTTTTTTTTTACACAAAAAACAGCACCAATGAGGATTCCAAGCCGGCATTGAAAAATTGCCAGAGCAATACAAAAGGCATCAGGAAGTGACAGAGAACCAGAAAAGGGGAATTGGTCACCAAAATTGGGTTAACCAGACAAGGAATCCTGTATACAGAGCCAATTTAAGAAGAAAAATACAAGGGTAAGTAAGATACATTTTTTTTAAGTGTTTAGAACGATGTTGGTTCATGTTACAGATGAAAAATCGTGGACCTTGCATGAACACAGGAGGAATGTCTGCATGGTCTTAAATAGGGAGAAAAGAAAAAGTACTGGTTCACACTAGAAGGGTGTGGACACATTATTGATTGTTGTAAACAGTAAGAGGATCCAGGTGAGTAACAGAAAAAGAGGTCGATAGAGACAAAGTGTCTTCAAGTGTATAGGCATTTTTTCCCCAAGATAGGTATAATCAGGTGTGAAGAGAGTAGAAAAATAGATTAAAGTATGGCCACTTCAGACAAACGCAGAAAATAGAAGTCAAATTGAAGGTGGGTAATTATTGTGTGTTTGTGTTGCCAAAGGGGCTTGATTCAGTGTGGGTATGAAAAATGTCTAGAATAGGGAAACACTGTAGTTATATGATCTAATATGAAGGCACATAGTCAGAATTGGTGCCATAGTCTAGAAAAACAGGGGTAGACTAGATTAAGTATAATAGGATAAAGATGAGATATTGTGCAGCGAAAAGCTTCCGTTTGTCTCCCCCCCACATATATATTTGCGGAAAAATGAAAAAAATAAATGTCCTTTTGCATTTGGTCATTTCACACAGATCCAAAAGACAATGGCCCAAAGCAATCGAGAGAAAGATAGAGAAACAAAGGCATGAAGAATTTACAGCTGAGCAGGAACTATTTACAGAATAGCTGAATGAAGAATTTACAGCTGATCAGAATGAAGAAGTGACTAGGGAGTAATGTTTCACAAAGGTGTGTATGGTAAACCAAGTGGCTGCAACACAAATGTCTTTAATGGGTACTCCTCTCTGAAGAGCGGAAGTAGCCGCCATGCCCCTGGTTGAATGAGCTCTTAAACCCTATGGGGGATCTTTACCAGACAGTCTATAGCATTCTTGGATAGCCAGAATAATCCATCTGGATAGAGTCTGTTTTGTTATTGGTAACCCCAATTTATGACCTGTATATCCGATGAAGAATTGGTCGTCCTGGCTATGTAAGCTCTCTTCCTTTCCAGGATGAGGGGGGAGGTGGAAAGTATCTTTTAGGGCAAATGGAAGTCAGACTATTTTAGGCAGAAACGAAGACTTTAAAAAATAACTTTATACGTATGAAAGACCGTAAATGGAGGTTTAGAAGACAGTGCTCGCAATTCACTCACCCTGCTGGCAGATGTGACAGACTAGCAAAACAGTTTTTAGTGTTAGTAGTCTTAATGGTCATGAATGCATGTTAAGATTACAAGATCTATATCCCAAACAGGGACCTGAAAGCGAGTAGGAGAAAACACATTAGTGAGTCCTTTAAAATCCCTTTAATCATTCAGTTTCTTAAAGTATGAGGTTTCCTCTGATGAGTGCTTGAAAATCGAAAGTGCTGCCGGATAACCCTTCGTTGTTGTGATCTGGTGCCCCAGATTTGCTAAATGAAGCAGAAGAGATATCACTATGGGTGTATCGCACTGAAATGAATCCACATTCTTATACCTACACCAGCTGCTGAACTTTTTTCAACGACAGCTGGTAGTCCGTCCGAAAGAAAAATCTCCATTACGTCTTCCGAGTGATCCAAATCCTTGTACCTCAGCCTCTCAGAAACCATTCATGAAGGCTGAGTGTTTTGACCTCTGGATGGAGAGCCCGACCCTCCTCTTGTGAGAGAAGACCCCCCCCTCTTTGTAGAAGACTTATCGCAGGGCAGATGGACATGCCCAGAAGGTCCGGGTACCACGTCCTCATGGCCCAATCCCAGGCAATTAGGATCATGAATTATCCAAACTTTCTCAATCTCCTGATCACGTGAGGAATGACGGGAACTTGAGGAACTGTGTACAGAAGTGGAAACTCCCAGTCTACCACGAGCGTGTCTCCTAGAGCTCCTCTTGGGGGGGAAACTGCAATTCCGGTTGACACTGGTCACAAACAGATCCACTTGATGGGTTCCCCAAAGGGTGAAGATCTCTTGAAGGACTTCCTGAGCTAGCTCCCACTCGTGGGAGTCTGTGCTTTGCCTGCTCAGAGCTTCCGCCACCGTGTTCTCCTCTCAGGCTAGGTGAACTGTCGAAAGGGAGATTCCTTCTTGAATTGCCCAGTAACAGAGCTGCATTGCCTTCCTGCACAGTGGTAGCAGCCCTACACCACCTCTCTTGTGGAGGTAGTACATGGCCACTGTGTTGTCCGTCCTTAACAGCACATTCTTTACCTGTACATAGGGTAGAAAGGCCTTCAGCGCTTGTCTGATTGCCTTCCGCTCCAGAAGATTGATATGTATTTTGGACTCCAATGGAGACCAAAGACCGCTGATTGTCAGATCGCTGGTGTGGGCTCCCCACCCCGTGAGTGAAGCATCCATCACTACTGTTATCTACGGCCATGGTTGCCAAAAAGATTCTCCCTTCAGAATGTTGTCCTCGCAGGCCCACCACAGAAGGTACTGTGCGACTCTGCTCAGAACCAGAAGGAGGTCCGAAATCCTGCCTGAGATTTGGGACCATGGAGTCCTGAAAGCGCATTGGAGAGATCTTATTCTTAGGCAAGCCTCTGCACCAGAAAAATGCAGGATGCCATGAGGCCGAGCAACCTCAAAAATAAAATCGAAGGCCGGAAGACTCCAGGCTTTACCTGAGGAGGCATCCAGGACTGCTCCAATAAATTGGAGTCTTTGAGATGGCATCATGTTTGACTTCTTGCCATTGAGGGAAAAGCTCAGTTCGTGAAGAAAGTGGCAAGTCAAGCTGAGATGTTCCAGGGTCTGTTCGGGAGAACGAAACCTGATCAGCCAAACATCTAGGTAGGGGTAGATGTGAATTCCCCACTCTCCTGAGACTCGCTGCCACCACCACCATCAACTTGGTGAAAACCCTTGGAGCAGAGGTCAGACCAAATGGCAGAACTCAAAACTGATCATGAGAACCGCCAACTACGAATCTCAGGTACTTTCTGTGCTTATGATGGATAGGCACATGAAAGTAAGCATCCTGAAGGGCCAATGATACCATCGAGTCTTGGACTTAGAGGGAGTGACGGATCTGAGAAAGGGTAACCATCTTGAACTTGTCCTTCCTGAGGAACGTGTTTCTTAAGTCTAAGATGGGTCTCAATCCTCTGTCCTTTTTGGGGATTAGCAAAACAAAAAATACAGGGAGTACCAACCCTTGTTCCTCTCCGCTGCAGGTACTGGTTCTATTGCAACTTTCTCTAGCAGGATCAAAATGTCCTGCATAAGGAGCGGATCTGGAATTTACAATGAGCCGCTACCCGGTGGATGATCCTGGGGCCTTTTAAAAAAGGAAGGCAGTAACCCTGGGCTACCGTTTATAGTGCCCAAGTATCTGAAGTAATGTCTTGCCACTCTTTCAGATGCTGCGAGAGCCTGCCTCCCACTGGGGAGTTGTGGATTAAGGCTCAGAGAGGTTTAGAGGCGGCTGAAGCAGGGGCTGAAGGCATAGCGGCCGCTGCTTGGGCCAATTTAGCACCTCTTCCTCGTCCACCACAAGGGAATCTTCGTTGTCCTCTAGGACTGGCTTATCCTCTCCTCTTCCAACTGAGGAGTAGAAACAAAAGGACTTACCCCTCCAAGACGACCTACCGGAGTAGGAATGTTGAGGTGGTCTAATAGCAGTGCTAAGAGATTTAGCCCCTGCTTTTGAGGTCTGTAGCCTTTCCAGACTCCTCATTCTTGCTATTAAAAAGTCTTGAGCCGTCAAAAGGCACAGTGAGTAATCTAGATTGCACGTCTGGTGCAAATCCAGACTTCCTCAAACACACAAATCGGCGTAGCATGGTGCTAGTCGCCATGGACCTGCTAATACCATCTGCAATATCCAAACCTGACTGGAGGCACTCACACATCGCCTCCTTATCCTTGATGGAAGCCAGGAAGCAGTCTCTCTCTTCTCCTTCAGGGATGTGGTTAGCCGCCATTGCGGCGCAATCCCACAGAATGAACGAAAACTTAGATAAGATACAAGTGGCATTTGCCGATTTCAAGACCATGCTACCGGCATTAAATACTTTCCGCGCCCAAGCTTCCACCCGTTTATCATCCCTGTCTGTAGGAATGGTAATGTAAGCAGATTGATTTGGTTGCTCTGTTAAGTAATCTGGGTCACTGCTCGACGGTCTATACTTCTTGGGAAAGTTCTTATTAACCAAACAAGTTACTTACCAACTGGTAACATTCTTTCGATTGGATGTTCCTCCAACGTATTCCACATCTTTGACATGTAATGTTCACAGCTGTGTAGTTTGGAAACTTTTTCGGCAGAGGGCATCCTGTGTCGATGGCATCGGGTCAATGTGCCTCGAAGGCCTCTGTCGAGGGTGAATCACCGGATGTTAGAAATAGGACGCACAGTGCCCGTAGCCTCTGTTTATGTTTGTTCCCCCAAAATGCTTGACCTGCACACCTCCAATGCCTGCTTAACTGCACATAGCCTTGTGGAAACGGAAGCTGCAATCGCGTAGGAAATTCTCCAGAGGGGCAGGCTGGGAAGGCAATGTGGAAAATGTTGGGAGGAACATCCAATCGAAAGAACGTTACCAGTTGGTAAGTAACTTGTTCTTCGAATGGATTGTGTCCTCCAACGTATTCCACATCTTTGACAAACTCCCAAAGCAGTACCAGAAAATGGAGGAGGAAAAATAATTTAGAGTACCCAATCAGATGGCGGAATAAAGAACCGCCTTACCAAAGGCCATATCTTGACGATGGATCATATCCAGCGAGTAATATTTAACAAAGGTGTGGATAGAAGCCCATGTGGCCGCATCACAAACATTCCTAATGGGAACTCCATGTTGGAGGGCTGTGGAGTTAGCCACGCCCCTAGTGGAATGAGCTCTCAACCCTTGAGGAGGGTCCTTACCCGCCAATCGGTAACACTCAGTATTGGTGAGGATAATCCACACGGACAAGGTCTATTTGGTAACAGCCTGACCCAATCGGTGCCCAGCATATCCCACAAAGAGTTGATCATCCACTCTGACCCTGGACATCCTAGAAAGATAAAAACTTAGAGCTCTCCTAGGGTCCAACCTATGGAGTCGCTCCTCTTCCTTACCAGGATGAGGAGGATAGAAAGAAGGAAGAACCACTTTCTGGCTCAAATGAAATTCAGACAGTACCTTAGGTAGAAAGGATGGACATACCCTCAGTACCACCCTATCCTTGTGGAACACAGTAAAGGGCGGCTTAGATGAAAGTGCCTGCAATTCACTCACTCTGCGAGCGGAAGTAACCACAACCAAGAACACTGACTTGAAGGACAATAATCTCAAAGGACAAGAGTGCAAAGGTCCAAATGGAGCACCCATTAGAAATTGCAAAACCAAATTCAGATCCCAAACCAAACCGGACGGCGGGAACACATTAGTCAGTCATTTAAGAAATTGAAACATCAAAAAGGAATCTTAAATTAAGAACATTGTTCAGACGAGCGCTTAAATATAGACAGCGCCGCCAGGTAATCTTTAATGGTACCCACACGAAGGCCCCTGTTGGTCAAAGAAAGTAAAAAAGACAAAACCATAGGAATGAAACACTGAAAAGGATCAACATTTTGTCCTCTGCACCAGTCGCAAAACCTACGCCAACGGTACAGGTATTTTGTTGCTGGCCTTCTGGCTGAAAGCATCTCCTCCATCACATCATCCGGGAGGTCCCAATGAGGATCATGTGGGACCCAAACCTCTGTAACACTTGAGGAATGACGGGGACTGGAGGAAACGCGTACAGCAGTGGGAATGACCAATCCACTACGAATGCGTCTCCTAAGGCTCCTCTCAGGGGAAATTACCTTAAGCAAAATCTCTCGCACTTCTGGCTGGCACTGGTGGCGAAGAGATCCACTTGTGGAGTTTCCCAAAGGGCGAAGATCTCCAGAAGGACTTCCTGAGCCAACTCCCACTCGTGAGAGATTGCGCTCTGCCTGCTCAGAGCGTCCGCCGCCACATTTTCGTCTCGGCCAGATGAGCTGCCGAGATCGGAATTCCCTGCTGGATGGCTAAGATCCAGAGCTGTATTGCCTCTCTGCACAATGGGAGTGACCCTACCCCCCCCCTTTTTTTGTTGAGGCAATGGCCACTGTGTTGTCCATCATGATCAGGACACTCTTCCCCCGCACAGACTGTAGAAAATCCTTCAGGGTTAGCCTGATGGCCATCAGCTCTAACAGGTTGATGTGGAGTTTGGACTCTGACAGAGACCAACGACCGCCCCATCCTTTGAGGGAAGCATCCGACACTACGGTCACCTCCGGCCATGGTTGCCAAAACAGCTCCCCCTCACGTTTCCTTCGTTGGCCCACTATAGAAGATCCTGGTAGACAGAGTGGAATCTGAACGGGATCCGATATCTTTCCTGAGAATAGCAACCACTGCATCTTGAGGACCCATTGCAGGGATCTCTTCCTCAGCTTGGCCTCTGGCACCAGAAAAATGCAGGATGCCATGAGGCCTAGCAACCTCAAGAATTCGAAAGCTGGGAGACTCTGGGCACGTTGAAACTTGTCCACCATCTGCACAATGTGATGAGCCCTCACTTTGGGAGGCGAGCACTTCCCCAAGGACGTGTCCAACACATCCCTGTTGTACTGGAGCTGTTGGGAAGGTGTCAGATGCGACTTCTTGAAACTGAGGGAGAAGCCCAGCCTGTGGAGGGAGCGGCAGGTGAGACCGAGGTGAGCCAATGCTAGCTCGGGGGAGCGCGCACGGTTCAGCCAGCCGTCCAGGTAGGGGTAGCCTGAGATACAATGCCACCACCACCATTAGCTTGGTGAAGACCCTCGGGACGGAGGTCAATCCAAATGGCAGGACCCGAAACTGAAAGTGCGAGTCACCAGTCGCAAACCTAGGTACTTTCTGTGCTTGGGATGAAGCATCCTGTAGGTCCAGAGACACCAACCAATCCTGAAGTTGAAGGGCCTGGAGGACTTGAAAAAGAGTGACCATCTTGAACTTGTCCTTCCTGAGAAGGTTTTTCAACCAATGCTAGTCCAGGATGGGTCTCAATCCCCAGTTTTTCTTTGAGATAAAAAAAAGGGGAATAGCAACCCTTGTTCCTCTCCGCTACAGGCACCAGTTCTATAGCACCTTTCTCTAGCAGGGTCAAGATTTCCAGCACAAGGAGCGGATCTGGAAGCTTCAAATTGAGTTTCCCCCTGGCGGATTGTTGCGAGGCCGCTTTAGGAAGGGAAGGCAGTAGCTGTGGGCTATTGCATCCAGAATGCATCTGAAGTAATGGCTCGCCATTCTTCGAGATGCTGAAACAGTCTGCCCCCAACCGGCGAACCATGGGACATGGACTCAACAGTTTTGGAGAGGCTGCGGCAGTGCCTGAAGGCAAAGAGGCAGCTGCCTGAGCGGCTTTGGCACCTCTATTTCCCCGACCACCACAGGTACTTTTACGGTGACCCCTTTGACTGGCTGCTCCTCTCGTTCTACCAAAGGAGGAGTAGTAACGAAAAGAACCTCCCCACCACTGCTGTCCCCTAGGACAAAAAGGCGCAGGTTGACGCACGGCTGTGCTTAAAGATTTTACCTGCAACCTCTCAAGGCTCTCGTCAGCCTTGCTGCCAAACAAATGCGCGCCATCAAAGGGCATGTTCAAAAGACGGGCCTGCACATACGGAGCAAAACCTGACTTCTGCAACCACACTAATATGCATATAACGGTGCTTGCAGCCATAGACTGGCTAACACTGTTGCCCGTGTCCAAACCCGACTGAAAGGATTCACACATGGCATCCTTGCCATCTTGCACCAGAGCAAGGAACCCATCCCTTTCTTCCCCCTCGGGAATAGGCTCAGCCGCAAGAGAAACAATTCCACAGAGTGTGTGAAAATCTTACCAAGGCACAAGTGGAGTTGAATGATTTCAGCGCCATACTCTCCCGCAGAAAACACCTTGCGCGCCCAACTGTTGAAGCGGTTGTCGTCCCTAGCAGGAGGGATGGCAGGGTGCGCCGCCTGCCTCGAGGTGGCAATAGCCGCCTGAACCACCAAACTCTCGGGAGTGGGGCGAGTAGATATGTAGCTGGGGTCGCTACCAGAAGGGCGGTATTTCTTGGTTAAAGATTTGTTAACAGCCAGAAGAGATTCCGGTGACTGCCAAGCAGCCGCCACCATTTTCTGTAAGGTTAGATGAAAAGGTAACCCCGGGTCAGAGGACGGACCTTGATCTAAAATGTCAGTGAGATCATCTCGCACAAAATCTTCAGGAGGACTGGACCAGCCCAGATACTCTGAGACCCTAGCCATGAGTCTCCTGTAGGACGACTCAGCATGAGCCCCAGGTTCAGGCCTGCCAAATTCCACTTCCGCAGAAGTGTCCAGGCCACTAGCGTCATGAATAGTTTGTCTCAGCTCTTCCAGTTGGCTATCCCCTGAAAAAGACAGGGGGCCCCATCAGGCTCAACAGGGTCAAGATCAAAATCTGACCTTTCCTCACCCTCCGATGTCATCCAGAGGGAGGAAAAAGTCCTGCCTCGGAACAGCCAAGGGCCTGGAGTCCAGAACAGGCCTCACAGACTTGGAAGTAGCCTTCCTAGGAGGATCTACAGCAGCAGGGATCTCCGATGGCAAATTTCGGCCAACAGGCCTCGGCTTCGACGGCACCATGGGCTGATACAAAGGCAAAGCTTCGACGTCAGTACCCGACAGACACGGCGCTGACAGAGTCAATGTCGACCTCAAGCCCTTAGTAGGTTTCTGCAGTCTCGCTGGGGACGAGGACTGAGACCTGGAAGCACATCTCTTGCGACCATCCTGAGCCTTGTCCGGACGGGACCTCAAAGGTTCCCGATGAGGATCGCGAAGGACCCGAGCCCAAGGTGTGCAAGCCACAGATCGAGACCGTTCCTTGCCAGCTTCCTTCGAAGGCGCGGATGGAACCGTGCCCTGCAATTGAAAAATCGCCACATCTGCTCCTAAAAGGCAGCCCACTCCTCCTGAGTCGAGGACTTCGTGGGGCATTACACTTTCCTCGTGGCTCCATCCTCGGAGGAGGACAGGGAAGGCGACCGGTGACGGCGCTTCCTAGAATTCCGCAACGAGGAAGACGAATGGCGGGAACCACTCTGGGACCGAGATCCCGGAACTCCTCCCGACGCAGAGAATCAGCTCCCGAGTTGTCGGTGGACACCTCTTTGGACTTGGATTTACGGGACTTACTGGGTTTGGAACCCCTACTTACCTGAAGCTTCCCCTTACATGCCCTCAAGGCCTAAGCAGTCAGCGACTGGCATTTGGAATAGTTATCAGTGTCGTGACTCTCGCCCAAGCACCACAAACAAATACGATGCAGGTCAGTGATCGACATTTTAGGGCCTCATTACACGTTGTGCGTTAAAAACCTCAAATTACCAGCATGGCGCTCTTAACGTGTCCGCCCTCGCAAGAGGGCGCTAATAGCGTACCATTACGAGTACGCGGACACGAGCATAGCGCCATGCCGGTAAAGACCCTACCGCCATGCCGTTAAAGACCCAAAAAAGTCACTTACCGCCCTCGACGAAGTGCAGATAGCACCTCCGCCCACATGCTGCATGCAAAGAGCGGTCACCGCAATTAGCGGTGACCGTTAAATTGCGGAACCGGAAATAGCGTCATCGCACAGGAACGGGAAAGAGCACGGCGGCCATCTTTAAAAACACAATCCATTGCCATCCACTGACCCCTGGACCTGTTTGGAGTAGGTTGCAGTTGCAAATCATCCAGGACACCATCAACATGCCCAAGGCATTTAAAAAAAGCACTGACAGGTAGCGCAAAGAAAAATTCACCTCGGAGGAGTTGAACATGTTGACCCAGAACCTGGCTGACAATGCTGATGTTGTCTTTGCCAACGACATGCGGCGGCCGACACTACTGAAAAAAAAAGGCCATCTGGGAAGACTGTTTTGGTTGCGGTTAAAGTCAGTGCAGTGGGCACCCGCACGGTGCGTGAGTGCAGGAAAAGGTGGGACGACCTCAGACTGTGGGTGAGGGGCATCCTTTCCGAAAACCACCGAATAGCCACTGCAGGTGGAGCCGGTTCACCCATCAGACTAAAGGAATGGGAGGAGACCTGTGCAAACCTAATCGCAGTGGAATCCATTGAGGGAGTAGGCACTATGGAGCTAGGCGTGGGAACCACTTCGGATGGAGGTGAATGTACACATGACAGGATGCTATGTGAATATACTGTTCCCCCCCAAATGTGAGCCCAGAATCCTCTCATGCATGGACACACATCCACACATGCATCCATCCCTGCCCATGGCAGTGTCAGACCCAAACACACACACATGCACACATCACCATAGACAAGTGCCAAACATAACCATGCATGGATGAGGCACTGAACTGACACATCACCTGCATTCACAACTATTAAGTCCCAATGGCCACAACTGCATTATTGATGTATCATGCATGAAGTACATAGAAACGTAACCAATGCCATCCCCCTTCTTGTCCCTGACAGGCTCACATACAGATGGTGAGGATGCCGCAAATGCATCCCAGGCACCGCATCCAAGTAAGAGACCAAGGGCACAGGACTCTGAGGACACCCCCACGACATCTAGGGGCAAGGGGGGGAAGGTGCCACATGATGAGTGTGAAGCTTCTGAGGAGTGCCACTGCCAGGATTGAAGTAGCCACACCACCAACTAGAGCCCCACCACCGCAGGTGAACCCACAACCACCAATACCAGCCACCGAGGGCCCACCATCAGCTGCGCCAAGCTCCGCAGGAGAGGCAGCCGCCACTGCTCCCCTATCTGACCTTGAGGACACAACAGTTGGCACAATGCAGATGCACACCCCAAGCCTCCCTACAACCCGTGTGCCAGCACCATTCCAGACACCTCGGTCTGTTGTCACTGGTGAGGACAACATTACAGCTATAATGTCCCCCATGGTGGCTTCACCTGCTGTCATGGATGCATCTGAGGGCACAGCAGCCACTACACCATCACCCAGCACTGCCCTCGAGCTGGCCACCATCCGGCAGCGTCAACAGGAACTTACTGTGCTGGTTGGCCAGCATGTTGAGGAGGCTGCCCATCTCAGGGAGGATATTGTGGAGACGGCAAGGCACTCCAGTGAGATGATGGAGGCCTGTACTGACAGGCTTTGTGAGGAGATAGCTAGGCTAAGGGAGGTCCTCACTCGAATAGCTGACACAATGGACCGCCACTTCACACCACCAGGACAGTCTGCCACGTCGTCATCTGCCGGTTCAACGCAGACAAGCCCCCTCCGCCGCTCAACACGCACCACCAGGCGCATGTCTGCCCATCCTCCAAATGCTGCTGCAGATAATGGCCAATAGGGGGTTTATGGCGATTCTTCTGCATGCATGGGCCAACGCAAACATGGCAGACACATGAGGAACTGTTGTGGGGGGTGGGTGGAAGGGTGTTATGGGTCTGTTGTGGGGGGTGGGTGGAAGGGTGTTATGGGTCTGTTGTGGGGGGGGGTGGAAGGGTGGTGGTATGTATGGGGAGATGCACTTTTTCATCTTTCCGTTACTGAATACACTGGTGTCTGATCAAAACACAGGCTTGGACATCTTCATTGTGTATGGGTACTTTATTGGCGACAGGGTCCATTGTGTGCTTCTAAACACACACCAGTGCATTACTACACATATCCATGTGACAGTACCAAAACATGTTCCTCAGAATATTTGGTTGATCAGATGCTGTCTCACAGCACGTCCCTTCTGCCCATCCCCTCTTGCAAGACCTGCATCCCCTTCACCTCCGTCCTCATCACCATCATCATCATCCTCATCAGGTGCTTCTATTTCAACGTCAGGGGGCAGTGGCACATTCCGTCTGATACACATATTGTGCAGCATGACACATGTCATGGTGATCTTGGCCACCTTCTCATGGCCATACAGGAGAGCGCCACCAGACCTGCTAATGCACCTAAACCGTGACATCAAAAGCCCAAAAGTCTGCTCGATGGTTAGGGCTGATCCCTTTGCATGCATCATAGGGCACATTGCATTATAGATGTTGTGCTGGACTGATTCCGGATGACTATCCTGATGGCACGTATGAAATCTGTGTATTTTGTGGCGTGGAATGTTGTGCAATGTGTATGTGGATGGGTGTTTGATGTTACTAGACCTGAAATGTCATCTGTGTTGTGTGGCTCATACTTGCATGTCAGTTCAACTCAAGTACGTTGCGGCCTTCCAAGATGGACATTGGCGTACATCTGTATGTGCATTTTGCAGACAGACAAGCTACACCCAGTTGGAGCATGTCTCTTCCCCCCCCCCATTACACCCAGTTCGAGTATGTATCTCTCACCCCCCCATCACACCCAGTTGGAGTATGTATCTCTGCCCCCACCCCCCAATCACACCCAGTTGGAGTATGTATCCTGCTTGCCCTGCTACTCACCAAGTAGCCACGAACGTTGTGCAGTTTGTCGCTCCATTTGCAAATTGCTTGAGTGCAACATTTGGAACAGCGTGCTTCGCACAGGCAACTTTGATCGAGTAAACTAGCCATCAATCAGGTGAATTTTGAAATGTTTATTTTGACTAAATGACGTACACGATGTACAAGTTTATCTGTGTAAGCCATGTGTGCGAAGGAATAATTTGATTTCTAATACAAAGGACTTATTTTAAATGGACACTCTTTTCTAGGGATTTATACAAGATCGGGATATAGAAGAGGAGGCACGTGGATCCGAGTCGGTGGACCAGCTTGCTGTTGCTGACGTTACAGTAAAGACTGTTTCAAAGAAAAGAAAGAAAGATAAGGTAATTTACAAACAATTACATTTTTAAACAGCGTTTTGTGCTGGCGCCTTCATAACATGCTTTTTTTTAATGTAAATTCTCCAATGCTATATGTTGGATTTACATTGAACATCTTTTTCCAACCTGTCTTCTAGTTGCCCGATGGTGTACGAACTACGCAGACACAGACAGCGACATAAATGAGAGATGCTGCTTGCCAAACTGATTTCACCATGGAGGAACTATTAATTGAGGCACAGCGTGTTCAAATCAATAAGCAGACTCGAGATGCTTTTGCCCAATGACCAGAAAATGAATTTAATGTGACCGGCAAAGCCAGCAAAGTGTTTTTGGACCATTGCTACAATGCGCTGCTCCACCAGATGAAGATGAAACTGAATGTATTGAAGATGCCTTTGAATTAG
Source organism: Ambystoma mexicanum (assembly GCF_040938575.1). NCBI lineage: Eukaryota > Metazoa > Chordata > Amphibia > Caudata > Ambystomatidae > Ambystoma > Ambystoma mexicanum. The sequence goes on along the minus strand of NC_090922.1, from coordinate 1,019,553,550 downwards.
TCGCAGACCACTTGACACAATCGACACCCGCCAAAAAAGGCCACCCAAAAATCAATTGACATTGATGATTTCTCTGATTCACGTTCAAGTAACAGACGCTGAAATGACAGACTGAAGCATCAATACAATTGACCAAGGCACTAGACAAAGATCTCGAGTACAGTATGTCCAGTTTGGCTGATATGTCAACCACAGTTCAGTCATAAACAACATTAATGCAGGATGACAGTCTAATAAAGGAGGCCAAATACATAGTATTTGACAGCAGCTTGATGGAGATTATAAAGATGTTGAAATGTGTGCATTCAGTTAGAGGGGAAATATGTAGGAAGCCATTGAAGAATGCGACTCGTGTATCACAAGGCAGTAACCTCAAATACATGCCACCTGTGAAATGTTCCATGAAAAATGTTCATGGTCCACTCAACAGATGCTGGGGAAACTGCCAGCTGGCAATCTACTGTGTGCAGCAGCTTTACTTTTCAGTGGCTCTAGTTTCATTACGTTGTCCTGTTTCTGTCAATTTGTGAGACTCCATTTCATTTCTAAAACGCACAACTACAAATATCAACGTCAATATCTATTCCCTGCCTGCCATTAGTCAAGCATGGAAAAATGAACAAGTGTATATTCAAAGTACATTCTCCGAGAAACGGTTCTGGGTGGCTGGCAATGGACAGTGTGACAGCCCCGGAATTTCAGCGAAGTACTGCACATACCACTTTCAGGACATGGAAAGTAAAGAAATTGTGAGTTTGGTGGTCGTGCGGGTGTCAGAATGTAAATCCTCAGTGGCCATGGAGAAACTTGGTTTTATAAAATCACTGGAAGATCTACAAATCGAGGGGAATGCAAATCGACCTCATAGCCACGGACAGACGTTTCAAAAGCCAAGACAATGAGAGAGCAGTTTCCAAATATTTGCCATCAATTTGATGTATGGCACATTGCCAAATTCATCAATAAATAAATCTCAGCTGCAGGGGAAAAAAAAAGGTTCTGAATGTATTTCACAGTGGTCCCAGTCTTTCAGCAACCTTCTTTGGTGTAGCTCTAAAACTTGTGATGGGTCTGTGGAAATTCTACTAGACATATGGAGGTCACTAATGCACCACAGTTCCAACGTTCACTCTTGGACAGAAAACCAACATTTTCACCAATGTGAACATGGCCCTTTGTCGCCGGAGCAGGAACGGAAGAAGAAGTGGTTGATTCCATCTTCACCTCCACACAAAGACCTTGAGAAGATTGTGTTTGATAAAACTATCGAGAGATCTGAAGGGACTCTCAGAATTCTGTCACACAGGAGAATTGGAGGTGTTCCACAATATGTGCCTAAAGTACAAGCCAAAGAGATTGCATTTTGGTATAGAAGGGATGAAATATAGGGCATTACTAGTGGTATTAGCGCATAACGAGAATGTGGGCCGTGAACAATCGAGCACCGCGGGAAACTTGGGGATGCTTCCCTACACTATGGCCTTTACGAAAAGAAGCAAAAAATGGGTGGTGAAGCCAGTATATGAGGAAATGGAATTCGATTATGTAAAAGATCTTATTATTAATGTTTTGGAGGTGCATAAACACGGAATTGCGAGCGATTTTGTTCAGAGTACACATACATTGCCACAAAACATTGCCAACGTGCCCTGTCCACATAAAGCGGAGCTTGTGGAACAGTTCACTTCCAGATGATTACCATCTGTTTTTGTTTAATTTAAAATCAACAGTGTTTTTATGAAGTGTCCAAATAAAGCATCCAATTTGTCTTTTAAAATGCATCCTCTTTGTCCATTTTTTTTTTCAACTAGTAAAATGTTTACGATTGCCATACAATCTAACGCTGTGCTTTCACAGTTCACAGTTTCGTCAAGCTACTGTGGGACCTTCACTGATAGTGGGAGGGCCAGCTGGATCACAGTGTGAAAGAAACTTTGGGGTTCGGCAGTTGCCTTACCATACAGTTGCCCAAATAGCTTAAAAACTGCTTGTCCCACAAAAGGGATGAGACCTAGGCTATACCTCCTGTGCTTCACAATTCCTGTTCTCATGGATGCGGTGAGACAAGATGTTGCAAACTAAGAATGTATCGTCATTCTGTGTGAAGGTCACCAGCTTTGAATTTTTGCTTGCGAGCTGAGGAAGCCCACACACCGCACACAGTAGAAGGCTCAATTGTTTTTTTGACCTTGAGAGAAAGGGACCATTCCGAAAGGAATTGAATTAAAGGAGGGGTGTAATAACATAAGATATGATGAGGTTCTCCATTCCAAAACTGGACTAAGGGACATGTAAGTTCAGTTTATGAAAAATCATTGATCCAAACAGAATCTGTGTTACGCCAAGAGAATGGAAATGCTGAACATAATGTAAGTTTGACTTTTGACGATTTTATACCCGAACGAGTCAACTTATTAGCTGACCGTTATTGCTGGGTTACATTGTACGTTTGTTCTGTGTGGCATATTGCAATGAAACGCAAGTACAACCTTTGTGTGTACTGGTCTTTCTAACATGCAAATGAGCAGTCCAGCATCAAGATGCATGTAGACCACCACTCGGTTCCCCCATGTTCAACGCTATTAATTCATTAAAATGCCATCTATGTGCACCTCGAATTGTAGCGTCCGCTTCCACATCCCGCTTAGAGCTGAACATACTCCATAGCACTATCCTCCGAACCAAATTGTGGAGTACTTTCCACGTTGTTTTCTCTCTGTTCACGTTGTTTCACGTCTGTCCTAATCGTTCGTTTTAACATGATGCCAAATTAATAAGTAAAATGATAAATTGTAATAAAGATCGGCTACTGAGGCACATTTCTGTTATGTTTTCCAAACAGGTACATCATGCCACTCTGCGATGGTCATCGATTCCAGATACCAATTGATGGCTTTTTCAACCGGCAGCTCTAGATACATGTCAATAGCTGGATATATTTGACTCTTTTTTTGGGACGATCGCCAAGGGCCGACATGCCCTTACGCAGTCCCAGCTATCAGGAACAACATAACATCCTTTACAGTGGTCTAGTGCCAAGTTGATGCACAAGCCTTGCAATTCAGCGTGCAACCAAAGCGCTTCTTTTACCCAAATCGAACACCTTGTGTACCCAAAAGGAACACCGCGTGACTCACGATAAACATTTGTGGACCGAGAAAAAGAATTACCCATTTGCTTGATTATGGCAATCACAGGATATTCTCGGAGCATTTATTGTGAAATAAAAGTACTTTAAAACTTGTACAGTCTTGCTAATTCATTTTGAAGTACAGTTTTATATTCCGAATTGTGACACCCTGTGTTGTGAGACGATGTGTGTTGATTTCCGGCTTCTGCGTCACGTCACCTAGGGGATTACTGGGCACTTTTGGCTACGCTGCCCAGTAATGTCATAGAGAAAGGCAGTGAATATCAATCGGTTTGGTGAGGTCAGGCTCAGGGGTATATGATTTAGTGCCGCCAGGGCAGTCCTGCTTGGGCAATGCAGCAACGGATCAGATTATCACAAAATGGCCGCGCCCTGATGCCTGATTTTGCAAGTGTACAAAAGTCAAAAACTACGGTAAGGTGCATAGGAAATGTTTGTACGATCGATCAGTGTATGCGTAAAAACACATGCCCGAACAGTTTGGGCAATAATATTTCTGAACGCACTATTCCTTTAATTACAGGGATCTTCCACCACCTTTTGCTGGGACGTGGTATAGGCTGAAAGTGCCGCTAAGTGGACCTTTATGGAATTAAAAGCTAGACTGGACTCTATTAGGTGAGTTAGATATAGCACAATATGAGTAGGGGAGCAGTCAATGGGGTTGATGCTCTTGGAATTGCACCAGATGACGAAGAGTTTCCATTTACTGGAGTAGCAATGTCTGGTGTTAGGCTTTCTTGCTTCTCTATGTATGTCCATGCATCTCTGAGAAATAAGAGGTGCCCAAACTCTGACTTCAGGAGCTAGACCGCCAAGTTCAGAGTTTGCGGGCATGGATGAAGTGTTTCCCCCTTGTCCTGAGATAGCATGCTATATGAGCAAGGTTGTTTCATCAGAGGGGAGATTGACATCTCTATCAGATGGGAGAACCACGGTTGGTGGGCCCACATCAGGGTCACCAGTATCATGGTGACTGGTTCCTGGTGCATCTTGTGCACAATCTTTTTGAGTAGGGGAGTCGGGGTGTAGCGGGGGGGGGGTGTAAACACATTTCCCTGACCATGCTATCCAGAGACCGTTCCCCTTGGATCGGTTCTGAGGGTACCTGGAGGCGTAATCTTGGCATTGTGTGTTCTCCAGAGTTGCGAAAAAGTCATCTCTGGGAAGCCCCATTCTTCGAAAACATTGGGAGACTGGGTCTTCGTGTAGTCACCATTTGTACTCTAAGGGCAGTGGGAAGTCTCTGCTGAGCACGTCCGCCAGAAGATTGAGTTCCCCTGGAACGTGTTGAGACAACAGGAACATCTTGTGTTTGAGAGCCCTACTGGGACAGTTTGGATAACCCTCGAGAACGAGTGCCCCTGTGGTCTGTGAGGATCAGGACCATCTTCGCCTGCAACTTTGTCCGAAAGGCTTCAGTGCTTTGAATACCACTAACAGCTTCAACAGTTTTTTGTGGTTGGATGCTACTGCTGGAGACCAAACGCTCTGTGCTGACTGCTGAAGGAGGGGAGCCCCCCACTTTGTGAGAGATGCGTCTGTTGCGAGAGTGGCTTCTACTGCGGGGTGGTGAAGGATTACCCCTTCAAAAGGTTTTTCCCCCGACCACCACTGCAGAGAGAGAGAGAATGAGGTCTGCCGAGACAAAAACTAGATTGTCCCATTGTCCGCTGGCCTGACGCCACTGGCTGTTGAGCCACTCTTGCATGGGACGCACTCGCAGATGTGCGCGAGAAACCAAGTAAATGCAAGATGCCATCATTCTTAACAGTCGCATGGCCTTGCGTACTGTCACCTCTCCACTGGCTACATACTGAGGGATCTGAAACAGTATGTTTTGGACCCTCTCATTGGAGCGGGAAGACCCAGCCGTTGTGTGATTTCTGCGAGTATCGGGTGCATCCCTGTCGCCGGGATGTACATTCCCCACAGCAGGACTTCCGGGGTGCCTACCAGGGCCAGGCACAGACGTCGTGGAGCGAGAGCGCTCCGATGTAAGGTCAATAGCATCCGAACTGGAGCCTTGGTCGTCACTTATATCCTTATCACACTCTGCAGCGGGGGAGCTACCCTCGGCCTGGGACATAGTGTAGGCTGCCCACCGCTTTACTCGACACTCCTTAATAGTCTTAGGACGTAGGATCTTACAAGATGCCTCGTTGTGATTAAGGGGGAAGACACTTTTTGCACCGCTGGTGCTCGTCTTTCCATGGGAATCTTCCCAGCCAGAAGGCCCAGCCGGCTGGTCGGCAGCGCCGACCAGATCCCCAGCCATCGAAGAGTGTTCTTCGGCTGTCTTCCGCAGAGTTTCAGGAAGCAACCATCGAAAAGGGGACGATAATCTAAATATGACCGGAGGTTGGGAAATATAACAATATTGCAATTTGGTAAGAGCTACGGATAAAGCAACCAGCTAGCTGGGCACAAAAAAACAATCTGAAAGAACTCGACACGTGAGGGATTTTGGGTACACTACACGTCACATTAGGGATAGTGTTACAGGCACACCCATGTCGGCGTCCCCTTTCCATCCTCGAAAGACCAGATGCAATACTCTGCGGTTACCACAAGATGTCGGACTATATGCACAGCATGTGAGTCTAAGCAGATTAACAAGCATCAGAAACGAAGATATTAAAAGTAATTTCCCTCAAAAGTAATTTCCAAATTGTTAATGTTCTCTAAAGCCACATTAAGCAAATGTTAATGTTTTTTGTGTTTAAATGGTACTATTGAAGTACTGCCTACTTTGAAGGAAATGTTTTTTTAACTATTTACTTTGGTGATATTATGCTCTTCTATGGATGAAAATAACCATGTAGTAAATGAAGATCTGTCAACCTGCTTTAAATCCCATCTCCAAAGTTTAGAACACAAACAACTAAAAGCAGACTGCAAGGACTTCATTGTAAAACTAAAATAAATTGAAGAGCTAAAAATCATGTCCTGAAAGGCATCAGATCCACAGGCCACATGTGGAACAGGTATTAATTATACAATCTTGCAAAAACAATGTTCTCGTATAATATAATGCAGATGGTCATTATATACAGCACTGCATTAATGTCACAGTTCAAAGTTAAAATACAACCATGATGCGCTCCCATTTTATAATGCAGTAATTTAATATAATGTATCATGCCTGTTACGGTTGAAAGTTGACCTTGTGACGGCATGCCACGTCGTTAGGGGATAATAATGCAGGCAATTCTGGAGCGGAGAGGATTGTTTGGCGCTGCTTGCATCTTCAAACAACTTGCTGCACCTAAAGTCATCCAGACACCAGCTTGACCCACTACTGCAGACCTCAATGATCAACCACATCACAGAATTTGTTGTGTGGAAGTAACTGATTTAAGCGTCAACTCGACATTCTGGCAGCACTCGTCTCGCATGCAGACTCCACCACTGTCCCGAACCATGGAAGCTCTCAAACAGACTGTCGGGAACGCAGACTCTATCCAGTGAGTAGCAAAGCAAGTGAATAAAGAAACTGAACCAGATCAAGTAATCAAGACTTTGACAACTGATAACTTACTACTATACAAAATCGTAAGGTTCACACATTAAAAAGTCCTCCCCTAGCTAGAAAGGAAGGGGTCTATTGCTCTTAGAGTAACATGCCCTAATAAATATTTTCAGGAGGATAGAAGTCTCTTTACGGCAGTTGGCCAAGTGTTGGCTTGAGTCAACAAGTAGTAGTACACGTTTCAAAGTTGAGTAAAAACAAGAGTAACATCTTTAAAAGACCGTCTCCCAATCCAACTAGGCTAGGGGAGACCCAGGTAGGATACCAAGCCAGAACACCACGGTTCAAGGCTAGGCAAGGAAGAGACAGGGCTAGAAGTTTATGTGCATCCAACTCACTGGAGACAATGGGGCAAAGCAGGTATGTTTACTCACCCCCTGTACTTTGGTTCACCCAGGGAGTACTGTAGGAGTTACGGAAATCACTGGAACTTCAGGATTGTGCCTTTGTCCCATTGGAGGAAGCCCAGGGGTCACAGATGCGATAGTCAGGTGTAGATTTCTTGGGCCTGGCCAGTTAGCATTTCCGTGCTCCGATAGGCCAAATTGTGGACAGCTGGACACTCCGTACATGACTTTGAGGGCAGCATTCCGTAGACAACCTCCGAGGACACGCTGCAGGTGGCATGCAGCGATGGCCACTTGAAGAAAATGGCGGAAGGGGGCCCTTGTGGTAAGAACAAAGAAACTGGTCCTCCTAGGCCCCTCTTCGTGGTGAAGAGCTGCAAATTCACAAAATGCTTCTTCCTCCATAAGATGAAGATCTGCAGAGTCCCTATGCTCAACTCGGAATGGTGAAGGAAATAGCACTGGATGACGTCTGGTTAGCCCACAGGATGGTTTCGGGACTGTTCCGGGAGCTTCCAGTGGCTGGATGTCCGAGTACAGGTCAGGAACCGTTCCCACAATTCCAGGGGTTGAAGTATTGATTAAGGTATTCTTGAGATTTACAGAGAGGCAGGGTTTTGTCAGGCAAGTGAAGAAAGGGCTATTATAGCAATCTTCCAACGACAGGTTCCAGGTCTTCAGCAGGCTTTTCTCCTTCATAGGGGTCTTGGCTTCAAAACTGATCTGAAGAACAGCTGCAGGAGTCCTTTTATCCAGGACCCAAGCTCGAGTTGCCCACATCCCACCAATGGCAACGGTCTGCACCATTCAAACTGGCAGGCACCATCCAATCCTGGACAGCCTCTGGCCACTACATCTACCCAGCAACAGACATCCGGCATGGATGTGGACTGGGTCCAGACAGACCCAGCTCCCAACATCTGGCCACACGCAGACAGCCACTTTGCCCGCGAATGATGAAGCATTCCCCAGCAAAATCCTGCTACTACAGGGCAGGAAGAAGGTCAAAGACAAGTTGGCCAAAGAACACACGAAAATCTTGTGGCACGTCCATTTTAGAGTATATTATATTCTAATTGGCATTAAGCTGTAAAATGCAAACGTGCACAAGAAAACACCCTAAAAGTATCAGCGTTCACCAGCCCATCCTGGACACTGGCTGCACATTTTGCACTCGCCATTGGCTAGTGATATTTGACTCTTGGCAATTAGAAATGGTGTGCTGTGTGTATGCATTTAAAGGAATGGTGCGGTCAGAAATATTATTGTCTCGAGGGTTCGGGCATGTGTTTTTAACCATACGTTAATCGATCGTACAAACATTTCCTATGCACCTTACCGTAATTTTCCTCTTTTGTACACTAACGAAATCAAGCTATAGGGCGCGGCCATCTTGTGATAATCTTACCCATTGCTGCATCGCCCAAGCAGGACTGCCTTTGCGGCACTAAATCATATCCCCCGCCCCTGAGCCTGACATCACCAGACGCGTACCGCCCATTTCACAACGCCAAAGCACGTCTCGTGTCAACAGTCTCTGCGCTTCAGCTAATGACGTGTCGCCATGGAAATGGCAGGACGCCTCTTTCCTCAATAAGTATAAACAGACCGTTTCACAACACACAACATCAGATTTTCTATTCTATTCGTCTCACTGTATTTGAGTATTCTGTGCCTCGCTTGTGCTCTGGTCAGCTACCTTTGTTGCTTGTAGCCCATGCAAACAGATACCAGTACCATTGCTATGAATTATTTTCGTTTATTTACCCCACAATGGCAACAATAATGCCCTACCAGTACGAGCCAGAGTGTTCCGAGCCGGAATTACTGGGAAGAGAAAGATGTGGAAACGATGGGGCTTTGGACGACAGTTGGGAGGACAATTCAACAGATGAAGAGCCTGGTCCTAGTCGCATGGACGGTGTTTCCACCTGGTGTACCTGCAATCGGTGCGCGCTAATGCCAACCGAGGAGGAGAACTGCTGCTGCCGAGAAAACTCTGGATGCTTGTCCTACATATCGCAATGTGAGCCACGGCCGCAAAGCGTTACCGAGCTGCCAGACTTCAGGGCAGATTGCCTCACATGGTCCGTGTTGAGGATTTTGATGGTGCTTATGCACGAACTTTGCGCAACAGTTCGCCCACGGAATCCAAGTAACGAGTAAGTATACTCTGGTTGTGATGTCACTTAGGCCACTACTATTTCATGGTTGTCTCCTATATTGTTGTAACTTCAATATATCATTGTCATACCAATTTAGTCTTGCAATTCTCTAGTAATAGTCGTTCAACATTGTACAGTGTCTATGTAGCATTTGTACTGGCAACAATGCCATTGGATACAAGAATTGTCATTGACAACTAAGGTTAAATACACTTATCTTGGTCATTTAAAAACTATCTCTCTTTCACAGGGGGTACAGGCTGGTGGCCCATCGTTCATTTACATGGCGGCTTCATAGGAGGCTTGGACACTGCGTTCGACGAGTAATACCCGCCTGTGTCGTTGGTGCCATTAGAGAAACTTTCCCAAGTGACAGCTGTCAGTACAGGGGGTTTTCCCACACTGTGCCTCAACCGGAACTTTACAATGTGTAGTAGTTTTGTGCCATCAAAATAAGAAACACGCCTCAGGCTCATCCACCCCCCCCATTTTCAAAGCCAGTTCGCACCAGTGGATGTGTGCTGCCAAGGGGTGCTGTCAGGGGTGCGAACGGCCAAGGTGCCAAACCCCATGTACACTTCAAAGGTATCTTACGCACAGGGGTCATTGTTCACATGCCCTCCTCAGAACCCGTGTCTCCAGGCAAGCTCCCCTTGAAGCAGGCCGCGCCCCTGCAATCCACATAATACCACGACATATACACGTCATTCATTCACATACACACCCCTTTTTGTAATTCTTTATAAACCACTTGATAAATATCATGAGAAAATCTTTGAGCACTGCAAGTCAACTCGTGAACGTGCTCCCTGAGAACCCTGGTGACCAATGCTAATCTGCTCGTCGTCGTGCTACCTGTGAACATCCCCCTGTTCTCCTGCCACTAACTACTCTGCTTGCTGAATCTAACTGTTTGTTGGTCAAGGTAAGGGCATGCATCCTAATCATATCTCCTTCATCTCTAAATTTCTATTTATTTTGAACTAATGTACTCAGTAGTGTTATGTTCATTTGTCTCATTGCCATTGACTTGAGTTTAATTTGTTATGTTATCGATATATCAATTGCCATCGGTGTCAATTGGCATCGAATTGCATCCGTAGTGGACCGTGTCTATAATATAAGCATATTTCCTTTTGATGCACGACAACACATTCAAAGGACGAGTAACACGATCTGATTTTCGTCACATCAAACTGTTTATGAAAGTTATTGTATAATACAGTCGCCCACGCTGAACTGACCAAAACATAGCTTGCATTGAAGAATGTATGGTATAATTCCTTCTTTCTCATGTTTTTATGCAAAGTAATTTTCGAATAATGTTAAACTTTTTTTTTGCAGAATTTACAACAATGCCTGCATGTTCGATTTTCGGTTGCCCTTCTAAAACCCATGGGAAATCTGAAGGCACTACAATGCATGTATTCCCAAAGACTGTATTTCGAATTAGAGAATGGGTCAGATATTGCGGATATGCGCCGGAAGAGCTTGAAAGTAGAGTCAAAAAAGTCCTGGAGGACAAGAGGCGTGATCGATACCACATCTGCAGCCTGCACTTTACCCTGAATATGTACGACACATCCTTGTACACAAAGAATAATCAACTAGAAAATTACTCCCAAATGCTATTCCAACTCCATTTGTTCACATGCCGCCTCAGGTGAGTCACGGTTCCGGATTTAGCTGTAGGCCTTGGGGTAGTGAGCAGGTAACTAAATGGACTGAGGTATTTTAGGTGTAAATGTCACTTATAATACTTTCCAGATGTATAAGATTGTATTGCTTTTTTTGCTAAACATCAGTCCTTGGTTTTAGAACCCTCAGAAAATTGATTTATGGGCACAGATAACTATGCTATATTATGCTTTGAAATAAGCATAATGTTCTCGTAATCAGTCTACTTACATGCCAATTTTTAATATTACCATTTCTAAATCAAATAATATTTTCCCTTTACAACTCCATGACTATGCACTGAATATGAAGGAACAAGATTCACCATCCATGTCTTGCCTGGAGTCATCAACCACTTTGAGCGCGTATCAGGTAGTCTTACTTAGCTATTCTGTTCCAGACTTGTTTTATGCAAGGAATTTGAGATAATCTGATCATATTTATGTATCATGTCATTCGTTTACACAATGTTTTATTCGTGGTTTGCTATTGATATGTACCTTTATCCGCATCCCAATGTGTGTGTTCCATTTCCAATTTTTTCATCAATACTAAAACAAGTACTGTGTTTCAGGGAGATGCTGAAGCGTCCACTACAATTATATCATCCCTTGTAGTTGATCCAGAGCCAGAGGTATGCCTGGTGACATTACCTTCGAATGAATGAAAGTCGGTCTTAGATGTGATACTATTAGACAAGCGGTTTTTGCAAATTGCTTGAGTGCAACATTTCGAGTAGAATTCTTCGTACAGACAGCTTAGATTGATTAAGATAGCCATCAATCAGGTGCAATCCAAAATGTATAATTTGACAAAATGACATGCACGATGTTCGAGTTTATCTGTGTAAGCCATGAGTGCTGTTGGGTGTCCTGACCCACGTTTAAGCTATCATGCTGCAACATTTGGTGCTGTGGGCTTAGAAAATTCAAGATGGCGGAAAACCCACATGTGCGCCGAAATCCAGGAAAGCTGCGCAGTTTGTGCGCACACCAAAATGGTTGCCTCACTTGCCACCCACCAGTGCGAGAATGATAGGCCGGGTTGCCATGAGGGAAATGGGTTGCCAAAGGAAAAACAGTAGCGCCGGTTAGCTTCAAAGCGCTTTAAAACCACCCTGTGTTTCTCTGAAGGCAGGCTCAAAATGTCTATTTTAAACATTGCAACACATCTAAAAACTCACTGGACACCAGCAGACATTTGGTAGAATGGAGTGTTGTGTGCCTACAAAATCTGGGAAATGAAGAGCCCAAAACAATGCTTATAACAAAACTGCTATGGAGTCAGCAGTTTAAGTTGCACTGGATTTAAAGACACTAAAATCGAAAATGTTTAGATTAAATGAGTGACCTATGTTTGGTGTCACATGCCTTTGTAACTGTTGAAATGTCATAGTTTTGCACTTAGAATCAGCATTCTAGCTGCATGTGTAAAATTGCAAGTTAATTTAAAAAGCAACAAAAAAACATGACAGTTAGCTGAAAGTCTGGCTTAAGGAACTTGATTTTGCTTGACAGCTACCCCCATCAGGAGTGAAACTTGAGTCACAACTGTGTTCCCAGGCCTATCTGCCTTTTGCTGGCCACACGAAGGATATGCCAGCTCTCTGATAATTGAATTAGGGGGAGCCCCACAGAACACAGGAGCTCTGAACAATGCAACCCCCTTCACCCAGGCAGATGGTTTATTACAGAGGTCGTAAAACAGCTTCCTCTTGGCAGAAGCTGGGAGGGGCACTGCCTGTGAGAGCAAGCTAGCTTGGCAGAAACTGGAAAGACTGGTTTCTGTACCATGTGACCTGAAAAGACACACCTCTATAGCCAGAATATGGTTTTAGAAAAAGATGAATAACTCATAGTACGGACATGTGAACATTTTATAAATGATACCATAATTCTTGTGATTTTTCTGCCCACATTTTAAGAGGTTTTTCGAACCGGTGGCATGTTCAGGGGGGTTTTAGCGGAAAAGAGGATATTACTCAAAATGTGTGCATGTGAAAAATCTGACACTTCATCAACTAATGTCCATACTCCTTGCGCACATGTGTGTAAATTTGGGGTAATGTCAGAAATTGCAAAGTCAGTTAAAAAGTGAAATATGTGCCATTTCTGAATGCAAGCCCCCAGGAAGAGCAGAGTTTGGACAGGGTATATCTCCTGTGATATGTGATGTGTGCATGTAATTTTAAACCAATGTTTACCTGTGCAAATATGTCTTTTGTTATCAAATCTAGATTTGTGTGCAAGTTGACAGGAGGAGTGGACTCTCTGCAGGCTGTAAAATAACATCACTCTGACACAACTTAGCTCCCCCAATCAAGGGAGAAATGGAAGTTTGACCAATGGAAGTGGAGAGGGGTAGGGTCTAGTGATGCTGCATACACACACACTTGCAAAAACACATAAAAGCAGAGAGACAGGACAGATAGGGACTTTCAAATCCATTTGCAGCTGGAAGCTCTGCCGGAAAATTCATACTTTACCTCATCAACTTTCAAAGAGCCAACACTTAGACTCCAAGATAAACAGAGACTTCAAATCCCTCAATCTCCAGAATCCAGAAGCAGTGCTGTACCCAGAGAGAGAGCAGAGCTGACCCAGACCCATGTTAGCAGTTCCAGAGACCAGACGCTGTGCCCAGAGACCGTCCGAAGTCCAGACCTGTTGACCAGATCGTGACAAAGCCGCCTTCCTGTTTAAAATCTCTTGTGAGTACTCAGCAAAACTCAGCACACATCTCTTAGTTAAAATCATATAATTCAATCCATTTTTAATCTAAGTAGAACTGCAGCTTAGCAATTGTGTTATCCTGCCATCATTTTTAAAACTGAAAAAGTGCTGCGTTTAAAATTTGCAAAACCAAAAACGACCTTTACTAAATCGCTCATATCTCCGCGACCGTTTGTCTTAGAGACTTGCAGTAACTTTCATCTGGAAACTGAGATCCTAGGACCCCAAAACGATAGTGATAGTCCTTGTAGTTCCTCTGTAATAGCGCTCGGCGCATTCGCGAATTTTACCGCGATTTGCAAATTTCTTCACGTGTAAAAATCAGCTGCTGCTTGCCTTCCATTTGCCAGAAAATCGTTTGCCTCATAAAAACTATCCCTGAATCATTGCAAGAGTGAGCCTGAGCTAATATTAACTAGATATCACTCACCCTGAACCTCTGAAAGGGAATTAAAAGCATTTCCAGCATATTTCTCATCCATTGCTAGCACATATAAAAGTATTTGGGCCTGTGTTTTCAAAACTCCTATCTGTTTTCTTTAAGCGTGCTTGGGGGGGATTGAACTGAATTACATTGATTGCATTTCTGAGAACTGTGTGCTTTCCTCCCATTTCCTTGCATCCCATAAAGGGGGGGGGGAGTGAATAGCCAGAGAAAAGTGATTACATTGTTTGGTTGAAATCCTATTGAGTATTTTCTGTACTGCATTCATTGAATAGTGCATCCACCTGGGCTTACATAAAGCATTCTTTACCGCCTTCTTCTTTTGTTCCTATTTCCCAGTGTGCTATCTTATCCATTTCATGTCAACTCATTAGTGATTATAGAGAAGTTTGTTGGTGCCAGATTCTCCGTTGTTACTATTTATCATATCAGATTAAGTGGGATATTCAATTATTAATTTACTATAAAGCGTGATATCAATATCTATTGTTTAAATTATCAAATAAACCTTTTAACTTGCAAAACAGAACTACTTCTTGGCTCAGTGGGGTCAGGGGGATTCTGAGAGAGGGGTGTTATATAGGGGTAGTCATCCAGAACGCATGAACTGGACATAAAGATATATCAATAAGGGTTTTCATTCAGTATTATAGACTAGGCGTTGACTTAGCTGTAGTGTTGAATTGAATCCTCTTACAAATTGGGGGCTCGGGCCGGACGTTTGGGTTAGATTTACCATTTGTGCAGATTAATACAGCGTGCCAGCTGACCAGATACACATATCCGGTCGGATCACCACGCTGTGTTACGCTGTAAAGCACTCCTCAAAAGGGACACTCCAAGAAAAGTTCTGTTCTGCAAAAATAAAATACAAACTTCTGTAAGTCAGGACAGAGACCAATCTCTAGAATGACGACCTTAGTAGACATGAAAATAGCCAGAGAGCACCTCTTGCATAAGCTATTTGTGAGAGGTGAATGGGCTGAGCAGGGCCAGGATGTGTGGTTGCAGGCCATCACACAACAGGTCACTGAAACAGGGTCAGATATATATAGAGATCAGGGTCCCTTACATGTGGCCCTGAGTGAACTATATATGGCTCCTAAAGCCAAAGAGGAACACAATAAGATTGCCAGGATAGCAGCATACCTGTACCTATATATGGGAGACATGCAGGATAGATGTGCTGAAAGCCAAAATCTGGCAAATAGGCAACAGATGGCATTACAGAAGGCCCAATCTGATCTGGACTCTTCTGAGCAGAGGCTGCGGAGGAGCCAGGAGTCAGAAAATGATAGTAGGCAGTATATCATTAAAATAAAAGAGGACATGGATATACTGCAACAGGAAAAGGCTGACCAGGATACTAGATTTCTGGCCCTGCAGAAGGAGCACCAAGACAGTTTGGACTCCTTACTGCAGAGCCAGAAAAAGCTGGAGCAACAATTAGACTTTAACAGGGCATGCACGGAGCAGGTAGCCACCCTGCAAAGTCATCTAGATAGAGTGAAGGTAGAGAGCAACAAGCTGATTTTGAAAGACCTGGATACCCAGGCAGAGTTTGATGAAGAGCGCCGGAAAGCTGGTGCCCTTCAAAGGCAGAGGGACGACCTGGCAGCACAGATGCAGGCTCTCAGTCAGGAAAGAGACACTTTAGGCCAGGAAGTCTGCCACTTAAAAAAGGAAATTGAAGAAAATCACCTGGCCCACCAGGGACTGGGTGACCTCCAAAAAGAAAACCAGAACTTGGTAGAGCACACCAGAAGGGTGGAAGAGGCTCTGGCAAGAAAGGAGCAGGCCAGTAGGGATGGGACTCAGGAGGTAAACCTCCTGCAGCAAAGACTGGCCCAGTGCTCCAGGACCAATCAGGAAACACAGAGAGAGAATGAGGCTCTCTGCCAGCACAATGATAGGCTCCAACAACAGGTAGTGATGCAGGAGAAACTGATAGAGTCGAGTAAGGCCTTAACAGAGGAACTGAAAGCACAAATGCAGGCTCTTGCATTGCAACAGGGAGCAGGGGCGGATAGAGATGAGGTCCGCTGGGAAAGAGAGATTCCTGACCATAACCGCAGGAGCCCTAACACCAGGGGCCTTCATCTCCCCCAGTCCCTGGACTCTACCACCCCCATGTCCCCTGGCGCACATGAGCACAGGGCCACAGGGTTGGCAGATTACTATCCAGCTAAGAGTATGGGGCTCATAGGCCAGTACCACTCAGGAATGGAGGGGTGGGCATCCGGGTATGTAAGTACAGTACAGTTCAATGGGGAACCCCAGGAGAGTAGGCCCATTAAGGGCATTCTGAAAACCTCTGCCCAGTTAGGTCAGTGGAGGGGGTACCCATCAAATCCTGGCAGCAAGGAGGAATCTGAAGACTCCTCTGAACTGCTCAGGACAGGAGACCAGGTCCCCACATTCTGCCAGCCGTTCCCAGGC
Source organism: Ambystoma mexicanum (assembly GCF_040938575.1). NCBI lineage: Eukaryota > Metazoa > Chordata > Amphibia > Caudata > Ambystomatidae > Ambystoma > Ambystoma mexicanum. The sequence continues at coordinate 1,019,537,062 of NC_090922.1, read as the reverse complement.
TCGCAGAATCCGGGAAAACCTGGAAGAACAGACGGGAACCTCTGGGAGCAGTGCCTCTGAGTCCGAGGACGAATGGACAAGGGTTACCCGAACCAAAAAGGCCAATAAGGCAAAAAGGGCCTTGCTTAAGGACCCCTTAAAGCAGATTAAGGCGATCAGGAGCGTCATCACGCCTTACCATAAGAACGCTAAGTATTCTGTTTGGGAGCACTTAGAGTTGTTTGAACAAATGATGGAGACTTTCCATTTGAAGGACAGCCAAAGCTGTATTCAATATGTAAAGTGGACCTTCTCCCCGGAATACTCCAGTTTCTTTGCGGGGCTGGAGGACCAAAATCATTTAAGATGGTCCGCCTATAAGGCGGCCATCTTGAAACATTTTTCTGTTCACAGAAATCCTCAAGAGGCTCGCAAGGCAGCCTACAATTTGCAATGTGGGGAGGATCAGGCCCCACAAGAATTTGTGCAGGAGTTAAAGCGTGCTTTTGCACAGACCACAAGAAGGGTGCGCACGGATAGCAGAGAATTTATTAATACGTTTTTCCATGCTTTGCCCAAATATATCATGACCCAGCTCGTGAGGGATTTTCACGAGAAAAGATCTTTAGACTGGGTCATTGAACAGGCTACCCGGATCTATGAGGTGCAGAAACCGATAGATAGCAAAAGTAATGCCCAGAAAAACCCCAAAGCCAACAGCACCCCTGCTGCTGCCAAGGTGGCAGAGGTAAAGGTCACCCCCGTTTTGGATTTGGAGATGGGGGGGCCTAAAAACCTACCTGCACCTAATAATGCTAGGCCCAGGAGGTCCTCGGGTCAGTCACAGACAGGGAGCCAAGGAGGCAGCCCCACAAATGGGGACCCTCGCTCTCCTGATTATGTAAGTCCCCGTTACAAGGGAAATCGACCCATCCTGGGTTATGTGTGGACTCCTCCAGCCCAAGGGGGGGGATCCAGCCAAGCACCAAACCCAGGGAACTTCCCTCCAAACTTCCCACAGGAGGGCAGAAATTTACCAAACCCTGGGCAGAACTTTTTCCCCAGATATCCACCCGACTTTCAGCCCCAAAACCATCCATCCTTCTTTCCCCAATTCCCTGAGCCCAGACCACTGAATCCGGGAGAGGGGAGGCCAAGGGTGGAGGGGTACCCAAATCTTCCCAACCAGGGGTACTACCAAAGAAGGGATAGCTACCCTTCCCGGGATCAGCCCAGGGGAGAAAACAGGGCCCCGTATCAGCCTGAGCGGGTTTCCCAGTTAGAGCGCCAGGTTCAAAACATGGCGCGGGATATGGGTCACATACTGAGGGCTCAGCAGAACCCTCAGATCAGCATGCCGGCGCAGAACGCACCCAACTCCGGACCTGGTGCTCCAGAACAATGACGAGGGCAGCACCCCGATAACTCACCGGTTCCCGGGGAGGAGGCACGAAGGGAAGGGGGGTGTAAAGCCTTGGAGGAAGCTTCCTTCCTCACTTGTAAACAGCCCCTGGAAACCCAGGAACCGGAAACAAAATCTCTTGCCCCTGAAAGTCTGCCTCCTAAGGAGCAGAGGGGGGGTAGGAGAAACAAAAGACCCAAACAGACTCAGTTTGAGGAGGAAGTACAGATCTTCCAATTTGAGGGAGAGGGATCCTCAGAGGATCCTGGGAAAAGGATCTTCTCCTTCAGAGAGGGGGGAACTCCTCCCAAAGAAAAATGGGTCCCTAGGGATGCAAATCCAGACTGGGGAGATGTGGAGACTGAGCTACCGCCGCCCACCATCTCATCCCAGAACCAACAGCAAGAAAATCCCCTGGTTCAAACCCATCCTGGTGACTGCCTCCAAAAAGGGGGGGGCGGCCCAGAACCAGAGCCAGGGGAACCCACAATGGCTCTGATCTCCAGTTGCCAAATTTTTCTTTCAGATTCCCAAGGCTCTCCACAGAATTCTGCCCAAATCTCTTCGCTAGCGATGTCCAAAACCAGAAAGTTAGCCCACCAGTTGTCCAAAAATGTACATTATCTGTGCCCCCTTGAGGAGAAGGAGGGAAGATATTATGCCCTGGTACAAGTACAGGGGCAGGGTACAATTTTGGCACTGGTGGACACGGGATCTCAAGCTACCCTTCTGTCCAGAAGGGCCTTTGATGAACTGAATGCAGGAAGGGGAGAGAATTACCAAATTCCTCTCACCTCACTTCCGGGACAACTCCAGAACTTTGACGGGTAGGAAATTCCCGTCGAGGGGACGGCAGACTTGGACATAAAAATTGGGCGACACAAGTTGAAACACCCAGTCATAGTTGTGGCCCCAGAGGGCACCCCTTGTTTACTAGGGAATGACCTCCTGAGAAGGTTGTCACCCCTAATAGATTGCGTAAACAAGGTCCTCTGGACCCAGACTAGCCGACCAATAAAATTAAAACAGAGTGTCAACCATGTTAGTTTAAACGGCACCTGCCACATGGTTGAACAAAAATCTGACCAAGTAGAATTTCACTTCCAGAATAGCCAAATTCCAGACGTGACAGTAATAGCAGTAGGACAACAGACTGGTGATGCAGGGTCCTCTCTATTTCTGAAAATCAACCTCCCTTCCAGTCTAAAGTGGTACTCCAAACTGGAAGGAAACACTCTGAAATTCTATACTAATCCACAATCAGAAACTACCACTTCTATAGTCCAGGAAGATGTGAAATCAGCTCAGAGCCTGGCTGATATTCAGCAAATTGGAGAGCAGTTGTTCATCCCTGTCCAGTTAAATGATGGGAAGGACTCTGTTCTCGCTCGAGTGTGTGTGAACAACGGTAAGAGCTTCATCAGCGAAGCCATGTTCCGCCAACTCCCAAAAGATCCAGCCATTCCCACCTTCAAACTGATAGACAAATGGGAAATGGACCTGGAAGCACCTAATTCCAAACATCTCCTGCCAAGCAGGTGTATGCTCAAAATCTCCATTGGCAACAAGAGCATAGTCCACAATTGTTGGGTCGTGCGAGACGTCCCTGTCGCCTTTTACTTAGGCAGTGACATTCTCAATCGCTTTGCCATTAGTTTGGACCTAATAAACTTCAAAGCTTGGTCCCGATTAGCGGATAATCCCATGGGCTTTGATGATCCAGAAAAAGCATTTAGGTCAGCCCAATTGCTACCTTATGCAGTTGAAATTCAGATTAAAGAGGAAGTCACCATCCCAGAAAGGACCCGACAATTCTCCCTGGAAGTGAAAGTTAAAAGAGGACAATATTTGCAAAACCCTGATGCTTACATACATCTAAATGCTTCTCTCCAACAGCAAGGGTTAGGGGTAAACCCAACACCATTAGTCAACATAGAACATGACACCATTCCAATAGAGGTGGATAACAGCGACTTACAGAGTATTACTCTAGCCGCAGGCACCATTATTGGAATGGCGGTTGATGACCGACATTTTTCCATCGACTTAGTAAATGTACTGTTAGGACCAATCCCCAAGGACTGTTTTGACAGTGACAGTGAGGACAATACAACACCAGACAGGATTTTTACCCGGCATGGGGGGGAACTTCCTGGTGTACACTTCCTGCCCCTATGGTAAGGAAGATGTGACTTGTGACTTCAGGAGGGATGAGGTGATTTTCCAGGTCCATGAGGGCTGCCTTTCCCACCTGAAGCCTCCAGTCCAAATCAGCACTCTGACCAGGGACTTCTCCACCCAGCTGGAGGAGGCCGCCGAAATAGCCAAACCAGAAGTCTTTCCAGGCTTCAGGCAGATGGTGGAAGAGAGAGTCAACCTAGCTGATGCCTGTGTGACTCTGGAACAAAAGCAAAAGTTGAAACAAGTTTTCTTGGATTTCCAAGATCTCTTTGCGGTAGACTCATATGACTGTGGCCGCACCGACATCCACACAACAACAATCCCCACGGACCCTGGCATGATTCCAGTGTTTGTGAAGCAATATCGCTTGCCTCTCGCATCAATGGAGTCCCTTACTGAAATAATTAAGAACCTTGAGTCCCGGGGAATAATCCGTCCAGTCCACAGCACCTTCAATAATCCGGTGCTGGGAATATTGAAGCCAAACGGCCAGTGGAGACTCTGCGCCGACCTCAGGGAGCTCAACAAACGGGTCCATACTTCCCGATGGCCACTGCCCTACATTGACCAAGGGCTGGCCCAGATCCAGGGGTCACAGGTATTCACTGCAATAGACCTGACCAATGGATACTGGACCGTGCCTGTCAGCAGGGAGGACCAATACAAACTGGCTTTTACCTTTGGGGGCCAGCAGTACACATGGACCCGGACTCCCTTCGGATACCTTAACTCCGGTAATGAGTTCAATATTTTCCTACATAAGGCCATGCCCGACCTGGGTGCGAGGGGTAACCTGGCTTATGTAGATGATGTCCTCATCAAAAGTTCATCTGTGGAGGAACACATAGCGGAGATCCGTTATGTTCTGACCCTGTTGAGGGCCGCCGGAGCAAAACTTTCCTTTCAGAAAGCACAGTGGTGTAGAACCCGTGTTAATTTCTTGGGGCATGAGATTACTCCTCAGGGTCTCTGTCCCCAGGAAAAGAAAGTGGAAGCACTTCAGAAACTGAAAGACCCCACAACTCTGCGGGAACTAAGGAGCCTCCTTGGACTGACTAATTACAGCAGAAAGTTCATTGAGGGCTACGCAGAGATCACTAGACCCCTGATTCATCTCCTGAAGGGGGGGGTCAAGTGGGAATGGGGTCCAGAACAAGCCGAGGCAGTAAGACAACTCAAGAGAAGCCTCTCACAAGCGCCTTGCCTAGCTTACCCTGTCAGAAACAAGGAGTTCTTCCTGGAGACGGGGTTCTTGAATACGTGCTTGACGGCAGTATTATACCAAAAGCATGACAAGGACAATAAAGTAATCTCCTATGCGAGCAAAACTTTATCCTCTGTGGAGGAAAAATTCAACGATTGTGAGAAGGCACTCCTGGCAACTGTGTGGGCATTGAAGAATTACCGCCCGTTTATCCAGGGGGAACACATCATAGTGGAGACTCCACACCAGCCTCTGCAATATCTCCAAAGTGACAGAATCCGGGCCGGAAATGTGAGTAATTCCCGAATTACTTCCTGGATTCTGTCAATGCAAGGCTTTCCTGTGGAGGTCCGATATGGCCAAAACAAGAAGAGTCCCCTCGCGCAAGGTCTGGCTGACTTGCATGATTGTGCCAGAGAAAACTGTCTCGAGGACGAAAGTCTAAAAATAAAGGACAACATGGAGGCATACCTTAATTCCCCCCACAAAGTCTTTGAAGAGGACAAGTGTGAGGGAATGCCCACTGTGTATGTGGATGGATGCTCTTACCATGTTGACAACGGGGAGAAAGAACTGGTGGCCGGCGTAGGGAATGCATGGGTGAATGAGTCCCCAGAACCCTCCGCTGGATACAAAATTGGTCCCCGAAGTAGTCAGGTGGCAGAATTGATGGCTGTGCATCAGGCCATCCTCACTGCTGTCCAGCATCAACTCCACGAACTGGTATAATCACAGATTCGGATTATGTACGGAACGGGTTCGTGGAGCACCTGGTTAATTGGAAAACCAGAGGCATGTTATGTGCTAACAACAAACCCTTGAAACATGGGAAGTTGATCCAAAACATTGATGATCTGGTCACCTCAAATGAGATGACCATCTATTGGAAAAAGATCAAGGGTCATTCCAAAGTAGAGGGACCAGACAAAACTGGAAATGACTTAGCTGATCAGCTGGCCAAAACCGGGGCCATCCAAGGGGATCTAATTGAGATTGAGTCCCTGTTGGGGGAAATCCAGGTCACTGCCATCACTAGTTCCCAGACAAATGCTCAGAACGACCTTTCAATTGCACAATGGAGTAAGGAGACCCCTGATGCTGATTTGATTACTGCTCAGAAGGGGGATCCAATAATTGGTAAATTTTACCAGCACCTTGAGGACCCTGAGAACTTTCCCCTGACGGATACCGATTATATTGGGAAAGAGGACCTAAGAGTGTTGATGAAATGTCCAAAAATGTTCCGGATCCAAGACGGTTTGTTGGTAAGGAAATCCAAAGCTGGCCACGATCAGTGGGTGGTTCCTACCTCATTCCGAAGCCTGATGTTAAGTCACGCCCATGATGCGGCCACCGCCGGTCATAGGGGGTTTCACACAACATTGGAAATCTTAAGAGAGGTTGCATACTGGCCACACATGGGGCAGGACCTCGACCAATACTTGAAGGGGTGTCTTGTGTGTGCACAATTTCAGCCATCATCCCTCACGCACCGCGCGCCTCTCCAAAAGAGGGGGATGACCCTGCCATGGTCAGATTTACAAATCGACTTTGTAGGCCCCGTGATTCGCTCTGCTAGGGGGAATAAGTACATGTTGACCGTCACATGCTTGTTTACCAAGTGGGTGGAATGTCTCCCAGCCCCAAATTGCAAGGCAGAAACGGCAGCTGCCTTGATGATTAACCACATCTTTTCCCGTTTTGGTCTACCTCAAAGGATTGAGTCAGACAGGGGTAGCCACTTCACCAGTGAAGTAATGACAAAGATGTGGGAGATACTGGGGGTCAAGAGAAAGCTACACATTGCTTACCGGCCAGCTTCTTCTGGGGCAGTAGAGAGATATAACCGAACCATTGTGAGCATATTAAAGAACTTTGTGGCAGATTCTGGGCCAAGTTGGGATATCCGATTACCTCTGGTCCTAATGGCTATCAGATCAACCCCTTCATCTGCAACCAAAATGTCACCATTTAAGTTGATGACTGGACGCAAGATGGTGCTTCCTCAGCATTTGCTCTATAGGACCCAAGAGCAGACACTGATAAATGCCTCCACTACTCATGAGTATGTGGAGAATTTAAGGAAACACCTTCAGCATGCTTTTGCTTATGCTCAGCGGAATCTAGAAAGATCAGCTGATAGCATGAAGACCCACTATGACCTGAAGACTTCCAGGAAGGAATATCAGGTGGGAGACCGGGTCTATCTATACAACTTCCAAAGGAACCAGGCCAAGCAGCGCAAATTTTTGCCTACATGGAAGGGACCCTTTGCGATCATCGACAAGATCTCCCCTGTGGCCTACAAAATCCACATCCCCAAAGGTCCTTTGGCAGCGGGGGAAGACAAGTGGGTCCACATAAACCAGTTGAAGTGTTGCCATCCCAGGCACACTCTGCTACAACTGGAGGAATCCTCTGGAATCCTAGCGGGTACTGTCTCAGACTAATTCAGTTCCAACCATAAAACATACCACATTTAGTCTCTAAAATATTGTGATTTGCATGAAACTGTCTCTTAGTTATACTGTTTTTTATCAAAATAAGAATGTAATGTTTCGTGATGATGAAATGCATATGCTGCCCCACTATCTCAACAGTGGTGGAAAAACGTCTATGAGTAGGTATTGCCGCTCTTCCTTTGTCGTCCTAGGAGAAAGAAAACCTGGAGACGGGCCAAGGAGGACGATCCGGAGACCGGGAGCAGAGACACGATGGGCCCTGTGTACCGCCCAATACTCCCATCAGGACCGGCGAGGAGAACCGATCGATCAGTACCGGATGGAGAAGAAGATGCTGAGCTGTGCCATTTGCAGAATTGGAAGAAGATTATGCGGACAGACCGGTGCGTGGGTCAAAACCCTTGTGCACCCGACTCCCCATCGACTCAAATTCAAAGTGCAGTCGCGTGGGGGGGCTTGTTGGGTGTCCTGACCCACGTTTAAGCTATCATGCTGCAACATTTGGTGCTGTGGGCTTAGAAAATTCAAGATGGCGGAAAACCCACATGTGCGCCGAAATCCAGGAAAGCTGCGCAGTTTGTGCGCACACCAAAATGGTTGCCTCACTTGCCACCCACCAGTGCGAGAATGATAGGCCGGGTTGCAATGAGGGAAATGGGTTGCCAAAGGAAAAACAGTAGCGCCGGTTAGCTTCAAAGCGCTTTAAAACCACCCTGTGTTTCTCTGAAGGCAGGCTCAAAATGTCTATTTTAAACATTGCAACACATCTAAAAACTCACTGGACACCAGCAGACATTTGGTAGAATGGAGTGTTGTGTGCCTACAAAATCTGGGAAATGAAGAGCCCAAAACAATGCTTATAACAAAACTGCTATGGAGTCAGCAGTTTAAGTTGCACTGGATTTAAAGACACTAAAATCGAAAATGTTTAGATTAAATGAGTGACCTATGTTTGGTGTCACATGCCTTTGTAACTGTTGAAATGTCATAGTTTTGCACTTAGAATCAGCATTCTAGCTGCATGTGTAAAATTGCAAGTTAATTTAAAAAGCAACAAAAAAACATGACAGTTAGCTGAAAGTCTGGCTTAAGGAACTTGATTTTGCTTGACAGCTACCCCCATCAGGAGTGAAACTTGAGTCACAACTGTGTTCCCAGGCCTATCTGCCTTTTGCTGGCCACACTAAGGATATGCCATCTCTCTGATAATTGAATTAGGGGGAGCCCCACAGAACACAGGAGCTCTGAACAATGCAACCCCCTTCACCCAGGCAGATGGTTTATTACAGAGGTCGTAAAACAGCTTCCTCTTGGCAGAAGCTGGGAGGGGCACTGCCTGTGAGAGCAAGCTAGCTTGGCAGAAACTGGAAAGACTGGTTTCTGTACCATGTGACCTGAAAAGACACACCTCTATAGCCAGAATATGGTTTTAGAAAAAGATGAATAACTCATAGTACGGACATGTGAAAATTTTATAAATGATACCATAATTCTTGTGATTTTTCTGCCCACATTTTAAGAGGTTTTTCGAACCGGTGGCATGTTCAGGGGGGTTTTAGCGGAAAAGAGGATATTACTCAAAATGTGTGCATGTGAAAAATCTGACACTTCATCAACTAATGTCCATACTCCTTGCGCACATGTGTGTAAATTTGGGGTAATGTCAGAAATTGCAAAGTCAGTTAAAAAGTGAAATATGTGCCATTTCTGAATGCAAGCCCCCAGGAAGAGCAGAGTTTGGACAGGGTATATCTCCTGTGATATGTGATGTGTGCATGTAATTTTAAACCAATGTTTACCTGTGCAAATATGTCTTTTGTTATCAAATCTAGATTTGTGTGCAAGTTGACAGGAGGAGTGCAATCTCTGCAGGCTGTAAAATAACATCACTCTGACACAACTTAGCTCCCCCAATCAAGGGAGAAATGGAAGTTTGACCAATGGAAGTGGAGAGGGGTAGGGTCTAGTGATGCTGCATACACACACACTTGCAAAAACACATAAAAGCAGAGAGACAGGACAGATAGGGACTTTCAAATCCATTTGCAGCTGGAAGCTCTGCCGGAAAATTCATACTTTACCTCATCAACTTTCAAAGAGCCAACACTTAGACTCCAAGATAAACAGAGACTTCAAATCCCTCAATCTCCAGAATCCAGAAGCAGTGCTGTACCCAGAGAGAGAGCAGAGCTGACCCAGACCCATGTTAGCAGTTCCAGAGACCAGACGCTGTGCCCAGAGACCGTCCGAAGTCCAGACCTGTTGACCAGATCGTGACAAAGCCGCCTTCCTGTTTAAAATCTCTTGTGAGTACTCAGCAAAACTCAGCACACATCTCTTAGTTAAAATCATATAATTCAATCCATTTTTAATCTAAGTAGAACTGCAGCTTAGCAATTGTGTTATCCTGCAATCATTTTTAAAACTGAAAAAGTGCTGCGTTTAAAATTTGCAAAACCAAAAACGACCTTTACTAAATCGCTCATATCTCCGCGACCGTTTGTCTTAGAGACTTGCAGTAACTTTCATCTGGAAGCTGAGATCCTAGGCTTTCTTAGGACCCCAAAACGATAGTGATAGTCCTTGTAGTTCCTCTGTAATAGCGCTCGGCGCATTCGCGAATTTTACCGCGATTTGCAAATTTCTTCACGTGTAAAAATCAGCTGCTGCTTGCCTTCCATTTGCCAGAAAATCGTTTGCCTCATAAAAACTATCCCTGAATCATTGCAAGAGTGAGCCTGAGCTAATATTAACTAGATATCACTCACCCTGAACCTCTGAAAGGGTATTAAAAGCATTTCCAGCATATTTCTCATCCATTGCTAGCACATATAAAAGTATTTGGGCCTGTGTTTTCAAAACTCCTATCTGTTTTCTTTAAGCGTGCTTGGGGGGGATTGAACTGAATTACATTGATTGCATTTCTGAGAACTGTGTGCTTTCCTCCCATTTCCTTGCATCCCATAAAGGGGGGGGGAGTGAATAGCCAGAGAAAAGTGATTACATTGTTTGGTTGAAATCCTATTGAGTATTTTCTGTACTGCATTCATTGAATAGTGCATCCACCTGGGCTTACATAAAGCATTCTTTACCGCCTTCTTCTTTTGTTCCTATTTCCCAGTGTGCTATCTTATCCATTTCATGTCAACTCATTAGTGATTATAGAGAAGCTTGTTGGTGCCAGATTCTCCGTTGTTAATATTTATCATATCAGATTAAGTGGGATATTCAATTATTAATTTACTATAAAGCGTGATATCTATATCTATTGTTTAAATTATCAAATAAACCTTTTAACTTGCAAAACAGAACTACTTCTTGGCTCAGTGGGGTCAGGGGGATTCTGAGAGAGGGGTGTTATATAGGGGTAGTCATCCAGAACGCATGAACTGGACATAAAGATATATCAATAAGGGTTTTCATTCAGTATTATAGACTAGGCGTTGACTTAGCTGTAGTGTTGAATTGAATCCTCTTACAGTGCGAAGGATTTGTTTTGTAATACAAATGACTTATTTTAAATGGATACTCTTTTCTAGGGATGTATACAAGATACGGATATAGAACGGGAGGCACGTGGATCCGAGTCAGTGCACCAGCTTGCTGTTGGTGACATTAGAGTAAGGAACAAGTTACTTACCTGTAACTATTGTTCTCCAGCATGGGTCTGGCATGGATTCACATGCTCATGAATATTCCCCATCGTCAGGCCGGGAATCATCGGTATAGAAAAAAAATCAGTATCAGTTTCATTTCTGATCTGTCTTTCTTAGTAGTAACCAATCACTGGTCTCTGGGTCATACTGCCCCCAGCCAATGACTTCCCTCTCCCTAAGCCCAGCCTCCGGCAGCCATCCTCAGATTTGGTAGCACGTAAAGTGGCAGTATGACCAAGTAAAGAGCCGCAGAGGGGTAGGCGGGAGGGTTCACATGTGAATCCATGCCAGACCCATGCTGGAGAACAACAGTTACAGGTAAGTAACTTGTTCCTTCTCCAGCATGGGGGTCTGGCATGGATTCACATGCTCATGAATAAGAGAATACATAGCAGTACACACATGCACAACCACGGGAGGTGGCAACAGGCTCAACATTAAGCAATACAACAACTCAACATTAAGCAACTCTTACCTCCTCACCAGGCTCACCTTAGGCGAACAGGTTGCGCAGCACTGCTTGGCCAACCCTGGACTCCTCCCTGGAGTCCCGATCGACGCAGTAAAATCTTGTTAAGGTGTGCTTCGACCACCACGTCGCAGCCCTGCAGATGTCCAGCAGGGGCACACCAGACAGGAACGCTGTGGTAGCAGCGATCGCTCTGGTCGAATGGGCTCTCGGACGGCCGGGCAGTGGTCGGTTTGCCAACCGGTGACAGTGCATGATGCAGCCGGAGAGCCATCTGGAAATGGAAGTCTTCGAGAGAGCCTTCCCTTGATTCACAGTCCCAAAGTTCACAAACAGCTGTGACGTCTTCCGAAAACTCTTTGTGCGGTCCACGTAGAACTTCAGCGCTCTAGCTACATCCAGCGCTCTAGCTACATCCAGCGAGTGCAAAGTCCTCTCGGCCGGTGACGGGAAGAAAACTGGCAACACCAAGGGCTCGTTGAGGTGGAAGTCCAACGGAATGGTTCCCCTGTAGGCGCAGCCGCGCCGCCACCGGTGCGAGGCACTTGGTGAACACCCTGGGTGCCGACTTCAATCCGAACGGGAGGGCCTTGAACTGGTAGTGCCGCCCTTGGACCATGAACCTGAGGAACTTCCGGTGTCTTTTTAGAATGGGGATGTGGAAGTACGCATCCTCCAAGTCCAACGAAGACAGGAAATCGTCCTCCTCCAGCTGTCCCAGCACGTGCTGGAGGGTGACCATACAGAACTTCCGTGCCTTGATGTACTTGTTCAGTCGTCGTAGGTCCAGGATGGGGCGCCATCCTCCTGTCTTCTTTTTTACGAGGAAGTACCTTGAGTAAGCTCTGGAGCCCCGAAGCCTCTTTGGGATGAGCTCGATGGCACCCTTCTTGAGCATCACCCTTACTTACAACAGTAGTTGAGGGACATGATTTTCCTTCCTGGTCACGGGTGACGGGTGGAACGCGAGGGCACTTCTTCTGAAACTCGAGGGCGTGCCCTTGGGCCAGGGCGTCCAGCACCCAATGGTTGGTGGAGATGGACTCCCACACGCTGACGAACCTCGCCAGCCGGCTTCCCACCGGGGTACTTCGGCGGGGGCCCGACCCCACGGTCGGTTCAATCTTGTTTGGAGGCCACCTTGCCTCCTTGACCTCCCTGTCGACGACGACGGGAACCACTTGACTTGCCGCATCCGCTGTAGGCTTCATGGGACGAAGATCTTGCCGCTTGGCGGTACGTGGAGGAGCCACTGCCGGATCCCTTGGAGGCACCTTGTCTGCCTCCGGAGCTCCGAAAGGACGGCCGTCGTCGTTGGAGCACTCCCAGTGCCCGGGCAGTCTCTGTGTCTGTCTTGATGGCCTGAAGGGACTCATCAACCACCTTCCCAAACAGGTTGTTCCTGTCGAAGGGCATGTCCAAAACCTTGGTTTGTACGTCCTGGTGGAAATCCGTGGCCTTGAGCCATCCTCGTCGTCTCAAGCAAACGCTGTTGCCCAACTGACGGAAACCGGTGTCGGCGATGTCAGTTGCCACCATGATGGTGTGGTCTGAAGCAATCTCACCCTCCTGTAGGATTTCAAGGGCCTCAGCCCTTTTGGCGTCCGGAAGGAAGTCCAACAGAGGGGCGATTTTGAACCACAACTCCCTGTCGTAGCGGGCTACGATAGCCAGGGCGTTGGCCTCCTTGATAGTCGTCGCTGCGGATGAGATGATCTGCCGTCCCATCGTGTCCAACTTCCTGCCCTCGCCGTCCGGTGGGGAAGTTGATGTCGAGGCCGATGCCCCCCCAGCTTTCTTCTTTGCCGCCGCCGAGACGACCTAATCCGGGGTAGGTTGCGCCCGAAGGCACAAGGGGGCAGCGTAGGGGACCCGGTACTTCTTCTCGTACCGGTCCCTCTTTGCCGGCGCCGTGGCAGGGTTCTTGAGGAGGGCGAGCCCCTCATCCCAGATGTCATCAAGAAGCGGTACAGCGAGGACCGTCTTCCTTTTAGCCTTGCGCCGTTGTTAAAGGAACCCTTCCTTCTTCTCCTCCGGGCAGAGCTGGAAGAGCTTGGATGCCCTGGAAATCATGGCATGAAAGGATCCAATCCTGCCCGAGCAGGGAGCGACGGGGGACACGTCCCGTCATCGCCTCCGTCGTCATCTGTACCTGTCGTAGCCGTGTCCGTTATCATCCCCGTGGGTAGTAGACCGGGGGGGGGGAAGGCAGAGCAGGCCGCATAGGTGGGAAAGGTGGCGTAGGATGCGTCGTCCTCCTCCTCTTATGCGGTGGACTTTCCGAAGGTCCTAGCTCCGGTTCCCCCGTCGGGTCTGGCTCAGGTACCTCCGTCGGGGGGAGGGGCAATCTTGTCCTCATCTCCGAACATAAGGACTGAATCGCTGACAGATTGGCCGCCGAAGCGTCCTGCGGTGCCGGAAACGACAGGCGTGAGGGCTCTTGATGAGCCTTGTCGGCGACACCGTCGCTCTCGTCGTCGCCCTCGTCGGGATCCCTCCCAATGGGCTGGGCCTCTTCCACGACTTTGATGAGCTCTTCTTCAGAGGTCGTGTCCGTATCCACGATGGCCACCAGCCCCTCCCCCACCTTTTCCAACGAGGACTTTGTAGGGGGTCTTCTCAATGGGCCTGAAAGACGACTCCCTCCACGGTGGCAGGGAGACTCTGGGTCCTGAGGGCGCCTCCACTGGTGTAGCCTCCACAGGCTGAGCCAGGGCTGCGGCGACATCCTCAATTGAGGTCTTAGCAGGGTGAATAAAGGCCATCGTCACCTTCTGGACGCCAGGGGCCTTCACCTTGGGGGGGGGGGGCGGGTCCAAGCCTTGCTCCCCCTCTGCCGGAATCTTCGAGATCGACCAGGGCCTCTCCAGAAGCTTCGCCGGGTTCTCGGACTTCCTCTTACCCGAACCAGCGCGTTAGCTCGTGGTTGATGGCACCGGGGAGGATGCGCCCTGCCTGGCAGCCAAGGAGCCCGACCATTCGGCGCTGCCGATGCCCGCAGACTCGCGGTGCTTAGCCTTTTGTTGGGCCCCCGTCGCCGCGGCACCCTCACAGGACTTAGAAGACCGCTCGGACTTCTTTTTCTTCTTCTCGCCTGACGGGTTCTTCCCTTCCAGCCAGTTGGCGAGACGGAGGTGGCGATCCTTCATGGTCCACCCCGACATGTTCCCACAAAACGCACAGTCCTTCTCCATGTGCCTCTTGTCCTCATGGAGACAGTAGAGGCATAACTAATGCTCGTCCTCCATGAAAACATTCTGAAGCTGGCATCCAGGGCAGGTCCTGAACAGCTTCCCGGGCGTCGAGCTTCCTTTCTCCTGGGCCATGTCCGGGGTAGGCCTCGGAACTTCTGGAATCCTCCAAAAGCGTAACTCGATGAAATCTTCACCCTTGAGGGGCGTACAAAACTCTGAAACGGATCCCTGTTGATCGGATGTAGAAACGGTGGAGCTTGAGGCTCTATTTAACCGAAAAAAGAGAAAAATCTCCTGAAAAGGTGCGAAAATGCAGCAAAAGCTTGAGAGTTACAGCACGAGGACTCCCAACACTTGAACGTGCGGTAAAAATCTGAGGATGGCTGCCGGAGGCGGGGCTTAGGGAGAGGGCAGTCATTGGCTGGGGGCAGTATGACCCAGAGACCAGTGATTGGTTACTACTAAGACAGACAGATCAGAAACGAAACCGATCCTGATTTATTCTATTAGTGTTTTATTTATAAACACTTTCTATTTTTAGCAAGTGAGCAAGTGTTTTCATAGTATGCTTTTTTAATGTAAATTATCTGATACTGTATGTTGGATTTACATTGAACATACTTTTTCCAACCTCTCTTCTAGTTGCCCGATGATGCAGACAGACAGCAACACAAATGAGAGATGCTGCTTGCCAAACAGTTTTCACCATGGAGGAACTATTAATTGAGGCGCGGCGTGTTCAGACTCGAGATGCCTTTGCCCAATGGCCAGAAATTGAATTTAATGTGACCGGCAAAGCCAGCAAAGTGTTTTTGGACCATTGCTACAATGCAACTGCTCCACCAGATGAAGAGGAAAATGAAACTGAATGTATTGAAGATACTTTTTAATTAGTCGCAGACCACTTGACACAGTCGACACCCGCCAAAAAGGTGCCACCCAAAAACCAGTCGACATTGATGTTTTCTCTGATTCACGTTCAAGTAACAGATGTTGAAATGAAGCATCAAGACAATTAACCGACGAACTAGACAAATATCTCAACTATATTATGTCCCGTTTGGCTGATATGTCCACAACAGTTCAGTCAGAAACAACATTAATGCAGGATTACAGTCTAATAAAGGAGGCCAAATACATAGTATTCGACAGTAGCTTGATGGAATTATTTGCGCCTGTTTAACAAATGGGGATTTGCGGGCAGAATGGCATACAAATCCCCGTTTTCGGCGCAAATAATTCCATGAATCAGCCCTTTAGTCTTTTGCTATAAAATTGAGGAAGTTATGCACGTTTGAATGAGAGGAGTTTTTACAAAAATAGATCGGAGAAAAGCAAAAAATTGGTTTTAAAATGACAGGTTGGTTTTACTTAAACTAGATTAATGACTAAGAAAAAGAGAATGCCACTGTGCATCTCCACAGCTACGCACGGCCGCTTATAACCCTTCACGTGGCGGATACTCTTTTTCTTTATGGGAATTACTTTACTTAATCCAAATCACTAATGACTTATGTTCAAGAAAAACAAAAATGAGAATATCGGCGCTAACACTAAGAATCACAGACCGAGTTGCAAGAATGATTCCGAAACTATTATAGGTTCTTAAGTTAAAGATAGGATGGGTGATAGATTGGGATAGGACAAGGCAATATTTGTTATGGTTTACTACGATTCCTATTGATACTTCCAGTCCACTTTAATTTTAAGATTGGCCCGTCAAGGGCTCTGGTCATCACAGATCGTTCTACAGGCAGCAGGGCACTTCTGGCAGGATAGGTCAGCTGGGCGGTTCTAGTCAATTAAACTGGCACCTCAGACTGTACTGCATTGGATTGCCCCATCTGACTGCTGCACACTGTAGATCAGTGGGATGGCGAGTTTCAGCAGGCAAGCATTAATGGTAGCACGCCAGAGTGGATCAAATGGTTTCCCTTTGGTTTTGGTATAGTTTCAGGATTTGGGCCCAGCTGAAAAAGAGTTCAGCAATGCTGCGGCCTGGCATTTCAAAGAAATCTGGATCAGGAACAAGATGAATGATTCAGGAACCGGGCGCCACGCGGAATTCAGGATGGAATCAGGAATCAGTCTGTCTCTTGTGTATTGTGAGGTTTCCTTATTTATCTTGCCAAATGACCTCACTCATTGTATGGTAGGGGCAGACTTACAACCCACACTCACAAGGCTATGATTGGTCAAAGGCACAATTTCCACCTTGCTTTTTGCTGGTAGGATGACAGAAAGACCGTCATGTTTTATATATATGATATGATCTGGGAACCTCACATTGTTATTGGGACCAAATTTATATTTTCCCACAAATACACATTTATATACTCATGCCCTCTAATAACATCAGACACATCAAGTACATATTTCATGGGTTACCTTTACATCCAACTCCCAAGTCAGTGGGATCTGGTGTTGTCTTTCTATTGAATTTTAGCAATTTCAATCATAAAGGTTTGGCCTAACAATTCCTAATTCGGTAGATATATGTGCAATCACACCTAGAACATGGGTCAACAATATTAGTTTTGCAGCATTAAAAGTTTCTGCGCAATTATTCTTTTTGCATAACTTCAGATCCTTACGCAGTAAGAAATCCTAACAAGTCTTCACATGTCTATCATAAATTCAGATTTCAATGTATTTACTTTTCTTTCCTTTACTTATATTTGCTACCAAGTTACAGGTCATGAAGTTCAATGTCAAAATAAGTAATTTAAATCAAAAATCACAAGTCAGTTTTTTTTTCTTTCCTTCCCAAGTGGAGCAAATGGCCAGTCCTTTGAAGTTCACCGAGAAGCCTTGCCCAGCATCCTGCCCCTCCCCTTGAAGGATGAGTGTCCAAGCCTTCTACCGTCTCTGCCTGGGGCAAAGAGGAATGTCTAATGAGGTCCTTTGTTCGGAGTATGTGAGGCCTCCCCACAGCAATTAGGCCTTCCTGCCAGCAGTGAAGTGCCAACCTTTCCCAGGCTGAGGAAGAATTGTTTTTTTTTTAAATAGTTAATTAACTCAAAACTGGGTTACTTTAAGTTTCACCTACATCTTTCATTAAAACATAAAATGAACACAGTTTATAGGTGGATTTTTACATTAGCAATCCTTTGACAGTTCTTAAAGAATTAGGCCTTTCAACAAAAACATGCTTTCAAAATAGGCGGTTTTGCACTTCATGGAAAAACACATTAAAGTGAGTTCTTTTAAATCCGATTTTCCTATGCAGCACATGTACATTTGATTAATCATTCGTTCTTCCCTTGAGTGCTGGGATGTCCAATCTGGATACATGTATCCAGCCTTTGTTTGGAGTTTCTGGCTGCACAGCGGATTCTGTTACATCTTGCAATTTTAGCCGTGTTTTTCCCGTGGAAATGAAAACAGAAGTTCCTAGTTTGCCTTTTTCCTAATATACAATTTAGAGAGCTTTCAGTCAATGAGGCCCGGTTCCTCTGAGCCACACTGGATGATCCTGGCATTTCAGTACTCTTTTAATCTCAATGGTTCAATGGATCTAGCGGCAAAAACAGCACTTTTGAAGGTGGCAAGGTTAACATTTTTGGTTTTAGCACAATTCTGATGCTTTGCTCCACGTTGAATGTGGCAGAGCCCACTGGCATGCTCCTGCAGTGAGAACTCTGTTTTTCACCCCCCTTGACTGTGTGTGGCGAGGTGTGCAAGCAATTCTGCTGTGACCCAACGCAGTGAGATTTTGGCGCGCACAGGAGTCAGCACATCCATTTTGGGCTGTTTCTTTCCCCATTTGGAAAGTGATGCAGTGGGGCACATTGGATTGGGTCAAAATATTCCACAGAAGAGAGTGGAATAAGGGCAAAGGCAAGACAAAAAAGGCTATGTATTTCTAAGGGGTAGGGATTATACTCACAGTCCACTTTATAGTTTTGGGATTTTTGGACAGTCAATAGGTTCTGATCACCACACGGCTGGCGCGCCTGGCCAAAGACAGCTGGGCAAAATACAGCTGAGCAAGGTCTGGTTACCGGGTAGCGAACAGCTGGGCAATTCGGGTCACTGGATGGTAATTCCCCTGGCAAAGGACAGCTGAATGGCAGGATTGCAGTGGGCATGCAGGTAGTGGGCAGCATGCCAGCCTGATTTTGGGGTGCAAAAAGGTACCACAGCTTTCCCCTTTTTGTTAACGGGAGATTAGTGGGTTTGTTCTGGATCAATGGCCTTGCTGGGAATAGGATCAGCAATGCTTAGGCCTTGTAGTTGGAATCAGCAAGATGGCTGGAGCAGATCAGGAACTTCAGGAAGAGTGTCAGTCTAGAGTCTTGTCAGGGACTCTTATTTATAACGCATAGTGACATCGAAGTATATGGCTGGGCAGGCTTAACTAAGCACACCTCAGACAGACAGGACTGATCAGGGGTGCTAGTCCCCGCCTCGCTCTCAACTGGTTGGATTTCTGATCTCTGATATGGTTCAGTGAGTCGAAGTAAGTTTCACGTAATGCACAAGGGAAGACTCTGCCTGCGCTCCCTGGACACCAACCGGCACAAACCGGCACCTCCCGCAATGTGCTGACGCCCCGCCCTATGGATGCTGGATAGTTTAATTAAAGTACTACAGAACAGGCTACCTAAGAACGTCTAGTGCAGTGCTCCAATTGAAAAGGGAAAGCCAAAAATGAAGCGCAGGCTCTGTCCTGGATACTTTCAGTGTAACACGGCAAGGAATCAGGGTTTCAATTTAGGTCAACCACATAAATTCAAATGCAGACAGTTATACAAGCAGACTTGTCGCGAGTATGTCTAGATCGTTTTTTAAACAATTCTGGGCAGTAGTGTGGGGGCTGTATAGGCGGTTTAGCCACTACTGATACCTTTACTTCTGCAGAGCTGTAGTAATTTCGTAATGGTCACACAGAAAAGCACACAGTGAATAGAAACATAACAGAGCCGACTACTTTACTTGTGTTCCAATGACCAAATGAAAGGTACTCACTGCATCAAAGAGAAGTTGTTTGTTATGGATTGGGTGCCTTATTTAACCAAACTACAGTGCAGCACAGAACTAGAAAATCACTTTAAACTTTTAAAAGTAACAAACTCTTTCCCAACGTACAAAGTTGCACTTGCTTCCAATCAATGACCAGGAACTTTAACATAGGTTTTACTAGAACATGGAAGAAACCTCCATCTTAAGTTCACCTGTGAGAGTGACCGACAAATACATTTTCTTGACCTCATGATAAAAAATCTAAATCACACAAGGGCGTCCTACGGGCAAGTGTGTACAAAAATCAAACAGATTGCAACTCTCTGCTGCAGTTTGATAGCGATCACCCAGGGCATTAAGAGATAACTTGCCTTTTGGGCAATTTCTGCTGTATTCCTAGGGAGGTGACACTGAAACAGCGAGAGCGGACACCTCAGAGTGAGGAGATGACAGCAGTTTTCAGCTATTCCCCCTGATAGAACATTCTCAAAAGGGAGACACTGAAACACTGGCTGGTTTTTAATACCAGCAACATTACTTGCAACGGACCACGCAAAGACAAAGCAACCATGATAGACTGGTGCCTACAATGCCAGATAGAAACAAGCCGTTATAATACACAGAAGGGCAAAGGACATTATGGAACCTTGATCAACCCACCGGACGTACACCATGCGGCTAATGCACGGCTTGTGCTCAGACCTGTAAAAGCACCACGATCGACATTAGGTGGAAAGTACCCCAGAATGCAGATGACACTGACAAACTGCAACACGAAAGGGGCGATATACTTGATCACCTGCCCATGCTTCCTAAAAACATATCGGTATGATGGAACAGGCTGCGAGAAAGAGAATAACAGAACACAAGTCCTACATCAGAATGAGGCGCCAGGGCGCCCTGCTAGTCAAGCACTTTACAACACTTGACCATCTGGCAGATGTCCTTAGACAGTCCTGGAGAAGCTCAGACCACTCTGGAGGGCCAGTGATCGCTCAAAAGTGTTATTCAAAAGTGTTATTAAAAAAAGAACAGATATTCTGACCAGGCACACACCTGACAGACATGAACGAAGAAATAGAATGGCACGCTCTGGCAGTGGGCAGTAAATGGTCTTCAACAAATACAAGTGGTGTAAGCCCCTTTTTAAATTCCAAACAGAGAGAAAATTATCTACACAGCAAATAGCCCAGTGGTGACAGGGTTCCTTTGGGTTCCTCAGTAATGCGGCATCTTATCTGAATGCGAGGATCATGCAGCTATGCGCAGATGCATGATGGCAAGCAAGTTGGTGAACAGATATGACCCCAATGGAAAGCAATATGATGAAAAATGGAGAAGACCACTAGGACTAACTGGCACAACTCAAGCATCCAGCCTTCTGTGACTTTAAAGCACAGCAACACTGCTGATCTGCTATAAGGAACTTAACTAGACAATATTAACAGTCACCTGCACACCGTGGGCATACCAGCCCTCCCTGGGCACTGTTGCACAATATCAGCCCAGTGACAGCACAGTGGCCCACTAAGGGCACTTGAATATAGATATGAGCAAGCACGATGAACAGCTTGAGTCTCCCATTAGTCATCATGATATTGGGGAACGCACACAATTTTTGCACAATATAGTTGCTGTCTAGTGCCTTCTAAAAAAATGTTTTTTTAAAAAAAGCTATTCTTATATACATGACAAACATTCCCACTACCAAACATACATGGGAATATCCAGTTGGCGCTAATTATACACTCACCACACACATACATTGCTGCCAGTAAGACATGCTCATAATAGTTATAGGCAGACTGTGTGGAAAGTACAACGATGCAAAGAAGGTGCTTGCAATAGGGGACCTGGAGGACCCACTCGGCGCAGGCATACAGGACCACCTAAGCCTTTTCCAATATTTCCTATACATCTTGGTCAGATGTATAGTATAGCAAACAGACGGCATTGTGTCAACCACCTATGTAACATAGATAATACCCTCCGTATAGTGGCTGAGCACTGTACATCCAGTATGATCCAGTTTGGGTACATGCTGGCAATAATACGAAAGCCGCAGGTAAAATAAAATATATGCCCACACCACGTATATAGCAACATGTGGGCTGAGCGCTGCATGTCTAGACTACAAGGACATGCTGTCTACATCATAAAACGCAGTATCAAGATGGCACGGTGAAAGAGAAATAATAAGTTATACATTGCCAAGCATTTAATTTGGTCACCTGACCCAGATATGAGTGTAGTCAGGCGGAGAGCAACAAAGGTGTTCCCTTGCCACACGCTCTCATTCAAGAAACATGAAAAACGCAGAGATGAACGAACATGAGCCTGCGTGCCTGAAAAGCTGCATAAGAATTGCACAACCTATAGGTATTTGCCATAAACTGAAACTGGGCCAATATAGTATGCCACACTAGTGGGGCAATACATAGATCAGGGGAGAGACGGGCTACTGAGACTAATAGGAGTACTCTATGTATCACCCATTGCTAGTTGGCTTCCCCAGGTACGGAGAGGCACTGCACCAGCATTCAAATGTAGTATCCCACAAGTGAAGACCACAATCAGCCCTTGTGATTTTACAGGTAAGTGTTTAATTATGAGCCTGTGTTAGAATGTTTTAAAAGAAAATAATAAAGTCGCACAGATGGGATATTGTGAATGTAATGAGAAGTGCAGGAGTCACTCAGCCACTGAACAAGATGTCCACTGTCTTGTTTCCAGGTTACTTAATTCATGCCTGGTTGCCACCTCTGAAGGAAGGAAATTGGCCCCTAAAAAAGTATTACCCTTGCTGCTGATGGTCCTGAAGAAAAGCGAGTCCCCACATGTCATTGAAACCGGTTGACCAACTTCGTGTATATCCTTTTCAACTTGTGTTAGAGGGATAAACCCTCTTTTACTCCTATTTATACTTACATTTTTTAATAATGCTGTGAAGAACATGCACGGTTAGGGGAATGATCGCAGGTGGCTATTGGCCAATTAATCAATTTAAGGAAAAATCTCATGGACGCATATTTGAGGGTGTTGGAATAAAGAATAAACTTCCCCTTTAAATGCCAGGTGGATGGGTCCTGCAACATCCCAAAGTGAGTCCTGTAACAAAGGTGGACTGAGACATTCCAAGAAGCCTGTATTCTTCTGACAGGTGGCTAAGCCAATCAGTTTGAGTTTAGTGGAGGGATAATTCTCCCGCTATGCCTATTAGGCAGGCGGCGCCTCACCATTGCCTAGGGTCAGTATGGGCACCCAGGACAGTTTAGTTTTTATTAGAGGGACAGCAACAGTTTTAGAAAAAGGTTTTGGGATTAAGTCTTAGCCAAAAAATGTGTTTGGTGCTCTTTGGGGTCACCCTTGTTTGTTGTAAATCATGTGATTGTGGTGACTAAGAGGTTACTCACATACAGAATAGGTTCCCTGTTTAGGTTTACCAGAACATGCACCATTAAGAAGCTGATTTAGACAGAGGCCCCTTTAACTATTGGAAAATCGCTACTAGAGAAGTAAAGCACTCTCCAGCAAGATCCAAAAGAGGCTCTCATGACTTATATCAGCAACCTTTCAGATATTTATGTTTGCAAGCAAGAGTACCATTGTGATCACATTCTTATTGAAAATAGAAATTGAAATTGTCAAAAGCAGCATTTGTGGAAAAATGGTTAATAAAGCAATCCATAAAGGTATTATTGAAAACAAAATGCAACACAAGCTTCATTATCAGATTGTGGTTATTTTACAGAAAAAAGAACTAGCTAATAAGCTAACATTCTTCATTCAGAAATAAAATGGAAACATACATATTTATTTGTTGTAGGTCTTTGAAAGAAAATATCTCTTGCAGCGCAATCAGCTGACCTTCCCACATCTTCTAAAAATCTATAATCTGAAATAATTAAGAATGAATGAATGAAAGGCACCACAAAGGCAAACCAATACTATTACTTAAATGAGAGTATGAAGATGTACTTGCCACTGAGAAGATTGATGTCATTAAATTGGCTTGTAGCAACAAAAGCAACCTTGTCCCGGATCCCACTGCACTGCAGTTCCGTTTTGTGCTTTATGACGCAGGACAAACTTGAAAAAAATAAAACGATATATTAACAATATACATGTAGTTGTGTGCACCTAAACACACAAAATGAAGATCCTCGCAATTAGGGTTAAAAACTTTGTGAAGACGTGCAAATCCTCAGTTTGTCAGCATAGAATTAAAGTGTGGACCTTGGGAGTGAAGTTACAATTCAAGAAAACCAACAAGTCTGCTCTTATCTAAATGACTGAGGTTCTTTCAGCTTACACAGTTTGGTAGCCTATTTCTCCACTTCATCTTTTTGTTTTAGCAAGCTCAGCACTTCAAACTGTCTCTTCATTCATGTCATCCTTCCACGAGAGGTGAATTTCTCTGCTGACACCTAGATATTTCTCCCATTTTGACCTATCAAATTAAAGTTAGAAATATGGATTGACTAACTGCGCACCCTGGAGTTTTAAAAGAGGCAAACACCTATGTACATTAGTTTGCAGATGCCCCTGTAAGGAGTATGAAGTATGGAGCATCCCAATACCTTCTATGTACCTCTTCACTTACCCATTTTCTCCGCCCATCTTTACTTTTCCCATACTTCCCTCCTTTCTTCCATCATCTGCTTTTGTTACCCATTCCCATCCACTTCTATAAAACATCACCATCTACTATATCCTTCTCATTTTACTCCCCTCTCAGTCATCCTCTTATTCTCTCCTCAGCCTCCCTGCACTCACCCTCTCTTCTCCGCTAACTTCTATTTTGACATGCTTTACTCTGCTACCATTCCTCCTCTTAGCCATGTGCATACCTTTATGTAAGCCATACTGCCCTCTTTGTCCACCTTCTGTACTTCCCCATTCTGGCTTCGCTCATCCATAGAAACCCATGCTAACCTTTACCTCATTAATCGTTTGTTGGCTTACCCATATGCACCCCCCCCTCTTGGGTTCTGATTCTGTAATCCATTGTGGGTAAAACAGTTCATAAGTTTTATCCAAATGGAAACAAAAGTGGTGTAAGTGTAGTTTATTCTTTTGTGAAAGAACGACATAAGCGTTTTAAAGAAACATAATGTCATAATAGAAGAAGAGCTGCTGCTTAATACACAAACCAGAGAAGCCTCTACTTGGGACGGGGACATTCACAAAAACATAAGTTACTGCATGTCGACCTGGTGATCCTAGGTCAAATAATACCACCAGCTGAACACACGGATACTCCATGAACTCTTAGTCAAAGAGTCATTGGGATATGCAGTATGTTATCTTATATGTGCCACAAGTATCCAAGCAGGAGAAATTAAAATAGGCAAAGTTGAGACAGATTGTCAAGTAATCACTTTCGTGTATCAAGAGAATCGCATCTTGCAGAGTTGTCACTTTAATTGTGTGTCTCTTGTGAGAGGTCAGAAACGTGAGGCGAACAACTTTGTGAAGCTTTTTCAAAAAATGCCATTTTATTAAACACCTCACTATCCCTACTCTGACGAGGATTTCCATGCTTAAGTAAGGAAACATTAACAAAGGACAGCTGTCCCTCACACTTATACATACAGTAATTCAACAAGGTAATGCATGGCATTTCAAAGGCAACAAAAATAATAATATAGTCAGGTTCACAATATGACAGTCTCTCCTTATAATCTGGATGAATTCCCCTTCCCGTAATTCAAGCAGTCGTCTGCTCCACAGTTCCAACATGAAACAAGGAAATTATGGTTTGCCACAAAGTTCCACCACAGTTCTTTGTAGCGCCATCGTCTTGACAAAGTTACAACAAACAAGATGTTCAACAAAGAAACTCTTCCAATAGTAAGGATTCCTAGCCTTCCTCTCCACTTGTTACGTCTATATATATGCGGTATGCTAGTATACTTTGCAGTATACCCCCATACTACTAGTAATGTCTATAGTAACCGTTGTAATGATATACTTGTCTGTAACATGTGTTGCCTCAAGAATTGCATTGTCAAGATTTGTTTTTTTTTCCTCCAGGGAAAATTGTTTTCACTGTATGTAACCATTTACTCTTCAAATATGCGCCCAGATGCCCCAGGGCAACGTGCGCAATACAAATAAATAAATACTAAAAATACTAAGATTCAAGATCATCTTATTCACATGAGCAATACATATTTCCTTACTTCAACAGTAGCAACATAAATTGTCTGTACACTCTGTGCTGGGAGCTGTATTTGGACTTGGCAAAAATTGCTGCTGCTGCTTTAAGAAAAAGTATATCTGTCCCTTGGTGGTGCGGAGTCCCAAGGAGAGTCCAGTCACTCGCCAGTCAGACAACTCCAGTCGAGTGCCGGACAGAAGGACGGGGGCTCTGGGGGAAGATGGCGAGAAAACCATCAAAACGAGACAATGGAGACTGGAGGGAAGCGGAGAAACTGAGCGATGCTTGCAAAGTTCCCATCTAGCCTTTGAAGCATCTGCAGAGCCGGGAGAGGTTGTGGCAGCCGATCGCCCAACGGGTATGAGTCCCATAACTTTGATGGCGGCATATCCGGGAACTGTAAGAGGATTCAATTCAGCACTACAGCCAAGTTAACGCCTAGTCTAGAATACTGAATGAAAACCCTTATTGATATATCTTTAGGTCCAGTTCATGCGTTCTGGATGACTACCCTTGTATAACACCCCTCTCTTGGAATCCCCCTGACCCCACTGAGCCAAGAAGTAATTCTGTTTTGCAAGTTTAAAAGGTTTATTTGATAAATTAAAATATATATCACACTTTTTAATAAATTAATAATTGAATATCACACTTAATCTGATATGGTAAATATTAACAACGGAGAATCTGGCACTAGCACACTTCTTTAATCACTAATGAGTTGACATGAAATGGATAAGGTAGCACACTGGTAAATAGGAACAAAAGTATAATGTGGTAGAGGATGCTTTATGTAGGCTCAGGTGGATGCAATATTCAATGAATGCAGTACAGAAAATACGCAATATGATTTCAACCAAACAATGTAACCACTTTTCTCTGGCTACTCCCCTCCCCCCCTTGATGCAAGGCAAGGAAATGGAAGGAAAACACACAGTTCTCAGAAATGCAATCAACTGTAATTCAGTTCAATCCAGCAAGCTTAAACAGAAGTTTGAAAACACAGGCAAATGCTTTGATAGGTGCTAGCAATGAATGAGAAATATGCGGGAAACGCTCTTAATTCCCTTTTAGAGGTTCAGGATGAGTGGTATCTAGTTAATATTAGTCCAGGCTCACACTAGCAATGATGCAGGGATAGTTAGCAGGTTAAACGAATTTCTGGCAAATGGAATCAGGCAGCAGCAGTTTTTTTTACATGTGAAGAAATTGCAAATCGCGGCAAAATTCGCGGATGCGCCGAGCGCTATTACAAAGGAACCGCAAGGACTATCTCTACCGTTTTGGGGTCCTAGGAAAGCCTGGGATCTCAGCTTCCAAATGAAAGTTATTGCAAGTCTCTAGCCCAAACGGTTGCGGAGATATGAGTAATTTAGTAAAGGTCGTTTTTGGTTTTGTAAATTTTAAACGCACACTTTTTCAAAATGACAAATTTTACTAGAAATGACAGGTGACAGATAGGAGGCAGTTCTACTTAGGTTAAATAGATTGAATTAGATGAATTTAAACTAAGAGATGTGTTCTGAGTTTTGCTAAGTACTCACAAGAGATTTTGAACAGGAAAGCGACTTGGTCACGATCTTCAGTCTGGTCAGGTCTTTCCGGATTCTGCTCACAGCGCCTGGTCTGGTCTCGGCTAGGCACAGCACTGCTTTCTCTCTGGTCTGGTCTCTGCTAGGCACAGCACTGCTTTCTCTCTGGTCTGGGCTCTGCTAGGCACAGCACTGCTTTCTCTCTGGTCTGGTCTCTGCTCTGGATAGATTGAAGTCTCTAGTTTGGCTTTCTGGAGTTTGATGGAGGTAAGTATGGATTTTTCCGGCAGGGCTTCCAGCGGCAGATGAAATTGAATGTCTCTATGTGTCCTGACTCTCTGCTTTTATCTGTTTCTTGAGAATGGGTGTGTGTGTTGCATCACTAGACTTGCCCCTCTCATTCGTCATTGGTCAGGCTTCCATTCCTCCGCTTGATTGGCAAACTGAACTGTGAGTCAGATTGATGTCATTTTATGATCTCTTGAAACAACCTCCCTTATCATCTGTGCACCCAAATATATATATGATCAAAATCCATACTTCAGAGTTACACAGTTGTTTGAAATTACATATACATGGTGTGGCTGAATTTAGCCATGTCTATGTCCAAATCTGCTCATTCTCGGAGCTTGCATTCAAAGAGTGTACATAATTGACTTTTTAACTGCTTTTTCAATTTCCGACATGGACCCAACTTTACATACATGTGTGCAGGGGGTAGGGACATTAACTGATGAAGTTTCAGATTTTTAACATGCACACATTTAGAGTAATATCCACTTTTCCGCTAAAACCCCCCTGAACATACCACCGGTTCCTACCACGTCTTAAACTGTGGGCAGAAAAATCACAAGAATTATGGTATCATTTATAAAATTTTCACATGTCCGCACTATGAATTATCCCCCTTTTTATAAAACCATATCCTTGCTGCAGGGGTGTGTCTTTTCAGGTCACATGGTACAGAAACCAGTCTTTCCAGTTTCTGCCAAGCCAGCTTGCTTCTCACAGGCAGTGCCCCTCCCAGCTTCTCCAGGAGGAAGCCACTTTTTACGACGTCTGTAATAAAAACCTTTGCCTGAGTGGAGAGGGCTTTGTTCACTCTCTGGCAGAGCACAGGAAATTCAATTATCAGATAGATGGCATATCCTTAGTGTGGGCAGCAAAAGGAACATTGGCCTGGGAACATAGTTGTGACTCAAGTTTCACTCCTGATGGGATCCGTTGCTAGGCAAAATCAAGTTCCTTAAGCCAGACCTTCAGCTAACTTTTTGTTGCTTTTAAAATAACTTGTAATTTTACACATGCAGCTAGAATGCTGATTCTAAGTGCAAAACTATGACATTTCAACAGTTACGAAGGCATGTGACACCAAACATAGGTCACTCATTTAATTTAACATTTTCGATTTTGGTGGTTTTAAATCCAGTTGCAGTTAGGCTTAAGCTGCTGACTCCATAGCATTTTTGTTATAAGCATTGTTTTTGGGCTCTTCATTTCCCAGATTTTGTAGGCACACAAAACTCCATTCTACCAAATGTCTGCTGGTGTTCAGTGAATATTTTGCACATGTTGCAAGGTTTGAAATAGGCATTTTGCTTGCCTTCAGAAAAACACACAGTGGGTTTTAAAACGCCGGCTTTTGGATAGTGGTGAGTACTGGTACTGCACCCATTTTTGGGATTTTCTTGGATTAATGCATTCTAAACAGGAATGGTTCTTACATGGTAGTAAATCCTTGCTTAACATTGTTTTGATGGGGCTCCTTACAGTAAGATGGTTATGTGGAACCCCACAAAAAGGGTTGAATCTTTAAAGTGGTCCAATGAGTCACGATTTCAGCAACTTTTTGACATCAGTAAAAGTGGATTTTGTTAACAAAGACCTTTCTTTACCCTGGTGGGTGGCAAGTTAGGTAACCATTTTGGTGTGCGCACAACTGCGCAGCTTTCCTGGATTTCGGCGCACATGTGGGTTTTCCGCCATCTTGAATTTCCTAAGCCCACAGCACCAAATGTTGTAGCAGGATAGCTTAAACGTGGGTCAGGACACCCAACAAGTCCCCCCCACGCGACTGCACTTTGAATTTGAGTCGATGGGGAGTCGCGTGCACAAGGGTTTTGACCCATGCACCGGTCTGTCCGCATAATCTTCTTCCTCTTCTGTAGATGGCACAGTTCAGCATCTTCTTCTCCATCCGGTCAGATCGATCAGTTCTCCTCGCCGGTCCTGATGGGAAGATTGGGCGGTACCCCGGGCCCGTTGTGTCTTTGCTCCCGGTCTCCGGATCGTCCTTCTTGGTCATCCTTCATGGTTTCATCTCTCCTAGGATGATAAAGGAAGAGCGGCAATATCTACTCATAGACGATTTTTTTTTTCCACCACTGTTGAGATAGTGGGGCAGCATATGCATTTCATCGTAACGAAATATTACATTCTTATTTTGAAAAAAAAAAACAGCATCACTAGAGACAGTTTCATGTAAATCACAATATTTTAGAGACTAGATGTGGTAGGTTTTATGATTGGAACTGAATTAGTCTGATACAGTACCCGCTAGGATTCCAGAGGATTCCTCCAGTTGTTGCAGAGTGTGCCTGGGATGGCAACATTTCAACTGGTTTATGTGGACCCACTTGTCTTCCCCCTCTGCCGAACCACCTTTGGGGATGCGGATCTTGTAGGCCACAGGGGAGATCTTATCGACGATCTCAAAGGGTCCCTTCCATGTAGGCAAAAATTTGCGCTGCTTGGCCTGGTTCCTTTGGAAGTTGTATAGATAGACCCGGTCTCCCACCTGATATTCCTTCCTGGAAGTTTTCAGGTCATAATGGGTCTTCATGCTATCAGCTGATCTTTCTAGATTCCGCTGAGCATAAGCAAAAGCATGTTGGAGGTGTTTCCTTAAATTCTCTACATACTCATGAGTAGTGGAGGCATTTATCAGTGTCTGCTCTTGGGTCCTATAGAGCAAATGCTGCGGAAGCACCATCTTGCGCCCAGTCATCAACTCAAATGGTGACATTTTGGTTGCAGATGAAGGGGTAGATCTGATGGCCATTAGGACCAGAGGTAATCGGATATCCCAACTTGGCCCAGAATCTGCCACAAACTTCTTTAATATGCTCACAATTGTCCGGTTATATCTCTCTACTGCCCCAGAAGAAGCTGGTCTATAAGCAATATGCAGCTTTCTCTTGACCCCCAGTATCTCCCACATCTTTGTCATTACTTCACTGGTGAAGTGGCTACCTCTGTCTGACTCAATCCTTTGAGGTAGACCAAAACGGGAAAAGATGTGGTTAATCATCAAGGCAGCTGCAGTTTCTGCCTTGCAGTTTGGGGCTGGGAGACATTCCACCCACTTGGTAAACAAGCATGTCACAGTCAACATGTACTTATTCCCCCTAGCCGAGCGAATCACAGGGCCTACAAAGTCGATTTGTAAATCTGACCATGGCAGTGTCATTCCCCTCTTTTGTAAAGGCGCCCGGTGCGTGAGGGATGATGGCTGAAATTGTGCACACACAAGACACCCCTTCAAATATTGGTTGAGGTCCTGCCCCATGTGTGGCCAGTATGCAACCTCTCTTAAGATTTCCAATGTTGTGTGAAACCCCCTATGACCGGCGGTGGCCGCATCATGGGCGTGACTTAACATCAGGCTTCGGAATGAGGTAGGAACCACCCACTGGTCGTGGCCAGCTTTGGATTTCCTTACCAACAAACCGTCTTGGATTCGGAACATTTTTGGACATTTCATCAACACTCTTAGGTCCTCTTTCCCAATGTAATCGGTATCCGTCAGGGGAAAGTTCTCAGGGTCCTCAAGGTGCTGGTAAAATTTACCAATAATTGGATCCCCCTTCTGAGCAGTAATCAAATCAGCATCAGGGGTCTCCTTACTCCATTGTGCAATTGAAAGGTCGTTGTGAGCATTTGTCTGGGACCTAGTGATGGCAGTGACCTGGATTTCCCCCAACAGGGACTCAATCTCAATTAGATCCCCTTGGATGGCCCCGGTTTTGGCCAGCTGATCAGCTAAGTCATTTCCAGTTTTGTCTGGTCCCTCTACTTTGGAATGACCCTTGATCTTCTTCCAATAGATGGTCATCCCATTCGAGGTGACCAGATCATCAATGTTTTGGATCAACTTCCCATGTTTCAAGGGTTTGTTGTTAGCACATACCATGCCTCTGGTTTTCCAATTAACCAGGTGCTCCACGAACCCGTTCCGTACATAATCCGAATCTGTGATTATGACCAGTTCGTGGAGTTGATGCTGGATAGCAGTGAGGATGGCCTGATGCACAGCCATCAATTCTGCCACCTGACTACTTCGGGGACCAATTTTGTATCCAGCGGAGGGTTCTGGGGACTCATTCACCCATGCATTCCCTACGCCAGCCACCAGTTCTTTCTCCCCGTCGTTGTCAACATGGTAAGAGCATCCATCCACATAGACAGTGGGCATTCCCTCACACTTGTCTTCTTCAAAGACTTTGTGTGGGGAATTAAGGTATGCCTCCATGTTGTCCTTTATTTTTAGACTTTCGTCCTCGAGACAGTTTTCTCTGGCGCAATCATGCAAGTCAGCCAGACCTTGCGCGAGGGGACTCTTCTTGTTTTGGCCATATCTGACCTCCACAGGAAAGCCTTGCATTGACAGAATCCAGGAAGTAATTCGGGAATTACTCACATTTCCGGCCCGGATTCTGTCACTTTGGAGATATTGCAGAGGCTGGTGTGGAGTCTCCACTATGATGTGTTCCCCCTGGATAAACGGGCGGTAATTCTTCAATGCCCACACCGTTGCCAGGAGTGCCTTCTCACAATCGTTGAATTTCTCCTCCACAGAGGATAAAGTTTTGCTCGCATATGAGATTACTTTATTGACCTTGTCATGCTTTTGATATAATACTGCCGTCAAGCACGTATTAGAGAACCCCGTCTCCAGGAAGAACTCCTTGTTTCTGACAGGGTAAGCTAGGCAAGGCGCTTGTGAGAGGCTTCTTTTGAGTTGTCTTACTGCCTCGGATTGTTCTGGACCCCATTCCCACTTGACCCCCCCCTTCAGGAGATGAATCAGGGGTCTGGTGATCTCTGCGTAGCCCTCAATGAACTTTCTGCTGTAATTAGTCAGTCCAAGGAGGCTCCTTAGTTCCCGCAGAGTTGTGGGGTCTTTCAGTTTCTGAAGTGCTTCCACTTTCTTTTCCTGGGGACAGAAGCCCTGAGGAGTAATCTCATGGCCCAAGAAATTAACACGGGTTCTACACCACTGTGCTTTCTGAAAGGAAAGTTTTGCTCCGGCGGCCCTCAACTGTGTCAGAACATAACGGATCTCCGCTATATGTTCCCCCACAGATGAACTTTTAATGAGGACATCATCTACATAAGCCAGGTTACCCCTCGCACCCAGGTCGGGCATGGCCTTATGTAGGAAAATATTGAACTCATTACCGGAGTTAAGGTATCCGAAGGGAGTCCGGGTCCATGTGTACTGCTGGCCCCCAAAGGTAAAAGCCAGCTTGTATTGGTCCTCCCTACTGACAGGCACAGTCCAGTATCCATTGGTCAGGTCTATTGCAGTGAATACCTGTGACCCCTGGATCTGGGCCAGCCCTTGGTCAATGTAGGGAAGAGGCCATCGGGAAGTATGGACCCGTTTGTTGAGCTCCCTGAGGTCGGCGCAGAGTCTCCACTGGCCGTTTGGCTTCAATATTCCCAGCACCGGATTATTGAAGGTGCTGTGGACTGGACGGATTATTCCCCGGGACTCAAGGTTCTTAATTATTTCAGTAAGGGACTCCATTGATGCGAGAGGCAAGCGATATTGCTTCACAAACACTGGAGTCATGCCAGGGTCCGTGGGGATTGTTGTGGTGTGGATGTCGATGCGACCACAGTCATATGAGTCTACCGCAAAGAGATCTTGGAAATCCAAGAAAACTTGTTTCAACTTTTGCTTTTGTTCCAGAGTCACACAGGCATCAGCTAGGTTGACTCTCTCTTCCACCATCTGCCTGAAGCCTGGAAAGACTTCTGGTTTGGCTATTTCAGCGGCCTCCTCCAGCTGGGTGGAGAAGTCCCTGGTCAGAGTGCTGATTTGGACTGGAGGCTTCAGGTGGGAAAGGCAGTCCTCATGGACCTGGAAAATCACCTCATCCCTCCTGAAATCACAAGTCACATCTTCCTTACCATAGGGGCAGGAAGTGTACACCAGGAAGTTCCCCCCATGCCGGGTAAAAATCCTGTCTGGTGTTGTATTGTCCTCACTGTCACTGTCAAAACAGTCCTTGGGGATTGGTCCTAACAGTTCATTTACTAAGTCGATGGAAAAATGTCGGTCATCAACCGCCATTCCAATAATGGTGCCTGCGGCTAGAGTAATACTCTTTAAGTCGCTGTTATCCACCTCTATTAGAATGGTGTCATGTTCTATGTTGACTAATGGTGTTGGGTTTACCCCCAACCCTTGCTGTTGGAGAGAAGCATTTAGATGTATGTAAGCATCAGGGTTTTTCAAATGTTGTCCTCTTTTAACTTTCACTTCCAGGGAGAATTGTCGGGTCCTTTCTGGGATGGTGACTTCCTCTTTAATCTGAATTTCAACTGCATAAGGTAGCAATTGAGCTGACCTAAATGCTTTTTCTGGATCATCAAAGCCCATGGGATTATCCGCTAATCGGGACCAAGCTTTGAAGTTTATTAGGTCCAAACTAATGGCAAAGCGATTGAGAATGTCACTGCCTAAGTAAAAGGCGGCAGGGACGTCTCGCACGACCCAACAATTGTGGACTATGCTCTTGTTGCCAATGGAGATTTTGAGCATACACCTGCTTGGCAGGAGATGTTTGGAATTAGGTGCTTCCAGGTCCATTTCCCATTTGTCTATCAGTTTGAAGGTGGGAATGGCTGGATCTTTTGGGAGTTGGCGGAACATGGCTTCGCTGATGAAGCTCTTACCGTTGTTCACACACACTCGAGCGAGAACAGAGTCCTTCCCATCATTTAACTGAACAGGGATGAACAACTGCTCTCCAATTTGCTGAATATCAGCCAGGCTTTGAGCTGATTTCACATCTTTCTGGACTATAGGAGTGGGGGTTTCTGATTGTGGATTAGTATAGAATTTCAGAGTGTTTCCTTCCAGCGTGGAATACCACTTTAGACTGGAAGGAAGGTTGATTTTCAGAAATAGAGAGGACCCTGCATCACCAGTCTGTTGTCCTACTGCTATTACTGTCACGTCTGGAATTTGGCTATTCTGGAAGTGAAATTCTACTTGGTCAGATTTTTGTTCAACCATGTGGCAGGTGCCGTTTAAACTAACATGGTTGACACTCTGTTTTAATTTTATTGGTCGGCTAGTCTGGGTCCAGAGGACCTTGTTTACGCAATCTATTAGGGGTGACAACCTTCTCAGGAGGTCATTCCCTAGTAAACAAGGGGTGCCCTCTGGGGTCACAACTATGACCGGGTGTTTCAACTTATGTCGCCCGATCTTA
Organism: Ambystoma mexicanum; assembly: GCF_040938575.1. Taxonomy (NCBI): domain Eukaryota; kingdom Metazoa; phylum Chordata; class Amphibia; order Caudata; family Ambystomatidae; genus Ambystoma; species Ambystoma mexicanum. The sequence continues at coordinate 1,019,502,347 of NC_090922.1, read as the reverse complement.
ATGTCCAAGTCTGCCGTCCCCTCGACGGGAATTTCCTTCCCGTCAAAGTTCTGCAGTTGTCCAGGAAGAGAGGTGAGAGGAATTTGGTAATTCTCTCCCCTTCCTGCATTCAGTTCGTCAAAGGCCCTTCTGGACAGAAGGGTAGCTTGAGATCCAGTGTCCACCAGTGCTGAGATTGTACCCTGCCCCTGTACTTGTACCGGGGCATAATATCTTCCCTCCTTCTCCTCAAGGGGGCACAGATAATGTACATTTTTGGACAACTGGTGGGCTAATTTTCTGGTTTTGGACATCGCTACCGAGGAGATTTGGGCAGAATTCTGTGGAGAGTCTTGGGAATCTGAAAGAAAAAATTTGCAACTGGAGATCAGAGCCATTGTGGGTTCCCCTGGCTCCGTTTCTGGGCCGCCCCCCCCTTTTTGGAGGCAGTCGCCAGGATGGGTTTGAACCAGGGGATTTTCTTGCTGTTGGTTCTGGGATGAGATGGTGGGCGGCGGTAGCTCAGTCTCCCCATCTCCCCAGTCTGGATTTGCATCCCTAGGGACCCATTTTTCTTTGGGAGGAGTTCCCCCCTCTCTGAAGGAGAAGATCCTTTTCCCAGGATCCTCTGAGGATCCCTCTCCCTCAAATTGGAAGATCTGTACCTCCTCCTCAAACTGAGTCTGTTTGGGTCTTTTGTTTCTCCTACCCCCCCTCTGCTCCTTAGGAGGCAGACTTTCAGGGGCAAGAGATTTCGTTTCCGGTTCCTGGGTTTCCAGGGGCTGTTTACAAGTGAGGAAGGAAGCTTCCTCCAAGGCTTTACACCCCCCTTCCCTTTGTGCCTCCTCCCTGGGAACCGGTGAGTTATCGGGGTGCTGCCCCCGTCATTGTTCTGGAGCACCAGGTCCAGAGTTGGGTGCGTTCTGCGCCGGCACGCCCATCTGAGGGTTCTGCTGAGCCCTCAGTATGTGACCCAGATCCCGCGCCATGTTTTGAACCTGGCGCTCTAACTGGGAAACCCGCTCAGGCTGATACGGGGCCCTGTTTTCTCCCCTGGGCTGATCCCGGGAAGGGTAGCTGTCCCTCCTCTGGTAATACCCCGGGTTGGGAAGATTTGGGTACCCCTCCACCCTTGGCCTCCCCTCTCCCGGATTCAGTGGTCTGGGCTCAGGGAATTGGGGAAAGAAGGATGGATGGTTTTGGGGCTGAAAGTCGGGTGGATATCTGGGGAAAAAGTTCTGCCCAGGGTTTGGTAATTTTCTGCCCTCCTGTGGGAAGTTTGGAGGGAAGTTCCCTGGGTTAGGTGCTTGGCTGGATCCCCCCCCTTGGGCTGGAGGAGTCCACACATAACCCAGGATGGGTCTGTTACCTTTGTAGCGAGGACTTACATAGTCAGGAGAGCGAGGGACCCCATTTGTGGGGCTGCCTCCCTGGCTCCCTGTCTGCGACTGGCCCGAGGACCTTCTGGGCCTAGCATTATTAGGTGCAGGTAGGTTTTTAGGCCCCCCCATCTCCAAATCCAAAACGGGGGTGACCTTTACCTCTGCCACCTTGGCAGCAGCAGGGGTGCTGTTGGCTTTGGGGTTTTTCTGGGCATTGCTTTTATTTTCTATGGGCTTCTGCACCTCATAGATGCGGGTAGCCTGTTCAATGACCCAGTCTAAAGATCTTTTCTCGTGAAAATCCCTCACGAGCTGGGTCATGATATATTTGGGCAAGGCATGGAAAAACGTGTTTATAAATTCACGGCTATCCGTGCGCACCCTTCTTGTGGTCTGTGCAAAAGCCCGCTTTAACTCCTGCACAAATTCTTGTGGGGCCTGATCCTCCCCACATTGCAAATTGTAGGCTGCCTTGCGAGCCTCTTGAGGATTTCTGTGAACAGAAAAATGTTTCAGGATGGCCGCCTTATAGGTGGACCATCTTAAATGATTTTGGTCCTCCAGCCCCGCAAAGAAACTGGAGTATTCCGGGGAGAAGGTCCACTTTACATATTGAATGCAGCTTTGGATGTCCTTCAAATGGAAAGTCTCCATCATTTGTTCAAACAACTCTAAGTGCTCCCAAACAGAATACTTAGCGTTCTTATGGTAAGGCGTGATGACGCTCCTGATCGCCTTAATCTGCTTTAAGGGGTCCTTGAGCAAGGCCCTTTTTGCCTTATTGGCCTTTTTGGTTCGGGTAACCCTTGTCCATTCTTCGTCGGACTCAGAGGCACTGCTCCCAGAGGTTCCCGTCTGTTCTTCCAGGTTTTCCCGGATTCTGCGAGCCTGGGAATGGCTGGCAGAATGTGGGGACCTGGTCTCCTGTGTCCTGCGCAGTTCAGAGGAGTCTTCAGATTCCTCCTTGCTGTCAGGATTTGATGGGTACCCCCTCCACTGACCTAACTGGGCAGAGGTTTTCAGGATGCCCTTAATGGGCCTACTCTCCTGGGGTTCCCCACTGAACTGTATTGTACTTGGGTGCCCATACCCGGATGCCCACCCCTCCATTCCTGGATGGTACTGGCCTATGAGCCCCATGCTTCTGGCTGGATAGTAATCTGCCATCCCTGTGGCCCTGTGCTCATGTGCGCCAGGGGACATGGGGGTGGCAGAGTCCAGGGACTGAGAGGTATAAGGGCCTCTGGTACTAGGGCTCCTGAGGTTATGCTCCGGAGTTTCCATTTCCCAGCGAACCTCATCTCTATCCGCCCCTGCTCCCTGTTGCAATGCAAGAGCCTGCATTTGTGCCTTCAGTTCCTCAGTTAAGGCCTTACTCGACTCTATCAGTCTCTCCTGCATCGCTACCTGCTGTTGGAGCCTATCATTGTGTTGACAGAGGGCCTCATTTTCCCTCTGTGCTTCCTGGTTGGTCCTGGAGAACTGGGCCAGTCTTTGCTGCAGGAGGGTTACCTCCTGAGCTGTGTCCCTATTGGCCTGCTCCTTTCTTGCTAGAGCATCCTCCACCCTCCTGGTGTGCTCTAGCAAGTTCTGGTTTTCTTTTTGGAGGTCACCCAGTCCCTGGTGGGCCAGGTGATTTTCTTCCATTTTCCTTTTTAAATGGCAGACTTCCTGGCCTAAGGCGTCTCTTTCCTGACTAAGAGCCTGCATTTGTGCCGCCAGGTCGTCCCTTTGCCTTTGGAAGGCACCAGCTTTCTGGCGCTCCTGATCAAACTCTGCCTGGGTATCCAGGTCTTTCAGGATCAGTTTATTGCTCTCCTCTTTCTCTCTGTCTAGTTGGATTTGCAGGGTGGCTACCTGCTCTGTGCATGCCCTGTTGAAATTGATCTGTTGCTCCAGCTTTTTCTGGCTCTGCAGTAAGGAGTCCAAACTGTCTTGGTGCTCCTTCTGCAGGGCCAGAAATCTAGTATCCTGTTCTGACTTTTCCTTTTGCAGCACATCCATATCCTCCTTTATTTTAGTAATGTACAGTCTGCTGTCATTTTCTGACTCCTGGCTCCTCTGCAGCCTCTGCTCAGAAGAGTCCAGATCAGATTGGACCTTCTGTAATGCCATCTGTTGCCTATTTGCCAGATTTTGGCTTTCAGCACATCTATTCTGCATGTCTCCCATATATAGGTACAGGTATGCTGCTATCCTGGCGATCTTATTGTGTTCCTCTTTGGCTTTAGGAGCCATATATAGTTCACTCAGGGCCACATGTAAGGGACCCTGATCTCTATATATATCTGACCCTGTTTCAGTGACCTGTTGTGTGATGGCCTGCAACCACACATCCTGGCCCTGTTCGGTCCATTCACCTCTCACAAATAGCTTATGCAAGAGGTGCTCTCTGGCTATTTTCATGTCTACTAAGGTCGTCATTCTAGAGATTGGTCTCTGTCCTGACTTACAGAAGTTAGTATTTTATTTTTGCAGAACAGAACTTTTCTTGGAGTGTCCCTTTTGAGGAATGCTTCACAGCGTAATGCAGCGTGGTGATCCGACCGGGTGTATGTATCCCGTCAGTTAGCACACTGTATTAAGCTGCACAACTGGTAAATCTAACCCAACGTCTCGGCTCGAGCCCCCACTTTGTAAGAGGATTCAATTCAGCACTACAGCCAAGTTAACGCCTAGTCTAGAATACTGAATGAAAACCCTTATTGATATATCTTTAGGTCCAGTTCATGCGTTCTGGATGACTACCCTTGTATAACACCCCTCTCTTGGAATCCCCCTGACCCCACTGAGCCAAGAAGTAATTCTGTTTTGCAAGTTTAAAAGGTTTATTTGATAAATTAAAATATATATCACACTTTTTAATAAATTAATAATTGAATATCACACTTAATCTGATATGGTAAATATTAACAACGGAGAATCTGGCACTAGCACACTTCTTTAATCACTAATGAGTTGACATGAAATGGATAAGGTAGCACACTGGTAAATAGGAACAAAAGTATAATGTGGTAGAGGATGCTTTATGTAGGCTCAGGTGGATGCAATATTCAATGAATGCAGTACAGAAAATACGCAATATGATTTCAACCAAACAATGTAATCACTTTTCTCTGGCTACTCCCCTCCCCCCCTTGATGCAAGGCAAGGAAATGGAAGGAAAACACACAGTTCTCAGAAATGCAATCAACTGTAATTCAGTTCAATCCAGCAAGCTTAAACAGAAGTTTGAAAACACAGGCAAATGCTTTGATAGGTGCTAGCAATGAATGAGAAATATGCGGGAAACGCTCTTAATTCCCTTTTAGAGGTTCAGGATGAGTGGTATCTAGTTAATATTAGTCCAGGCTCACACTAGCAATGATGCAGGGATAGTTAGCAGGTTAAACGAATTTCTGGCAAATGGAATCAGGCAGCAGCAGTTTTTTTTACATGTGAAGAAATTGCAAATCGCGGCAAAATTCGCGGATGCGCCGAGCGCTATTACAAAGGAACCGCAAGGACTATCTCTACCGTTTTGGGGTCCTAGGAAAGCCTGGGATCTCAGCTTCCAAATGAAAGTTATTGCAAGTCTCTAGCCCAAACGGTTGCGGAGATATGAGTAATTTAGTAAAGGTCGTTTTTGGTTTTGTAAATTTTAAACGCACACTTTTTCAAAATGACAAATTTTACTAGAAATGACAGGTGACAGATAGGAGGCAGTTCTACTTAGGTTAAATAGATTGAATTAGATGAATTTAAACTAAGAGATGTGTTCTGAGTTTTGCTAAGTACTCACAAGAGATTTTGAACAGGAAAGCGACTTGGTCACGATCTTCAGTCTGGTCAGGTCTTTCCGGATTCTGCTCACAGCGCCTGGTCTGGTCTCGGCTAGGCACAGCACTGCTTTCTCTCTGGTCTGGTCTCTGCTAGGCACAGCACTGCTTTCTCTCTGGTCTGGTCTCTGCTAGGCACAGCACTGCTTTCTCTCTGGTCTGGTCTCTGCTCTGGATAGATTGAAGTCTCTAGTTTGGCTTTCTGGAGTTTGATGGAGGTAAGTATGGATTTTTCCGGCAGGGCTTCCAGCGGCAGATGAAATTGAATGTCTCTATGTGTCCTGACTCTCTGCTTTTATCTGTTTCTTGAGAATGGGTGTGTGTGTTGCATCACTAGACTTGCCCCTCTCATTCGTCATTGGTCAGGCTTCCATTCCTCCGCTTGATTGGCAAACTGAACTGTGAGTCAGATTGATGTCATTTTATGATCTCTTGAAACAAGCTCCCTTATCATCTGTGCACCCAAATATATATATATGATCAAAATCCATACTTCAGAGTTACACAGTTGTTTGAAATTACATATACATGGTGTGGCTGAATTTAGCCATGTCTATGTCCAAATCTGCTCATTCTCGGAGCTTGCATTCAAAGAGTGTACATAATTGACTTTTTAACTGCTTTTTCAATTTCCGACATGGACCCAACTTTACATACATGTGTGCAGGGGGTAGGGACATTAACTGATGAAGTTTCAGATTTTTAACATGCACACATTTAGAGTAATATCCACTTTTCCGCTAAAACCCCCCTGAACATACCACCGGTTCCTACCACGTCTTAAACTGTGGGCAGAAAAATCACAAGAATTATGGTATCATTTATAAAATTTTCACATGTCCGCACTATGAATTATCCCCCTTTTTATAAAACCATATCCTTGCTGCAGGGGTGTGTCTTTTCAGGTCACATGGTACAGAAACCAGTCTTTCCAGTTTCTGCCAAGCCAGCTTGCTTCTCACAGGCAGTGCCCCTCCCAGCTTCTCCAGGAGGAAGCCACTTTTTACGACGTCTGTAATAAAAACCTTTGCCTGAGTGGAGAGGGCTTTGTTCACTCTCTGGCAGAGCACAGGAAATTCAATTATCAGATAGATGGCATATCCTTAGTGTGGGCAGCAAAAGGAACATTGGCCTGGGAACATAGTTGTGACTCAAGTTTCACTCCTGATGGGATCCGTTGCTAGGCAAAATCAAGTTCCTTAAGCCAGACCTTCAGCTAACTTTTTGTTGCTTTTAAAATAACTTGTAATTTTACACATGCAGCTAGAATGCTGATTCTAAGTGCAAAACTATGACATTTCAACAGTTACGAAGGCATGTGACACCAAACATAGGTCACTCATTTAATTTAACATTTTCGATTTTGGTGGTTTTAAATCCAGTTGCAGTTAGGCTTAAGCTGCTGACTCCATAGCATTTTTGTTATAAGCATTGTTTTTGGGCTCTTCATTTCCCAGATTTTGTAGGCACACAAAACTCCATTCTACCAAATGTCTGCTGGTGTTCAGTGAATATTTTGCACATGTTGCAAGGTTTGAAATAGGCATTTTGCTTGCCTTCAGAAAAACACACAGTGGGTTTTAAAACGCCGGCTTTTGGATAGTGGTGAGTACTGGTACTGCACCCATTTTTGGGATTTTCTTGGATTAATGCATTCTAAACAGGAATGGTTCTTACATGGTAGTAAATCCTTGCTTAACATTGTTTTGATGGGGCTCCTTACAGTAAGATGGTTATGTGGAACCCCACAAAAAGGGTTGAATCTTTAAAGTGGTCCAATGAGTCACGATTTCAGCAACTTTTTGACATCAGTAAAAGTGGATTTTGTTAACAAAGACCTTTCTTTACCCTGGTGGGTGGCAAGTTAGGTAACCATTTTGGTGTGCGCACAACTGCGCAGCTTTCCTGGATTTCGGCGCACATGTGGGTTTTCCGCCATCTTGAATTTCCTAAGCCCACAGCACCAAATGTTGTAGCAGGATAGCTTAAACGTGGGTCAGGACACCCAACAGGACACCCCCACTAGCCTTGACACCCACCCCCCCTCGCCAGCCCATTCCCTTTACACTGTCAGCAAACGTATGTGTAAGTAAGAGAGTTACTTTGAAATGGACTAAACTGCATGAGACCATTGATGTAGGCCTTAAATTAAATACTAAATGCAATTGGAACTCCTGAACGACTAAGGTCAACAACTATCTATCCGGCTATTTCTAATACTGCTTCTGCCCTCACAGAGGATTCTGTTGGTAGGGCGCTTGCTACTGCCCTCACAGAGGATTCTGTTGGTAGGGCGCTTCCTCCCACTGAACTGTCCATAGAATCGACACCGCTGGCACAGCGAGTCGGGAGGGAGGGGTGAGAACGCAAATACCAATACACAACAAGCACACCCCTCACATCCATCAGGAATAATAACACCCCCCACCCCCCTTTCGTGCACGTGGATATGGACACAAAAAACGAGGGCCGGGAACGCAGAGAAATAAAAAGAGGCAGTGAAATAATGATAGGGAGTGGGGCTATAGAGGCGGCAGACCCCAATGTGGTAAACCACTGCTCGACATCTCAAACGGCACTGGGCGAGCCTGTGCCAGTGTACTGTCAACCTATGGAAACAACATTCTTCAATACCCCAGACCTGTTAGGAGCCAAAACTAAAATTGCATTGCACCTTGTTCATGGCTACCACGGAAAATAACAGATGAGCGAGTGCCAGTGAAATGGAGGTTGAAGGGAGTGTATCTCCCAAAGAGCAGAATGACATCGGCACCTGTAATGAGGAAGAATAAAAACGTAAACTCGGAGTGTGTAAATCATGTGCGGTGCGAGGCTGGCAGCTCTGCTCCCCCCTCCCACGGACAAACGTACTGATAGAGATTCTGGAAGGCACGCTGGGACTGGAGGTTCCGGCATTGACAACTGCCTTTGCGCCGACTTGTGATCCATCTAAATGCCCTACGTGGGAGCACCTGCCAGCCCAAAAAAGGCCTAGGCTAAATTCATCCATCACACAATCAGTCGCTGAGGAGACGCAGCAGCTACATGCTGTCTCCAAAGCAATGGACCTACGAGTTGGGAAAAACGCTATAGGTAAGCAACTGGAAACAAGAGAGCCATCAACAAACAGAAGTGGAACTAGATTATCACTGCAACGTGATATTGAGAACCTAAAAGAAATTATTGAGCTGGTTGATACGACCCGCTCGTTAGCACGAGTGGAAAATTCAGACCCAAGTATTAAACATAACAACCTGCCTAACAACAAAGACCCAGGAGAGGAGGTGGTGATGTTGGGGCAGGAGACCCACAAAGTGCCCAGGATAATACAGAGAAAACCCCCACTGGATGTAAAAGGGGCTAAGCTAATAAGGGAGGAGGGCGACTCCCCAGTAGGTAACTCTAGTAGAAGCGGTTCAACTTCATCTGCAACCCCAAAGGTCACTAGAAGTACCCAAAGGAGATCAAGAAATCGAAAAAAGGAGGCCATTGTATTAAAGAAACCTTGCCACTATGATTCGCTCTGCCACATGTCGGTAGTGACAATTGCAATGGAGCCATATATGAATCTATGAATTACACCTTAAAAGACCAAACAACCCTAATGACTATACTTCATTCTAAACTGATCTATATTGAAGGTTTCATTTCAGCTGGGTAAGAGTTTCGAAAATGACACAGCAAAAAGACATTTTTACAAACAGTCATCCAAGCTAAATGAGGAACTGCACACAACTGAACCAAGAATCCATTTGAAGCCCATTTCTCCATGGTCTAGGGGGAACAATGATTTACCCACGTGACGTCCTCTCAAAAGTGTGAAATTGCCTGTCGTGGAATACTCTGAGGTTGTCGACCTACACGAGAACGATCCCACTAATTCAACAGAAAGTACATTGGACAGTGGTAAGAATTCAAAGTCTAAAACACTAAACACCTACCAGTTATTTCGATGGAAACGGAAGAAAAGGCCTTTAGCGAACGGCCCAACCAAACAACAAAGAACAATACCACTGGTTAAATCCAATGACTCAGCTATCGCTCCCGTAAACGGAAAAAAACTTCAGGGAAGCCTGTATCAAAAAACTGTAAGAAACCTCAAAAGGCTGGGGAGGAGAATAAGCAAAAGTTAAGTGAGGAGTCTACTTAGCTGAACACTCTAAATCTACTATTAAACGCATCTACTTATTCAGTAGAGGAAGGAATGGAAGATACAAACGCTACACTAAATTGCACCCTTGCTCCAACCACAACCCGTTCTTTTATCCCAGTGTCATTGCCTATTAATGGTTTGAAAGATGCAAAACCATTTCTAACATTAGCAGAAAAAAGGTAGATCACGATAGCTAAATTTAGACTCGGTGAAAACAAAGTCGCTGAGGATACAAACCAACAAAAATGAGGTCAGCAAAAGATGTCTGAGCAAGTCACTGCAGCTCCAAAAGTACTAAGGAGATTCATACAAGACGTGGACCAAAGCCCTGTAAAAGGGAAAATGCTTGCAAAGATCACAAACATTTTTAATCCAACGGGACGGAACAACGCTATAGGAGATCTCCGAGAAAGGAGCAGTGGACATTTTCCGCAAAGTGGGAAATGGAAATCCATCACCCAAAAGAAAAAAGAAATTACAGAGAGAAACTACACACGCTGTCTCAGACTGGAAAGAATAGCGGATAGAGGCGACGACTTTATCCTGAATCGACACAACGTGCTAACGCTCGTCAGTGTATGCCGTGTTTACGACAAATTACCACAGAAGACAGCTCTATAATGGAGTACACACGAGGACTGTATGGAGCTAGTGTACATTCATCTTCGCTCATTCGTAGATAAGCAGCTGCTATTCGGTTCAGTAACTAGCCTCCTTCGATTGGGATTTGATCTATGTGATCTGATGGCCTTACCAGCAGATGATACAATCACAGTATCCCAAATAGCCTCCCCGTCGTAAACAAGGGGAAGCAGAGCCGTTGATGACCGTCCATCAAAAAAGCCTATAAGATGCAAGGAGAGTAAGGGACTGGACCGGTAAATCACCCGTGAACGATCAGTCTAACCTCGTTAAGGAAGGTTCTAATTACAGACTACCAATGACGAACCTAACGGGAAGAATAAATCGGCAAGGAGAACGCCAAGGAAGGAATGTTGAGCTGACAAGGCAGAGGCCATCAGAGATCCCAGTGGAAATCGTGGTCCTGGTTAAGTGAAGCTATAATGAGTGGCAAGAATCACTAGCTGAACCCTCTAATGACAAAAAAGGAATGTCATAAGGGGAGATACAATGGAACACAATTGACTTTTTGAAACCTGTCTAAGCTCTAAACCTACAAAAAGTTGACCTTGGGAAATTAGGTTAGATGAATGACTTTCACAACAAAATGATTACACCATTTGATATTGTGACTGTCATATTGACAAGTGGCATCATGTGATCCAATCACCCTTTTTTGTGTATAGAAGTGACCATTGGATGTGTATGAATGGAAGCATAAATACATGGTGGAAGAATTGTGTGATGTGTAGTTATATGGACTTGTGCTCTATGAGCCAACAGTGTTTGGAATCTTAAAACATTTTATATGTAATAAATCTGGTTTTGGAAATAGTATAGTCATTTTGTTGTGAAAGTCAGTCATTCATTGAACCTCATATACCAAGGTCCAATTGTTTTATTTGTTGTACTACTTACCTGGAGGGCCTGCGGTATTACAGGTGTCCTTATAATATAACCCCTAACCTCTAAACCTGTAATGGATGGATTTGCCACTTTCCTAAAACCAGCTGTGAAAGGGCGAATAGGTTGACCAAGTGCAAGACTCATGACTCTAATTAAAAGTGGGACAACATCGGTCCATTTATCCAACAAAAATCACTCAGAACAAAGAAGCCAACCATCAGAGTCGGGGAAAGCAAGTCAGAAACATCCAACGATATTTAATATATATGGGAACCCATCGATTATAGGGACAACATGATTGAGAACATTTCAGGCATAATCGGCAAGGCATATAACTTTGATCCATATCATTTCAGGCATAATCGGCAAGGCATATAACCCATATCATTTTGTGTGGCGATCTGATCAGAACGTGCATGAAAAGGGAACCTAATCAGAGAGCAAGCATTGGTATCAAACCCTCAGAAGCAGAGAGGTTTCTCATGGATTGAGTTTATGGACAGCAGAGACCTGCACATCTTGAACAGTCGATTTGAAAAAGACAAACGCTGTCAGCACAACTGGGAGCGAGGTGCACAAACGTCTGTGATTGATTATATTATCTTTGTCTCGAGAGATTTGATTGACATTATAGCCTTTTTTCATATAATTCCAGCAAATGTCAGTGACCATAACATCTTAATGTCCTGGAATGTGGGGTTGAACCGATTTTATAAAAGAATGCCCATATCACTGAATTCTGTCAATAATGGATGTAGATTAAAACTGTCTAAGAGGGACGTGGAAAACATGGCACATCTGTACTTAGCAAGGGTAACTACAACTAACAAGCAGAAAGCTTAGGATGAACTACAAACCAATATTTGCAACGTTCCTGGTAAGGAAATCTTCGGATATGGCAACCCCAATGAGCCAACAGCACGTATGCGAACAGCAAGTTGCCACGAAAAGGTAGGAACTGAGGACTGCCATTCGCCAAGTCAAGTCAGATCTAACCTGGCAATTAAGATGTTGAAACAGATACAAAAACTGGCTTACCTGGCATAAGAGCACTATGATTCAGCAGGATGCTTAAAAAATTATGAGCCACCAGTAAAACGAGCACCGGTGAAATCTGGGGCCTAGTCAAATCTATATCAAATTGGCAGAAGAAAACTCAAATAATTGGGTTGCTTGAGGCAGAATGGATTAAGTTATTTAAAAAATAATGAAAAAAAATATTTAAAAAAAAAACTACGGTAAACCAGACTCTTTAAGATGGGTTAGCAATAGCCTAAAGATGGATGGTGGATGCAGAATGTATTCAAACATCAATAATAGAAACAACTCAAGGTAGTTGGCAAAAGATAACGGTTTCAATATCAATTATCTAAAACAGGACGTACAACGGACATCAACAGACGTCCCTCATCACCATCTCTCTCTCGAGACTTCTCAAAGCATTTCATAAAAAATTACATTCTTATAGTAAAGAATCGTCATAGGTGATGTTAACCCACGTATTACTAATGTCCTCCTACGTGGCAAACTACAAAAACCTAATGGTGAGTGAGATAGGGCCTAAGAGGATCATCTAGGTATACAATCCATACTCGCTTAGGGCAGAGGAACACTGCGATTTGCTTCTTAACATCAGGTGGGGAAACTAAACTCTTCCCCAAAATATGTCACTATGAACGTCACTAAATATACAACGTCTAATTGGCTACACAGGACCCTTGATCATGCGGTCCCCTATCATTGTTTGGCTTCTAACCTCCATCAGTATCGTCCCACCTAAGTTAGCAGCACGCAGGCTGAGAGTCCAGGTGTCGAAGAGCTAGTCTTAACCATAGCTTCCCACCCATTAACATATCCATCCATCATCACCTCAGTGGTCAGCTGTCAATTAGGCCTTTGAACTCGGCCTTGAGTGTTCCGTGCTCTGAAGAATTCAATGGAGTGAAGGCACGCTCTGCCTTTGTGCGTAGTTGTGACCATCATGCTCATCCAACTTCTTCTGCCCACGGGACTGAAGACCACGAAAGAGCTTTCAATGTATTAAAATACTATTCTTTAATAGACCCCTGATGTCTTCCTGTTTTTATCCATGGCTTCTGAACAGGAGCTTCGTTTTTTCACACGATTTGTATCCAATGTCAGCTCACCCAAGTCTGATATGGCCTTCGTTTCTTGGCTCATCCAACCTTGCCTTACTGAGATTCGCCTGTAATTCACTTGTTTTCTAACTACGACAAAATGAAAAAAGTGGCCTTGATTCTTTTGCTCAGCACTGCTACTGTACGTAGTGGAACCATCCATCCTTTACTGACTACAAAATATATGTACATACTGGAGCATTACTTCAATAACGTACACCAATTCGCAATCGATGCCACAAATCTGCATTAGACCAGATGATATGAAGATTTTTCTTTCAGCATGAAACAAAAGTTCTTCAATCAGTGAACCTTTTAATCTTCTTCCTCGAAAGTCTCATTCAGTACTCAAGGTTCTCTCGCAGTACCCATTCACTTGATGTAGGATGTCTCTCAATATTTGATTGAGTGCTGCATTGTTTCGCGGCTCTCTCAGGAAAGTTCTGACATCAGTTTGTCTCCCGACAACATGCGGACATTCTTCAACCAAGTAGTAGAAAACTAGGCTGACCAGTCTATGTGCATTATCCGGTGACTGAGGCATCTGTGTTTCCCACTGAACTCAGGAAACTGAAGGATTTGCTCAATAATAGCTGTAAGTAACCCTGTCACAATTGGGCCATTCTTAGGATCTTGCAGGAAAATAGGAATGCTAGTAGTTCTCCCTCTAAAGACCGCAGGGGGGGGGGGTCTGCACTTCCGCTCTCTATATGGTAGAGGGAAGGCACAGAGACCCCTGCCAAGATTCTCTATTATGGTAACGTAGTTGAGCAATCAAGGCCTAGCTTCTCGGGAGTTGATGCGAGCTGGTTCTTAAGTACAGTGTAGTCCCCAAGCCCCCACGAAGGAATGTCCACACACTGTATTGGTTAAAACACAGTCTTTATATAATTAATATTCAAAGTCATATACACGGTCACGATAACTCTCTTTGAGCTCCGAAAATCAACAATGGTAAATATGTACAGTTCTAAAGTGGTACCACTAACGTTACTCGATCTTATTAAAGTGCATACGGTCAGAATGACACACAGATCAAAATAAAGAGGAAACCAGCAGTAGAGAGAGAAAGGAAAGCAGGATGGTTGAGCAACAGGCAGAGTACTGGTAACTACCGTTAAACACAGCTCTGTGTGTGGATTTCCTCCCCCCACCTGGGCAACCTGTAGAATATACAAGCCCAGTCCATATATTGTTCACCCTTAGACTTCCCAATAGTTCTGCAACCCCAAAGTACCCTGGTGTTTTAGCGTTACGCGTCGGGGGAAATCAACAACACTTCTTGAGTGTCCTCCCTTTCAGGCAGGAGTCACGGGTCGAACGTCCGACGGAGAACAGGTCGAGCTAGGACGGTGTAGTGGCCGCGTCGTTTCTAGCGGTGCTCGTTGACGGGGAAGCGTAAACGTCCTGCAAGGAAGAGGTGTGCGGATCACCTCGGTGTCGATAGTTCTGGACTGCAAAGAGTTGAAGAACTGTGCCCCAGCAAGGGCGTTGAGTCGTCAGCGTCTGTGGTCTTTGGGTGGCGGGAAACCCACCGGTGGATGCTCCTCGGCGCGTCGATGGTCAGGCCTTCTCCAGCAGGATACAGCGGACGAATACGTCCTTGGATCAATGAAGTTCTTAGGCAACGGGAGCATGGCGGTGACGGCGGTCGGCGACAGTGGCGGACAACAGTCCGGGCGCTTCTCCTCGAGTTCCGCAGCAATCCCCGTATCGGGTCGGCAGCCTGTCGAAGGTCTGTCTACCAGGGAGCTTAGGCAAAGATCAGCCGTGCACGATTGTCCCTCATAGCCCGGGAAGAGGGCGCCTTACCAGGTCCTCTCTGGGTCAGTTCTTGAAGCACAGCAGCTTTTAGATTGCGAAGGAGAGCAAAGTCCAGCAGGGCTCAAGGTTAAGCTTCACTCCAATTACTCGCTATAGTGGACTTCAGCTTCTGAACACGCTTCCTAGCAGGAGAGGTCCGCAGATATACCGTTGATCTTCCATTAATTCCGCTGGGTCGCACTCAAGCATCCAATCACTACTACGGGCATTCATGCAGGCAGGCAACCAATCAGGTACACTAGGTATTCAGGCCATTCACTTCTCTCCAGACACTCACAACAAGTTAAGTGTATTGTGACAAGTACCGAGCCATTCAACACTCCAAGCTGCATTCATACCGGTTTCGGGCAGGGCTGTCTCAACCATTGTGTCAAACACCAGATACTAGACAGTCACAACATAGAATGTATATTCGTCACACACTCCATTCACCCGGGTCCCACCCACAGGCGTACCCACAACATACGGTCGTTGAGAAGGCTCCAGCCAGTCTGGTCGGCACTTCCCCACACTACCATATACGGAACTTCCACCCCATAGCCAGTCAGGGGGAAGGGACAGAGGCAGGGATTCCCGAGACTTCGGGAAGATCAGGGTAACAGGTGATGGAAGGCAAGAGGCCATGGGGGCCATTTTGTCTCCATCAGGAATCTACCGATTCCAATAACAGGGCCTGGGCATCCCAAAATGGAGGACGCTCAGGGCACCAGTCATTACAGCACGGAGCTGCCACCAGCCCGTACCCTGCTCTGTGGGTCACACACACACAGGTGCCCAAAAACATACACTAGGGGCACAGGGCATCCCATGGGTCTGTTCACCAAACCAAAAGAGTTTGGTGAACTTTTGTAGAGCTGCACCGCCAGGAGTCCCACACGAACTCCTGCACGGAAAACACAACAGAACACCCAATAAAAAGCAGTAAAGGACAAGGATACAAAGGCCCTGTTCCTCCGATGCATTTCCAGCATCACAGTCCCCCCCCCAGACTGAGGTGGAGGGTACCTAATCTCCCACGGGATAGGCACCCTCATCCAGACGGTCAACATACCTTCTACATTATCGTGACTCTTCCCTGGTCTGTGTTCAATGGTAAAGTCTAGTCGTTGCAGACTAAATGGACCACGTGAGCAGTTTCGGGTTTTCACCCTTCATCTGCATAAGCCACTCCAGGGGCTTATGATCGGTTTGGACCTTGAAGGTAGACCCGGTAAGGTAGGGTCTAAAACGTCTAAGGCTCCAAACAATACTAAAACATTCCTTTTCAACAGTAGCCCACCTAAGTTCCCTACCCTTAAGTTGTCTACTGCTGAATATGATCGGATGTTCTCTTCCTTTGTCATCTAACTGGGACAAGACAGCTCCAATTCCGGTGTCGCAGGTGTCAGTTTGAACGATAAAGGGCTTGCTGTAGTCTGGCGCACACAGCACGAGTGCCCGACACAGACTTCCTTTCAAGCCATCAAAGGCCCTCTGACAGTCTTCAGTCCAATTAACTGTCCTAGGCTGCTTGGGCGAAGTCAACGCTGTCAGGGGTGCAGCTATGGTTCCATAGCCTGCCATGAAATTGCGATAATACCCAGTGAGGCCCAGAAAGGCTCTCACCTGGGTTTGAGTAGTGGGAGTCTCCCAATCATGTACATCCTGTACTTTACTGGAGAGAGGTTGGATTTGACCCCCTCCTACCTCATGACCAAGATAGCGACTTTCCCCTGAGCTATCTGGCATTTGGTGGCCTTGATAGTGAGGTTAGCCCTTTTTAACGCCTGCAACACTTTATCCAGATGAATCAAATGCTCTTCCCAGGTGGAACTGTAGACAGCAATGTCGTCTAAGTAAGCCACACAAAAAGGCTTACAGCCCACTGAGCGCATGGTTGACTAATCACTGGAAAGTGGCAGGGGCGTTCTTCAGCCCAAAAGGCATGACCCTAAACTAGTAGAGTCCCTCTGGTGTTGAGAATGCCGTCTTTTCCTTGGCATGGTCTGTCAGCTATTTGCCAATAGCCTGAGGTAAGGTCGAAAGGTGCTCACAAATTTGGCAGCACCTATGGTGTCCATGAGCTCATCAGCCCGGGGCAAAGGGTGCGCGTCAGTTTTGGTGACGGCATGGACTCCTCGGTAGTCCACACAGAACCTCCAATCCTTGGTACCTGCCTGGGAATTTGCCTTGGGGACAAGGACCACGGGACTAGAACAGGGACTGGTTGAGGGTTCAATAACACCCAGATCCAACATCTTGGCGACCTCAGCCTGGATGTGTTTGACGGTATCCAACATACAGTAGCACCTGCTTTTGACAGGCACACTGTCACCAGTGTCAACTCGTGCCTACACCACGGCGTAAGGCCTGGTGTCAGTGAGAACAGAGAGGCATACTGCCGGAGCAAAGCCCGGCAGGCCTTCTGCTGCTCTGTCGTCAGATCGGGAGAGAGATGCACTCCCTTCACGGAGCCATCATGAGGGTTGCTATGCAGCAAATCAGGAAGGGGCTCACTCTCATCCTCTTCTTGCCCTGAAGCTAGCAAGAGGCATGAGACTTTGGCCCGCCTGTGGAAAGGCCTGAGCCTGTTAACATGGAATATCTGAGGGGCTACCGCAGAGGCTCCCATGTCAACCAGATAATTGACCTTGCCCATCTTGGAGATTATCCAGAAGGGTCCAGTCCATTTATCCACCAAAGCCTGAGGCTTGGTAGGCTCCATCACGAGGACCTCCTGTCCCGGAGTCCAAGAGTCCAATCCACTTGCGATGCTTTAAGGTCATGCCAGTAATTGTTCAATTCCTGGCTGGCCTTGAGATTCACTGTTGCCCGACCCATCATCAGTGTCATCCTCCGTCTGAGGCCTAACACATAGTCCCCCACTTGCTTGGCGGGACCTGGAGTGGTGGCCTGCAAACCTTCTCGGATCAAGGCGAGGGGCCCCCGCACGGGATGTCCAAAGAGTAACTCAAAGGGGCTGAAACCAACAACCTCTTGAGGTATCTCTCGGTAAGCAAACAGCAGGCATGGCAGGAGAAGATCCCACTTCTTCCTGAGGGGCTCTTCCAAAGTGCCTAACATGCCTTTGAGAGTTTTGTTAAATCTCTCAACCAAACCGTTGGTCTAGGGTGGTAAGAGGTGGAGAACTTGTAAGTTACCCCGCATTCTTTCCATATGGTTTTCATGTAACTCGACATGAAGTTGAATCCTCTATCAGAGACAACCTCCTTAGGGATTCCAACATGGGTGAAAATGCCCAGGAGAGCCCTGGTAACCACTTTGGCTGTAACCGTCCGAAGGGGTATAGCCTCAGGGTACCTGGTGGCATGATCTACCAAAACTAGGATGAACCGATGTCCACCCGACGTGGGAGGGTCAAGGGGACCGACGATGTCGATGCCAACCGTCTCAAACGGTGTGCCCACCACTGGCAACGGTTGCAGTGGGGCAATGACTCTACCTCCAGTCTTGCCAGACAGATGACAAGTTGGGCAGGTCCTGCAGTGGGACTCCACTTCTACTCCCATCCGGGGCCAGTAAAAATGGGCAGAGAGCCTCTGCTTAGTCTTCTTGGTACCAAGATGACCAGCCAAGGGCACCTCATGCGCCAGCTGCAGCAGGAAGCGCCGGAAAACCTGGAGTACCACCAACCTCTTAAGGGCACCAGGTTCAGGCTTAGTGGGCTCACTAACAAGGAGCTCACCCTCCCAATAAATCCAAAATATCCTAGGCACTTCTCCCTGTGCCTGGGACAGGGCCTGTGTCCTCAGACCCTCGAGAGAGTGGCACTCTCTCCGTCCCTTACAGAAGTCTGCCCGGAGGGTCCCCCTTCAGCCAACAAGCATTGAAGGTCGGGATGGTCCTCCGGGTTAAGAGCCTCTCCCACAGGAAAGTCTTCTGGCTCGTCTCCCACAGGAGTTGAGACGGGATTTACCACTGCACCCAGCCTGTCCGGAGCAAGGATCCCAATGGGTGCTATTGGAACAGCTGGAGGAGTAGGGGCTCCCTCCACAGAGGCGGCCTTCTTACTCCTCCGTTTCTTTCGTGCCTTTGGTTTCCCCATTGGCAAGGGTACCGGGCTCGCAGCCGGACCCTGTGTGATCGGGTGACTGCCACAGCAGCCATGGGTAGACCATCCGTGACCATCCCCAATTCGACCAAATTGTTTCCCAACAAAATATTCGCAGGCACGTTGTCCTGAACCAGGACCGGAAGCTTTGCTGTCTTGTCTCCAATCGTAATGTTGACGAAGGCTACAGGCGATAATTTGGGAGGCCCACTAGCTAACCTGGTGGTTCTCAGAGGAGCACCTACATAGTCCTTTGGCTTGAGCAGGGACCTGTCCACCACTGTCATGCTTGCCCCAGTGTCTCTCAAACCAGTAGAAGGCTGGCCATGCAAGAGGACACTTCTCAAAAATCTATGACTGTTTTGCGGGATAGTTGCCAGTACTTCTGCGTACTGGTCCCAGGCCCCAAGGGACACTAAGGAAATCTCGACTGGAGCATGGAAGGTGATCCCAGTAGAGGAGGGGAAGACGGTGGCCTCCACCTCAGGTACGGAGTAGGGATAGGTCAGGCTGACAGCCTGGACTCCAAGTGCCTTACCCTTACACTTGGGGTCACCCCTTCGTTGATCCAGAGCCCCACAATCCCAGCATGTGCCAGGCGTGCGGGGTACGGTATTGGAACCACTGGAACCCTGCTTTGCAGCAGATGGACCACTACTCTTACTCCCACCGACAACAAACTTATCCCCACTTGATTTTTGGGTCTTAGGAGAGGAAGGTTTTGGTTTACCCGACTGGGATTGGTTTTGGGACTCCTCAGCTTTCTGAGAGGCCCCCTTTTCTTTGTCCTTGTCCTTCCCACTGGAGTCCTTAGGGGACACCCAGTGGGAGACCCACTTGTCAGCCAACCTAGCCAGCGTAAATGGGTCCAAAATGTTCTGGTTAGCAACATACTGACGCAGCTCTGGTGAACAGGCTTCCGAAAAATGCTCAAAGAACAAGAGGTGCGACAATTCAACAAACGTTTTCACTTTGTAACCATCAATCCACCCCATCATGTTCATGTGCGCCGCACTCACCCAGTCAACCCAAGACACATTCTCTCGTTTATTAAAATCCCTGAACCGTTTAAGATATTGGGTAGGCGTTTTGCCAAACTTGGCGATTAAAGCAGACTTCATGCATTCATACGGACCCCTTTCTTCCACACTCAGCTTCAGAATACAGTCATATCCAGTTTGAGGCACCCTGCTTAACAAACACTTAGCCCAATCTCCCTTATCAACATCGTGAATTGCACACGCCATTTAAAACGCTTCAATCCATTGGAGGATATCAGAACCCTCCGCATACACACCAACCAAATTTTTCATAAACTTGGTTGCTGGGGACCTGACACTCAACTGGTTTTGCTGAAGTCTCCACTCAAGCTTTCTCTAGCTGGATTCGCTGACATTCAGTGTCCTGGTTCTTGAGTTCAAGGTCCTTATCTTTTAGCTTAAGATCCCGGTTCTTGAGCTCCACTTGCTGTGCCAACTCCTCTTTCTTAAGCTCAGCCTCTAGTTCCAACTTGCGATATTCAAAGGCTAACTTCATCCTCAATAACTCAAGCTCTAAAGAATTGCTGGGGTTCGGAACAGAGGCAGCCGGAATGGTGACATTCCCAGAATCAGCTTCAGCGACAACCCCTGGGGTAGAGTCCTCGTTGGTTGCATCCCCCCCTTCAAGAGTTTCACAATCAATCTGGTAGTCCACCAGGGCAGCTATCAGCTCCGCCCTAGACTTATCCACAAAGTCTAATTCCCTGGCTGCACAAGCACACTGGAGAGCCTCTAAGCTCATCCAAGTTAATTTACCATTCGCAATAGCTTCCATTGCTTGTAATGTAGTTATCTCGTACACGACTAAACCTTAATTTAACAAATTGCAAGTATCTTTCGTAAGTGGCACGGTTATACACAGTCTTAAAACCATAAGCATCCCACCGCTGCCACCAGCTGTAAAGACCTGAGGGGGGGGGATCTTCACTTCCGCTCTCTATATGGTAGAGGGGAGGCACAGAGACCCCTGCCAAGATTCTCTATTATGGTAACGTAGTCGAGTAATCAAGGCCTAGCTTCTCGGGAGGTGATGCAAGCTGGTTCTTAAATACAGTGTAGTCCCCAAGCCCCCACGAAGGAATGTCCACACACTGTATCAGTTAAAACACAGTCTTTATATAATTAATATTCAAAGTCATATACACGATCACGATAACTCACTTTGTGCTCCGAAAATCGACAATGGTAAATATGTACAGTTCTAAAGTGGTACAACTAACGTTACTCGATCTTATTAAAGTGCATACGGTCAGAATGACACACAGATCAAAATAAAGAGGAAACCAGCAGTAGAGAGAGGAAGGAAATCAGGATGGTTGAGCAATAGGCAGAGTACTGGTAACTACCGTTAAACACAGCTCTGTGTGGAGATCCCCCCCCCCACCTGGGCAACCTGTAGAAGATACAAGCCCAGTCCGTATATTGTTCACCCTTAGACTTCCCAATAGTTCTGCAACCCCAAAGTACCTTGGTGTTGTAGCGTTCCGCGTTGGGGAAATCGACAACCCTTCTTGAGTGTCCTCCCTTACGGGCAGGAGTCACGGGTCGAACGTCCGACGGAGAACAGGTGGAGCTACGACGGTGAAGTGGCCACGTAGGTCCTATCGGTGCTCGTTAATGGGGAAGCGTAAACGTCCTGCAAGGAAGAGGCGTGCAGGGCACCTCGGTGTCGATAGTTCTGGACCGCAAAGAGTTGAACAACTGTGGCCCAGCAAGGGTGTCGAGTCCTCGGCATCTCTGTGGTCTTTGGGTGGTGGGAATCCCACCGGTGGATGCTCCTCGGCACGTCGACGGTCAGGCCTTCTCCAGCAGGATACAGCAGCGACGATGCGGACGAGAGCGTCCTTGGATCAATGAAGTTCTTAGGCAACGGGAGCACGGCGGCTCCGGTCGGCGACGGCAGCCGGCGACAGTGGCGGACAACAGTCCGGCGCTTCTGCTGGAGTTCCGCAGCAATCCCTGTATCGGGTCGGCAGCCTGTCGAAGGTCTGTCTACCAGGGAGCTTAGCCAAAGAACAGCTGTGCACTATGTTCCCTCGTAGCTCGGGAAGAGAGCGCTTTACCAGGTCCTCCCTGGGTCAGTTCTTGAAGCATAGCAGCTTTCAGATTGCAAAGGAGAGCAACAACAATTCTTCTCGTCCAGCAGGGGTCAAGGTTAAGCTTCACTCCAGTTACTCGTCGTAGTGGACTTCAGCTTCGGAACACGATTCCTAGCAGTGACAGGTCCCCAGATATACTGTTGATCTCCCATTCATTCCGCTGGGTCGCACTCAAGCATCCAATCACAACTACGGGCATTTATGCAGGCAGGCAACCAATCAGGTACACGAGGTATTCGGCCCATTCACTTCTCTCCAGACACTCACAACAAGTTAAGTGTATTAGGACAAGTACCGAGCCATTCAACACTCCAAGCTGCATTCATACCGGTTTCGGGCAGGGCTGTTTCAACCATTGTGTCAAACACCAGATAATAGACAGTCACAACATAGAATGTATATTCGTCACACACTCCATTCACCCAGGTCCCACCCACAACATATGGTCATTGAGAAGGCTCCAGCCAGTCTAGTCGGCACTTCCCCACACTACCATATACGGAACTTCCACCCCAAAGCCAGTCAGGGGGAAGGGACAGAGGCAGGGCTTCCTGGGACTTCGGGAAGATCAGGGTAACAGGTGATGGAAGGCAAGAGGCCATGGGGTCCATTTTGTCTCCATCAGGAATCTACAGATTCCAATGACAGGGCCTGGGCATCCCAAAATGGAGGACGCTCAGGGCACCAGTCATTTCAGCACGGAGCTGCCACCAGCCCGTACCCTCCTCTGTGTGTCACACACAGGTGCCCAAAAACATTCACTAGGGGCACAGGGTTGTACCCCTACCCATGGGTGCCATAAGGGTATCCCATGGGTCTGTTCACCAAACCAAAAGAGACAGCTGCACCGCCAGGAGTCCCACACGAACTCCTGCGTGGAAAACACGACAGAACACATGATAAAAAGCAGTAAAGGACAAGGATACGTAGGCCCTGTCCCTCTGATGCATTTCCAGCATCACACTCCCCACAAGCGCAGGGTATGCACGCAATACAAACGCGAAAAAAGCAAGAACGAACTGTGAAACGTTGTCATTGGGCACCACCATAGGCACCTCTAAAGAGAAAGTCAGTAAGAAAAGAATCGGGGTACTGCTCTGGCAGGCTTGTGGTGTTGTTGCAGCTCCGGCAGTGTGTTTTTGATCGCAAAAATATTGATTCCGTTCATCAGCTTCCGCCGTGTGTGCCTTGCTGGGGAAACGGGGGCCGCTGCTTCGGTCCGTGATAGTGGCACAATACTGTCTTCATCTTGGTTGCGTCGCGTCCTGGTTGCCGTGTGTATGGCTGCCTCTCTAGAGATGATGAACTGAATCGTTATTTTTGCGATCAAAAACAAACTGCCGGAGGGCCAACACCACCACAAGCCTGCGAGAATTAGACAGCTTGCAAGATTTGCCAAATATATCAAGAGGAGGCTTTATGCCCCATGTTCCTCCCCAACAGCCCTGAAGCTAACGAAGCAAAAGGTGTGCAACCAGAGGAGATCCATGAAGATATAATTTCCTCATTGAATTTAATTCTTCTTATACAATCACTGGTCCTGAGGAAGACAATCCTAGCCAGCAGATCGTCGAAACCGGTCGACCTCGCTAGGCGTGAGCCTTCTCATGTCTAAGAGACGTCCAGAAAAGAATAACAGGACACTCAGCACAAAGAAAAGTTTGTTTATTATCACATCGTGATTTTTAGTTTTCAAAGCTGTTGTACTCTGCTTAGCAGAGCCCAATTGCAACACCTTCATCAGAGAAAGGTAATTAGCCCAAGGCTACAATCGTGCTAGCTGGTCATTAAAATAGAGACAACAAATCCAGGAGCATATTAAATGAGATACAATATAATTAAAATTTGAATCTCAGAAGACAACCAGACCTTTTTTTTAACCTTCCCTGATTTTTAAACAGTGCGGATTGACCTATGTAGAATCAATTGCGGAGAATTTATCAGCCGTGCCTCCAAAGAAATCCCTGTTGAAACAACAACAGATAACCATAAAGGGATTGGATCAGTCCCAATAGGGACAGCCTGTGTGTATGAAAAAGCCAACCAACAAACGATCTATACAAATCGTCTTCACATTATTCTCCAAAACCATTTTTTGTGTTAAAGCGTGAATCTTTAACGTTTGGAAAGTAACTAGGACAACTGGTCCGAATTCAATAAGCCCTTGGTGTGCTTCCAACTCTTCTTTTCACCATCTCTAATTTAGTCTCAGTCTACTTAAAAGACCGCTTCTTAGGTTCAACATTGAATGAGGCTCCCTCTGTGCAATATAGCCGTGTACACTCTTGAGTTGGTCTTTTTTTTTTTACCCTTCCCCTGCAGGACTTTTAGTTTTCGTATCATGATAGAGTTTATCGCTTTTGTCCCCAATACTTTGAGTCTACCACATTCTCCAGATTTGCTCTGGACGAACCAGATGTAAGCTCATGTTTTGGGAAGATCTCTTCTAAGCCTTCTCTCATCACTGCTGGATTTAGGATTCAATACTTCCTTTTCCATACGGTCAATGACGTGTGCTCTCACGTCCTCAATGCTCTGATCATTGAGTTTGAGCACAATCGTGCGCTCACATCCTCAATGCTCTTACCATTGAGTTTGAGCACAATCTGTCCATTTGTTCTGTATAAATGTGAACCCATCGGTTTTATCTTTTACTTCTTACCATCCCTTTATGTCCCATCCTACATCTTGAGGCATTCTCAGTTGTTCAATCCTTTTCTTATTGCGTCTCTCCTTGTCCCTTGGGACCTTAGAGATTACATCTCTCTCATTTTTCTCTGAGCCTCTGACGTTGATTCCTTACGCAGGGCTATTATATCCTGTTGCTGCCTTGAGCTCCCATAGTGGGTACAGCCTGTCACTCTTCTTACTATCGCCGTCTGCTTCAGGTGCGGTGGGTGGCGTGGAAGGCTCCTCACCCCCCTCTGTGCATACATTAAGTATTTGATCACTAGGAGGCGGATCCTCTCTCTCCTCCTGATATATATTTTTTTAGCACTAGCTCGCTAGTCGCTTGTCTAACTTTTTTCTTGTATGTGCAGCTTGCAAATATGTCGTCATACGCTGCAGAATTGCCTTCAATTGCTATCCTTCTTGTGGTCATGACATGCACTTTTCTCGTCTGCGGTTAAGTGTAGGTGCTTGTTTTCAGAAATGTATAAGTGGAATAATATCCTCCATTTTTGACACATCACTCTGACTGTCTATACTCCGTTTACTCATTGCAAATTTCAACATTACTTATTTAATGAAAAAAATAATATGAGCGTGCACCAATCGTTGCAGGCTCCAAACCCTCTACCATATTTTTTACTTTAATCTGCTAAAAAACACCATCACTGCAAGTTCATTTTAAATACATGCTTAGTTCCTCAAACTCTCGCATTCTCCTTTTTGCATTTATCAACTTTGTCTATTATTTTGTCACCATTACACAAAACAAAGCAGACAAACATACTCGGCCGGCCACATATATCCGTCGTCACCCTTAAGACTGTCACGTCTACCCAGTCTCCTCCCAGGTCCGCTTCTAACAGACGTCCCGGATCCACATCCTGTTCTATGCCTCCCGCTTCCACATTGGCCACACGGTTCGTCTCTCGAACACCCTGCAATCATCGTCAGCCTTCATTCAAACTGCGACCTTTCTTGTACTGGCACTTACCTTGGCTTTTCTGTTGCAAACAACGCTGGTCTACAAGAACACGGAATCACGTGCATTGCGTGCAACGTCATGGTAACAAAAGAGGAAAAACATAGTGCATCAGATCACGTGTCTCTACGCCGACGGCTGTTTTCCTTCACTACGCGGTTCACCTGACGCGATTCCGCGTTCCCAAATCTGAGTCACAGGACCTCTGTACGCCGTTAAAAGAACGAAGGAAACATTCAACAAAAGCTTCACAGCTACTTCATCTCTTGAGTGCTGTACGGCGTTTTGTTACCACGTTTTGGAACTTTGGCTTATTTGACCTCGGAACTCTTTTGGAATGAACTGCCTAAACCCTGATACACTTGTTTTTGGAACTCTGGCTTACTCGACCACGGAACTTTTTTGGATTACATTTCTCTGTCTTGTTGTCGAGGTGATTCCTGGTTATTGACCTCGGACTGTTAATTGGATTACTTCACCTTCCCCTTTGATTACCCTGCTCGACTCAGGTACCCTTCCATCCCGAGTGCCTTCAGCGACCCTTCCTTCTTCCCCTATCCCTTCAAAGCATTCTGGCCATCAGACTTGGGTAAGCCTGCACACGTTAATCCTTTTACGCTGCTTGGTCATTTGTTTCTGTTGTCTGACCTAATCCATTATTGCCTTACAGTGGTCAGGGGGTCCTTCCGGCGTTCCTGGTTCCGGCCTTCAGCACTCAACACCTGTGGCCTCAAAGATTTCACTGGTAGTGTTTATTTTCTATCAGTGTGGTACTTGGGGACGGAGGTCCTGTTAATCTGCACGACCATCAAGCACAACAGAACAAAGACTCACTCTGCCCCTAAAAACACTCCTACGGAGTTTCAACAGCCCTCATTAGATTAGTCTTTAATCGAAACCCGTCTCCTATGTCATCCACTACGGGATTTTAGGTGCTGTTCCTTCTGTTACGTTCTTTAAAACGCAGGCACCTAGGCATACTTTCTTATCATGGCCTCTCCTTGCGATACTTTAATTGCTTGGCCTCTCAAGTCAATTTTACTCATATTTAACGCTCATCATTTCTCAAGTTACGCCATCCCCACCTCCCTCCGTTACTTATTTTCCCTTTATCGTTCTCTTTACCCACTGCCAATTCACTCAATTTTGCCATCTCACACAATTTTTACTCACCATTAGTGTTTTTTCAACTTCCGACTCTCGGGATTGCACGCCTGCTCAGTAGCCTCTTCCAACCTTCCGTTCGTTCAGCTTCCTGTAAAGGCCAGGAGGGGATTCCGTGGAAACCGGTGGACCTGTCTCACCCTAGCTTGTACAAGACTCACTTGATTCTAAGTTGCTATCTAAAGGGAGCTTCACATCCTTTCACCCGAATGGCAGAGGTTGTGTGATCTTGCCGGGACCCCAAAAGCTTACTTCTCTCGATGGGTTTATCTAACCATCAAATCTCGGCTACCACGTGAACTAGGGGTTCTCCCAGCCCTTTAAGATAGGTTAGCAATACCCTAGAGATGGATGGTGGATACAGAATGTATTCAAACATCAATAATAGAAACAACTTACAGTAGTTGGCAAAAGAACTGTTTTAATATCAATTATGTAAAACAGGGAGTACAACGGACATCAACAGACGTCCCTCATCACGATCTCTCTCGAGACTTCTCAAAGCATTTCATAAAAATTATATTCTTATAGTAAGAAATCATCATAGGTGACATTAAAACAGGGATTACTAACGTCATCCTACAAAAATGTAATAGCGAGTGTGATAGGGCATAAGAGGATCATATAGGTATACAATCCATACTCGTTTAGGGCAGTGGAACAATGTAATTTGCTTCTTAACGTCAGGTGGGCAACTAAGCCCTTCCCCAGAATATGTCACTATGAACGTCACTTATATGACATCTAATTGGCTACACAACTATAGGACCCTTGATCATGCGGCCCCTTATCATTGGTAGGCTTCTAACCTCCATCAGTACTTTCCCACCTACCCTTCCCACCTACGTTAGCAGCACACAGGCTGAGAGTCCAGGTGCCAATGAGCTAGTCTTAACCATAGCTTTGCACCAATTAACATATCCATCCATCATCACCTCATTGGTCCGCTGTCAATTAGGCCTTTGAACTCGGCCTTGAGAGTGTTCCTTGTTCTGGGGAATTCATTCAGGGGACTGAAGGCACGCTCTGCCTTTGTGCGTAGGTGTGACCATCATGCTCGTCCAACTTCTTCTCCCCACGTGACTGAAGACCACGAAATCGATCAGTGTATTAAAATACTATTCTTTAATAGACCTCGGACGTCTTCCGTTTTTGTCCATGCTTTCTGAACAGGAACTTCGTTCTTTCACACGATTTTTATCCAATGTCGGCTCACCCCAGTCCGATATGGCCTTGGTTTCTTGGTTCATCCAACCTTGCCTTTCTGAGATTCACCTGTAATTCACTTGTTTTCTAACTGCGACAAAATGAAAAAAGCAGCCTTCTATTGCTCAGTACTGCTACTGTACGTAGTGGAACCATCCATCCTTTACGGACTCCAATATATAAGTACATGTTGGTGCATGCCGCACTCCATTTACTATAAAGCTAGCCTTAAGAATACTTGGTCTGTTTGCGTTTCTTTGCATGTGTACACATGTAAAATGAATTGATGTCTTCAACGTTTCTGTAACATAAGCCTCTTCATCTTGAGCCCAAAATGTCACTCATCTTCCATACTTTCTTGATGCCTTATATATATTGTCTGCATTCTCTGGTCTCTGCATCTCTTCTCTATACGTCAGCTTTGCTCTGTATGACGTCAACACCATTCATTTGCTCTGCTTCTTCAGGGATTTTATTCAAATGGCCATCATAGTGTCTCATATGCAAGTATGGTTTTCTCAATGGGAACCTTGCTTCCCAGATTCTCCCAGATATTGGTATTTCTACTGGTACTGCACGTGTCTCACAATCGGACATCCAACATATAGGTGCTGTGGGCGAGATGATTGAGGTGGGGGTACTTAGCTCCTTCTCTACACGACCATGAGGATTTAGTCAACTTGATAAAAAGAGCAAACGCCTCATGCTGCTGGACCGGACGGCCTATCAAATAATGGTCCTAAAAGAAAACCCAGAGCAATGGGCTACACTGATGGGGTTGATTCTAGAAAATGTATTGGCCACACTAACGTTCCTTCATGGAAAACTGCAACCGTGATACCAATATTCAAGAGTGGCAATAAAGACGATGCAAACAACTACCACCCTATTGCCCCGCTAGATGTGATGGGAAAAATCCATGCCACACTACTGCTAAAAAGACTGAATGCTTGGTCACATAGTGCACGGGGACAGGATTCGTTCCAGACAGGAGACAACCCCTACAATCTTTCTTCTCTCCCTTTTGAAAAACAGTTCTGAGAACGAACAGTAAAATCCACCTAGCATTTGTTGACCTAGCAAAGCATTTGACAGTATAAACAGGCAACACCTAAAGGGGTAAATTGACCTCTTGGAACTGTCCCGAGGACCTGGTCGACCAATTGATGATACTCCGTATGATTGAACATGGGTGGCCTACTAACGGAAGAAATACCAACAGGTTGGGGAGTGAAACAAGGCTACCCTCTGGCTCCAGCTCTTTTCAAGTTATATCTCTCCGACCTGGGTGCATTTATGGAGGAAACCAGGGACCTGATTCACAGAAGGTTTTCCTATGGGATTGCCCCATTATAAAACACTTCTGTGAATCTGGCACCAGGTGTTTTGCATGAAGAATAGGTGGAATAAAAGTGTGCTGCCTATTGTACGTGGACGACTTTGTCTTGCTAGACCATACTGCAATAGGCCTACAATGGCATCTTAATATATTGTCAGAATATGCACGTGAAAACGAACTGCAAATGAACACAGGCAAAACAAAAAGATCTTAAAAGGTAAAGGCGGCTATAAGAAACAGACGTTCAACTGGCAGCTAGGTGCTCTACCGATCGAAAGGGTGGAACGTTTTAAGTACTTGGGGCTGAGAATCTGCAAAAAGTAAAGTTGAAGCTCACAACCAGTTAGCCTTAAAAGGAAAAAAAATAAATAAATCACACTGCTGGATAATCAAACATTCAAACTGAAACGTACGTTTGTTCGATATTCAATGCTTCCACTGGTGGATCTCTACAGGGCTAAGGTTGTGCTCCTTGTGCCCACTTTGATATGCGGGGCAGACGCGCCATTATGGCTTCGGAAAAGACACTGGGCAATCCAGTAGCATTCTTGAATAGGGTTCTGAGTATCCCAAGATCAGTGCCAATCCAGATCATCAAAAGGGAACTGGGGTTATCCCAATTGGAAATAATGGCTGAGTGGAAATCATTTACCTTCTTTGGGAAATGCATGAAAGAGGCTTCTCCTCCAATCTTAGCCCTAATAACAGCAGACACTGAAAATCCTTCTGGAAGCTTATCGGTAAGGTGGAACTCCGCATGTAGAGACTCATTAGAGTAGTGTGGCGTTTCAATCGTGAATTTGTGGTCTAACCCCTGTAAGTCTATCGAACAAAATAAGAAGTTTAGGAAACAACCCAGAATATTGGAGGAAATTCCCGGACCCTCACTACAAGTCCCAATTCATGAGGATGAGATTTAACTTTAAGAAAATGGAGGTCATATTGGTTAGATCCAAGTTTATCTCCAAAAATGTGGTATGCAGATTCTGCAATGTTAAATGTTGATGTTAAAGGATATTTATACTGCCCACTATCTTAAAGAAAGGGTGGTAGGTTAGGGTGTGTAGTAGGACAAGGTTTGGAGAAAGGGAGCTGTGATATGCTGTTGGCAGCTTCAGTTCGGTTAACACCGTTCGCTGAGCTTTTTGGTGTGGTATCCAGTCGGAGTCCGTCATGTGCTGTTGTATAAGGCTCTGTGTTGTGTGTTTGTTGTTGCAGTGTGGTGAAGTGTGTGCGGGTTGCTGTGGTTTAAGGAGGTATGGTTGTGTTTAATTAGGGTTTGAGAGGTGTTTGAGGAGGGTGAGGCTTTAGGTTTGTTATTAGCATTCTTGTCTGGACACTCATGGAAAACACTCATGTTGTGTGTCTTTCGAGGTTTAGACGAGATTTATTCCTTACAATGATCTAGTTTCAGCATTGCAAGGCCGTCTCTCATCCCTCTGTCCATATGATGCATTAGTTAGTCTCTACAATTCGTCTTTTTTCTTACTCGGGCCAGCCCCTACATCCCAGTCTGCGCCTGATGCAAGCTGGTCCCCGCGGATCTATCTAGTTGTGACTTATGCCCATACCAATAGCTCTGTCTGAGTGTGATGCGGTACAGTTTTGTCCTTACCAGGATGTCTTGATTGACGCAGGTTAATCACCATACCTACTTCTCAGATGATTTTGTTGTGCGTGTTGGGTTGTTACGAAGTCAGTACATCCCCAAGAATACTGCAAGAGTATCGTGTATGTCGGTTTAGTGCATTCCGTCTTCTACTTGCTAGCTTGGGTGACGGTTTCTTGGTGAGTTGATAGTGGTCACATTTGGCTGGCGGGTTGGCTTAAATGAAGGGTTGGTTTGAGGATGGTTGTCTTGTGAGTGTGAGGTAGTAGTTGGATCATGTGGATGCACAGTTGGGTTAGGGTTTACACAAGGTTCATGTGGTCATGTCTGTCAGGGAGATGCTTGGTAGTGGGTGAGGTTGATAGTTGTGCCCGTTTGCGTCAGCCTTGTTAGCTATTGTTCTGTGCGGATTGGGTTGTTGCTCAATTCCGCCTAGCATGGTCTTTGTTCTTGCGGGTGGTCCCCATCTCTGTCGGTTCTAGGTATTATCTGTGTCATCAGGGGTTCTGTTAAATGGTTTGATCTGCATTTTCGGTTTTATTGTTTGTTGTTTCCATCTGGTTGAGAGGTGAAAAAGAGCCAGGTTTTTAGTCGTTTTCTGAATTTTAGGTGGTCTTTGGTGTTTATTTGTTTTGGGAGGTTGTGTCACGCTCACCTGGTCTCCACGGGGGCGCCGCACAATGCTGCACGAGGGACATCCGCACGTGTCTTCTCTCAGGGGAGCGTTTGCCTAGAATGTTGAAACGAGATGTTAACCAGCCGTGAGGGGCGGGTTAGGCTCCCACCTCCCATGACCTCCTAGTGCCCCTCTCTGCTTAGGCCTCATCTTTGGTGTTTCAATGGAGGGTTCTCCGTCCAGCAACTGCATGCAGGGGCACAATATTGTTCCAGCCTCTCTTCTGGATCTAGTTGCTTCACTGATCCTGTGGGCTGTAGCGGAGTCTTAAATAACTTGACTCTATAGGTAAGTCTCTATGCCAATAGACTCTTGGTATAGTTTGCTTAAATGTCTTTTGTTGCCAAAGTTCTCACTATTGTTCTTTATTTCTCTACAGGTGCGGTTTAGGGTGAGTATTAGCGCGAGTGCGCGGCATCAAAATATGCAATAAATGGTTATTTTCCAGTGCGCGACTAACCTGCTGTTCTTTCTTTCCTGTTCTGCAGGTGCGGTGCAGCTCCGGAGCAGCGATCGCGTGAACCGCTTCAATGGAATTCAAGAAGAGTGCAGCCTCCGGTGAGTATTGGCTCTATGCGTGTGTTTCCTTTCTGCAGATGGGACGATCCGGAGAGCGGCTGAAGATAAGGCCTTTGGATGGATCGTTTCAGGTAAGGATTCAACCGCTGTTCTTGTTCTCTCTTCCTTTCCTTTCTTCATAGGCGCTGATGGTTCGTGGCTCCCAAGACAGGCGTGGCTGAAGATCGGGTAACTGGAGCTGAGCAGACACCGTGAGCGTTACGCTGCAGGAGTGCAGAATAACGCAAAGCATGTTCTGTCTGTAGGGCGTGGTTTATATAGCCCTGAACAAGTAGCCCCAGGTAAAGTAGTCCTTCCAGCCACACCCAAAGCTAGGCTGAATGGCTCAGTTCCTTCAGGCTAGGCTATGTGTAGTCCCATGCTGCTTACAACAAGATGGAATAATATGAGCCTGGCGCCAACGGCACCAGGACTGACTCCAGGAAGTCTTAAGGCAACCTTTTGGGACCTTAAAGGTCCCCATGGGTGCCAGTAACTGTGGTAGACTGGTCTGCTCCTGATGTCTGGGAGCATGCACCATGGCAGCACTCCCTCGCCCCCCCTCCGAATCGTAACTTCTAAGCTGAAGAATCTTAGAATTTGGGTTTCCTATTCATCCTTAACTAAAGAAAATTAAAAGAATAAGCCAATCCCCCTAATTTCTGATGGTCTGCTATCAAGTCCTGGATGTATGCTCATTCTCTCCATTTTAACTCAAGCTGCTTTTCTTTCCAGCTGCTTCTCCTCATGTTGCCCTTTTCAATCCATTTACTTTTCACCGGATTATCTGTTCTTCTCATCTTCGACTAATAACCAAGGTGTCATTTTGGATTCTTTCCTTATCCCATCTAATTTTTCCATCATATTTTTCCAATTACTCATTCTTGAAGTGTTCAACTTTAAAACATCCACAAGATGCTTTCCTTTCACACGTTCTGGGCTACCAATATTCTTACTTTCACCATTTCCCTGAGCATGTTTTGTCTTCTCCGAAAACCATCTTTTCCAGCTTCCTCCTTGCTCTTCCATTCTTCTCTAGCCATTCTTGGTTGGATTTCCTTTTCTGCCCATTTTCATGTATTCATGGACTGGCCCACTTGCTTTCTCCTGCTTGTTTCCTTTGGTGTTCTTCTCCACTTTGATTAGCTCATCCTTCCTGTGTTCATTCTCATGTCCGTTCTTTCACTGTTCTTGGGCTCAAAACCAGGAAGGCTCTTCCCTTCCTCTCTTCAACTACTGTGGCCAGGTGCCGTTCATCGGTTAAAACCCATCTGCTCTCTTCTTGAAATGTGTAAGATTTTGACTTCATGTTGATTACAATGGTTTTAATTTTTTTTTTCTTTTTTAGTAACTTATGTACAGCGCTTAGGCAGACTGGCGTTATAAATATGAATAAATAGTATATGAATACAAGGGAGAAGGGCAGGGGTAAGCGCTCTTTTTTTGACAGACACAAAACAGGGAATGGTAAGACATGTTAAACACCTGATGTTTGGATGTACTAGCATTGAACAGAACTGCAGCATGCGATCATTAGTCTGCTTTAAATACCTCAGTTCCGGATTTTCATTTTTGTCCTGAATTTCTAGCTTGATGCACTCTGTTGTGTTCCATGCCATAGCTTCTACGTCTAACACACTTGTGTTCCTCTTTCAGCACTTTCGCAGTGTGAAGACGTTCCTGAAAATGCACATTTTTGCTGAGTACTCTAGTATTTCACCTAGCACTGGTTTACAGAGATATCACCATTTCCTGAGCTGGTTATGTCGTCAGTGGATTCTTGTTTCATATTAATTTCTTTCCAAGCCAAAACACACTGCCTGGTGTGTCCATTTGACACTTGGTACCATACACCAATGTTCCACCAAGTGGGCGTCAACATGAGTGATCCCAGAATTCCTCTTTATTCCTTTTCATGCATTCTGGAAACCCTAGCAACAACCGATTGTTTTTCTACGATTGTCTTCCAAGTCACCACGATTGGTTGCTTGCTACTTAACTGAATCTTGCATATCACGGATTCCACTGATCTGGCAACTGAAGCAATGTCCTACATGCAGAACTATACTCGATACCTCTCAGTTTGTCCAGGTTCTGATTTCACAGTGTAATGGACACCACCAATGTGCCAATTTTCTCTGAATTTATTTTACCTGTTTTTGCTACAAACCTAGGCATGCCTGCAGTGGCTTCTGATGTGCTCATTCAGGACAAATAAGCTTATTTAGTGAAGAGTTTTATTGGTCCAATTACTTCACTATTTCAGCATTGTGTTTTTCTTAGATTGTCTCACACTACTCGTGACACGATAAATGATAGCTGTTGTGTGCTGCTTTTTTCACTACTCGAAAATAACCATTGATTTTGCTATGCACAATACAGCAAGCTCCCATATAGTTTTCTCCCTACTATTATGGTCACTTAGCCCGTCACCTCGGCTTGCTAGCTTTTCCTCTATGCTGCCAGGAACAAAGGCAGTGGTTACCAGTTTGTGCACGTAGAGCAGAAGTGCTGCCCACCTATGCACAGCATAAAAAAGGTGTTACGCTCACCTGGCTCCCACAGGGGCATCGGTCGGACACGGACAGCTGCGGTCTCCACCCACGTGATGCGTAGTGCAGCGATGACTGACTGGATCTGCCCTCCTAATCTGGTCTGCTTAACCCATAGAAATATTCTCCTGCAAGTGGAGAGATGGATTTAGCCACTTGTGGATTCAAGTGAAGGCACCCCCACAGTCCTCCCCAACTAATCACCTCCGAAATGCCCTCACAGCAATCTCACCTTATATTCTTGAAAGATGAGCTCTCCATCCTGCGTGGATTTGCAGGGGTGCGTCGATTCCAGTTACTTCACTGGTTTGAAGGCTCGGGAGAGTTCCGGAGAGTATGGACTCCGAGGTTCCTGGTGAGGACCAGTAAGTATTAAGTTCATAGAGTTCAATATGTCCGATGTTCACTCTTGTTCCCCCCCCCTTCCTTTCTTGTCTTGCAGCTGGCTCGTGAAAAGATGCTCTTGTGGCAGCCGGTGGCGCTCAGGTAAGAGTCTGTATTACCCGGCGCTGTCCGGTAAATGTTGCACGTGGAAAGCGTGTTGTTTTGTCTCTCTTTACAGATGCGGCACGTGAAAATATGGAGAGTCACAAAAGGATGCCTCTGGTGGTAAATCAGGTAAGTCTATGGTGGTACGAATTATATTTGTTGGTTCCCTCGGCTCACCTTGTGGTTTTCTTTTGTCTCCTAGGTGACAAAGTTCGGCGAAGGAATGATTGAGGCAGCGCCAACCCGAAGGATGCTGTGAAGACTGGTGAGTATGGCGCGGCGCTGCAGCTGGATGTGCGGCGCGTGCAGAATTTATGTTCTTTACAGGTCCGGAGACGAGATTGAACCAGAATCAGGTGTGGAATGGAAATAAATTTGTTTTCTAACCTTGTCCCTTTCTTTCCTCTTTGTTTTAGGAGCTCTGGATTCGAGGCGGGTGTGGCAGAAGACTGGATGCAGGCTGCAGGCTGCAGGCACGGTGAGCGTTACGCTGCTGGATGCAGAATAACGCGAAGCGTGTGTTGCTGGTCGGGCGTGGTTTAAATAGCTTCAAAAGTAGTCCCAGGTAAGAAGTCCCTAGAACCACACCCGAGTAAAAAAAAATAGTCCCTGTAGAAAAATAGTCCCTTTCAGGCTTCATGTTGGATTGGAGTCATTTGCAGCATGGTCTGCCTGAGGTAAGTAATGACTATGAGCCTGGCGCCTAAGGCGCCAGGACTGAACCCATATAGGCCCTAGCCGGGGCTGCTGAGGTTTTACTAAATGTCTAGATGCCTGCTCCCGGGGCTGATGGGCTTGGTCCGGATGCCTGGGGGTAGGCATCATGACAAAAGGATCAACTTCCCAAAGCCACTGCTGCAGCACCCATGAAAAACCTCACCACAATGAGGCAACCCACCATGAAATCCACACAAGTACCAGTGGAGTTGGCATGAACGGTCTAGGCACAGGCTCCCCAAGCCCTAGCAGTTAAACACCCAGAGCTCCACAATGGAAAGCCACCACCTTGAACGGGGACACTTACTGTGCTAAGGGCAGCGGACAGCTTCCGCACACTGGTGTTACTGCTCAGGTCCCTGAATGAGGTAGTCATCTCATTCTGATACAACTGTCACTTCTCAGCTACATTTTTCATCGCGTTTCAATACTGTTACACTGCAGAGGCCAAGAGGAGAGAGTCCAGGGACAGAAGAATGGACAGATTTATTTAGATTTAAGGCACAGATGGCAATTCTATGTGCAGGTGATGCTGCTAGTTCACAGGTGGCTCTCCACAAACTGTACACACATTTCCAACAGGACAGAGAGCAAGCATCAGGCAAAATAAGCGATTGAGAGAAACAAATTAAGCTTAGAAATATAAATGAAAACTCATACCTGCATGAATATTTCATACACCGTGGGCATCTATACTTTGCTTCTTCTGAGTTGCATGTCCCACAGCTGACAAAGTAAAAAAGAAAAAGAAATAAAATAAAGGGCAAAAGAATAGGTCGCTTACATTGTGCAAACGTTACCTGTCCAGACCCAATCATTTTTCATGGAATTACCATACATATAATATATTGAAATTAGTACTAGGGGTTTAATTAGCACTCACATTTGGCAGTTATGGTAGCTGAGGCACAAGCACATGAAGCGATGGACATAGGTTCAAAAAATGTGGACAAATGTACATCAAGGATTACAAAGCAGGTTCCTGAGTCAATGACTAAGCAAATGAGCCACATCCGTCCATTATTGTTTGTAGTTACCAACTAGCTAGAATATTGCAGGGCTCAAAATTAAGATTGGATAAGCAGGCACTAAAAGCAGCTCCTGGGTATCCAGCCATAACCAGTGACCAGGATCTACCACTGAAGAACGAGAAGAAAAGCGTTACACAGAATTGTGTCCATTATTTATGACCCTTTATGCTTTAAATGTCATGTAGATGTGTCTTAATGTTTATTTATAGATTGTCCCAAATGCAGAGTTAGATTCAAATAGGTGTGTTTGCTCGGCGTTAGTTGGACTGGAGAGCCAAAAATAGCTCATGGTAGCTGTTGGCATCAACATAACAAGGCTTGTATAGACTAAAAGCAAGAGCTAAATAGCTCCCAGCTCCCCTGAATTTCATAACTTTTATTGCTTCATTGTCAGTGGAGCTCTCACCTCCTCCCCCCTGCCAGTCTTCGCAAAACATTCCTTACCTCCATTATGTGTTGACTTACATAGCAGACTAAAGCGGTGACCCTCAATTATCTGTCTGAAATGTCCAGAACATCCCATTCTGACTGACAGGGGCCAAGGTCTTTAGGACTATACAGGATACCCACAAAGGATAAATAAAGTAATTAGCTTTCAGTATGCAATTATCTTCAGTCACAGACAGGGATCAGATAGGTATTTGTTGACCAGGAACAAAAAGCAACTCCTGGGTATCAGACATCCCCTGTTAGGCAGGAGCTACGTCCGGGGAACCAGGAGTCAGCCCACAATGCACAGCAAATATAACTTGAGCTCAAGATGCAACCTTTAACCGTTGTTAATTTGCATCTCATACAATGTGCTTTAAATGTCCACTTACTGCGTCCTTCCCAAAACGACAAAGTTAATATCACATAGCTGTATGTGTTTTGCACCACTTGCCCAAGAAGTTAAGTGTAGTTCCTGGTAGTTGTTGGTGTCTTTTCTAACCAGGCTCCCCTTAACTATAATCGGGAGTTAAATAGCTCTCAGCTCCTAGCAATTTTAAATCCTGAATCTATTTTTTAAATGTGTCCCAATTCATCTTTAACATTCTAAAACACTTAATTTAACATATACATGTTTGCATGGCGGCCTGTGGAGCCAAACGTAGCTCAAGGTAGCTGTTGGTTTGAAGCTAGCCAGGCTCTCTCTTAGGGCAGCAGCAGGAGCTAGCAACAAAGAGAGTAGTATGTGGTACCACTTAAAAGACAGAAGTTCCAGCAAGCAAACACTAGATAAAGCTTTGATTAACAGCTTTAGACCGCTTTGCAATACAAAGTAACCTTTACAGTAACGTAAACCTGATGCATGGATGCTGTATACAATCTTTATTTTTTATATAAAAAATGGATTACAGGTTTAAACCGCATGAACCATAGCTATTTGCCCAGAGTCTATTCCAGAACACCCAACCCTATTAGTCTACAGTACTTTTCATCAACATGTGTACATGCAATGCATACTTTGCCGTGATAGAAGATCCTTCATCTCAAAGAGCAGACTCGAGCATTTATTACTTCCCCCAACCGTAGAGAAGCATAGTAAAGGCAATGTAACTGCACCTCTTCACTATGTGGCTCTAGGCCATGGGTGCACAACATACGGCCCGTGGGCCAGTTGC
Organism: Ambystoma mexicanum; assembly: GCF_040938575.1. Lineage (NCBI taxonomy): Eukaryota > Metazoa > Chordata > Amphibia > Caudata > Ambystomatidae > Ambystoma > Ambystoma mexicanum. The sequence goes on along the minus strand of NC_090922.1, from coordinate 1,019,463,739 downwards.
GGCCCGCCATGCCATTTTGTCCGGCCCGCGAGGCACAAAGACTTCCCTAATGGAGGGCGGCCCGCAAGCAGCATCGGCCGCCCTCCATTAGGGAAGTCTTTGTTGTATTCCGGGCGGACAAAACACTGGCCCTCATTGGCTCAGCACACACGCACCACGTCGCTCCTACGAGCCACGTAGTGCGTGTGCAGCACCAATGGAGTGCCAGTACTACGGCTGGCGTGGTCCATAAGGCTTGATGCCGGAAGGCATTTCAGCCTTGGACCACGCCAGCCGTAGTACGATTCCCGTTACCTCGCCAGCATTCCAGTTTACCTGCCTTCCAGCATGTCTCCGGTAAGTGGTCTGTTGTGTGTCGGATCTCATTTGCTGTATGTTTGTGTTGTGTATGTTGAGATGCGGGGGTGGAGAGGCGTCGGATGTGCATGAATGTTTGTTTTTGAATGTTTATGTTGAGATGGGGGTGGGTGGGTGCTTGGGTGTCGGGTGTGCATGAATGTTTGTTTTGGAGCGTAAGTGCGGTGTATGTTGAGATGCAGGGTCTGTGTGTGTGCATGCTTGCTAGTTTGTATGCTGATTTGGAGGGTGTGTGGGGGGGTTCTGGTCTGTATGGGTGCATGCTTGAGAGTGTGTGTGTGCTGAGTTGGGGGGGTGGGGGTTCGGGTCTGTATGGGTGCATGCTTGAGAGTTTGTGTGCTGAGTTGTGGGGTGGGGGTTCGGGTCTGTATGGGTGCATGCTTGAGAGTTTGTGTGCTGAGTTAGCGGGTGGGGGGGTTCAGGTCTGTATGGGTGCATGCTTGAGAGTTTGTGTGCTGAGTTAGCGGGTGGGGGGGTTCGGGTCTGTATGGGTGCATATTTGAGTGTGTGTGCTGAGTTGGGGGTGGGGGTTCGGAGTTGGGGGTTGGGGGGTTTGGGTCTGTATGGATGCATGCTTGAGAGTTTGTATGCCGATTTGGGGGGTTGGGGGTTTCGGGTCTGTATGGGTGCATATTTGAGTGTGTGTGCTCAGTTGGGGGGGGTGGGGCATAGTGTTTGGTTGGGGTGAGGGGGCCATGGGGCATAGTGTTTGGTTGGGGTTGAGGGAGCCATGGGGCATAGTGTTTGGTTGGGGTTGAGGGAGCCATGGGGCATAGTGTTTGGTTGGGGGTGAGGGGGCCATGGGGCATAGTGTTTGCTTGAGGGGTAGGGGCCATGGGGCATAGTGTTTGGTTGGGGTTGAGGGAGCCATGGGGCATAGTGTTTGGTTGGGGTTGAGGGAGCCATGGGCCATAGTGTTTGGTTGGGGGTGGGAGCCATGGGGCATAGTGTTTGGTTGGGGGTGGGAGCCAAGCGGCATAGTGTTGCACTCCAAGAGTGAACCCAATAATAAAGCTAAAATGGGCACAGTTAGGAGATGTACATCCTTTGCTTTTTGAGGAAACCTGACTCAACGAAGGCCATACTCCTCTTGGGCAACCCAAACAGCAAAGTATAGCAGTCCAAAATAACAGAATGTCCAATCAAGGGTCAATAAAATATATATAATTTAATTAAACAGACGATATAATTCAATAACTAAATAGAAATAAATTATAACAATGGAAAATGTGCAGTACAAAATGTAAGTTTGAAATGCAAATAAAAATCGTTACCCCTCAAAAACATTCTTTTTCCATGTGTTTAGTACAAATTGGGGGTTGAAAAAGCCTCCTGCCACGCCCCGCCTACCGCCCCGCCCACATATACTTTTCGGCCCACTATAGCCCTCATGTAAGGTACTTTCGGCCCTCGGTCAAAATCAGTTGTGCACCCCTGCTCTATGCACACACCAAAGATGGGCAAGGTTTTAGTCGTACAACAGGTGGCACTCGAAGCCATTCTTGCAATGGAACTGAGCACATAGGGATATACTAGGCTGTGCGTAAGTGGACATACGCTTGTACTGTTGGGTGTCCTGACCCACGTTTGAGCTATCATGCTGCAACATTTGGTGCTGTGGGCTTAAAAAATCCAAGATGGCCAAAAAGCCCACATGTGCGCCAGAATCCAGGAGAACCACGCAGTTTGCGCGTACACCAAAATGGCTGCCTAACTCGCCACCCACCCGTGCGAGCATGATGGGCCAGGGTGCCATGAGTGGAATGGGTGCCAAAAGTAAAACAGCAGCGCCTGTTAGCTCAAAAACGCTTTAAAATTACCTTTGGTTTCTCTGAATGCCAGCTCAAAATGCCTATTTTCAAACATTGCAACACATCCAAAAATCTCACTGAACACCAGCGGACATCTGGCAGAATGAAGTATGTGTGCATACAAAATCTGGGAAGATGAAGAGCCCAAAACAATGTTCATAACAAAACTGGCTGAGCTATGCATGTCAGCAGCCTAACTGAAACTGGATTAAAACCACCAAAATCGAAATGTTTAAATTAACTGAGTGACCTAATTTTGAGTGTCACATAGTTTGTAACTGTTAAAATGTCATAGTTTTGAACTTAGAATCAGCATTCTAGCTGCATATGTAAAAATTGTATTGACTTAAACTGGTGAACAAAAAGTGACATTTTAGCTGAAAACTGGCTTAAAGAGATTCCAATTCTGCCTGACAGGTTCCCAGGCCTGGCTGCATTCTGTTGCCCCTGACAAAAGGAGGTCACACACTCTCTGATTGAATTACCAGGGGACTGCAAGAAACAAAACAAAGGGCACAGGCAGATGGTTTATTGGGGGGGATCGTAAATGGCTTCCTTTTGAACAAAGCCCTTCCTTGACTCAGGCAGATGTTATATTGGGGGCGTCGTAAAAGTGGCTTCCTCTTGGCAGAAACGGGGAGGGGCAGCCCCCTCTGAGGACAGGCTGAGCTTAAAGAAAGTGGATAGACTGGTTTCTCCACCATGCGACCTGGGAAGACATACCCCTGTTGGCCAGAATATGATTTTAAGAAAGATGTATAACTCATGGTGCGGACTTGTCAAAATGATCTAAATGATACCATAATTCTTGTGATTTTTCTGCCCACAGTTTAAGAGGTTTTAGGACCCGGTGGTATGATCTGGGGGTTTACGAGCGGAAAAGAGGTTGTTACTCTAAATGTATGCAGGTTAAAAATCTGACACTTCCTTATCTAAATGCCCACATGCCTTGCACACAATTGTATAAATTTGGAGAAAAATCCGATATGGGGAAAGCTACTAAAAAGCGCAAAAAGTTACCATTTATTTACCCAAGCTCCTAGAAACGCCAGGGTCGGAACAGTGCCTCCCATCAGTAATGCATGATGTGTGTATGCAATGACAAACAACTGTGTATCTGTGGAATATGTATTTGGGTCAAATATAGATTTATGTGCAATTTGACAGGGGAGTGTCCTTTCTGCAGGCCATAAAACAGCATCACCATGGGCCTCATTACGACCCAGGCGGTATGTTACCGCCTGGGCCGTGACTTTACCACCATGGCGTAAACTACGTTTACGCCATGGTGGTTGGCGGACTTACCGCCCCATTCCGACCTTGGCGGGGCGGTAAGTCCCCAATCCCCATTTACCCTTCCCCATTCCCATTTTTGCCCCATAGGGCATAATGGGAGTGGGGAAGGCGTTAATTACGCCACCGTAAATTACGGTGGCGTAATTAACTCCATGGTCCCTTAGCGCCATGGATTTTAACACCTGCTAAAAGCAGGTGTTAAAAGCGCCATGGCGCTAAGGGACCTCGTACTCAGGCGGTAAGGGTCGGCGCTGTTAACGCTGCCGTTAACCCCTTACCGCCTGGGTCGTAATGAGGCCCCATGACTCACATTTCCTTTCCCCTATCAAGGAAGAGAGAAAAGCTTGACCAATGATCAGTTGAGAGAGGGGCTTTTTTAGTGATGCTGCGCACACACACCCACTTTCAAAAGACATAAAAAGAGCCACTGGAAGCTAGAGAGGGCATTCAAATACAGTTGCTGCAGAGCGTTTTGCCGGACCACACAACATCCAGAAGATACCAGTTCCAGACTGACTCCAGCTACATACTCCAGAACCTAGAACTTATACTTTAGAACCTAAATCAGAGGCCTAAAACCACAAGTTGAGTTCTCTGCAGCAGGCCTCAAATCACTGCAAGCTACTCACAGCCGGGTGAGCTGCTTCAATCCCTTGCCAAGAACTTTTGCCAGGACCAGTGCAGAGATCCAGGAGCCATGCAGAGACCGCTGTATCCGGACAGACCAGACCAGTGCCAGACCCGACCAGACCAGACCGTGCAGAACCGCAGACCAGGAGACCAGATCGCTGTGAAGTGCCGCTAGCCTGATTGATCAGATCCGTGACGAGACCCAGTCCTTCCAAATATATTGTGAGTACAGCTAGGACGGGGCAAAACCAAATCTCTTAGTTTAAAGTAATATAATTCAATCTATTTAACCCAAGTAGAACTGCCTCCTAACTGTCACTTGTCATTTGTAAAGCTGCACCACTGTCATTTGTCAATTCTGCAGCTGCAAAGCTGTCACTTGTGATTTTGAGTTTACTTTAAATCCGAAAAACAACCTTTACAAAATCGTTCATATCTCTGGAACCGTTTGGGCTACGAACTTGGTTTAACTTTCCTCTGAAAGCTTAGAAACTAAGCTTTCCAACAAGCCTAGAACCGACCTCCTACTACTCCTTATACTTTTTCCGCAATCACGATTCACGCACTCGCGAATTTTACCGCGATTTGCGATTTGGTTAAAAATCCAGCCACGTGTAACCATCAGCAGTCATTTCTTTCCTTGCTAAAAATTTGTTTGCCTCTTAATCACCATCTCTGAATCATTGCTAAAGTGAGCCTGAACTCATCCCAAGTACCTCATTCACCCTGAACCTCCTAAAGGAAATTAAAAGCATTTTCAGCATATTTCTCACTTCATTGCCACCACATTCAAAGCACTTGGGCCTGTGTTTTAAAACTCATACCGGGTTTCTCTAAGCTTGCTGGGGGGAACTGAATTTCGCATTGTATTTGATTGCATTCCTGAGAACTGTGTGCTCCTCTTTCCATCTACTTCCATGTCTTACATTGCATAGGGGAGGGGGGTGAATTGCCAGAGAAAAAGTGATTATATTATCTTTTGCTAAAATCATGTCAAGTATTTCTGTACTGCATTTTATTCCTCATTGCTTTTCCCTTGAAATCATAAAAGTATTTTTGCTACTTGATCCATCCTATACTAACTCCTCATTGATTATAAAGAAGTGCGCTAGTGTCAGATTACCCATTTTTGATTAACATTATATTTATAAGGGTGATATCGATTATTAATTTATTATAAAAGCGTGGTATCTATTATTTTGTCTTATTTCTCAAATAAACCTTTTAAACTTGCAAAATAGAACTACTTATTGGCTCAGTGGGGTCAGGGGGATTCTAAGAGAGGGGTGTTATATAGGGGTAGTCATCCAGAACTGGACATAAAGATATATCAATAAGGGTTTCCATTCAGTATCCCAGACTAGGTATTGATTTAGCTGTAGTGTTGAATTGAATCTGCTTACAGTACACACTGCATGAGCACCTCATTGGTAGTGTTGGGGTATATCAACAGCCAACTTGAAGATTTAACAATGAGAGAAGGGTTTGAACCTTTGTGTCAACTTTATTTTTAATTGCAAAACGTTATGACAGAAAATCTGTTGCAATGGCCCAAATTAAAAATATAAGATTATCAGTTGCACAAAGTATCATTTTACATCTTAACAAATGAACTCTCCAGTATAAATGTTCTGTATTACTCTCTGCACTCTTGCTTTACACGTGCCTACAACGTGCCTACAATTAAAACCCACTACTTCATTGAAATGAGTGCTACTTTTGTAAAGCAAACTTAGGAGTGCCTGAATTTTGGCTGATGCAAGGTTTATTTCCAACTCTCTGGGCAGTAGATTCCTACGGCTATCAAAGTCTTCTTTATCTTGTTAAATGGATCCTGCAAGCTCATCCCTACCGCCACCTGGATTGCAAAGGGACCTTTATGGCGGGCGAGTAAACATTTTTACAAGGCAACTGATATTCAGCAACTACCCCTCCCTCACACCAACTGTCCCCCAATTACACTGAATTAAGTAAAGTTCTCTGGTTTAAGGGAGGGGAATGAAAGGTGCGGTTACGTGATGAATAATGCAAGTCACCCATCTGGCAATGCCATGTCTGAATGCTACTGCAAGGGTGCACCTTAAAAAGGTGTGGAATAACATCTTCCAGGGAAGCCAAGTCACTTGAAAGCCGGTGGCAGGGGAAAACAGTAAGGGCACCCCTCCTTTATCATGAAAACTCACCTGTAAATTTGCAGGGACGAGACTTGCTCAGTAAGCTTACCATGACCATCGCGTCACTGACAGGGGAATAGTGTGCTCCACCCCTGGCATGTGCTCCATTCGAGCAATGTTACTAATACACACAATAGCTACCGAGACAGCCAGCAAAGGGATGCCAACACAGAAATGTTCCTTTATGGGATACAAGTGTTAGCAAGAGTAGTGCCATAAATCACACAGAAAGACTGGAGAGTACCTTCCGATTTTGTTTTCCCACCATCAACAACCCCCCGAGATATTTGCCCGGCACTGTTCTGTCTCTCGATCTACAACGGGTGCAGGTGTCAGCAAGGCGTATTGTGGCGATTGGCCTGGACACACATGGGTGCGAGTGGCAGACAGTACTGTGCATTGACCCAAACGTACCATTACGTGAATTAACTAATGAAGAGCCGTCTGCTGACAGTGACACTGATGGGGAAATAATAATGGAAATATGTATGCCATATGACATAATGATACAACGCAGACGAGTGACAAACCCCCTCATGGCTGCTGTCAGCGCACCGCCATCTTTTTGCAATTCGGATTTGCAATAAGTGCCACTAAATGTATGGACCACAAACCCCCACGATGTAGGGTTATTAAAAGATGTGACACCAAATAAAAAAAAGGAAACTCAAACCCGGGGCAGTATTGCCCAGAGTCAGACAGTACCCCCTGCCAAGAGAAGAAGAGGAAGGAATAAAAAACACAATATACACATTGCTACAATAGGGAATTATGGTCCCCTCTAGCTCCTCATGCAATACAGCAATTTATCTGATTAAGAAAGCGAAAGGGGGGGTTGTGGCGTATGGTGCAGGACCTCCACGCACTTAATGATATTTTTCAAAAAGAGTTCCCTCTCGTTCCAAACCCAGCATTCATTTTGTGCAGTATCCCACAACAGGCCACGCACTTTACTGTGGTGGACCGGAAAAATGCCTTTTTTCTCAGTGCCACACGACCCATTATCTCAATTCCTAACTGCCTTCACCCTAGGGCGGGGGGGGGGCGATAGGTACACTGTCAACTACCCCAGGGGTACTGCAAAAGCCCAAGCATCTTTAACAGAATATTGCACGAAGACCACCACAATATTGATGTTGAAAGCACCATCATTCAATACGTTGATGATCTCCTGATATGCAGTGAGGGGGGGAAGAAACATGCAGGAAGGACTGTTACCCTGCTCAAATTACTGGCCCACAAGGGGTACAAGGTAGATCAGAACAAACTTCAATATTTTCTGCCAGAAGTGCTGGTACCAGGGTCAATTGATCTCAAAATACGTTAAGAGAATAATACCTGACAGAGTAGCAACAGTGCGAGCAGCAGCCAGACCCTATACTGTAAAGGACATCCAGAAGTTCCTTGGCATATGCAACTATTGCAGGGCATGGATATTAGATTATGCCGCCTACACACGACCCTTATTACAAGGATTAAAAGTAGGCTCAGAAAGACAACACTGCAATTACATGTACACCTGAAATGCTTACCGCTTTCACCACATTAAAAGAACGGATATGCACAGCTCCTGTCCTAGCCACACCTGATTAGGAGTTGGAATTTTTCCTGTTCTCGCATTGGAATGGAACACTAATGACTGCAGTACTGAGACAGAAAACATCCTTGGGTCACAAACCACTAGCCTACTACAGCGGCACTCTTGACTCAGTAATGCAGGGCCATTTCGCTTGCGAATAGGCTCTTGCAGCCGCTGCCTTTGCAATTGAAAACAGCTCAACAATTGTGATGGGATGATCCATCACATTGTTCGTGGAACACTCATGGTTTGCCATACTTGAACGATAAATCCACCCTCACAAACAAAAACTCATTAATATACGATATATGATATGGCATTTGTAACATGCCTATACACAAGTGTTTCAAGGCACGACGAGGCAAGGGACAAATCCCGCAGTCCGGTTCTGGATGAGTTGCAGAGGGCGGAGAGTAGAGGCAGGCAGATTTAGAAAGAGGCTGTTGCAATAGTCCAGCCTAGAGAGAACCAGAACTCTGGAGACAGTGAGCTTCTGTGGGAAGGAGAGGAAAAGAAGAATACCTCTGAGGAGGTGCAGCTGTATGACTTCTTAGAGACGTCAGAGATGTGAGGAGAGATGGAGAGTGTGGAGTCGAAGATGACCCCGAGGTTTTTAGTCTCACAGGTGGGAGCAGGAAGAGGGCCAAGAGAGGCCGGCCAGAGAGTGACAGGAAAGGAGGGCGTGGGGGTGCCGTTGAGGAGAATCTTAAGTCTTACTGGCATTAATGCAGAGGTTGTTTGCAGCACACCACTCCTGGAAAGCAGACAGTGCTGAGAGACTGAGAAGAGGTTGCCGAAGGTAGCATCAAAATGAGCTGAGTGTCATCCGCATAGCACTGAATGTTGGGGCAGAGGGAGGCAATGCGGTGGCCAAGAAGTGCCAGTTATTGGTTGAACAGCCAGGGAGAGAGGTTAGACCCCAGGGGGACACCACTTTGTCATGGGTTTTGACCCATGTTGAATCAATAGACTGGGTAGATGTGGGGATGAGCTGTCGCCGCCCATTATTATATCCCAGAACAAACTAAATCAATAGACTGGGTGGCTGTGGGGATGAGCCATCGCCGCCCACATTCACGCCAGAATAGGAGAACTGCGCAGTTGGCACGAGACCACTCCAAAGATACAACCTTCTTGTGGGGAATTCATTTTCTTAATCCCAAAAATGGTTGCATTACCAGTACTCACCACTATCAGAAAGCCGGCGTTTTAAAACCACCAGACTTTTGTGTAAAACTGAACAAATGAAACAAAACCAGACCAAGGAAAGACTTGCTAAGAAGTGGATACAATGTAAAACTATATTCTGAAATGACTTGAAGGAAGTAATTATTTAATGTATATGTAAAAATTGTCAGTTTGATTTGAATGTAGAAAACTAGGAACAAAAAGTGACATTTAGCTGAAACCTGGCTTAATGAAACTGAATTCTGCCTGACAACTACCCCCGACAGGAGTTGATACTGGATCAACAGCTGTGTTCCCAGGTCTGGCTGCCAGGCCTGGCTGCATCCTGAGGTCAGATGGCCCTGTTTATTAGATTAGGGGTGGAGCAGCTGGGGACTACAGGGAGTTGAACAAAGGCCTGTCCTGAACTCAGACAAATGTTATATTGGGGGCGTCGTAAAAGTGGCTTCCTCTTAGGGGAAACTGGGAGGGGCAGTGCCTCTGCTAGCAGCTGAGCTTGGGGGAAGTGGATAAACCAGTTATTTCACCCTGTGCGGTGGGAAGCCACACCCCTTTTTGACCAGGGCATAATTTTAAAAAGATAGATAACTCAAAGTGCGGACTTGTCAGAATTATATAAGTAATATCATTATTTTTGTGATTTTTCTGTGAACATTTTGAGATGCGTTAGGACCCTCTGGTGTATTCTGGGGGGTTGCTAGCGGAAAATGGGGTCTCACTCCAAATGTCTGCATGTTAAAAATCTGACACTTCATCAATTAATGTCCATACTCCTTGCGCACATGTGTGTAAATTTGGGTAAATGTCCGATATTGCAAAACCAGTTAAAAAGCGCAAAATGTTGTCATTTTTTAATGCAAGCCCCCAGGAAGATCAGAGGCGGACAAGCATGGACCATAAGGAATATATAATGTGCACATGTAATTTCAACAAATTGTATATCTGGGAAGGATGTATTTGAATCAAATATAGATTTGTGGGCAAACTGACCAGGGGAGGATCCTCTGACCCATAAAACCTACAGCATCACTCTGACTCACATTTCCTTCCCCCAATCATGGGAGAGGGGAGAATTGGGCCAATGACAAGTAGAGAGGGGCAGGCTTAGCTAGGCCCAGGTACACACCCATTTTCAAAACACGTAAAAAGAGAGTGCTGGGACAGGTAGAGACATTCAAATCCAGTTGCTGCAGAGCGTTTTGCCGGACCACACAACATCCAGAAGATACCAGTTCCAGACTGACTCCAGCTACATACTCCAGAACCTAGAACTTATACTTTAGAACCTAAATCAGAGGCCTAAAACCACAAGCTGAATTCTCTGCAGCAGGACTCAAATCATTGCAAGCTACTCACAGCCGGGCGACCTGCTTGAATCCCTTGCCAAGAATTTTTGCCAGGACCAGTGAGGAGATCCAGGAGCCGTGCAGAGACCGCTGTATCCGGACAGACCAGACCAGAGATCCAGAGTGACCCAGACCGCTGTGAGCAGAACCAGAGAGCTGACCCAGATCACTGAAGTGCCGAGACCAGAACCGGAGTCCAGTCCAAAACCTGACCAGATCCATGGCGAGGCCCATTTCACATTTATATTGTGAGTACCTAGCAGAACTGTGCAGAACCAATCTCTTAGTTAAAATAATCTAATCCAAACTATTTTAACCTAAGTAGAACAGCCTCCTAGAAATCGTGTCATCTGTCATTTGTAAAGCTGCACAACTGTCACCTGTCAATTCTGAAGCTGCATAGCTGTCACCTGTCATTTTGAGTTTACTTAAAATCCGAAAAACTACCTTTATTTAATCGTCCGTATCTCTGGAACCGTTTGGGATAGGAACGAAATTTAACTTTCCTCTGAAAGCTTAGAATCTCAGCTTTCCAATGAACCTAGAATACTAGATTCATGCACTCGCGAATTTTACCGCGATTTGCGATTTGGTTAAAAATCCAGCCACGTGTAACCATCAGCAGTCATTTCTTTCCTTGCTAAAAATTTGTTTGCCTCTTAATCACCATCTCTGAATCATTGCTAAAGTGAGCCTGAGCTCATCCCAAGTATCTCTCACTCACCCTGAACCTCCTAAAGGGAATTAAAAGCATTTTCAGCATATTTCTCACTTCATTGCCACCACATTCAAAGCACTTGGGCCTGTGTTTTAAAACTCATACCGGGTTTCTCTAAGCTTGCTGGGGGGGAACTGAATTTCGTATTGTATTTGATTGCATTCCTGAGAACTGTGTGCTCCTCTTTCCATCTACTTCCATGTCTTACATTGCATAGGGGAGGGGGTGAATTGCCAGAGAAAAAGTGATTATATTATCTTTTGCTAAAATCATGTCAAGTATTTCTGTACTGCATTTTATTCCTCATTGCTTTTCCCTTGAAATCATAAAAGTATTTTTGCTACTTGATCCATCCTATACTAACTCCTCATTGATTATAAAGAAGTGTGCTAGTATCACATTACCCATTGTTGATTAACATTATATTTATAAGGGCGATATCGATTATTAACTCATTATAAAAGCGTGGTATCTATATTTTGTCTTATTTCTCAAATAAACCTTTTAAACTTGCAAAACAGAACTACTTCTTGGCTCAGTGGGGTCAGGGGGATTCTAAGAGAGGGGTGTTATATAGGGGTAGTCATCCAGAACTCATGAACTGGACATAAAGATATATCAATAAGGGTTTCCATTCAGTATCCCAGACTAGGCATTGACTTAGCTGTAGTGTTGAATTGAATCTTCTTACATGTAGAGAGAAAGATAGCAGAGAGGAAGGACACAAATTGGACCGCGGAGGGTCAGTCAGAGAGGAAAGAAGTCAGCCACGCCAGGGCCTGACCAGTGATACCCAGGTTATCATGGAGACATTTGAGCAGGATGGCATGGTTGACTGTGTCAAAGGCAGAAGAAAGATCAAGCAAGATGAGGACACAGAGGGCGTTAGAATCGAGGTTGGAGAGCAGGTCTTCACTGATGTTCAGGAGTGCAGTTTCCGTGCTTCTGGCAGCTCTAAAGCTAGACTGATGGTCATGAGGACAACCAACAGATTCAGTGTGGAGATTAAGCTAGGAGATGGCCAGCCTTTCCAGGAGTTTGCCCAGGAAGGGAGTGATGGAGATTGGGCGATAGTTAGGTGGGCAGGAGGGGTCGGATGAGAGTTTTTTAAGAAGAGAGTGCACAAGGGAGGGCTTCAGTGGGGATGAAAACACTCCAATGGCAAAGGAGTGGTTGCAGAAGTCGGCCAGGGCAGGAGCCAGGGAGTCGATGTGGTCCTTGAAGGCTTTGGAGAAACAGGGGTTAACTTGTTGACGAGACCGTCATAGATCGGACTTGTCTAGAAACCTCGTCTGCGGAAAACAGGGGAAAGGCAGGGAAGGAGGGAGGAGAGTTGACTGCAGAAGGTCCTGAGGAAGAGCAGGGAGTAGAGGGAGGCAGGAGGAGGAGGAGAGTGAGGACAGGATGTTCTGAGTTTTAGAGATAAAGTGAGAAGCCAGTGCCGTGCAGAGGGCCTGGGAAGGGACAGGAGAGGTAGAGACTGCAGCAGGGTTGGCCAGTTCCTTGCAGATTTTAAAGAGTTCAGCCGAGTTGTTAGATTCCGCAGAGACGCTGACTTGGATAGGAGCTCTCTTCTTGGTGAGGACACAGAATTGTCTTGGGAGGAGGCGGAAAGCAATTGTGTCAGAGGATGTACATGAAGCACGCCATTTCCTCTGGGCCACCCTGCACTTTCGTTTAAGGGTGACGAGGTCTGAGTCGTAGCAGGAGTTGCAGTTGGCTTCGTGCTTCAGGCAGATTCTCATGACAGGGGCAAGAATATCAAGAGTATCAGATATAGCAGAGTGGTGGAGCATGGAAAGGGCTGTCTCAGGATGAGAGTCAGACAAAGGGGGAGGGAGGCGAGAAAGTGGTGGAGAAAGCCTCAACTGACACACGCTTCATGGGTCGGATGACCGAGAAGGTGGGTGGCAATGATGGAAGTGGCTTGGTCTGGGGGGTAGAGAGGGTGAGATGAGAGGGAAGGAGAAAGTGATCACTCCAAGAGAGAGGAGTGGTGAGAGGGACAAAAAGGGGGAGGTCTGAGGAGATCACACCATCCAGAGTGTACCCTGCAGCGTGAGTCGGGCCAGAGAGGATGATAGAGAGTGAGAGAGAATCACAGAGGTTGCAAAAGAGACCAGAGGGAGGACAGGAGGCATCCAGGTGGATGTTGAAGCCTCCAAGAAGGAGTTGAGTGGTCGTGCCCAGGAGGGAAGAGGAGAGGTCTGCACACTTAGAGAGGAAGGAGGAGGAGATCAGACCAGGTGGGCGATAGACAGTAGCCACAGTAAGGGAATTGCTGGAGGGGGGGGAGAGAAGAGAGAGAGGAGAGAGAGGAGAGAGAGGAGAGAGAGGAGAGAGAGGAGAGAGAGGAGAGAGAGGAGAGAGAGGAGAGAGAGGAGAGAGAGGAGAGAGAGGAGAGACTGCAGACGAGGCATTCAAAAGAGTTGGCCTGCGAAGGAATGACAGAGGCAAGAATCCACTCAGAGAAGATCAAGGCTACACCCCCTCCAGAACGTTTGGATCTGGGGGTGGAGTGAATCTTGTAGCCATCGGGGAGGAAAGTGTCAAAGATTGTGACAGAGCTGGCCATGAACCATGTCTCGGTGAGACCGAGGACATCAAGGTCAAGTTCCTCCAGAAGGTGGCAGATGTCGGAGGAGTGTTGACAGCTGAGCGAGAGTTAAGAGTGGCAATATGGAGAAGGTTGCTGTCCGTGAAGGACTTCCGGGGAGGGGTACAAATCAGAGGTACACCCTGCAGAGGTGAAGAAGGAGCCCGAGGTGGGGCAGAAAGTGAAGGAGAGGGCAAGGTAGCCGAGGAGGAGGCAGCAGAGGGAGGCGACGAAGCCATGGAGGGGGGAGAGGGGACAGCAGGAGAAGAAAGGAAATTGATAAGGCGCGGGTAGCGTCTATCGAAGAGGAGAAGGTTGGCCTGAGGGCCATGGAGCAAGATGGTGCCATTCACATAAACATTAATGATGACCTTAGAAGAGTGGAAGTAGGCCAGGAGGGCATCCCAACGGTGCCACCATTAATGGAGAGAAGAAAGAAAGGAGAAAGCACAGACCACATATGAAGAGTCCATAGGTCTGGCGAGGGAACGACAAAGAGGATGTCAGTGAGGGTTTGGCTAGATAGGGAGGCCTGGGTTGGAGACCAGGATGTCCTTTTTAAACTTCTTCCTACCAGATTTAGGGAGAAGAGCAGGATAGTCGATAGAGAAGCAGTTAGAAAAAATAGGAGAGACAGAGAGCACCAAAGGGTAGAAGGGGAGAGGACAGAGGGGGAAGGGAGGGGGAAGACGAGAACACTAGGGAAGGACACAGGGTAGGGTGCAAGCAGATGAGACAAGGCAGCGTGAAGCGAGACGGTTGAGCAATTGCACAAGAAGACGATACTCAGAATTAAGGAACAATCACAATGCAAATTTTAAAAACAGGAGCAATTTCAAATACTGATACAATACAAATTTAAAACAGGAGGAAAAACCTACCCAAGTTTGAGAATCCTGAATAGAGGGAGAAAGGCCTAGGTTTCACAATGCAATTTTAAAACAGGAGCAATTTTAAATACTGATCCAATGCAAATATTAAGTGAGGGGAAAGCATTAAGTGAGGGGAAAGTGTTTTTTGTTGACGTGTCAGCATCTATTTGCCCAGAGACTGGTGAAAAACACGTTGGTGCAGCAGTGGCGAGGTTGGAGGAATGGGAATATGAAATACTAGTTAAAAACCCCCTACCCATGCATTATTCAGCCCAAGCAGCAGAATTAGTAGCACTAATTGAGGCCCTCCATGCGGCAAGTGTGTGCAGTATCAATATATTCCAATACAGCATATGTAACCACCACGGTACATGCTGGATTATCTAGGTGGAGAAGAAGGGGGTTCAGAAGGGCCGATGGGTCCCCAGTACAGCATGCTGAGTAATTAAGTGAATTGATCAAAGCCGTTGCAGAGCCATCAGTAGTGACCCTGGTAAAATGCCAAGCCCATACCAATAACAATGATGGGATATCACTGGGAAACCCGGCGGCGGATGCCGCTGCAAAACAAGCAGCCTACTTCAAAACAAAAACCACAGAATGTGTGCTAAAAGGAAAAGAGTAAGAGCCTAAAGGGGAGGGGTACAGCGCACTACCAAAAGCACAAGTAATTGAGCTTCAAAAGAAAGCATCACCTGTAGAACAAGAATTATGGACAAAACGAGGATGCAGGGAAAGTAGTGATGCCAGTAGAGCTCTTACAAATAGCATTCCAACAACTACACTTTCCCGCCCACACCTCAAAGCAGCACATAGCTGCCGACATACAGGAAGATTGGTTCATTCCGAACCTTCAAGAATATCTCACTAAAATGTCCCATTGAATGGGTCACGTGCCAAACATTTAATTCGGGATGGATTCTCAGAACATTACGAGGAACATTGCCCCACCCCATTGGACGTTTCCGTGAACTTCACATCAATTATGCAGACATGGGAGAGGTGCAATGGAGCAAGATACTTGATAGTGGTGGTCTTTCCCTTTTCAGGCTAGGTGGACGCAGGGCCCGGCGCCCACCCAGACGCGAAGTGTGCAGCAAAATTCTTAGCGAGAGAAGGGTTCCCACGTTGGGGGATATGCGATGTCATACGCTCCGACAATGGGACACATTTGGTGAATTACCTTTTCAAAAGTAACAGCACCATTAGGAACAAAACATAAAATGTGTTCAATTTACCACCCAAAAGAGAACAGAATGGTCGAGAAAATCAGTGGCCTTCTTAAAAGTAGATTGTCCAAACTCAGACTCTCAAAAAGAACTGGGTCTATTGTCTCCCACTGGCCTTATTTCAGCTGCGCACACAGCCCAGTAAAGACTACCACTTGTCCCCCTCATGAAATAGTGACCGGCCGACATATTAAAACACCACTGTCCCCGGTGAGAAGAATGTCCGATGCGCACAGAACAGCAACAGTGTTAGGTGAAGAATTCAAAGAGTAGCTCACGCAACTCACAAGAGCAGTAAGAATGATTGCAAAACAAGTAGCGCCACCATTCACAAGAGAAAGTGAAACAGATACCTCCACTGCCTCAGAAGATAGAGGTTTAATGCCTGGGGAACTGGTGTACATTTGCAGCTTCGTAAGACGGTGGAACTCCCCAAGATTTCATGGCCCTTATGAAGTTGTGTATTGCACCTCTCTAGCAGTGAAGGTGAAGGGCCTGAAATATTGCATCCACCTTTCGGATGTTAGGAAGGCTCAGGATAGTGCAACGCCAGAAACTGCGCAAGAAAAAGAACGCAAGGCAGCGGTGCCTTGAAGAGACAGTGAGAAAAATAGAATGCAGGGGACAGAAAGGTACAAAACCTTATGCAATTCTTTTTTTAAAGAAATTAGTATTTAACTGATTAATAGATATATAATTGCAATGTGAAATTTTTTCTCTCTATATAGCCTTTGTTTCCATGATTTTCATCTATTCCTCTACTCCTGATCTCTTATTCAAACTCAAATTTTGTTTTAACCCATTATATCCCACTCTGTAGGTGCTACCATGCCGGTGACAAGGCCACTAGCTACTACTAGAACTCACTTAGATAGATAGCACTAGAAATTAAATAAGCACCACTAGGGAATATTCGTACAAGTGTGGGTTGTATTTCACAGCCATTGTTTTTTCAATTATTTTGCTAGGTTTAGGAATGTACTGGAGCATACCTTTTATTATGGATGGCATAAAAGAAGGCGGCAAAGGGGAAAACGAATATGGGATGGTGTAAAACCAATATGGGACCACAACACATTGCAAAACCTCACTACCTTACACAACAATTATACAAAGGTGGCACCACAATCTGAGTTAGTGGTAAATAATGAAAGCGAAAGAGTAATCTATGTACAAACAGATGACTTTTCCACTCCAGCAATGTTTACAATGCCACAAAGTGCCTCTTATTTATCACCTAAATCACCTTTATCACCTAAATACAATGAATGCACACAGAACCTCAGGTGTTGGTAAACAAACGGTTTAGAAGGTCATTTGATCATTATAAACATAAATTAATGAATAGACGAAAGAGGCAAGCACAACTGCACAAGTATGATGCATATCATGGGTTGGGGTTGGATAAGGTAGAAGACCTTCGCCATCCGGACCAGTCTAACAAATGGTACTCTGTCATGAGTGCCACAGAGAGACTGGCTATGGTGTCTAGTCAATGGATCGAAAAAAAAAAGGGTCGACGGGACAAAGGATCAAATTTTTTTTTTTTTTTATTATATTTTTTTTTAGGTTTTCGTATAGGTAAAAAATGGTTTTTAGCAAAAAAACAGGGGTTGGGGGGACCCCCCACCCAAAAAAAAAGTCGATCCTTTGGTTGTCGATTCTTTGGTTTTCGGTCCTTTGGTGTCGATCCTTTGGCCATTTGACCCTTTGGTTGTCGATCCTTTGACCTACAACCACTGGCTATGAATGGTAGCTGCTGTGTGCGTTCACCAATACCTCATGCGTGAGGAAGCCCTAAGGTTTTGGTGCATCAAGAATCCCCCTAGTAGAAACCCAATGTCTCGTTCATCTTGCACTATGTAGAATAAGGAGCACCTTCCAGGCACACAGTAAAACTACAACTGCTTCCTACAGATGAGAAGATATGTAAAAAGAAACCCGAAGGTGCAAACTGTTTTAAAGGGGCCATTTTTTTGTAATAAAAGTGACAATGTTCACTGAAAACAAATGGCAAGATGCAACAGTTGTGCAAGGCTGAAGCACTATGTGGTCAATCGGACAAGAGACTGAAATAGATGGAAGAGACATGTGCCCAGACATGGTCCCAACACATCATAAAGCGGCCGTGGTTCAGAGCCCTCGAAAAGCTGATCAAAATACAACATGAAGACAAATATGAACTTTGCTTTCACGGGGAAGGAAGAGTACCCTTGAGTTCAAACACACGTTGCAACAGAACCCTGGTCATCCCAGATATGCGAAAAGAAACTGCTGCTCTGATGAACCATAATTGGGTGTGTGGCAAACAGGCATACTTGCACCTCCCGTCATCTTGGAGGGGCTACAGTGCTCTGGCAATGCTGCACTCTGCACTGTTGGTGATACCGGAGAACCATGTCCAGGGGCAAGGGGTGACCAACACAAAGCAACTGGCACCCAAACCAACTAATGCAGAACCCCTCCCGCACCCATCTAGGACATACTCTCGGAAGACAAGCTGCAAGATCAAGTGTCGCGCAGAAAGTGATCATCCAACTACCTCTCTAAAGACTCTTCTGACCTCTTGGCACAGATCTCTGATGAATACAAACTCTTCAACTCAGCAGAGACTTTTTTTGCATCACTCATCCCCAGCATCCAAGCATGAGCAAATGCCAAGTGGCTCCAAATAATCGCTGGGAGCTGATCCAACTGGCCAACGACACTGAAGAAGGGTTTAATGTCATCAAGGTGGAATGAAGAGCACTGAGACTAATGACAATGCAAAATAGGTATGTGCTCGACCTACTCACAGCTACGGAGGGCGGTGTTTGATGAAAAATCGGGAGTGCACGTTGCACATTCGTGCCTTCCTCAGATGCTGAGAAAGGGACACTTTGACATGTAATATCAGCTTTGGATGAACTCGGAGGGAGAATGAAGAAAGAAGGTGGCGTGCAGCAGAACGATTGGCTCAGCATAGTGTTCGACTGGGTACCTTCTTGGCTTGGGACCGCAATGAAACTACTGGTCCCTATTATCGTCTTCCTTCTGCCGATCTTTTGTGTGCATCAGTTAGGAGTCTGATGCTGTGCTGAAGCGATTCCTAGTAGTGCGATGATGATGGTCACTATAGGCAACAAAAAAAGTAATGGGAAAATGCCTCATTATACTAGGAAAGCCCAAGTACAAACTGGTGAGAGTGATGAGCCCAAATACTGCATGGTGGCGATATATAACACAGGGGATGTAGTTGACAATTACTATCACACCACTATCAAACAGCCCCAAGATCTTGAAAACCACAGTGAGGTGTGGGTGGACCTAGATGGGGATGGATATTGTATATACATGTCATGCACTCCAGAAGAGTATGCCCGCCGTGGGGAAAGCCTAAGAAATGTGTGCAGAGCCTGAATGCCTATAAAAAGGTACTGCCACCTGGGATGAGGCAGTAAAGAAGGGCAGAGGAACATAGGCGCACTGGAAGAGGGTATTTGTTACTTTATAAGTAACGAAAGGGGGGAATGTTGGGAGAGAGGTGGTCTTTTCCGCCCCCCTTACGATTCCCACACTGATGGATCTTGCGTATGCTAACGGGGGGGTGGAGACATCCCCCCTCGTCCATACGCGTATTCTGTACCAATTACCCTCTGATTACTAACAAAAGGCAAATCACGTAACCAAGCAGAGACTACATTTTGTGATACCCCAAACACCATCTTTTTACTAGGCCCGAAAAATGATCTCTAAAAGCCTGTCTCTCTCCTGCCCAGTGCCTCGCACAGACAGCCCAGGCCGTCCCCGCCCTCTGCCAGCTCCGCACAAACTCTGTTCTCATGGAAGTCCAGCCATTCATTGTTGCAACATTTAAGGTTGTCCTGAGTAGAGAGGAGCTCATTGCACTCTGCGAGACTGGAGCAGGCTCAAACCAGAGAGGACATCCATCTCCACTAATCTGACTGTGTTCCCTCGACCCCCCAGCCCCACCAGGCCACAACCCACTGGGCCCAGGCCCCTCTGTTCTTTGATACAGATACACATCGGACCCCTCGTAGTGACCAGATGAGGACACCCACCATAGCCCTAATCCCATGCACCAATATATCCTCTATCGAAACAACACATGTCCATTCGTATCATGAGGCATCAGGTAGATCAAAACCCCCAAGACGGGCATATGGGTCTGGGGCACTGTGTTTTATGGGTGCCTGGGTGGAGAGGGTAGAATGCCCATATACCTGTCAGTGAACCCTGAAAGCACCCCCATTC
Organism: Ambystoma mexicanum; assembly: GCF_040938575.1. NCBI lineage: Eukaryota > Metazoa > Chordata > Amphibia > Caudata > Ambystomatidae > Ambystoma > Ambystoma mexicanum. Next base: position 1,019,443,689 of record NC_090922.1, on the reverse strand, counting down.
ATGCCAAACGTTTATGTTTGCCATTTGTCTCATGCCCTCAGATCCGGTCATTGTAGCTTAGACAGTCAGGGTATGTAGCACTTTGCCAACACGACCTTCACCCCCAGGAGAGGAGCACAGCTATCCCACATGCTGCGGGAGCGACAACCAAGCAACAGCCAATGCAACGTGATCATCCCATAAAGATACATATAGTATTGTGATGTACCAATTGTATTGCAGAGTTGTGTACCTATAGTGTGGTGTCATCATTGACGCGATTTTGACTTATAATGTGCTACCCGTGCAATGTTTAGCAGAGCTCTCTGCATGCACAACGTATCTCATATAAACTTCTTTTACTTGCAAACCATCTCCTGGTCTAATTCTCTAACGGGGTGTGTTCATCATTTGGTCGTTTTGGGTAGTGCCTGTTGGGGAGTTGGCCCTTCATTACTATTGGCCTGACTACATGGAGTACCTGAAAGGTTTTGTGAATCACTAACTGGCATATTGCCTATAGAGGAGCACCCCAAACAAAATCAAACAAAGAAAAACATTGACCAAACCCGTAACACTAGTAGCAAGCATACAGTTGCAAAGAGTAATACAGTTGATTCTAAAACCCGAAATTCCTCATCTTGGCAAAACATGCTATCCATCCACAGCACTTGCACCTGCCACCAACACTATCACATGTAATCCCCAACAAGGCCACTCCTAATAATCTCCAAGCACTGGTACAACCATCCTAGAATAAGGTATTAATCACTATAACCACTCCACACTCCCCCCACCACCCAGCGCAAGGCAAACAGCGCCCAACCACGATATATTTGTTTGAAAAAATATTTTGATTTTCCCGCTGTACCCCTTACAGCCCCGCCACCAGCTCTTGCACTAGAGACGGGCGTCACCTCCCAGGCTTAGCACCTGCCAGCAGCATTTTTGCACCTCAATCCCTGAACTCATGACTATAAATAGTCCAAACCGCACCCGAACTCAGGCTTTAGTTACGCGCTACATTGCTCCATTGGAACCGCTACTTACTAAATGCTTATAATTAAAAGACCACACCGATATCCCCACATGCGCGTCCAATGGAGTCACCCGACCAGTTACCACATAATGTATTAATGTGCACCACATGCACCGCTCGATGGTAGCTGCTCTCTTGGGCATATTACACACTTTCTACTTTGAAAATGGAGTATATCTAACAGGTGGCCAACCAATTTTTTTTGGCCAACTCATAATTAATACATACGGATCTGTAGTTGGGCATGGACAAGCACTCACTTAGACTAAAATGTTGCCATGACAATTAACAACACATGACTGCTGTGTATGTCCCTAGCGAACCTACAACAAATGGCACGCACTACTTAGTATTTAAGACTGCCTCGTCAGATAAGACGCCAGCACACCAGAATTCCGGGTCATTGCCAGACCCACAGGTAAGAGAACACGGCACGACAACAGCGCACCACCTGCCATGCACCGTGGCATTAGAGCTTCTCCTGAGTCTTCCTCGACTCGTCCTTATCATTGGCACATTCCCACTCGCCATCAGCACTTGCACAGCCCTCGTCACTCGCTGACATGAACCATCTGTTAACCCTAGTGTCAATTACCAAATCGTGGGAGGGCACTGTCAAGCACAACACAGCACTCCGTATTTAAGGAATGCATCTTTTATGAGCAATTCGCTTATCAGTGAAGCACAGCTTCTAATCACCTTGTCATTAACGACCTAATCTTGGTAGGGCATTATCGGGCACAGCACAGCACTTCACATTCAAGGAACCCAACTATCATGGAGTATTGCTCTTTAGAGAAGTGCAGCTGCTAATCCAACATTAACACATTTGTTTTTTGTTTAATGAATGCAAGACTCTTTTCCATTTTATTCCAAAGTATATAGCCTAGCACTAAGCAGCTTTCACTAACCCTTACGCACAACCCGCGCACATTCCGCGCACATTCCAGGCCCACCGCTGGACCGATCTCTAGGCACACATTAACTACTTAATAGGAGTCGCCAGTACAAACTTGTACGTGCACTCAGGGAACCAGACTCTCCTAATAGCTACCACTATTAGTGCAGGCATTCGTTCCACTTCTTCTGAGAGACCTACAAGCTCTGCACTTTTTGATTTAGGCACCAACCGAGCCCCAATTGCTGATCGCACATGTGCACATACCCGGCGAACATTCCTAAAACAAACATAACCACACATAAGTTTATGTTTCCCTACAAGGTCAGTCTGAGCAGCATGCGGGACGTGCATCGCCTTCCAACCAGGATCTGACAAGACCTTGCGCCAGGCCAATGGCATTTCTTAGCTCATCACACTCTATGGACAACTTATTTAATTTCAAGTAAGTTATACACAGCCACCAGATTCATCAGCTAACCCAATAACCAATGGTTCTCTGCTAACAGGCAACCTTTTCCAATTCAGGCATCCTTATTCACCACACTTAACACTCATACAAGCCACAACATAGGCTATCCCATTGTAAATCGGATGCAAGTATGCCAGGGTCCAATCTTACACCACAGCCACCCGAGTTTTAAACACAACTATATGGCATATGCTTTATTATCCTAGGGCATAACCTCTGATAGTCTCCCAGACTGCACTCCAAGGCACACCTCCAATCCAATCGAGATACCCAAAAGTTCCACACACACCACAATTATGTAACACTGCACTTTGGGAGCCAAACACAAATCACTCCTCTTAGCCACCAGCCCCCTCAGGACTACAACAAACCTAGCAACTAATGCACATACTCACAGGCCACTGCATGCTTGCTCCTAGAACACTTTGGCATTTTCCATAAGGAAGTACATATTCATTTTAACTAATAGAGGTAATCTTAGCAAAAACATTATTCTTCTGCACCTTTTGTCTTTTCTCCCCTCTCCTCATACTCTCTCTCCCCTATGTACTCACTGACTTAATGGAATGTAATAATATGGTTAGAACTTGTATGATACTACAGAAATGTATACCAATGTATGAGTCTGAAACACTGTATGTAATAATTTTTGACTAAACTGCCTTGACAAAGCCCAGATGGGCGAAACTGTTCGCCACGCAGTTGGCACTTGCTCTTCTTGCTATATTGCCACAAACTGGAGTCTACAACATCATGTTGAAACACAGTCACTTACTGAACACAAGATATGATATATGTGGCTTTGCTAATCGCGTACAAATAGTTCTGTGTATGCCGTCTCAAACTGGTCACCTATCTGTACTCATACCATATATACCTTTCCTTGGAGCGCTTGCATAGGGATGTACCCACCCATAACAATAACATATGGACGAGTATTACCCATCCCTGAAATCTGCAGCACCAAATACCTCCACAAACACAATTACTAGGAAACAAATTAAACAGAATTAGCGCAGCTAAAAGGTCTGTCACCAGCCACGCCAAGTCTTCAAAAACCTCTTTCAAAGAGGGCTTTGCTCCTGTTGGAGGCTGCCGCAACGGTGGTGGAGTAGTAAGCAGCTCTGGCCTCGGTTATCAGAATCCTACGGTTTGCACAGAGAGATCTGAGGTTGGTGAGGTCTCCAGAGTTATGTGTTTTGTGCCACCATTTCTCTAGGACTCTGAGCGTTTGTTGGAGGCTGGCTCTGGGGTATACCATGGGGCGGATGGTTTGGTCTTTGGCTGACAGAATTTCGGGGGGTATGAGTGTCCACCCGTTTAATAGCAGGGTTGCTGAATAATTCCAGGAGGCCCGAAGCATTCTCTGTGGTGGGGAAGTCTGCAAAGTTTGCCTCATCACATGTTGGCCCATATCTAAACGATAAATCCGCCGGAATACCACCCAAAGCAATTCCTGTTACCACCACTTGGTACAGCAGTAATACTGCTGGATTACAAGTGCCGGTGGCATTTCTTTTACTCAATGAGCATTTTCAGCGCAATTAGTGCAGAGGTAACTGTGCGGAAAGTCAACGCTTTCACCTCCACCTGAGACTTGAAGGTGAACCCCCCAAACTTTCCCCCCAAACTCATGATTAGGTGGCGTGGCAATGCGGCAGTAATGCTATTAACGCCATCATTTTACGGTCCTCCCCAACATATAGTGAGGCCCCAAGTCTAGAGAGTTGCATTTGTTGTGTGTGGGGGGAGAGCACAATTTGCTTAAGGTCCATTGAAGCAGTCAGTGCGAAAAGCTTGCGTCGAGTGTGGTTGTCAGCCTATGACTTCAGGGCATTAAAATCACCAAGAAAGACATTCCTGTTCCCAACAATGAAAGTAAGAGAGGGGCCAGAGAAGGAGCAGTAGTGGTATTTGAAATATGCAAAACGGGGACAGTGAACCAAGGGTGGGGAAGAAGCAGCAGACACAGTAGACAGAATACCAACACTGCCTCCACGTCCAGAGGGGTGGGAAAAGAATGACTGTGCAGAGGAAAATGCAGAAGAGATAACAGTATTGGATGGATACATCCATGTTTCTCTAAAACAGAAAATTCAAATGAAAAAAAGAGTAAAGGTTGAGAACAGAGTGCGCTTTGTTGGTGAGGCAACAGAAGTTCCAAAGAGGACCATTAAAGGTTTGGGAAAGATCAGTCAAAGGGAGATAGATAAGTTTAGAGTTATTGCGGGGAGAAAAATAGTTGGTCTGGGGCCATGGTTGAAATGGTGGCATAAGGGAGTGTGAAAGGGAGAGGAGACAGACAAACGGTTGAGGAGTGGTTAAATTGCCAATAATCATAAATAAGGCAAGGATCCCTGATGGCAGCGAGAGGGCGGCGTAAGCAGAGGCGAAGGTCCAGACGATATGAAGGTGCAGACTGGAATGGGGAGGACAGGGATGAGTGCCAAAGAAGTAAAAAAAACAGAAAAGTGGCAACAGAGTAGAGCTGCTACCAGGTGAGGACAGCGGCTGACAGCACAGGCTTTGGCCCAGCCGGGACGATATCACTTCCAGAAGTGGCGGGTGGGTCAGTGGGTGGCATGGCCAGGATGTAAGGTGTGGACAGAGGATGGTAGCAGTCCCCAGGGGAACCGGGCTGTGCTGCAGTGACAAAACGCTGGAAAACAGTACAGTTCTTCCTTCAGCTGGCAAGACAGGCAGCACACAATCCAGTAGAAGGCCAAGCTACGGCCTCAGTCAGCACAGCCCCACAACACCACGCAGTCTGGCAGAGATAGCACAGACTTTGCCGGGACGTCGTACTGGGGCAATGTCACCATTTGCGGCTAATTTGACACTACATCTGAAAAGAAATTCTGGGTGAGAACAGGAATGGCTTCCCACACATAAAAGTTTGCCCTGCCCTCACAAAGTCTCCTCCACCATTTGAATCATTAGCCTCACCCCCAAAGTATAGGTCTGGTTGCGCCCCTGGCAGCAGAACTGGTAAACCATGCAGGGATAGCCCTTTCCTCTCAAAACTCTCTGCTCTCCTCTAGTGACAGAGCCGATTAAAGCGCACATTATGCATAACAAGAAGATGCATACCTTTGTCAAACAATGGCTACAAGGAGATGGGTTGATCACAAAGGCTCTTATGTTGGTGTCTAACACTTCTATAGGATAGTTTACGGAGATTACGGTTTTCCATGTCAGGTGTGCAATAATTCACCATCCCTGGATTTAAGGCTCAGAAAAAAAAAAGAAAAACAGTCATTTATACAAAAAAATGTTTGCCTAAATGCGTGTCAGTGTGTGTTTTCATACAGTTTGTGGGCACTGAACGCGACATGATGTAAAGCGTGGGCATATATTGAGACATACAGGATTTGATTTGGGCACTAGTAGCTTAAAGGGTGTGTAGCACAGGCATATATTGTAAAGACAGGTCTCACTTTTGCTTTGGGCAATAGCAGCATGAGAATAATGTTCATTTCCAGTGGCGATGCTGGCATGTATTGTTGAGACCAGCCTTGTAAATTTTTTTGGACACAACTGGCATAAAGGGGACAAACTTCATGATCAGATTTGGGCACAGCCCGTTTGAAATCAGGGCAACACCGGTATATATTGTTGAGACAAGCCTCACGTTTATTCTTTGTGGACAGACCAGATTAACACACCTTTCAAAATGCTCTGGTGTACCATTGGTGACCTTGCATCTATTGGAGTGCTTCATCAATCCCCCATCCCTCTCCTATAATTGTTTTTTCCTTCTTCCGTTTCTGTATTATCTGTCAACCTACTACTCCCTCCATACATATGTTTCAGTCCACCTTTTCCTCCCCCACCTGTATCTTTCTTCTGTGCTGTACATATTTCCTTCCCTTTGTTTCCCCTTTTTCCCCCCTGTCTACTGCCTGCTCTTTCAACTGTGCTTTATTGTATTCTGCCAGGGTTCTTGGCACTTTGAAACATGAATTAACAATGCAGAATCGATTTAACCCAGAGCATTATGGTTCTCGTTACATAAAATAGTGACAAACAGAAGCATAAGGTGCCGTTGTGCGTACAATTGAGCAGGTCACTTAGTAGCAGTTACAAGTGGAATTGTAGTTAGGCAGATAGTACGTTTCAGGAAAAAAGTTGTGTTTTAAGTTGTTTCCTAAAGACCCAATAGGATTGTACGGAGCTCAATGACAAGGGTAAGGAGTTCCAGGTCTTGAGTCAATGACCAGGAAGCTGGATCCTCCAGCTCTCTGGCACTTGTAACGGGAGATGATCAGGTGGTGCAAGTAGGTGGAACGTGTGGGTCAAGAAGATTGGGCTTTGGAAAGCTTCTGCAATAGGTATTTAGGTGCCGAGTTGGAGAGGCATTTGTGAGGGTTTGCTAGAGTTTTGAAAGCGATGCGATCATGGATCAGCTTCCAGTACACATTTCTTCTTGCCACTGATATTTGTTCGCATTTCGGTGTGAAGTGCTGCTCTAAGGGCGTTGTTTTAAATAGTTTGGAGCTTGTGGATGTTGCGTGGAGAGGTACCAGCAAATAAGGCATTGCAATAGTCCAACCTAGACCTAATGAGCGTTTTGGCAACGGTAACAAGGTTGTCAGGAGTTAGAAAGAAAAGGTCTGTATTAGTTTGGATGTGTATGCAGTGGAGGCAATCGCATTGACCTGTGTGGATAAGGACAGGGTGGCATCAAGGTAGACACCCAATGTCTTGACATTGTTGGACACCTGGATGGTGTTGCCCTCAATAGTGAACGATTTGTAGCAGTGGTCAAGCTTACTGAGAGAGGTTTGAGCGCCGACCAAGAGCAGCTCTGTGTTATCATTGAGGAATAGGTGGTGGGAGGCCATCAATGCTTGGATGGTGTGGTAGACTGAGTGAAAGTTTAAGGTGTTGGTGGTGTAATCGCCGGTTAAGTTGGGAAGGACCTGCGTGTCGTCCATGTAATAGGAAAATCCTTTTTTGGGAAGCAGGTCAAAAAGGGGTTTAGTAAAAATGTTATGAAGTGTTGGAGAGACGCAAGAAACTTGTGGGACCCAACACGTGACGGGGGCTAGTAGGGCTGCCACGTTGGCAGAGAACACTCATGGACCAGTCAGAGGAAGAAGCAGTGCTCCAGATAAGGTTATGAGGTGTGAGTATTTTACAACCTATTTTTAAACTTTGAGAGTAAATGTGATTTTATCAGAGTAAAAATGGCTTTTTCTCCTTTGCAAGAGAGAGTAAAATGCAAGCGACATCTAGCCAACGTGTGCAAAAACTGTATGGAAATCATTACCATGCAGCAGCTTTCTGCATTGTGGCAGAATACACTTTTCATTATTTTTCTAAGGTCTGGCCATTTGATCTCTCCTGTATATATTAAAATGTTGAAAACACAAAAACCTAGTCAATTACATAGTAAAGCAAACATTAATTGTATTGTACATTTTGAGGTTCGATAGCAGAATTGTCTTTTGATGTTGAATGAAAGGCCTAATTTCCTGGAGCTTTTACTACCTAACGGTATACCAATGTTAACAACAGTGCAGAAAGGCAAGGACTCCATGCTAAATTCTATACCTAATCTGATGGTCAAATTGTTTAGGCAAAGCACTGTACATAGAACATATTTATCACAATTGTCACCAAACCAAAGTTGGTACTCCTTCATCGACCTTGAAAGGCTGAAAAGTTGAGTTAGCCTTGCCAGGATTCAAACCTGCAACCTACAGTTCACGCACAGATCGCAGCAACTAGAGCTCAACCGGTTGAGCCATCTTATTGGCCAACATCCTTCAGAGGTTGGTAAACTGAGTATCGACTGAGGTAGAATAATCACAGTGCAGAGATGTTGGACATACCACGTATGAAGCGCTACATAAAGTTAAATACCTATCTGGTTTATCACAGGGACAGCTTTTGCTGAGTTTCTATTTCAATTACACATATAACTTAATTTGTTTTTTAACAGTGCTTGCACTTCCTGGAGTCAGGTTTTGAATGTTTTAATTGTTGTATTGAAGATTTGTGAGACTAAAACACCGTGATTGGTGTAATGACGATATGATACAATCCTAAAAATACTTGGAAAATAAATATGCACAGTGGTTCAGTTTGCTCCATGAGGATCTACACACAACACAGCAGAAGCTGAATGAAAAGAAACCATTCCTTTTTTCACAGTGTGCAGTTTCTTTTTATTTTTTTTAAAGACTTCAGAGAAATAAATTCTGTTTCAGAGGCTTGGAATTACATGTTAATAAAAATCAAAAGAAGCGTTCTGGTTTCTGTCAAGTAACTAGACCTTTGCACTTCCCTCTGCTCTAAACCTGTGCGTAAATGTACACAGGAAAATAATAAAGCTGTCCTTTTAGAAGATTTTCATGCATAAAAAGACCTGGTACAAACCTTATCTGGAGGCCTGGAAAGGAGGCAATCCAGGAGATGACTGCCAGAGGGAAGTGAGCTGCTGATGCTAGGTGACGGCACAAGGTATGGTGGTCCACCAGATCAAAAGGCAGCCGGTCCAGTAGCAGGAGTAAGGCTGTTTTGCTGACATCTTTGATGTCGGCCAAATGAACCTTGAGATCCAGTAAGGCAGATTCCATCCCAAAGCTTGGTCAGAACACGGATTGCTGGATGCCCAAAAGGTTGTTGGCTTCCAAGTGGTGCTGGATCTGAAGGCAGGCAGCACAATGCAGGATTTTAGGTAGAAAAGGGACAGTGGTGATGGTGCGGTAATTAGCGAGGACCCATGCATCTTTGAGACTATTAGGTACAGAACAAGAGGAAAAAGGTATCGATGAGTGAGGCCATGAAGGGAGCAGGCTCTTCAACAGTCCTTGATAAGTGCTGCTCCTGGTATCGAGAGGGTTTTAAACCTTTGATTATCCGAGTGACCTCAGCTTCTGTGACTGGTTTAAAGTCGAATGACAGTGGTTCCTGTAATGCTGCTTGGGGCCTTGCGCTGGTAGGTATTGCACTGCCCAAGGAGTTTTTCTTAGCAGTGATCTTTTTTTGGAGAGTGTCAATTTTGAGTAGTTTGGCATTCTAGATATCAGAACACCAGGCGCTGTCCTGAGTGCAGTATGTACGGCGGTGCTGGGGTTTCAAGTTCACGACGAATAGCAAAGATATCCATGGTGTTGAAGTTTGAATTAGCAATACGTGAATTCTATGTGGTATTCATTTCATGGATGATAGAATGTTTATATTCTTTTGCAGCCTGAGTGAAGAGGTCTTAGTTGGGCTTGGAGGGGTTATTATTCCACTGTCTTTTAGCTTCACGTAGGGTTTTAAATTCAGAGGAAAACCAAATGTTGCAGTGTTTCATCAGATTTGGCTTTGCGCAGAGCGGGGAGCTACAGTGTTGCTTGTTTGTGTAAGTGTAGAGTTATACAGTTCTACCAAGGAGGCTGGGTCGTTGATAGTCTGTGGGCGGTGTAGCTCAAACAACAGTGGCAAAATATTGGTTTTGGTGATGTTTCTGTTGCTCCGTGTAGCAGAGGGTGGTAGATGTGGGATCAGCAGTGTGTGCGGGTTGGATACTGGTATGGAGAATAGGATTATGTTGTGGTCAGTCCAGGAGCAAGGCTGATTAGATGCAATGGCAATGTTGCAATTAGAGTCAGCTAACCAGTCTACGATTCGGCCTTCAGCCTTTGGCGTGCGTTGCACCGAGGATGCATTGGATGAAGCCTAGCGTGCTAAGAGAGTTAGCTAGTTTAAGGGCATTAGTAGGAATGGAGCGCCTGAAGAGCCTCCCAGTAATTGCGGGCGGTGGGCTGGTTAGCCAATCTGAAAATAGAGGAGAGGCGTTCCGTTGTTCGGTAGTCCAACCCGTCTTCAGGCACTCCATTCCTACTCAGGACCAACTATCATCTTCTGCCTTTATAAAGACTACGGTAGAAACGCGCGTTGGCTCTTGTTTCACCTTTAAATAGCCCACCTTGCTAGACCTGTGATCTATGTGTGGTACCACATTAAACCCTTACTGACGACAATGAGTCAGGGGTCCCTTCTCCATTATTTCAAATATCCAACAACTCAAGCAATCTAAGGCTAAAACCTTGGTTAACAACCTACCACTAGCACCATCAAAAAACAAGGTTTGTCATTTCAGCCTGGTTGTGGAGGAGCCTGGTGCCCAATGAGATTATGAGGGTAGCCAGGCAATTAGTGAGCGCAACAGACAAGCAGGTCAGCAGAGAGAAAGCAGAAGCGACAAGGAAGGTCTTGAGCTGCTTTCGGAACCTCAGCTCTTACGTTCCATGTGGCAGAAAGAAGTAGGAGGGGTTAATAGGACTGTAGCTTTGTGATGTTCAGCAAAAATTATATTCTGTCGGCTAGAGGTATATTATGGGTTCCTGTTATCCATATAGAGTGAAGCTGCTAAGATTCTGCGTGTACCAGCCAAATGTGCTATTGGGTAATGGGTATGTATGCTATGCAAACATGTGGCCATCTTGATGCTTTGCTGATATGGTATGCTCTGGAATGGAAGTTCATTGCACAAATTGGTCAATTTAAGACATGAGAATATTTGTTAGGTGAGGCCACTCCCGCACTTCCATAGGCCACACCTTTGAAACAAGTTCTTAATTATGTTATTTATGCCATGTAGCCAAATAAATATTCTTACATGGTTCTTTAGGTACCTGACATTAAGCATTATGGCACCCTTTTGTCTCTGCTTCACCCATGTGACAGAATGGATAAACCATACAGGTGCCATCTCCTCTGCCTCCTTTTCCTTACACTTGCTGTCCCAGGATTGTGAATTCCAGGGCATTACCCAAAGTGACCTTTTACAATTGACCTTTTGCACAATTGACCTAATTATAGTGGTCCTAACTGACCTTCTGCACAATTGACCTTTATATTATTTTATATAAGTATTGGGTTGGTTTTGGATTATAATTAATATAAGGGGTTTGGGTGGAGGGTTGTGGGGGTTTCCCCCTGCATATATGTCCTAATTGACCTTCTAAATTAGGTCAATTCTCCTGAGGTCAATTGTGAAAGGTCAATTAGTATACAACCGATCAGCACCACGGAAGTGTGCTACATTAGCAATGATTACATATAGCGTGGACACCAGTGTATAGAATCCTTTTATATTGTTAATGATTACAAAAAGTGCAGCCAACACTGACAGCAAGGGCTTTTAAGGGGCAATAATGACATTCAATGTGGACACCAGCATCACGAATGCTTTTTTACAGTGGCAGTAATTTCATATATTGTGGGCACAGTCATAATGAAGCTATGATTTACAGTGTCAGCGCTGGCCTATCTTGTGGGCCGAGGCAGCATGAACATTTGTTGTCAAATGTTCTTATGTACTTTTGGTGACATAGTATTTTTTCTTCTTCTAATTTTACTCTATATAAATGTGTGTAAATTAAGGTGTTTTATCAATTTATTTTTTGCAAAACATGTGCTGTGAAATTACACAATTTTAACATATTTAAAATATGTTCTATGCGGAGAGACCCCCCCCCCAGACCCGTCTACCTTGGGTGGCCTCCCTTGCTACGCTAAGACGCTCACATTCTTTCATGGGAAATATGCACGCACCACCATTAAAAAAAAAGAACAAAAAAATTCACCAGCCGCCAAAATCTTATTGGTTTTGTATTACGTTGGACATTTGTCATATCCATACATTTGTGCCATGCAATATTCCACTTAGTGTAACAAATCTCTATTTTTCCCCTTGACGTCATCCAGCCCTATTTTTGCTTTGAATTCTCCGGCTTGTAGTTCTTCTAAAATTCAAATGGGGAAGAAAAAACTACAAGTCACAATCAATGAAAGAAAAAAAAAAAAACAGTACTGGGTGGTCTCTGAGCTATGGTGACTCTACCTGGCTGACCTACTGAGCCATGGCCGGAGGACAGAACAGAACACATGTTAAATGGCACCTGGGCTTCACTGTTAAAGGCCCTGCAATTACTAACGTAAAGGATTTCACTGTTAGCACCTGCATTCATATGCATACATTTTTTGGCCGATTGAAATCGAGATGTGGGGCCAGTACGTGCATGTCAGGGGAGTGATTGAAAGGGTAGAGAGGGAGGGACAAGAGACCACTCATTCTCACAAAAGTCCTCAAGTGGGTGCTTACAGACTTGAAGGAGTGTTAACTGTCTTTAAAATTAAAGCGGCACTAGAAAAGACTCATTAGAATGCGTAAAGAAGTTAGATGCCCCCCACACCAATAAGTTTGCCTCTCCCCCACTGTCTCTCAACGTAGCGCCTCTCCCAACATTTGAAGGGTTTAGCCCCCTGCTCCGCTCTCCACTCCGAAATGTGGGTTCCATTGTGCCCCTGGCATTAGTACACACCGTTAACATTGCGGAGAACTTAAAAACACTTGAAGCCCAACACGTTGGTGCGGGTAACCAGCGCACAGTGATTTAGGAACAGAACCCCCTGGAGGGGGCGCAGTTACAACCCCAAGAACAGAAAGAGAATCCACGTGGTTGATGTGGAGGAGGAGCCGCCGCACAAGTGAAGGCGTTATGAATATGAAGAGAAGCAGCAGGCTTAACTCTTCCAATTGCCCATACCTGTGCGTAGAGATTTTACGTTTGTGTCCGATAATGGAAGCCAGCTCCATTTCTGCCTCCTTCCAGTTTGCTTTCGGCAACTCGTGAAGCGTTAATTCATCCATGACAACACTCGATCCCATAACACTAAGCAATGTGTGCCGAATAGTTCCTGTTCAAGAAAAGGACCCTAACAGTTGCATTTATTATCACGTGATAACAGTATCTTACGTTCCCAGCCACATACGTCAAGTTTGTGGTTCGCCGGGACGGAATGCTGCTGTTAGGAACAGTGAAGGTGTTGAGTTGGCATATCTCCGAAACTGGGAAACTCATCAGATAGGGCTGGGGCAGGCGGCTGAACTTTTTTTGGGCGTTCTACTCGTCAATACGCCGATGAGGGTGTGGCGGACAATGCGTGGAGAGAGAATAAACAAAAGAAATGGTGGATAAGGACTTCGAATGTCAGGGTGAATTTAAACGGTTATCTGGGGGTGGAGGGAGGGTACTAGGGTGTAAGACTTAAAGTGCACAGCTCTGAACTGCCCCGTCTTGCAAGCAGCAGAATCGGCCACCAAGTCCCTCATACGCCCATTCACTTCTATGGGCTGCTCTAGGTGACAGAAAAGGTTGGGAGCTATGTAAGTGCCATGGGGCTAAAGAAGCAGGTGGTTGGTTAGCCGGTCATTTAGAGGGAGATCTCATGTTGGGTAAGGCGTGAAGCTAATCAAGATGGTGTGTGGGCTAACGGGTGGGTCTGAAGGAATAGGAGGTGTAGAAATGTATATGTGTACATGCAATAATGTACAGAACAATAAATGCTCGACAGCCCTGAGCTTTATTTATGAAGATCCTTTATTATTGGCATACCGAAGAAACCGGCTGTGTTATGTCATGCATTTCTATTCGAGCCACACAGGCATGGCTTCTAGGGCTCTTTTCCTCCTCTCTGCACTGCAGTCTGTGACGTCGCCACCCGACTCAATGATCGATATGTCCACGTGATGCCGGCCAGAGAATGCCACAAGTGTGTCTCAACACCGTCTTGATCATTCTATCCCCTCTTCTGGGCTCTTTCGCAATCTCTCTTTCTAGACTGACACACTCCGTCAGGTACACCCTGGATGTTCTCATCTCTTCTGACGTCCCCTCTCAAAACCTTTCATCACTCCTCTCTCTTGAACTGACCACTTTCTTCGGTCTTCCCACCGGACGCTCTCTGTACCGTCCAGGTGACGCCGACCCCAGCACTGCCACCCACCTTCACAGCCATCTGGCTCATGAAGTGTTGGTCAGTGGTGGCTTTCGCTGCTACTTTCTTGCCTCGTACGCCTGTGGCCGATTCACACTGACAAAGCCCTCTCTAACCTTCATCTCTCTATCACTAACACTCTTGATGCCCCTGTCATGAGTTTGAAGCCCACCTCCAAGTGCAACTCTTGGTATGACTCCGACCTCACCACCCTTGAACGCAATTGCAGGGTGGCTGAGAGGAAATGGAGGTCATCAGGTGTATCCTCTGACATACTGGCCTGTTGCCTGCTCCAAAGGCAATACAGACTCTCTGTACTGTCCAAGAAGAGAGCCTATATCCAAGCCTGCTTCGCTGCGGCATGTAATAACACGGCCAAACTCTTCAAAATCTGCAAGGAGCTGGCCAATCCTGCTGCAGTCTCCACCTCTCCTGTTCCCTCCCAGGCCCAATCCACGGCACTGGCTTCTCACTTCACCACTAAAACTCTGGACATCCTGTCCTGCCGATCCTCTACCACGGACGCCCCCCCCCCTGGCTGCCTCTCCTTCTCCTCTTCCATTCTCTTTCCCTGTGTTCACTCCTGATGATGTTTCTAGACAAGTTTGATCTATGAAAGTATCGTCCAAGCAAGTGCTCCTGAAGAAGCGTTTTGCCGATCCTTCCTCTCCGGCAAACTACCGCCCGATCTCTATCACTCATTTCCTGGGCAAACTCTTGGAAAAGCTGGCCATCTCCCAGCTTACTCTCCATACCAAATGTGTTGGTTGTTTACATGACCATCAGTCTGGTTTTAGAGCAGCTAGAAGCACAGAAACTGCTCTCCTGAACACCCATGAAGACCTGCTCTCAAATATCGACTCTAGCCTTCCTTCTGTCCTCAAGCTCCTTAATCTTTCCTCTGCTTTCGACACAGTCAACCACGGCATCCTAATTTATTTATTTGGATTTGTAAAGTGTGCTACAGCCCACGGGCATTGAGGCGCTGTTTCAAGAAGATGTCTTAGTTACATGACCAGGAGGCATTGCTCAAGGTTACAGTGAGCAAGAACCTAATGGAAAACAGTGATACATGATATATATAGGTGATTGAAATTACTCACTTCAGACTTAAACTAGAAGGGTAACAGAACATAACAGTTAGTATACACAATCAGGCACAGAGTGTATTGGGATCAGTTCTATACAAACAGACGTGTTTTAATTGCTTTTCTAAAGGCTGTGTGTGAGTCGATGCCTCTCCGGAGGGGAGGTAACGAGTTCCAGTTGGTAACTGCAATGACTGGGAAACTCTACCCACCTACTCGTGCCCTGAGGCTCTTGGGGATGGTGATACGGTTAGTTTAGGGTGTTCTTGTGGGTCTGTTTGTGGAAGGTAAGGTGAATCTCTGAGAATGGTAAAGGGGGGCTGACTTAGGGAGACATTTGTGGTTGAGTGCAGGAGTCTTGAAAATGATACGTTCCTTGATGGGGAGCCAGTGAACCGATTTCCTGGTGGCTGAGATGTGGTCACTCTTTGACATGCCGGTGGCTGCTCTTAGAGCATTGTTTTGAACAGTCTGAAGTTTCCTGAAGTTTTTTGCAGAGGTGCCTACCAGAAGGGCATTGCGATAGTCTAGTCAAGACCCAATTATTGCCCTGGGGATTGTGAGGCAGTTCTGTTGTGTCAGGAATAGTCTGGCTGCAGTGATTCATTTTGAATGGTAGGCCGAGGCAGATGAGATGGCATTTACCTGTCTGACCATTGTAAGGTTAGAGTCTAAGTAGACTCCTAGTGTTTGTACCACCTGTGACACATGGATGGGGGTGTTATCAAGTTTCTTAAGTGTTCCTGGTGAGCCAATGAGTAGAAGTTCAGTTTTAAGGCACAGCCAATTTTCAGCCATCCATGTTTGGATTGTGGCGAAGATGGAGTTTAGAGATTCCCTATCAACCTCATAGTCCCCAATTAATGGGACGAGGACCTGTGTATCATCAGCATAATTGGTATATGTGATGCCTGGAGAGCCCAGGAAGTTAAATGGGGACCTCATGAACAGGTTGTAGAACGTGGGCGAGATACAGGATCCTTGATGGACTCAACATTTGATTAGTTTGGAGCTAGCACAGGCTTGGTTCGAGAAAACGTTCATTGCTCTTTCTTTGAGAAAGGATGAGATCCAAGCTGTTGCATTTGGGGAGAAATTGGTGGCAGTGGAGAGGTGGTGGCATAGAGGTATCGTGGTCCACCAGATCAAAATCAGCAGGCAGGTCGAGCAGTGTGGGTTTACCTTCATTTCTGAGGTCATCAATCTGGTTTTTAAGGTCCAATAAAGCATTTTTGGTCCCATGGTTTGGACGGAAGCCCAATTATCGAAGACCAAGCAGGTGATTAGTCTCCAGGTATTTGTGGACCTGAAGGTACGCTGTTTTATCGAGAATCTTCAGAAGGAAAGGGACTGTGGTGATAGGTCATTCAATCGTCTCCGTGATAACCTGGGCGTCACGGATCAGGCCCTATACTGGTTCACCACCTTCTTCTCCGATCGACTCTCCCAGGTCCAAATGGGGTCCTTTCTCTCCACCACTTCTCTCTCCACATGTGGTGTTCCACAGGACTCTAACCTCTCACGCAGGATCTTCAACCTTTACTTTGCACCTCTGGCTTTTCTCATTTCTACCATCTCTCCTAACTTTCAGTGTTATGTGGATGACACTCAGCTCTCCTTCAGGCTCCCCTCTGCCTTCTCTCCTCTCTTGCTCATTCCTGATTGTCTATCCGCAATTCAGGAATGGTGTGCCTCAAGCGATCTCTGCCTGAATGCCAGTAAGACTGTGATCTTTCTCATTGGGACCCCTGCTCCCGCTTTCACTCTGGCCGCCCTCCTTAGGACCTCTTCCTGCGAGGCGAAAAACCTTGGTGTCATCTTCGATTCCACCCTCTCCTTCTCTCCTCACATCACAAACGTCTCTAAGAAATCCCACTACCAGCTGCACCTCCTCAGAGGTAGTCTTGTCTCACTTTCCCCCCAGAAGCTCACTGTCTCCAAAGCCCTGGTTCTCTCTAGGCTGGACTACTGCAACAGCCTCTTTCTTAATCTGCCTGTCTCTACTCTTCACCCTCTGCAACTAATCCAGAAGAGGACATTGAGACTTGTCCTTGTCCTCAAGCCCAGGGATCGTATCTCTCCAGCCCTGAAATCTCTCCATTGGCTCCTGGTGGCAGCAAGGTTCAAGCTCTGCATTGTCCACAAGGCTTTCTGGGGCCAGGGACCACACCAAATCCAACTCTCTTCCTAAGCACTTCCCTTCTCGAACCCTCCGCTCATCCACCTCCAACTCTCTGAGGGTCAGGCGCTTCTCCAGCAGAGAGTGGGGGGTAGATCTATCTCCTCGGCTGGTACCTCCCTCTAGAACAGCCTCCCTGCCTCTCTCAAACGTGCGCAGTACCACCTCAGGTTCCGGAAGCAACTCAAGACCTTCCTTTTCCAATCTGCTTACTCTCTCTCCCCTGCTGATGTTCCTGCCTGCTGCGCTACTGGTAACCTGGTCTCCCTCTGAACCTTACGGGAACCAGGCTCCTTCACAACCAGTAGCCCCATGCACTGCCTCCGGGCCAACCACACACTAGTGACTGTGTCTGCAACCCTGCAGTCCCCTGCCTCCTTACATTTAGAACCGGTGGCACTTCCTGGAGCTTTTGCTTTGCACACTCCCTTTCCCTCCCCCTGGCACTTCTCCTCTCCCTTCCCCTTGCACTTGCACGATCTGAATGGCACACGGCCTAATAAGATTGTTTGTTTTGTTACCCTTTGTCTTCCCCTTCCTTGTCGTGTCCCACCTAGAAACACTTGTGTACAGGCTTGTTATAAATGACCTATCATATCATCCCCAGTTGTACTTATGAAAGTTCACATTGGCTGAGATCAATAAAGTTCATACTGACGGAACCTCTCTGGAACTTGTCTTCTTTTGATTCTCTCTTTGCCTGACTGGGCATAAGTGTCATTGTCATGTTGTTCAGTGTCATTCGCACATCTCTTATTTTCTTCCCCTCTACTTGGCGCAGTTGCTTCATCGGTCGGTGCGTTGAACTGGTTGCTGGTTCTGTAAGGTGAAAAACTGAAAACTCTTAGTGGTGTGTTCTTGTCACGTATTTCACCTCTTCCTCTGATATATTGCTACACTAGCCATGTTCCATTTCTTGCCACCGTCTACTGTTATGGTGTCTTGATGTACATCTGTGACAGTTAATGGTTATATGTACTTGGATGAGGCATCCTTGACCTTGTGGGGCATTTCTATTTTTACCACATCTCCCACATGTATCTTGCTGGCCAGTTTTGAGTTCCGTATATCAAAGGTTTCTCTTGGATTCTTCTGGGTATGTGTGACTGTTCTCTTGATCTTAGAAATATCTATGATTTGCACCTTGTTCATACGATTTGTCCATGCTTGATTCAGCTTTGTGTTGGCCTTTCATCCTCTCATTAGCTGGAATGGAGGTCCTCTGTGGCGGAATTCACTGTTATTCTGTGGGCTGATATTGTTTTCTGTATTGCTTCATGAAAGTTGGCTACACATGCTCTTGCTTGTCGAATTGCTTCCTTGATCATGTGATTGGCTGGTTCTACTTTTCCATTATCCCTTGGGTGGTAAGGGGCAAAACAAATGTACTTCATGTCATTCTGCGACAGAAAGTTGATAGTTTCTGCAGAAACTAACTGTACTCTGTTGTCTGAGACTACTCGTTCTGGGGGATAGCTCAGCGGCAACATGCTCGCTTTGGAAGCAAGATGACACAAAGCAACACACGTTCGATCCCCGGGTCCAAGCTTAGAAACCTCTGGGTTTTTAAGCGCATTATAAATATGCAACTAAGACAACAACAAAAACAAAAAATCTGTAACAGCGCCTCGATGCCCCCGGGCTGTGTGAACGCTTTAAAAATGCAAATAAATAAATAAAAATACTTCTCCAGGACATACTTCTCACCTGAAGACTCTCGTGAGTGCTTGAATAGTTGATTTTGTGGTTATCTCGCTCAGGAATTCTGCGTCCACATACTTGGAGGTGTTGTCCACCAGTACCAGTGCCTATTTGTGTTCTGTGGGCATATGATACATGGGTCCAATGAACTCTATACCCACTTAAGACCAGGGATGTGCGCTCCATTCGATGGATGTCATTGGTGGGGTTTAGCTGATAAGTCGTTTGTCTCCTTCCTTGCTTGCTGCACATGCAGTAATGTACCTCTACATGTCGCTGTCCATGCACTGCCACCAGTAGTCCTTTCTCAGTCTTTATTTCAACGCTGTGCAACCTAGATGATCTTCGTGAGCGGCCGCCAACAAGGTGTTCACGAGTGATGCAGGTGGTATGACCTTGTCTGATCTACGAAGTAAGTCTCCTTCCATCATGAGTTCGACTTATATCTTGCTGTAGGGACGAAGTTGGAATGGAATATTTATTTCTGATGGCCAGCCCAGCTTGGTGAAGTCAGCTAGCTGTTGGAGCGTATTGTCAGCCTGAGTATGTTGCAGCCGTTGGTCCGCCAAGATGCCATTTGCGGTGTGTTCTTCCATATCCTGTATTGATGCTACAACACAGTCACTAGCATTCCGTTCATCACCTGGCTAAGGCGGGAGCCTAGACAGGCAGTCTGCTTGTGAATTTTTCCAGCTGGGGAGGTATTGAATTGTGAACATAAATTCTTGTAGTTAGGCCGCAAGCCTAACCAGCTTTGCTGTGACTTTGCTCGTCCCTCATGGCATTGATATGATTAAGGGGTTTGTGGCCCATGTGGAGCCTGAATGTTCTCCCCTTACAGTTTCTGAAATGCTCTGTGGCCCAAGCGAATGCGAGCATCTCTTTCTCGGTGAATGAATAATTGCGCTTGGATACGGTGCAAGGAGCAGATGCTACAATGGACCGGCTTCTCTTTCTTTGTGCATCATGGTCCCTCCCAAACTATAGGCACTGGCATCTGTTGTGATGATTGTGTGTTTGTCAGGATGAAAAAACGGATAGCAGGGGCACTCAGGATGCTGGATTTGATGGCATCAAACACGTTTTACAAGCCGGTGACAACTCGCAAGGGGCATTTTTCTTAAGAGTAATCTGAGTGGTTTGGTTTTCGCTGTGCACACTTCTACACATTTCAGATGTGCTCTGACAGTCCCATGAAGGATCAGACTTGCTCTTTCATGGTCGGCCTGGGAGCTTTCATGATTGCTTCTACCAGTGACACCCTGGGACGTATCCCTGCAGCTAAAATGGTGTATCCAAGGTATTCGACTTCTGACCTTTTGAACATGCACTTTTCCTTTCGTAATGTGAGTACGCTGTCCTCCAGCATGCTTAGAACTTGAACGAATGAGTTGTGTGATTCTTTGCCTCTCCCATATACCAGAATGTTATCCTAAAAGAATGCCACATGGGAAATCTCCCTGAGGAGATTGGTCATGAGCCGCTGGAACACTGCAGCCGTGGAGGATTCACCAAATGGCATACATGTGTATTGGAAGGTGCCTTCAGGCGTCACAAATGCTGTGAGGTGTTTAAATTCAAGATGGATCTGGTAGTATGAACTCTTCAAATGCAGTTTTGTGAGCATTTGTGCGTCTTAGACGAGTAACAGCAACTCAGTGATGTTCAGTAACGGGTAGAAATCAGATACAATAAGACTTCAAAGATCAACACAATTCTGCATTTTAAGGCTGCCTTGCTTCTTTGTGAGAACAATTGTGCTGAGCCACCTCGTGGCCTCTACTGACTCAATGACGCTTTGGTCAACGAGTGCACCAAGAAGTGAATTGAGTTCTTTTCATGCTGTCAGGAGAACTGGTCTAACCTTGTGCTTCACAGGTATGGCGTCCTTGGGATATCTGTGATTTGACCGAGTGAAAACATTGCGAATTTGAATTTGCCGAATACGGCAATACCGAATTCGAAATCGGCTCCTCTGTCAAATGTTCTCACTCCGGTACACCCCTCTGCGGCACCGGTTCCCTTTTCTTATGTGGAAGGTAACCGACGCTGCAAGGTCCTTTAAAATAAAATGTAACCTTTGATTGTCCCCTGCATTCCTTGTTATGGAAGTGGGGGACCCCACCGCAACTCTGAAGTCCCATAATGATGATCAAACCAGCCGCTCCACTTGAGCATCATTATGGTACTTTGGTAATTTTACCAATGCCGAATTCAGCTTTTTTGTCAATTCAGCATTTTATTTTCATTTTTTTCTACGGAAGCAGTGTCCTTGTGCAGTATTATTATTAGTATTATTATTATTCTGTGGACATACTGTTTTAGAATCCCCAGTTCCGCATTAAATATGTCACTGTGTGGATTTAGCAGGCCTGATTCAGATTGTTGGTGAATAATGAACAATTGTTCTGGTAAACACAGGGCCAATTTGATTTCCATCAGCATTTGGTCGTCCCAACCCAGGACAGCTGGGCCTTTCTCCGCGATGTACACCATGATGACAGTGTAGCGCTCCTTGAAGGAGGCTGTGCTTCTTGTGAACCCGATCAAGTCAATCATCTGGCCTCCAGATGCTCCTGGATTAACTCCTGCAGCGTGGAGATAGCCCCAATGTGCGGGAAAAAGTTTAAAATATGTATCCTTTGGCATAATGGTGTAATCAGAACCTGAGTCAGACAACACGTTTGTGCTGGTCTTGTCAATAAGGGTTCTGCTCCCAGCCTCTTTGTTCCAGATGTTGAGCACTATCTGTTCGAACTGCTCACTGGGTTCATCATTATCTGAATTGTTCAATAAGGCTGCAACTGTGCGTCTACTTCGGGTATTGCACATGGTGGCGAAATGACAAACTCTGCGCTCTCCTTTCCTGTTACTGGACATGATCTGTTAATGTGATTTCGATTGCCACTTCTGAAGCATTCTAGACTCTATCCTGCCCATTTTTTGTTCAGAGAACATCTCTTTTGGGACCTATCCCACTGCCTGGGTTCAGTGGAGGTTCTTTCTCGATCCTGTCTTGTGGGCTGCCTTTTCACTGTGGACACCTCTTCTTTGACAATTGCTTGACTTCTATTATGGAGCGTAGTGACATCGATCGCTTGCTCTAAGGTGGGCTCCCCGCTCATCCATAAGGCTTCTTGCGTTTTAGTATCCTGACAAAGCACTATCATTTAGTCCCTGATAAGTTGGTCAGCAATGTTGGTGAATGCGCACATGCTCGCTAGCTCTTTATTTCAGTTACAAAGTCGTCAGTTGGTTCAGAGGTTGTCTGCAGCCTGGTGCAGAATCTTTTACATTACTTTAGCAACAATATTTGACCATAGGTACGTAGAGCATAAGTGTGGATTTCCTCTCAGGTATGAATTCTGTCCCATCTACTGCTTCCAGATTTTGGAATTATCATTTCCATTGGTACAGAGGGACTGGTCGCTCACCTGGATTTTGGAAAAATGACGGTGGGGCGTGACTTCTTGCATGTTCTCTTGTTACGGTTCTGTGTAGTTCCTTGCTTCTCCCTCTATGATTTTATTTGCATCAGGTGTCTGTTCGAGGGTGTGCGATGCTCGGTCACAGTTATCCCATCCTCGCCGCCATTGTAGAAATGCATGTGTGTACATGCACAGAACAATACGTGCTTGGCAGCCTGGAGCTTGGTTTATGAAGATACTTTAGTGTTGATCTGACATACACTATTTTTCCAAGTACCCTCAGGTAGCCAGGTCCTCCAAGAAGAGTACTTGGGAGAAAGGGCGGGGGTGTGTGACAGGGTCAGGGAGCTGGCCCTGTCAAAAGAGAATGGGGACCCCTCTCACCCTGGGGCAGAAGGCCTACCAGGGCGTTTGCCAGAGCCAGTCCTGCCCCAGAGGCGGGGTGTGGGAGTTGAAGAGCCACAGCCTCTGTTCCTTCTACTTCTGCCTCACTACAAATATCAAGTACAACCTTTCACCCCATACCTGCCTCAAAAAATGCTTGGTGTCTTTTCTCTTCTAGGACCGCGAGGTCGAGAAATTCTTGCAGTGGAGGAAGGGGCATCAGATCTGCTGGTGAGAGAGTCGGCGCGGGCAACCAAGCTGTGGAGCAGGGCACGCTGAAAACCTGCAACCAGGAGGATCCAATCCATGCACCTATTAACTTGAAGAGGGATTGTGTTCACTGTGGTCCACCATTACAGAACTCAGACGGGCCCATGTTCAGAGATTACACCCATAAAAACCTTAAAACGGATTATGTGATTCATGGGCTGCCATTGTAGGACTGAGTTCAAAGTCCACTCTCATACATACTTTGAAACAAATTGTTTCTATTGTTAATAATTGGAGTAGACAGTTCCTTAGACTCCAGCAAATAATACTTTCCAATAGTATTAATAACATGCTTACAGTCAAAATTAAACTGGAAAATAAACTCCCAACTTTTGCTGATGAATGTCTATGATTCCCCAGGGGGAAAACACACTTCAGAAATTAAACAAAATGTGGATGAGATTATGAGTACCTTTTAATCATGGAAATAAGGACATCATAATGGTATTAGTTGGCGATTAAAAGCACATTGTGGCAAAGGGGGTAATCACATGTCTACTTCATTAAACTCAATTTGGAAAATCCCTACAGTAACAACTAGCCTGAAGGACATTACTAGACAAGGCAGTAAGTGGCTAAAGTTTACATCTAGCAAATTTCTCTGTGTGTTAAATAGTAGAACAGAAGGGTATATTCCCGGACCCAAGTAGTAAGGATTTGAATAGGGCATTTAAACGTGAAGTAACTAAAAATAAGGAAATAAGGCGAGTGATCATGATATAATCTTTTTATGCCTGGTGGCCGACCTGACCTCGGAAAACGAAGTTACTCCCGAGATGTACCACTGCTACTTTGTTTGCATCTTTTGAATTCATCATTATTTCCATGATTGACAAAGTAATATTACAAAATATGAGCTGTATGGGTACTGTTCAGCTCAACTATCTGCTCTTAGTATTATGTTAGGACAGGAATGACTCTGTCCCTTCCTTGCTACTATCAGTTTGTGTCCTCTTACACTTTTGCTATTTTCTCTACTTCCTTTCTGTTTATTTCCCCTTCCTTTCCTTTTCCATCTCCATGATCAAAATCTACATTTTTGTGATTATTGAACATGAATGCATAGGTGCGTGCTCTCTTGATTTACAAACTAATTGCCAATAATATAATCTTTGTTCCTTGTATTTATTTACACCATTTTTTGTTGGTTGTCTGTACTGTATGTTTGGGTTGAATATCACCAGTTAATAGTTATTCTACCCTTTTTGTACAACCAAATACAGAATCATTTTAGTATATTTTTTCTGTCTCTCTGGTGTTTTCTTTTCTTTGTCAAAGGAATAGATGTGACGCGCGCTAATTTATTTACTGCTAAATGGAGGGTTGGCAAGAAGAGGTTACTAAATTGTATTAACCTGTTTGATTTAAAACCCGTGGCACAGCAATACTTCCCTTTTCATGATTTATGGTGGCTGATATTACCACTCCTCGAACAGTGACTACAGGGCCTCTGGAAACTAATCCACAAGGTAACCGCATATGTTGGTCAAAATCTAATATAACGAAGATTAACACGTTTTTGACTAATGTATGAGATTGCCACTGATACCTGTGAGGGGTCAGACCTGCGAGACAGACACAAAGTTGAAGTTTTCTCAAAGTTTGCCATATTTATTAAACTTAATTTGGGCTGAGATAAATGCCAATTTTTCCATAATCTAACGAGTATATTCCTGTCTAGCCAACTGAAACGAATGAAAAGGCGACCTTGTGTCCAAATGTACCTGACCCTCACACTTATACATAAAATCAAAATTTATATGGCAATTGTATCTGTTTTCAATTCAACCAAAATATGCAAACGTTCAAACTCAGATTTCCCATGAAGCAATCCTTGTAACCAGGGTTTGTCTCCCTTCCCCTGTATCAATTCAGGAAGATCTTTACTAGTGGTGTGTTTCAACAATGTTCTATTCAGTTCAAGGATAATGGTTTCTTTCATCCAATACTTCTTTCACATAACTAAAGAAAATGTCTCTTCTAACTGTTCACTTAGAAATGTGTCACATTCCTTCTTTTCATAAAATGTCTTTGTCAGGATAACACAATCAATGTCTCTTGTTAAACAACAGTCTGCAAGAGGAAAGAAGCAAATATCTTTCCTCGGCTTTATAGCAACAAAGTTTTCTCCTTGAAGACAACTATTTCTTTCCTGGATTCCCTTATGGAACCCCCTGGTGTTACCTCGCTCTATAGGTAAACTCACTGGACTTCTTCAGCATCTCCAGGGATTTTCCCAGACCTGTGGTGCGACTTCGATATCAGCAGGACCTTGCAGACTCTCTCTGGTCTTCCAGTGCTGCTGTCAGCTTTTCGGTGATTGCTGCGGTTCACGCACACTTCCTGGGAGCTCAGCCGGCCCCAGCGGGGCTTCAGCCAGGTCAATCTGCTGGAGCTATCCTCCATGAGACAGCAGCGCTTCTCCTTCTCCGCTGGGCCGCTCACACCTCTGCATTCTCCCGTGCTTCTGCTTTCCGCTGCGCAACTCTGCATTGGGCCATGACTTCTCTTCCGACTTCAACTGTCTTGGTTCCCACGTCTGCTTCTACCACTCTCCTTCTCTGCTGTTTTTCAGCAGTGACTAGGTTTAAATATCCCGCTCAGCTGTTTAGAATCACAATAACTAGACTAATCATCATCAACTCTTCCCTCCTCTTCCTCGTCTCGGTACTATGGGACCACTCCGGTGGTGATAGTGTGCGGTACAAATATTAACATTCTGGGCATTGAAGAATATAATGTTTCCAGGTTTACAAAAGTTATTTTGTTTCAACTGATGATAAGGGAAAACATTCGATGTTACATGAACATTATGGTCAACAACATTAAAAGCATAGTTTTTACCCAAGACAGAATCTTTGCATTTAGGAATTACCATCTGTGATCCAGGCATTCTTAAGGTGGAAACCTTCTCCTGTTGAGGTGGACTTTTGTATTTATATTCTGGGGGCTTTCACAAGGGTTGGCTTCATAGAGTGGCAGCATGTCATCAGGTATTTGGGAATTATAGGTTCTTCATCCTCACAAAAGGATGAATATCGTGTCTCTCCTAAGGGAGTCACCACTTGTCACCGACAGCCATCTCCTGCCATGTGATCCTCCCTCCTAATGTCACCCCCAGGGTCTGGATCAGGTAGCAGCTGCCTTCCCCTGGCCACATGGGAGGAGACTTTAGGCTGGGAATTAGTGATGACTCTGCAGGATTCATCACATATCCAAGGAATTATACACTATAGAAGGAACAGAGGAGCGGTTAAATTGTTTGACATGCTAGTTTGGGAAAAAAGGGAAAAGACGGTCTCCTCATATGGGCAATAGACCTACCATAAACACCTTTGACATATGAATAGCTGCACGTAAAAGGACTCCAGACACGGCTATTAGGAAAATAAACAAGGACATTGATATGGCTCGAAATAACAAAGACAGAATTATTAAGGTAACGCTTACACAAATTGGGTAAAGTGGTGCAAAGCATTGATAAGAAATGTGAAATGGCAATTCATGTTTAGGATCCTAGCCAGTAACGGGTCTAAAAGATTTTGGCAATTGGTTAGGAAAAAACACATCTCAACAAAATGATATGCTTGTCAACTGTTTTGATTAATATGCCTGTATAAGACACATTAAGAAGATGTACTTTAAAAATGCATCTGAGAGGACAGTAAATGTGACACACTACCCTGGTAAATATTCAGTTGAGGACATAACATAAAATGATATGCAACCTGAAATGTTCTGTGGCAAAATGTGGTCCTAATGATAACCCGAAGTGGCAGGCTGCATGTCTATTATAACTATTTCATAAGCTAGTAGTAACAAATCGATTTCCCAAATCTTGAAATTGTCCATCCTAGTCCCCGTAAATAAAAAAGGGGATAGACTAACCACACTCATCCTAGAATTGTTGTTTCTAAATTCTTATTTGATGATCTACATAAATGGGCAGGCTTGTAACTCGCTATTAAGTACATTTCAAACTGGCTTTAGAAAAATATGAACACCTCTCAAAACATCTTGCTACTAAACATCTTAATAAATAGAGAACTGCATACAAGAGAACATCCTTTATACGCTGTCTTTGTCGATCACAGCACTGCATTTGACACCATCAATTGTGAACTACTATGGGCTTAGCTGAAAAATGGGGTATACCAAGCAGAGTATTATATATGATAAAATAGCTATATTGTGAGTTATCTGTAGTAAACTGCTAGGACAATTTTAGAAAGCAATCACATTGCATTTTGACCAACGCCCAAAGCAGGGGTGTGTGTTGACACCCCCTGCTGTTTAATCTTTATAGCTCCAACATGCCCAAATAATTAAATGATACTAATAACCCTCCAAAAATAAGTGATAACCCAGTCATGTAGCTTGGATACGCCGATGATATGGTTCTACAGGATAGAACACATTTAGGTTTAAAACAGTCGTTGAATACAATTGAAATACAATTGTTCCAAATAACAGTTCCTAAATATAAATGTTAAAAAAATTAAGATAATGTACTTTGGCCGTAAAAGAACATGCCCCTATAATAAATGGTTCATTAAACATTAGAAGTAGTGAAATCATATTTAGACTTACTTGTTGTGATTCTATACAAAGTGATGTGGATAGAAGATATAGAGGAGAAACAAAGTACCTCTACCAGAAGTGCCACCCCAATTTCGCCTATATGTTGGAAACCAGAAAATGTGACATGCACGACACCTATAATGGTCCCTGTACCATGAAGAGTCCATGAAACAAGGTATCCATTGTTATCCATATTTCTTAAACACACGTTCGCCAAAGGCATCATGGCGCTGGCAGCATTAACATGTAGTGAGGGGCTAGAAGAGATGTGTCTTCAGTAGACGGCGAAAGACAAAATGATCCACAGTAGTTTGCAGGGCAGAGGGAAGGGCATTCCAGGCCTTGACAGCGGCCACTGAAAAGGCCTGTCTGCCGACACTGGAGAGTCTAACACAAGGAACTGCCACTACATAGGCAGACTGTGAATGGAGACAACGAGATGGCACATACCGTGAAAAGTTTTGTTAAGATATTCTGGTCCTATGCCAGAGAATGCATGGTGAACGACACATAGGGACTTAAAAAGAATCTGCTGTTCAACTGGCAGCCAATGAAGCTGTCTGAGCAAGGGGGACATATGCGCCTCATAGGGAGGGCGTAGAATTGCCCTGGCAGCCGCATTTTGCAGAAGTTGGAGGCGTTTTATAAGAAACTGTGGCTGAGCCAGATACAAAGAATTGCAGTAATCAACTGCACTCAGCACAAGATCTGTCACCACAGGAGCCTGGATTTTTTTCCGGAATGCAATGGAGCACCTTCCGAAGAATACGTGATTTGAAATTACCGCCTTTGCATACAGCCGCAACCTGCTCATGCATTGAGAGGGAAGAGGTAATTTGTACTCCCAGATTCCGGACAGAGGTGGATGGCAAAGGAAAAGGGCCCAGGCATATAAACCAGAAATTGGTTGTCCAAAACGACAGAGGGGTGCTTGTGCCTACAACCAGGACCTCAGTTTTATTTCCATTAAGCTTTAGCCAGTTGGCAGTCATCAACACCCCAATGTCTCCCAGACACCTTCTAAGATGGGCAGCAGTGTCAGGGTGGCTGAGGTCCAGGAGATTGAACGTGAAGAAAGCACTGAAGAAAATGCAAATCGTTTTATAACTGTACAGATGCTGAAACGCAAGTAGACTAAGAAATCATAAGACTGGCTATATGTAGTGAATAGACTGCAGGCGGTGCCAACATTATATATTATGTAAGTGTGTATAGAATCTGGATATTCCACAGCAAATGTTTTGCAAACTGGGACCCCGCAAATAGAAGGGCTGAAAATGTGGTGCAGTAGAATAAAACAGCTGATGGCGACGGAAGATTCGAGGAGGCTTGCCTGGCCCAGTGTCAAGGGTTGGGACCGCCAAGATCCTGGTTATCTATTTGAGGAGATACAATGAACGTGAGAAGCAAAGACAAGCTTCTGTTTAAGGTGCATGGAAAAAGACTAGAAGTGCCAGGTTATATTCATTTAATGATTTTAAATATGAACAAGGATCTCAAACACGGTGTCCTGTCACATGGATAAGATGAGCATAGACTTTGGGCAAGCTACATCGAGACCAGAAGATAAGACCATGCTCACACTCCCTTTTATTCTCAGGCACAGTGATTCGTTGCAAGGCTGAGTTCAAAGAATTAATTGAATGCCAGACAGTAGGAGTGATGATGGATGTTGGGGTAATTGGGTGGGGAGGCATGGCCGAGCCGACCCACAGGCACCTGGGGTACCAGCTTGCGTGCTACTAGTGTGTGGAATATTCCAGAACGGTACAAGTGTGCCAAACCAATCATAGAGTGCTGCATAGCTGTTTTGCTTTTTTCTTGGCCATGCATAGGTACCTCCGACTTACGTCCCCTAGACCCCAACAAAACAAGTTATTGGACTCAGGTAGACAAGAACTCACATTTAAACCACTCATTATAATATAAAATGGCTTGTTATAGACAATTTATTCACTCTTTGTACCTACACACATAACATATAAACAGTAGTTTGTTTGTGCCTACACCTCTTTGCGCCAAATTTC
Source organism: Ambystoma mexicanum (assembly GCF_040938575.1). Lineage (NCBI taxonomy): Eukaryota > Metazoa > Chordata > Amphibia > Caudata > Ambystomatidae > Ambystoma > Ambystoma mexicanum. Next base: position 1,019,413,862 of record NC_090922.1, on the reverse strand, counting down.
TGATGTAAATGAATAAAAGTACGTAGTCAAGTTTCTTCAAGTATATTTTCTTAATTTATTTGATATATGTTCTGCCCATATGGATGACACGTGTTTCGGCGTTCCATTGGCGCCTTTTTCAAATCCGGGCCTTATTGAATGTAATGCGAATCTCCCTTTCCTTATTTCCGGGAATTAGTTTTTTCCGGGGACCCCCGATGCTTGAGGCATGAGCAAGAGAATTTTGTAGGTGGGATTTAACCCTGGAACTACCGTGATACACTTCAACTAAAAACTAATTCCCGGAAATAAGGAAAGGGAGATTCGCATTACATTCAATAAGGCCCGGATTTGAAAAAGGCGCCAATGGAACGCCGAAACACGTGTCATCCATATGGGCAGAACATATATCAAATAAATTAAGAAAATATACTTGAAGAAACTTGACTACGTACTTTTATTCATTTACATCAGAAATTTGGCGCAAAGAGGTGTAGGCACAAACAAACTACTGCTTACTTTACAAACGGAGCTGAGGGACTCTATGTCTCCGTGTTGACCCACATCCTTGCGACACAAGAATAAAATAATAAAATAAGAAAACCATTGCCAACTTTAATAGCACTAACATACGGGTCGCGAGAGTACACCTTATGAGATCCCCACTCAAGAAGTTCCTCACTCAGTAGATAACATATAAACAGTTATACATAAACATAATAAAAAGCTTCACAGTTAATATGGTTGCAGAAGACACCTTTATCTCAGCCACCTCAACACTGTTTAGTCCCAGAGCAGGTAGGCAGAGAGATCATTTGTACTAACCGGGTCTGGAGGGGAGTGTCCCCCCTCTCAGCAAGACTGCATCACCCGGGGGTCCAATTATATCTGTCTTCCCAAGAGGAATACCTCTTCTCTTTATGGGGGATTCCCCCCCCTCAATGGTTACCAGACTGCCCTCGGCTGAAGAGCAGACAATAAGCATGAGGAGCAAAGAGTGGAAAATTCCAGCTAGAAGTGGAAAAACCCAGCTTCTTTGCCTTCATTCCCAGTACGCCTTATCACTACATCTGCAGGGGGCTCCGACTCCCTTTCTGGCTCGTCCTTCAGAAGATAATACAACAACTATTCTCCACAGTTATTTCATCTGACATCATTATGTGACCTTGCCTCCACCTGCAAAATACACGTTTACTTACTGAGCCCACGAAACCGTAGGCTTTCATTGCGGTAATGGACGTGAATGTCCAAAATGGCCGTACATCAGCAGCATGTTTTTCTTTAGCTCATTTTCACACACGCACCATGGTAGCAGAGAGCTTTATAGTTTTGAAAGCCAATGGAACGTCGTGTATTTTCATGACACAGAAGATGACTTGCTCTAGGGGAGGGCATAGCTGCCCACCTGATGTTAGCCACCCAATGACGATCCCATTCCCCATAGAAAATATGCTTAGATGTTTTCTTTGAGCTTACCACAATCCAGTTTAGATTTTCTTATTTTGCCACGTAGTATGACATCACTTATGACACATTTTTGCTATAAAAGAATGCTTTTTTCCAAAATATGTTGACGGAAAGAATACTGTGCAGCGTCCGTTGATGACAACTTCCTGAGTCGGTCTGATTATTGGTGTCAGAGTAAATTCTGTGCCCCATCCATCTCAGATACTGTTACCTCATCTTAAAGGGCCTACGGGTCCACTTGGTAGCAGTGAGAGGATGGTTTCAGATCAATCGACTAGTACGTTTTTAGCATTTTTGGAAAATCGGATGTCCTCCGCCATCTAGCCGGAGGATTGCGAGGTTTCCTGTGGAGAGCGGCCGATATAGAACTCTTGCAAGAAAATCAATACAGGTGGGACGGGTCCCTCTTTGACAAAATCCCTCCCTGTTTCCACGGGCTCTGAGCAGACTGAAGGTGACGGTGGTCGCTTGGAGGAGGGGACGATCCTAAGGGTCTTGAACTGAAAAGCAAATGGTGAGTAGATTGAGGGAAATGGCAAAATAAAGGGGATGTGGTTGTGGTAACAAAGAAAAGTAACAGTGTTTGTTTAAAGTGTTGTTTAAAGTATAGGACGAGGAGCGTCAAAGTATAAAATGAGGAGCGTCTATGTAGCCCAAGTTCCCTACCTCAAGGCAGGTTTAGAAGGAGCCATTCCGAAACCCAAGGGGATATTATAAGGTGGCACTAAAACAAGGCTTTATGATAGGGAATGACTCAAACTCCCTTTGGAGTATTATAGGGGCTATGTGAAGAGGAAAACCATGATGTGCATGTGAGAAGTCTTGTGTTTAAAGAAGTGTCAAAAAGTTACAAGACTAAACTGTCCGGATGAAGCAGAGATAAAAAGTTATCTTTCTAGTCATTGTCGGCGCCGACTACACAGGTAACTTAAGATAACTAGGAAATAAAGGCTTTGAATGGCGAGTAGGGGATCACGCTCATATTTGTTGTTTTTCTGAAATGTATTTGTGTGACTAACGGTAAGTATTTACAGTCAATTGAGACTTGTCACAATGGGAGATATACGCCACGGATGCATTTGTGCAAAATGCTGCCAAAACATGCGCCCAAGCTCAAACAGTATAGTGCGGAATGGGTTAAATGCACAGCAGACAAGATGTTCATGTATGGCCGCAAGGGGGATCACTGTCAAAAGCAGTTTTACAACACATGACCACATACTTTCACGCTGCGTACACAGGGAAGAAATTGGAGAAAAGGCTATCTATTTTAGAGATTTGGAAAATGTACCAGGAAGAACGGGAGGATCTGCCTCCTGAGGATTAGATGCTTAATCAGTGTGAGGTGGAAGGTGATGAGCCTTCTGCTCCCCTTACCTAGCCCGTAGTAAAAGGCGATAGTACCAAAGATGATGGATTGTACCCATTGAGGGAACTAAAATCCGCAACAGGATATAGTAATCCGACACATGAGCCGCCTGCTTACTGCAGTGATGATAGTCCAGAGGAGACTCGGAAGAGAGAAGAGACCTTTAAGGTCATGCAAAACAAAGAGGAGAAAGGCGAACAACCAAATGTAGCCACAGATATAGAACGGGAGATGAAGAGATGGAACGGAGAGTAGGATAAAGCTGACGAAGTAACGCTCATACAGAACAAATGGATGGGTTGACATATATTGCTCAAGCTTGATGCGAAAAGTATTGAGGAAGTTAGGCAAAGGGAAGATCAAGTCGAACAGGATAGAAAATACAGGGAGCGAGAAAAACGATTGAAAGAGGACGAGTTTAAGAGAAAAAGGCAGAGACTAGAGGAAATATATCAGGAAGAACAGCAAAAGAAGGAAGAAAGGGCGGAGGAGCAGAGGAAACATGATCACACACAGAGAGCACTTGAAGAACGAGACTTCAGGAAAAGAAGAGGAAGAACAAAAGTTAAGGGATAAAAGAATGTAAAGACGAAGGGAAGAATAAGGCCATAGAGCGAATGAGAGACAGGAAGAAAAATGAAGGGAAGAGGAAAGAGTTAAATGGGAAAAAAAGCAAAGAGAATTAAACGAAGAAATGGAGCGAAAAATAGACAGAGCCTGAGCTTGAGCACATTCGTTAAGAGGTGATGGAACCAAGTTCAGTAATATCATGGGGCGATATAGAGGAGTTCCTCCCATTACAGAGAGCAATGCCAGGGCTATCTAAAGTTGTATTAGTTGAGAACTTTGAGATAGCATCAATAAAGCCTATCACGATATGAGAGTAAGAGGTGGATCGGGAAACAGAGGGAAGGAAGATCGATCTATAGGCTATTCAAGTGTCACGGCACAAAACACAGCTCACAATGAAGCGCCATTTAATAATTGTAGAGCAGATGTCTGGAGAGCACTCAGGGTGCAGTATCCTGGTACGTCAGATATGGGTGCAATTATGTCACGTAAGATGAAAGATGATGAAGATCCGCTTGCTTATATTCAAAGTATTCAGGCCATTATTTTACCACATTCTGTGTCAGGGATTGCCAGAACAAGTGGTGATGCAGCTTAAGAAATTTGTGTGAATGGAAGCAAAGCCATGGGCAGAGATACAGTTGACTGTAGCGCATCATTGTCAGCTGTTGCAAGAGAAAAATAAGAAGAAGGAAGATGCTAGAAAACTTGAGGAAGCTATGTTAGTCAAGAAGAAATTGTCAAAATATGCCATAGAAGGGGCGGTACTGACAAGTGGAGAGGGACTGGGAACGCAGCAAGCAGCGGGTACATCACAGGCAAATAATCAATGCCAGATGGACCAAGGAGAGAATGGGTTCACACCGCAAGGTTGAGGAATTGGCTTCAGAGGAAGGGGTGGTTTCAAAATAATCAAGGCGGTTTTCAGAATAACAGAGGATTTCAGAATATGCAGAATGATAGTCAGAATATGCAAGAGGGACAAATCAGTTGATTCCCTTCTGTTTGTTGGACATGTGGAATGACAGGGCACATCACGTGAACATGTGGGAGCCAGGGGTATGTACAGAATGGGCAATCCTCAAGAGGGGGGACAGCTTATCCTCCAGCATATAGCTCATAGGCTAGGGAATGGTTCACCCAAGATCAGACAGTGTATCAAGCACAAGTGCCACAACTGCAACAGGCAGTGCAACCACAGCAAGCACCATTAAATCTGCTGCAAGGGCAATCACAGCATGTACCCATGCAGATGCATCAGAACGAAAACACAGGACATTTATTGACACCTAGAATAGGGAGTGTCACTATGGTGGGAGGAAGTCCTTTTATTACAGGTACAGGGATAAGCATGTATCCACAATATGACAGTTTACAGGGCGACTTGATGGGTTCAGTACTGTCGGTGAAACCAGACCCCAAGAAGAACCGAGGGTTGATGTGACCATAGGAGGCAAATCCTTTTTACTTTTTTTAGTAGACACAGGTGCAACTTGCTCATGTATATGAGAGAGAAAATATCCATTATCGTGAAATGCCATGAATGTGCAAGGTTTTTCTCGAGCTACAAGCAGAGTTCCTTTTACTGATGAATTACCAATCTCCCTATCTCCACTCATGCTCACAACCTGGGTGTTCTTTTTGACTCCTCTCTCACCTTCTCGCAACACATTTCACTCACCTCCCGCTCCTGCAGATACCACCTCTACAATATTCGCAAAATCCATCCCTCCCTCACATTCCATGCTACCAAACTCCTAATCTCCTCACTCATCTTTTCCCGCCTCTTCTACTGCTCCTCTATAATTTTCGGTCTTCCCTCATCTCAGCTTGCCCCTCTTAAATCTATATACCACTCTGCCATTCGAACCCTCTGTCTCCTTACCTCCCGTGACCCCATCACCTCTTCGCTCTCTCGACTAGGCTGGCTACCTTTCCACCTACAACTAAAATTCCACTTTCTCTGCCTTGTTTTCAAATCCCTTCATGGTCTTGCCCCTCCTTATCTCTCCTACCTTCTCTCCTTCTACTCCCCCTCTCGCTCCCTTCGTTCCGCTGACCACTTCCTTCTCTCTGTATGTCCTTCCCCCTACGCTTCCTCCCGGTTTCCGCTCTTTCCAACTTCTTGCTCCTCTGCATTGGAACTCTCTCCCCCTCTCAATCCGCTCTTCCGCTACCCTCATCTCATTTCGCACTTCCCTTAAATCCTTCCTCCTCCAATCCCCACCCCTGCCCTCTCTACTACCCCCTGTCTTACCCTCTTCTAATCCCTCCCCTACCACCTTCCCTTTCTATTTTACACTCTCTCTCCCTTCCTTCTACACGCAATCCTTCCCCGCACCTCCCTCTACTCTCCTGTTCCCACTCCACTTCTCCCCCTCTCAGTCAATTGCTCTTTGCACTGTTTTGTTGTTGAATGATTCAAGTTGCCACTTTGCTCACAATGTTATTTGTTGTTATTACTCTGTATTTTGTTGTTCCATTGTACAGCGCCTTGGTGTAAAGTGCTCTATAAATAAATCAATCAATCAATCAATATACAGAGAGGTTTACAGTGAGAAAGAGCATGAAAAATCATGTACGCAGTATAGCAAGAATATTTGAACTGGCATTTAATAGTGAAGGTCGCTGAGGCATGTTGATTTACTTGTCATTATCTTTCATCCAATCAGTCATGTTCTGTTTGAATTTGGCGAAAGTTTGGTATTTTCTTAGGAAAGGAGGGAAGGAGTTCCACAGTTGAGCTGCTTTAACTGGGAAGCTAGATCCCCAATGGTAGAGAGTTGAAAGCATGGTACAAGTCGGTCGGTGGGATGTTTCTCTAATAATCCTATCAGTTAAGTAAGGTGGTGCTTTATTATTTAGACATTTATGGGTGAAGGTGGCAATTTTGAGTCGAATTTTGTCAAAGGTAGATAGCCAATTGTATTTTCTCCTAGTGACGGAGATGTGTTCCTTTCTTTTTATATTAAGTGCTGCTCTCAGAGCGTTGTTCTGGAGTACCTCTATTTTTTTGATAATATGTTTGGTCGCACCAATGTATAGGGCTTTACAATAGTCCAGTTTGGAAAGTATGAGAGCTCTGGAGAGAATTAGACAACTGTTTGTGGATAGAAATTGTTTGCCTGCTCTGATTAGTTTACATGTGTATGCAGAAGAGGATGCCAGAGAATTAACTTGTTTAGTAAAGTTAAGGGTGGCATCTAGGCAGAAGTCTAAGGTCTTCACCTCCTTGGCTACTTTGATGTCATTTCCATCAATGGTGAAATATGCATAGTCCGGACTTAATTTGGATAAATGGGCCGTGGTGCCTAGGATCATAATCTCTGTTTATCATCGTTCAGGCATAGTCCATGGGTGGCCATCCATGCCTGAACGATGCCATAAATTCTATTCACCAAAGCCAGATCCACGACATAATCTCCGGTAAGAGGTAGGAGCATTTGTTATCGTCTGCATAATTTGTGTAGGCGATACACAAATGGTCCATTTCATCAAAGAGGGGCTTAGTGAATACATTGTAGAGAGTCAGCAAGATGCAGGATCCCTGGGGTACACCGCAGGTAATCGGGAGCGGATCTGCTGTTGCCGAAAGTGAAAAGACTCTCATAGTCCTATTGCTCAGGATTGACTCTATCCATATTATGGCTTCCTTGGAAAAATGGCATGCAGAGTCCAGGTGGCTGCATAAGACTTTGTGGTCTACCAAGTCGAATGCAACCGAGAGGTCTAGGAGGTGGAGTAGGACTAATTGACCCTTATCTTTGAATTCATCTATTTGGGCCTTAAGATCTATTAGAGCTGTTTCCGTGCCATGTCGAGGACGGAAATCAGATTTGTGGAGACTAATCCAGGAAATTAGGCCAATTAACCACCTTTATTTCTGAATCCTACGATAATACTATGTAGTATCCCCACAGAGACATGTTATTTCACGGTGATTGACTTGAAAAATGTGTTTTTCTCAATCCTGTTGCATAAAGATTCTCAAGATTTGACGTCATTCACGTTTCGCCAGGCTAAGTTGAAAAGCACTTGTTTAACCCCAAGGGTATTGTGAGTCTCCTTCGATCTTTGACAGAGTCCTACAGATGGATCTAAGTAATATTGATTTGAAAAGTGTTTTGCTGCAATACGTTGATGATATTTTGGTTTGCAGCATGACAGAAGAGGAGTGCAGACAAGATTCAATTCAATTAATGACTATTTTGGCAGACAAAGGCTAGAAGGTAGACAAGGAGAAGTTGCAATATTGTCAAGAAGAAGTGTTGTATATAGGGCAGTTGATCACGCATAAGGCTAAGAAAGTCACACCTGAAAGGGCTGAGGCAATTATGAACACAGCAAAACTACACAAAATAAAGCAAGCAGCAGTTTTTCAGATTGTTCAACTACGTTAGAGCATGGGCATTTGATTATAGTTCATACACTAGACAACTTTTGCAGGCTCTGAAGAAAGCACAGGTGAATAAGGCCAAAATAGAATGGACAGAGGAAATGGAGGAAGGGTTTGAACAATTGAAGAAAGCAATTTTTATAGCTCCAGTTTTAGGAATTCCTGTTTTTGCACACAAATGGGACAGTTAGGACAGCGGTGCTTACACGGAGGACTTCACTAGGATACAAACCTCTGGCATATTACAGTGGGATTTAGATCCAGTTATGAGAGGAAATTTTCCTTGCGAACAATCACTGGCAGCAGCCGCGTTCGCCACTGAGAAGTCTACCAGCATTGTAATGGGGTGTTCTATGACTATGTTTGTTGAGCATGCATTGTTTGCTGTTTTGGAAAAGCCTAAGGGTACATTGAGATCTGAGAGAGCTTCTGCATATGAGGCAGTTATATCGAATCCTACAATCAAAATAGTCAGGCGTAAAATAGTGAATCCTGCCATGTTTGCAGCCGAGCCTGTGGCAAAGGATGAGCAGGTGCATGATTGCTCTAATTACGAAGAGTTGTATGATGAGATCCCCGGTTAAAGGAAAACATGCTAGCGGGGGAGGAGGGATTCTCTTTATTGATGGGTCATCAAAAATCGATCAAACTGATGGGGAAAGGTATTCAGGTGCTGCTGTAGTGAGACATAGAGCAAACAGGGAATTTGGCACAGGCAGCAGAATTGGTGACGCTTATTGTCACGCTCAAGAATCATGCAGGCCAGGAAGTAACGGTGTACAGTGACTCTGCCTATTTTACGTCAACCGTACACGGAGGGTTAGCACGTTGAAAAAGGAGGGGCTACATCCAAGCGGACTGCACACCAGTGCAACACGCAGCATTATTGGATAGGCTTATCAAGGCACTACTTTTTAAACAGAACCAAACAAGGTACCTACGCTGTAGACAGTCCTAATTTCTGTCGGTTATTTTAGTTACATCTCCAAACTAATGCAAAAGGAATGTGCTTTGAAAAAATGTAACATAAAAGAAACCAAAGAGAAGTCTTTAGAGTACAAAAATAAATTTAATATGCAAAACACACTTTATATTCAAATCACTTTTTACAGAAGTTAAATAAAGGTATTTAAAAAGAAGAAAAGACATAAAACAAAGCATTCATCATATATACATAGATTCACAAAGAAAAGCATATTTATCGAAAGCAATTTGGATAATTTTCAACAACTTAATTGAGAAAAAATCCTGGTAGGAAGAATACCAGGGTGTATGAACAATTACCCAGATAAGTTAAAGAGAGATATTAATCAATCAACTTAATTTGTATGGTTATCTGTCAACGTGTAGGAGAGATCATAAATTCATTCCTGATGTATTCCAAGACAAATAGGGAACAAAACAAATGGATAACATGTTTCGGCGTGCCAAATGGGCATCAGTAGTTGGAACCTTCCTCAGGGCAGGAATGATGTGGTAGGATTAGTTTCTCCCTAAAGGGGGCAGAAAAGAGTGGAACATAGTTTGTACAAGGAGTACTCTATTGGACTTGTTCTGAGGTATAGCGAAGTATTAAGCTGTTGGTCTAAGTCACAAATACACAGGTCACTCACCCTGTATACACATTGAGGACAGGGGGAATCTGTGATGCTGTCTTCCCGGTATATTAGGGTTCTTGCACTAGCTAGGGATGTTCTCAGTGACAGTTCTTCAGCCAGACAAACAACCTGGGCCATTGCTCTACCTTGCTGTACAACTAGGAGAGCAAGACAAGAGGAACAGGTCTCAGGTATATAGGCAAAAAAGTGAATGGTCGGCAGAGAAAAGGGCTACAGAAGAGCATCAACATGTTGGGTGTAAGTATGCTGGTGGGCACAGGCCATAAATGAATGTGCCTGATTGAAATGAACACAAAAAAAGTGGCCACATTCGAGATGAATAAATTAATTAGGGAGGAGAAACAGCAGGCACAATTGCTAGAAGGGGGGGCAGACCTATTGAGTCCATCACCCAAAGCCAGGGGTGGAGGTAAGGGGTTGCTGGTTGGAGTGAGGTTAGGCAAATGTGCACACACCTGTGGAGTGTTGTAATGTAAAAAGGATAGAAAAAAATCATACCTGTTTGCAGGTTTAAAAATGAAACTGAACTGGATGTGAGGCAGTCAAGGATGAGTCTTGCTCGCTCGAACCAAAACCAGCAGCACACATGGTACTGTAGGGGACACAGACCGAACTGACAGAAAGTGTAAAAAGTCAGCATGTTCTCATATTTTGTGTTCAAAGAACATAACAGGAAAAGCAACTGGCCGCGCCTAGTATGCAGGGGCCCTGGGTTGCACGAAGAAATGAAAGGCGCATGTGGTAATACGCTTACCTATAGAAGCTCAAGACGGCTGCTGCTCGTCTTGAGAGGATACTGTAAAAGGAGCGGTCAGCAGGGGAAAAGCTGCTGTGTCATGCTGGTGGAGACGTTCCGGGAAAGCCTTTGCGGAACGTGCAGCTGCGGGTGATTAAGCAGGCCTGGCGAGTCACGGAAATGTAGCCCTGGTGACCTGGCTCAAGGCAGTGTAGGAGCGGAGGTGTGTCTGGTGACGAGATGAGGAACAAAGCTCTCATTCGAGCGAGCCACAGGGCTGGTGACCAATAGAACAGGAGGTTGGTCACCTGCCTGAAATGGCCAATGTCATGGTGGATATATTGAAGCCAGGTAGGACCAAGGAACAATGGCCAGGAGCAAATTAAGGGCTGTGGGCATGACTAAGTTGCTGGTCATTGTGTACAGAGCTGCATGACAAAGCAAGGGAAGAGTCATATTGGAGGTACAAATTCCTCATTCAGACCATTACTAAAAGAGTCAAGCTGATGGATCCATCGGCCTTCTTTAGATAGAAGACACATGAGAGCATTGGAGGAGTTGACTACTATGTCTACAATCCACCAGGTGATGTTGTCAACTGAATGTTGGAATTTGACATAGTGGTTTACAAGGGGTGAGCTCAAGGTTTTGCACCGAATTCTGAATTGATATTCACAGATTCTGATGTGGGCTGCATGCATCGTCTGGCCCAAATATCTGAGGTCACAAGAGCACTCTATGACATACACCACTTGCTTGCTCTTGCAGTTGGTTAAATTGCGGAGGGTCCATGGCCTTCCATTTACCACAAAGTCTTTAGTCTTTCACGTGAACTTACAGGCATTGCAGTTCCCGCATGCAAAATGGCCCACAGTGCTCCTCAGGTTCCAAAGACCTAGTCTGGGTGCAGGCTTAACAAATCTGGAGTGGACAAGATGATCTCTTAAGTTCTTGCCATGTTTGTAAGCGAATCTGGGTGCTAGCTCATCCTGGAGACATAATCGGGTCAGAGGCCAATATTTGGAGATGAGTTTATGTATTCTTTGAGAGTGGGTACCATGTGTGATAACACAGGTGGCCCTAGCGCGGGAGCTAGGTGTTTTTATTTCAGGTGATAATAAAGCCTCCCTGTTGTAGAATCTGGTGCGTTTTCTGGATTTAGAAATTATGTGATGTGGATATCCTCTTGGGGTCAGTCTGCTGTCTAGGTCCTGTGCATGTTCGTAGAAATCTTCAATGTCAGTACAATTGCGTCTAATTCTTAAAAACTGACCATACGGAATGTTTTCTCCAAGATGTTTCGGATGGTCGCTGGAAAAGTGGAGAAGAGCGTTTCTGTCACTCGGTTTGCGAAAAAGGTTTCATTTTATCCTCCCCTCTTTGTGCTTTTTTTCCAAATCCAGGAAGTTTACCGTAGTCTCAATTGATTGCATTGTGAACTGGATATTGGTATTCACATTGTTGAGCCAAATTAGGAAGTTGGTAAGAGTGTCCTTGGTGCCCTCCCATATGAAGAGAATATCGTTGATATATCTCTTCCATTGGTGTATCTGACTTTTGAATGGGTTGATGTCAGAAAGAATATTTGTCTCCTCAAATTCTGACATAAAGAGGACAGCTAAACTGGGCGCAAAAGTGGCACCCATTGCTGTTCCTTCCGTCTGGAGATAGAATTGGCCATCAAAGTCAAAGTACTTTTTGTTGAGGGCCAGCGATAATAATTCAATAATGAATGGTATGGGAACTCTGTTCTGAAGATCATATTTAATCAGTTGTCTCCTCATACATTCAATCACCTCACCCTGCGGTATGCTAGTATACAAGGATTTTATATCCATGGTTACTAGCAGGAGTAATGCCGGGTGAAAAGGGAAGCCTTTGAAGGTTTGGATGGTATGCGTAGTCTCACGTAAATATGTGGGGGTCAGGACACTCATGGGTTTTTTAAAAAAATCTATGAATTTACAAACCGGTCCAAGGGTGTCTACCTTTTCTTTGTGAATCTATGTATATATGATGAATGCTTTGTTTTATGTCTTTTCTTCTTTTTCAATACCTTTATTTAACTTCTGTAAAAAGAGATTTTAATATAAAGTGTGTTTTGCATATTTTTGTACTCTAAAGACTTCTCTTTGGTTCCTTTTATGTGACTTTTTTTTTCAAAGCACATTGCTTTTGCATTATTTTGGAGATATAACTAAAATAACCAACAGCAATTAGGACTGTCTGCAGCGTGGGTACCTTGTTTGGTTCTGTTTAAAAAGTATATCTTGCCTTCTCTCATGCTTCACAAAGGGGCACCCCTATTGTTCGTATACATTTATCAACACACTACAACTCCCAGTAGTCAACTCCCAGTAGCCGTAGCAATAGTTAAAATGCGCCGCACATACTAAGATAACTGATTTTATCTCACGCGGGAACAACGCCGCAGACGAAGAAGCCAAAAGGGTTGCATAGTCACCAGATATTTCAAGTTCTGATACTCCAGATATGAAAGAAAAAGTGGTCATGATTATGATTGTAAATGAGGGGTTTAATCATTTGTCGAGAACAGTTGATGGAGGTTCAAGGTTGCACACAGCAGGAAGAGCAAGAATTGTGGAAATGAAGCAGGTGCTCTTTATCCCCCTCCACCCCCTCCTAAGCATTGTGGTGACAGGACAGCACTGGAAAGATGGTGATGCCTGCAGCCTTGTTGAAGGTAGCGCTAGAACAGCTGCATGTAAGTAGGGAGAGTCTCGCTGCTACTATAGCAGAAGACTGGTTTGTACTGAACCTGTTAGAACATGTTACATTTTATGAAGTAAATTGCATCTTATGTCAAAAGTTTACTGCTAGGCACACGCTGCGAACAATCATAGGAGTGATTCCTCGATTGAATGGTCCTTTTCAGCATTTACATATTGATTATGTTGACATGCTGCAAGTATGTATTGGATATAGGTATATGATAGTGGTGGTGTGTCCCTTTTCGAGATGGATCAAAGCAGATCCATGTACACACCCTGATGCCACTTGCACTGCAAATTCTTTGGTTGGAGAAGGATTTCCTAGATGGGGAGTATGTGAGGTACTGATATCCGACAATGGTCCTCATTTTGTTAATGAAGTATTTGAACAAATTAGCCTATTGATTAGTATAAAACACAATTTTCTTCTGCTTATCACCCGCAAGCAAACAAAGTATGTGAGATACTCAATGGCCTTCTCAAAGAGAGAATCGGCAAGTTAAAATTGACACTAAAGAAGGGATGGCTGTATTGCCTGCCCCTTGCATTATATGCTTTAAGGAATGAGCCTGGGTTGGCCCACCACCTCACACCACATTAGCTAGTGACAGGGAGGCAAATGAGAATGCCATTGTCTCCTCCATCGAGGAGCAGAAGTGATGCCCCGATGACTGCAGAAGTGTTAGGAAATGAGTTGCATACTTATTTAACATGTATCTCTATCTGTCATTTCAGATCAACTGAAGTGCAAGCGGTTCGGTCTCAGGACACAGATGAAGACCCTTCAGCAACCAGACTACAGGAATTACTACCTGTACCTAGACTGTTTGTCGGAGATCAGGTCCTAGTTCGGAACTTCACAAGGAAGTGGTACAAGCTCCCGTTTCAGTGCTCCCTTTATAGTGGGGAATATCACTCCATCTGCACTAAAAGTTCAGGAAAGACGTGCTTGGATACACTTGGGCTACGTCAAACCGTATGCTGGTGAAACCGATGCACCCCCACTAATTGAATCAGAAGCAAGACAAGAGGAAGAAGTTCAGCACGTACAGACTCGATCGATGACAAGGAAGAAGGACACAAAGGTTGCTGATTAAATAAATGCAAGTGTGCATTTGGACTGTGACTCACCCTGGACACTCTTTAGAGATAGTTTAGCAAGGTTGCTTAACAAGTTCTCGAGCCGCAGGAATCTTTTAAATTGAACTTTAGCACGTGTTGATGTGCTAAAAATGCCTAATCTTGAGTTTGAGTTCGACAAATGGAAAAGGCAACAGTTTCCAGATTCTTTCCTCACTGAGTTTCTCTTTGGTTAACCCCATGGTTTTATCAAACATTGATGCCCATAAACTGCTTATCGATCATCTTTGTATACTTACTTCAGGCACATCCTTATCTTGTTTGGCATAATACTAACACACGTGTTTCTACGAAATCCTATCAATCGCCCTGCAATTAGGAGGTTACTTAAGGAAATAATTGAGCACATCCCGCAATTAATTAAGCATCTAAAAAATGTGCCTGATTAAAAAGGTTTTTCCTTAAAAGTAGTAGACATGCATAAAGTGGAATTTTGGGAGTAACGCCGTTCCTGAAAATTATCAAACTCAGCGACGTGTGAAGAATCGTAGATGGTGGAGCCTAATGTGTTGGTGCATAGTATATGCGTGCTCAGCATTTATTATTGTTTTCCTGATTCTTTTAGTACACACTGTTTATTTTGTTGGTCCAAAAAAGGCTGAGGTCCCTTTGATTCTTCCCACTCCAGTGACTGATGTAGAATTGTCTATTGAAAATAGACCAAGGCCATATGTGATTATCCCTACACCAGTGACACATGTAAGGTCACCCATTTCTCTGACAAGTGTTCCTATGATTCCCCCTGTAGGAAGGATGATTACTGATGTACTACATGAGCTTTATGGTCGAGCTCTTCTTGAAAGAGGGAGACCCAAGAGACACACAAGGGAAGATGATTATGAGCTGAATAATTATCTAGATAGTACAACACATTTGGGGAATAACATGTGGTATCAGCACATGAAAGAGGTGGGAAAGAGAACCTCTGAGGAGAGTTGCTATGTCTGCGCTCTCCTACCTTATGCTATGGGGAAATCCAAGATATTCACAGCTATAGAAATAGCAGTTCAGACAGCTCATTGCTTGACTCATCTTGCTCTCTGCCATACAAGAGGTCAGTTCCAGGGTCAAACAGCATCCTTGGTAGGGGCGACTAAATGGACAGCTCCAGAAGAAGATGATTACGTGCAAGATTTAAAGACAAGAGAAAGACCAAACACCTGAGATCATGTGATCAGATATGAACAGCCTGGAATGAAGGGAGCAGGAATCAGATGGGAGATAAATAAGAAACTCAATTGCCAAGGAAAAAATTCAGAAGAAATATGAAGTTGCAAGGAAAGAGGTTAGATGCAAATCTGGGGAACAGTGCTTTCTCCAGATGGATGGGAGGAAGGCATAGTTGTTTGCAGAGCGGTGACAATAAAAGGACATCACAAGCCAGTTATAGAACATGTGGAAAAGAGATGTGAACATCTCTGGCCAAAGCTTGCCAAGTTGTTGTCATGGGTCAAAGACAAAGGAGGCCCATTGCAGATAGTGCCTCTGGCTAGTGCAGGGCTATGCTTCAGAAATTAGGCACAACAAAAGTTGGAGAGAATCAGTAGTGCGGTTGACTTTTCGATGTACCAGGAATGAAGGATGAGACAAAAGTGATAATGGATCACTACTGGTCCTGCGGATCCAGAGCATACATGAAGCTACCCAAGGTCTGGGGAGGACTGTGTTCTATAGTGATTGTTCATGTTGCAACGTTAGTGATTCCAAAGAGTGACCGAAACATTGGGGAGTTCCCGAAAAAGCAGATGCTTACCTGAGGAAGAGGAGATCAGTTGAGCTCCTCAACTGAACAAAGAGATATAATTATTTCTCAGCAAAATCAATAGCAGCCTTTCATGACATTCCGTATGAACACAGATTGTTCAGCCAGACTTTAGCGATATTTACGACTATCTTCATGCCAGGGATCCAGACGATGGCAAATGCCAAATGGTTACAGATAACCAGACAGGAGCTCCTGCAGACGATCAACACTACCATAAAGGGATTCAATCCGATCAAAGAAGAACTGAGAGCCATAAGACTGATGACACTTCTGAACAGATACGTCTTAGATATAATCCCAGCCATGGATGGATGTGTTTGTGCCAAAATCGGAGACTCATGTTGCACATTCATACCTTCTCACGGTGAAGAGAATGGGGGACCTTGACAGAGGCCGTAACGATGCTGACGATCTTGCATGCCAAAATGTAAAACGAGACAGAAGATATTGCAGTGACAGCTGGTTTGCATATATCTTCTCATGGGTTCCACAGTGGATGTTGAACATTTTCAAGTTCCTTGGAGCATTGTTGGTGATGATCATGTTTGGATTCTGTGTGATGAGGATAATAATCAAACAGTGCAAGAAAACAACAAAGACAGCAGTTGGAATGAAGATAATGATCAATGTCGAGTCAGGGGTTTGACCCAAAGAACTGACAAATGAAGAAATCAGAGACTACGTGAAGGCCAGCATTCACGCACCTGAGGGAAGGAAGTGCCTGCATCCGAAGAATCACAAGAAGTATGTGGGAAGATGGATCTACTGCAGTCCAAATGGACAATGCAGTCTTATGACCTGGAGTGTTGATGAACATGTGAAATCAGCAGGATCACTGAAAGGAGTAATGAAGATATGGACTCCAATGAGGCACTTTTTCAAATGGGGATGTCTAGATGTGAGTTATCATGGGAAAGTGGTTGATGAATCGCCCAGAGGGGGGAGTGTAGAGGAGGAATCAAGTGCCTCTACCAGAAGTCGCACCCCTATTTTGCCTATATGTTGGAAACCGGAAATTGCGACATGCACGACGCCTATAATGATCCCTGTACCGCGAAGAGTCCACAAAACAAGGTATCCATTGAGAAAGCCCTACATGATGTATCCACAGAGAAATTACAGTCTTCTGAAGGAAGTTCTGGAAGAAGTGTGAAAAGCTGAAAGCAGGAGCCTGGTGACATCACATGAAGCAGAAATGGCTCACCAAGAAGAGATGCTGACGAAGAAAGTATATAAACTATATAGATTCTGATGGCGAAGTGAAGAATGGAGCAACACTTTGTGAGTAAAATGAAGATTGCACACGAAGAAAGCACTGAAGAAAATGCAAACCATTTTATAACTGTACAGATTCTGAAACACAAGTAGACTTAGTAATCATAAGGCTGGCTATACGTAGTGACTAGACTGCAGGTGGTACCACCAATATAAGTGTGTATATAATCTGGATGTTCCACGATGTATTTTAGCAACCTGGGACCCCGCGAATAGAAGTGTGGTGCAGTAGCATAAAACAGCTGACGCAAGGAAAGACTCGAGAAGGCTTGCCTGGCTGAGTGTCAAGGGTTGGGGCTGCCAAGAACCTGGTTATCTATTCGAGTGAGAAGCAAAGGCGAGCTCCTGTTTGAGGTGCATGGAAAAACACTAGAAGTGCCAGGTTTTATTCATTTAATTTTTTTAAATATGAAAAAGGAGCTCAAACACGGTCTCCTGTCACATGGTCAAGATGAGAATAGACTTTGGGCAAGCTACACCGAGACCAGAAGATAAGACCATGCTCACGCTCCCTTTTATTCTCAGGCCCAGCGATTCGTTGCAAGGCTGAGTTCAAAGAACACATTGAATGGCAGACAGTAGGAGTGATGATGGATGTTGGGCTAATTGGGTAGGGAGGCATAACTGAGCCAACTCACAGGCACCGGGGATACCAGCTTGTGTGCTGCTAGTGTATGGAATATTCCAGACAGGTACAAGTGTGCCAAACCAATCATAGAGGGCTGTGTAGCAGAGAGCCCTATAGCTTTGAAAGCCGATGGAGTGCTGTGTATTTTCATGACACGGAAGATGACTTGCACTTGGGGAGGGCATAGCTGTCACGATCCTCAGCCCTGATCCCCACTGGCAAGCCCGTTGGCCAGGTGGAATCAGGACTCAGATCTCAAATAAGGCCTGGCATCCACGTCTCAGACCCTCTTGGAGCCAGTCCTGGCGCCTCTGGCTCCAGGCTCATACACAGTGAAAGACATCTGCTCAGGGAACTACTTTATTTAGGCTTTCATCCAACATGGAGGCATCCACATAGCTTGATTCCTAAGAACCAAGCTATGCGGTGTAGTGTTTTGGGTGTGGTGGCCTAGGGACTAATTTACCTGGGCTACTTTGCAGAGGCTATTTAAACCACACCCGAACAAGACAACACGCTTCGTGTTACTTTGCAGCTAGCAACGTGACGCTCACTGTGTCCAGCTTACTCAGGAGCCTGGGAAATCAGAACCTGTAGAAAGACAAAAGAACATCGTTAGCAGCAGCATTTTACCTGCGATCACCATCCTTCACTGCGCGCAGCTCCTGGGCAGCTCTGTTGGATCTGCGCTCCGCCCGGATCAAAGGACCTGAAAAAGGAAGAAAAGACATCATTAAAGGAGGTATTAGAGACATTTCAACCACAAATTGCTTAAAAGACTTACCTGGCTGATCGCCTTTCGGCCGGCATCGCTGCGGGAATCCACACTCGCTGGGAGCACACCGCGACCTACGAAAAAGAGAGAAAACACAGGTCAGCGAAGACAAGACATCGCAGCGCTGCGCAAAGCGCTTACTTACCGCATCATAGTGCTTATTGTGCGGCATCATTTACCGGCGAGGCCCAGCTTAGCCAGTTTGCCACGTGGACGCTCCGCACATCTAAGGGAGATAAAAAGAGACATTATCAAACAGAGAAAGGCATGCAAGAATAACAACTCAATAAACAGCAATAAGACCTACCTGAAAGACATTACTTGGCCCGCTGTCAGTGAAGTAACTGGACCGCACACGCCCACGAAAGACAACGCGCCCCTGCCCAGAAAGAAGGACGGGGAGCTCGCCAACTTCTACAACAAGGTGAGAAGAGGGCCCAGAAGGGCTGAAATCATACGGGAGGTGGGGAGAAAACTTACCTTGGTCGGCAGTCCTAAACACAGTCCTCCTGTATTTCCAGGTGGAACTTCCATCGAGAACCATACCAGGGAATCAATGAGAAGGATACCAGCGACCAACTGGCTGTGTGGCGTCCCCGTGGATACCAGGTGAGCGTAACAGAATGCAAAGCCTACCATAACTAATCCACCTGGGTGACATGGAGACATCGGAAATTGACGAATTGGCCCAATTGTTGGGGGACCTTCGTGCCGAGGTTCATTCTGCCTGACAAGAGACTAATGCACTCCGAAGAGACCTAATAGTGAGCAAAGATCGCACAGAGGAGATCGGTAGACAGTTCTTGCAATCACAGGCAGGACAGACTCCTCTTCCTGGGGGAAATCCATCAATGCAAAATCCCACCTCCTCATCTTTTACCCCTACTCCAGTACAGATCACGTTACCTGGAACAGTTCCCCTGGCACCACCAGAAAGGTTTTCTGGCGACCCACGGAAGGATGCAGCATTCATAAATCAGTGTCGCCTTCATTTCCTTTGTCGCACTGGAGCATTTCCAAATGACCAAGCTCGGGTAGCTTTTGTGTTATCATACTTGGAGTGGAAGCGCAGCGGATTGGTCGGTGCCGTTGGTGACCCATGATGATCCACTGTTACAGGACTATGGGGGGTTCCAGAAAGAAATGGAAAAACATTTTGCTCGCCTTACCCAGGAACAAGCAGTTGACAACAAACTCTTATCCCTCAGGCAGGGGAATCAGGACTTGTTGACGTACATTGCTACCTTTAATAGACTGGTTGCCGAAGCCAGGTGGCCAGAAAACAAAAGAACCACGTTGTTCCATCGAGGCTTGCGAGGCGAATTAAAGGACGTCTTAGCCCAGGTAGTTGATCCCCTCAGAGACTGTACCGAATTCATAAATCTGGTCGTGCAGCTAGATAACCATTTGCAGGACCGAAAAGCAGACAGGTCTAAAACAGACTCTCGCGTGGTTTAAGTTCGATCAAGGGACAACGCACCACAGGTGCCAGAAAACGCTGTAGAACCCATGCAGATCGGAGGGATACGACCTCCATTAACAAGAGCGGGATAAAAGAAGACAACAACAACTTTGGTTGTATTGTGCAAAAACCAGGACATTTCCTGAAGGACTGCCCAGTAAAATCCCCAAGGAGAACAGTCGGGCCACAGAAAAGGATGAGGTTAAGGAATCGGAAAACTACCAAGCTCGGCAACCGTAGAGGTCAGTTTGTGGAGTGAGAAGAAAGAGCCACCGACCTCGCACTTTGCAATACCAGTGATCTTAATAAACCCCCAGCGGTCGTCAAAGATGCATGCCGTAGAAGCTTACATCGATACCAGAGCAGTTGGCAATTATATTGATCAAGAGCTGGCAGCAGAGATGGGGCTTCCTTTATTTTCCAAATCAACCAGGGACAAGGTAACTACCGTGGATGGGACAGAAATCACCTCCGGAACAGTAACCCAGTGCACAGCTGGAGTAACCTTGCTGTGCCAGGATGGACATTGCAAGTGTATTACGTTCGATCTCATTAAGGCACCTCAGTTCTGGTTAATACTAGGGATGTCATGGTTAGTTGCTCACAACCCTTTGATAGACTGGCGGGCACGGAAATTAACCTTCCCCAGCGACTGCTCCCCGGCCTGCTATTATCCAGAGCTGGAACCCGACTTCGGTATCTCCAAGACTCCCAGAACAGCAGTATCTACCCTAGGAGTAACTAATACCTTGCCACATGAATACCATGATTTTCAGGACGTATTCCAAAAGAACCAGGCTAACACATTGCCGCCGCACAGGCCATATGACTGTCAGATTAACCTTGTTCCTGGTGCACAAATCCCTTGCGGCAGGATCTACGCTCTCACCGAACCAGAAAACCTTAAATTAAAATCCTATTTAGACCAGTACCTTGCAAACGGATTTATCCGCCCATCATAGTCCCCAACAGCCAGTCCTTTGTTCTTCGTACAGAAGAAAGAAGGGGACTTCAGAACCGGTATTGATTAACGCGCAATAAACCAGATCACCGTGAAGAACCGCTACCCCTTGCCACTTATCCCTGAAATGCTGGACCAAGTCAAAGATGCCCAGATTTATACCAAATTGGACCTTCGAGGAGCGTACCACCTGGACCTACTCAGAAGCGGAGATGAGTGGAAAACTGCTTTCTGTACCAAATATGGCTTGTATGAATATCAAGTCATGCCTTTCAGGTTGTGCAACGCTCCCGCAGCGTTTCAACATGAATGACGTCTTGAGAGAATTGATTGACGTTTGCGCGTTAGCGTACATAGACGACATCTTAGTGTACTCTGCCTCGAAATAAGATCATATCAGGCACGTTTATTCAGTCCTCACCAAGCTCCGTCAACATCGTTTATATGCAAAGCTTGAGAAATGCTTTTTTCACGTCACCGAAGTAGAGTTTCTTGGTTTCATCCTTACGCCAGGAGGCATCAGAATGGACGTACACAAAGTAGACGCTATTCTAAAATGGCCATCACCAACATCTCTGAAAGGGATACAGAGCATGCTGGGCTTTGCGAACTTCTACCACCGGTTTATCCCAGACTTCTCTCAGGTTGTGCACCCGATCACTGTACTGCTACGAAAAAACAAGAAAAGGTTTGCTTGGACCGAAGAAGCGGAAAAAGCTTTTCAGGAACTGAAACGAAGATTTATCTCCGCCCCAATCCTGCGACATCCTCGTCCAGACCTCCCTTATGTCGTGGAAACTGATGCTTCCAGTATGGCAATGGGAGCTGTCATTTCACAGAGGGACCCAGAAACTGGCCAGCTGCATCCTGTGGCCTTCTGGTCAAAAATGTTCTCACCTCCGGAGATTAATTATGCCATCACAGACAAAGAACTCCTGGCCATCAAATCCACTTTCAAGGCATGGTGACACTATCTTCGGGGGCTAGACACACCATTACAGTCATCACAGACCACCGAAACCTGCAATATCTCAAAACAGCCAAGGCCCAGTCCTCGCGGCAGTTGCGGTGGGCCCTTTTCTTCACCAAATATGACTATGTGATCACGTTTCGACCAGGGGTCAAGAATGGAAAGGCTGATGCCTTATCTCGTATGGGCATCAATAAAACGGTATATACAACCCCAGACCCGGTACCCATCATACCTGAAGACAAACTCTTGGGTATCACGACAACCTTAACACAAGCAGAATTAAGAAACGAAATGCGACGGGCGAGGGACCCTGATGCTTTCCTCGCATGGCAAACTCAAATAGAACAATATTGCATCAAGGATCAATTGCCCTTCTTTAGAGTCGGCTATATGTACCCAAGAAGGAATTACAACAGCATATTATTTCAGATTATCATGATTCTCTGATCGAAGGACACCCTGCGATCGGCAAAACCTTAGCTAAAGTGAAACAGAACTTTTGGTGGCCTACCTGGCGTAAGGACATCATCCAGTATATTCAGTCTTGCGGTGTCTGCGCACAAAATAAATCACAAAAACAAAAACCATCGGGTCTCCTACAACCATTGGACATTCCTCCCGCTCCATGGCACACTCTCTCCCTTGACTTCATCACTGATCTGCCTCCCAGTCAAGGGTTTAACACCATTCTTGTAGTCATGGACTTATTCTCTAAAATGGCACACTTTATTCCTCTCAAAGACCTCCCAGACGCATCCACCTTAGCAAAAGTGTTTCTGGAGGACATGGTTAAACTACATGGCTTCCCATCAGTTCTGGTCTCTGATCGAGGCAGCCAGTTTGTATCCAACTTTTGGAGAAAATGTTGTGCAGTGGCGCATATTGACATCTGGTTATCTACCAGTCACCATCCCCAAACGGACGGCCAAACCAAGAGGACCAATCAGACCCTCGAGCAGTATTTATGGTGCATGCTGCACCATGAATTAAGAGATTGGAAAGACTTACTTTGGATAGCCGAGTATGCATACAACAATTCCATACATTCTAGCACAGGACAAACACCTTTTTACGCCCTATATGGCAGGCATCCACGTACCTCAGAACTCGACCTTCCAGCCAGCTTGGAAATGCCTGCAGTAAAGACTCTCCACACAACCATCACTCAGGCTTTCAGAAAGGCGAAGGAACATCTCATTCATGCTAAGGAAAAGCAAAAGCACTTCGCTGACCAACATCGGAAAAAGGCCCTAGACTATCAAGTGGGAGACAAGATTTGGTTAGCTGCCAAATTTGTACCCATCAAAGGGACCCGGACCTTCCATCCACGATACTTAGGACCCTATACCATCAAGGCAATTATCAACCCGGCAGCCGTCAAATTGGACTTACCACCTAATCTACAAATTCATCCGGTATTTCATGTGTCCCTCTTAAAACCAATGCAACCCAGTACACAAATTGAGACACCACCAAAACCCATACTTATTGATTGAGAACCTGAATTAGAAATCAAAGGCATCCTGGACTCTAAATACTCTAGAGCCAAGTTATATTATCTCGTCGACTGGAAGGGATTTGGACCCCAAGATAGATCCTGGTAGCCCAGTGAGAACATCCACGCACCACGTCTGATCAGGAAGTTTCATCGGAACTTCCCAACTAAACCTGGACCAGACAGGAGAAACACTGTGGGAGGGGTCTTGGGGGAGGGGGGGAATGCTGTCACGACCCTCAGCCCTGATCCCCGCTGGCAAGCCCATTGGCCAGGTGGAATCAGGAGTCGGATCTCAAATAAGGCCTGGCATCCACGACTCAGGCCCTCTTGAGCCAGTCATAAGGCGCCAGGCTCATACACAGTGAAAGACAACTGCTCAGGGAACTACTTTATTTAGGCTTTCATCCATCATGGAGGCATCCACATAGCTTGATTCCTAAGAACCAAGCTATGCGGTATAGTGTTTTGGGTGTAGTGGCCTAGGGACTACTTTACCTGGACTACTTTGCAGAAGCTATTTAAACCACACCCGAACAAGCCAACACACTTTGTGTTACTTTGCAGCTAGCAACATGACGCTCACCATGTCCAGTTTAATCACGAGCCTGGAAAATCAGAACCTGCAGAAAGACAAAAGAACATCGTTAGCAGCAGCATCTTACCTGCGAACTCCATCCTTCACTGCTCGCAGCTCCTGGGTAGCTCCGTTGGATCTGTGCTCCGCCTGGACCAAAGGACCTGAAAAAGGAAGAAAAGACATCATTAAAGGAGGTATTAGAGACATTTCAACCACAAATTGCTTAAAAGACTACCTGGCTGATCGCCTTTCGGCCGTCATCGCTCTGGGAATCCACGCACGCTGGGAGCACACCGCGACCTATGAAAAAGGGAGAAAACACAGGTCAGTTTAGACAAGACATCGCAGCGCTGCGCAAAGCGCTTACTTACCACATCATAGCGCTTATTGTGTGCCATCATTTACCGGCGAGGCCCAGTTTAGCCAGTTCGCCACGTAGACGCTCCGCACATCTAAGGGAGATAAAAAGAGACATTATCACACAGAGAGAGGCATGCAAGAATAACAACTCAATAAACAGCAATAAGACCTACCTGAAAGACATTACTTGGGCCGCTGTCAGTGAAGTAACTGGACCGCACACACCCACGAAAGACAACGTGCCCCTGCCCAGAAAGCAGGACGGAGAGCTTGCCAACTTCTACAACAAGATGAGAAGAGGGCCCAGAGGGGCTGAAGTCATACGGGAGGTGGGGGGAAAACGTACCTTGGTCGGCCAGTCCTAAACACAGTCCTCCTGTATTTCCAGGCAGAACTTCCACCGAGAACCATACCAGGGAATCACTGAGAAGGATACCAGCGACCAACTGGCTGGGTGGCATCCCCGTGGATACCAGGTGAGCGTAACAATAGCTGCCCATCTGATGTTAGAGACCCAATCATGATCACATACCCCATAGAAAGTATACTTAGATGTTTTCTTTAAGCCTACCACAATCCATTTTAGGTTTTCTTATTTTGCCATGTCATATGATATGACATTATCATGATGAATCTTTAAGAATGGTTTTTTTATAAAAAAATTTTGAGAGAAAGAATACTGTACAGCGTCCGTTCATACCCGTTGTACTCCCTGTTTTAGATCATTGTTATTAAAACTGCTAAGATTTGCCAACTTCCTGAGTCGGTCTGATTATTGGTGTCAGAGTAAATTCTGTGCCCCATCCATCTCAGATACTGTTATCATGTCTTAACGGGCCTACAGGTTGAAAGAGAGTTAAAGGCAGTTAACAAATTGCCATTGATTGAGTTTCACACCAGCTATACTATGTGTATGAGCCTGTCAAAAAATAGATTGGAAAAATGAAAACAATTAGCAATACTTTGCTAGATATAGTTCCTTAGCCTCTTAACGCCACTTTTCAGTTAACTGTTTTTGAACCAACGAACAAACAAACATTTCAAAGGCAGCTATTTTGGCTGCTCTTCTTCTGACCCTTCTCCAGAAATCAAGAGGGTGCTGCAGCACCCCTAGTTTCAGCACTGCTGTACACTATCCTGGTGCTGTTCCCTTATTCTCAGTAAGGAAGACAGTAAAAATGAATTGGGTAACCTGATACACTCTTGCAGCTCACTTTCTGTGCTCAATAGTAATGAGTCTGGATTGAGATCACAGCATTGTGTTATTGTAATGTTTGCATATTTAACAAAATCAGTTCATATTTCTTAAGATGCGAAGTTAACAAATAACAAAGCTGTTCCTGCATTTATTGAGATAATTGTTGATATGGTGCTTTTTTCACTAAGTGTCAATCCCTAAACTAACATTCCCTGTTATACAATCCCAATCCACAAATCTTGGACAGAAAACATGCTGTGGTTATAATTACATCGCCAATTTATTTTAATGAAAGAAAACCAAAGGTGGTCCCCTTACCTTATACATGGAAAGTCACCACAATCAGATACTTGACTGTTGAGAACTTATATATTCACTCAGAGTTGACCTGCCTGCGATAGTCTTACTAAATGTAGTACATTCATCCAGTCACACAAAAGAATTATTAATATCTCTGATACTAATTGTAATGAGAGAATCTAACTTCTAAACACAATGGCCCTCATTACGACCCTGGCGGAAATCGAAAAACGATGGCGGAAATGCAATACCGCCATCGAATAGCGCTCGGTGCGACTATGACCCGTCACCGCAAAGTACGAAGCCATTAGCGACACCGTAGTGAACGCCAACGCTCACTGCACCAAGCACGCGCGCGCGCGCCATGCCAAACCGCAAACACCACCATGGCGCAACGGTACGCCAATTCCGACCCTAGCGGACATGTACCTAACGCCATCAGGCATGGCGTAATGTACCATTCCGCCATGGCGAGAAGTACGGCATCGCGAATCAACCGTAAACGGCCCCACTGAGTGCCTGTACACTGCTCCCTGCCCACAAAGTACAACCCCCCGTAGGTGCAATGAAGCCACAATGCAACCATTGAAATGTACAAGTCACCCATGCATGGCAACGAACAAAAGAAACACAAGAGGGGCCAATGGGAGGGAGCTGCAGGGCACAGATGGCACGAATACAGAAGCCATCCCAATGGACATGACCACAGTCCCCCACCAAGAAACGCACGCAAACACAGGCACCTGTGACCAGCAATATTCCGAAAATCACATCATTCCACCAGTCCACCTGGCTGACCGGCATCTGTTACACAAAACCCAATCCCCCGCCCCTGAGCATGACAACATTCAAACAGTCATATTGGCAGCCCCCATCCCTGACCTCACTGGGCTTCGTAGGCAAACGCGCCCAGCACAGTACCACGCAACTAAACCCCGAAGCTGGAACCCAATGCAGATCTCCTCACAATACATCGCCCCCCAAATAGGCATATGCCACATCACTTGCAAAGAAAAACGCTACACGGGCCAAATCAGAATAGAAATTTTATGCACATCAAAATCACCAAGCCCATACAGCCATCAGGCCATGAACTCCAAAACACTAATCACCATTGTTGGCTGCTTCCGCAAGAAATGACCAGCCACTACCTGTGTGTCGCCCTGTTCCCCCATGGTACACAGAGCCACATTCACGTACGAAAAGGCAACATGGAAGCGCACAGAACCGCAGGGCCGTCCCAATGGGGAGGCACTAGTCCAGCTGAAAGGCCGAAATGTTGCTCCGAGCCACCAGTACTGCGTAAGGGCATGTGGGCCATTGGCGATCGTCCCATAAGATCGTAATGCTGCTCCACTGATTAACACGAAGCAGCAGGTGTCGGGAGTAAAATCCATCTGCAGGAGTGGCATACAGATGGCAGTGGCAAAAGCGGAGGAGATACCTGTCAACCAAAAGAAAAGAAAAAGAACAGAATGGCCATCAGAACTACATTCCAACAACTCACTTCAATGATCACACGAAATCCACAGCCATATGCATGCTAGCCCACTCAAA
This sequence comes from Ambystoma mexicanum, assembly GCF_040938575.1. NCBI lineage: Eukaryota > Metazoa > Chordata > Amphibia > Caudata > Ambystomatidae > Ambystoma > Ambystoma mexicanum. Next base: position 1,019,386,525 of record NC_090922.1, on the reverse strand, counting down.
AGGATCATCACCACCCCAAAACCACTTGCGACTCATAACCATCTATATCGAGGTGCAAACACCATCACAAACGAGTGTACCTGTGCATGCGTCTGTCAAAACAGATTCCATCAGATGGGAATGTTAACGTGCATGGACACAAGTGTCTGAGGGCGCCTCGAGACAGGGAGGGCTCAACAAGGCCAGATGGACGATGGTCCCACTATGGCAGCCCTGCATCACATAGCGTAGGGGAGGCGGATAGATCCCAAGAAGCCCTGTACATGGCAAACTCTGTATCTAATCACCTGCCCATGCATCCATCCATCATTCCCTCATCCCGGGATCAAAACGCCTGAATAATTACTCACATGACATTAGAAACATCCATTGAGTCTGTGCGTTATGCAGCCTGCTAAATCCACAGTGCCCCAGCCCGTAATTCCAGTGTTGTGAAGTAACATGTATTTGGGAACGGACGGCCTCATCGCCCACGTAGCTATTGCGCATCCCAAACTATTCATATCAATCATTGTTCCCTCGCCATGGGCCCTGTCTCAAGGACATAAAACAATAGAACGTTATATTTGCAGTCAGACCTGTGGGCATCTCCTCGCCGCTAGCTGGAAACCGAAAGCGCCGCCCTTCGAATTCCTCATTTGCAACATCACGTCGAAAAGGCATCTGTGGCCGTTTGAAATCACTAATTATTCCATCGAGTGCGGCTGTGTGTGAAAATGGCAACTGCCTTCACCCACGAATGGGACGCCCCGCCCGTCGTTGCAACTCGGTACAGTGATGCATGAGGGCCCACCGTTACTCGAGTACTACGTTCCACTGACCCCTCACAAGTCTGTTCGCGACTGCACAGATAGTATGTGAAACAATGGGACCACAGCAGAATGAACATATCAACCAATCTTACACGGCCATCGGGTACAAATACATGATTGCAATAGCAAGATACAATTCCCCGAATTGCAGCGTTGTGCGCGGGACGTGCTCGGCCAAAGGGGAGAGCAGTTTGCACAGGTGGAATCAATCACCACAGGTGGAGGCCATACAGCCTGAAAACACATAAATTGCACAGCCAGTCTCCTCCCACAACCACACCGAAATGCTACCGGCAGGACTCGCGATGTTGGCCCTGGGGGACCTGATAGCACTGCAAGTGCTCCGACTCCAAGAAGAAGACGAACACCAACTACAACCAGCCGCACGGAGGAGACGCAGGAGGAGGAGGAGGCCAAGGCAGGGCCAGCAAGGCCCACCAGCACAGCCACTACCACCACGCAGGCAGCCCGCAATACCACGCCTCCGAGCACATCCGTTCAACCTCACTGATGAGCAGATCCACACCCTCTACCGTCTGGACCGGGACACCATAGCCGCCATTGTGGACATGACACAGGCTGACCTTGTCAGCATGATAGATAGCCCAACCGCCATCCCACCCCTACTGAAGGTGGTGTCTGTACTACACTTCCTGGCCACAGGCACCTACCAGCACACAGTCGGACAGTTGCATGGCATTTCTCAGCCACTGTTCTCACGGACACTATTGCAAGTGCTCGATGCCCTCCTGCAGCACGCAGACGACTACATCTCTCTACCACGCTCGGAGCAGGAAATAACCAACACAAAAGTGGGATTCCATGCACTTGCCGGCATACCGGGTTGCATTGGTGCCATCGACTGCACCCATGTTGAATTGGTCGTCCCACATGCCATGGAGGCCCAGTACCGCAACCGAAAACAATTTCATTCCCTGAATGTACAGATGGTGTGTGACTCCAACAGGATCATTACACATTGTTGTGCCCGATTCCCTGGATCAACCCATGATTCTATGGTCTTGAGGAACTCTATAATACCACGCTACATGGAGCGACACGCAGGGAACAGATCCTGGCTACTCGGTGAGTCTCATTACATGCATGATGATGTGGGGTATGTGAATTGGCAATGACCTGCCAGGAAAGGGGGGGGGGGGTGTGCGTACGTATCAATGGCATTCCACATCATACGTTTCTCGTCCACATACAGGTGATGCTGGATATCCACTGAAGAGATGGCTCCTCACACCAGTCCGGAACCCACGGGACCAGCATGAGGAGGACTACAACCATGCCCACTCACGTACCCGTGTAGTCATTGAACAGGCATTCGGCCTACTGAAGACTCGTTTCCGCTGCCTCAGCAGGTCTGGTGGGGCACTCCTGTACCGCCATGAGAAGGTTGCAAAGATGGTGATGGCATGTGTCATGCTCCACAACATGTGCGTACGTAGAAATGTGCCCATGCCCCCTGACGCAGAACTGCAAGCACCTGATGATGGTCATGATGAGGGTGGGGATGTGGCAGCACCTCATGGAGTCTGCGAGGCACCGGAGGCCCGTGACATTCGTCAGCATCTCATTGATGTATGCTTCTAGCACTCACGCCTGGTGGCTGATACATGGACACGGGACTCGTGGCACTGCGTGTGTCTGGGACATGCACAATATGGACTGTACGCCTATGATGGCCTAGTACACAAAGATCAATGTCCACACTTCTCATTGGTTGATCGTGCACTTTTTATGGCATATGTGATATCATGTTGAACACCCTATCGACCCGCCACCCAAGTGAGCCCAACACACCCCCTCCACCCTCCTACCTCCCCCCCGAACACCAGTGTCCAAAGATGCTCATTGTCAGTGGGCTGTCGCTATTGCATGCCCCCTCTGCGGGTATCAGGGGCACCCCTGCCTGTGGAGCGCAGGTTCCTTCCAGATCTACGTTGGGGGCTTCCCTGGACGGAACTTGCAACGGATGATGTGTCTGCCTGCTCACGTCCATGCATGTCCCTAAGGGTTTGCGAGAGCTCAGTGAGCACACGGCGCACTGCGGCAAGTTCGGCACATACGTCTTTGGACGTCGCATGCAGTTCCCCCCTCAGGCTCTCGGTGCTTCTCTCAATTTGTGCCCTTAGCGTCTCTGTACCTCTCTCCATTTCTGCCCTAAGTGTCTCAGTTGATGTTTCTATGTCTGCCTTAGTGCCCCCACATTCATCGGCATGGTCCTTGAGGAGTGTGGCCAGTTGCTGCTGTTGTTCGATCAACTGGTCGAGGGACTGTTGCCTCTGCTGGGCCATGGCCATTTGCGGGGGTGTCACAGAGGGGCTGTTGTCCTCATGTTGCCTTGCCACAGGGCTTGTGGGGGATGGCCAGTCGTCGTCTTGTGGGTGCCCCTGCGTGGTATCCTCATGTTGTACGGGATGGGACAGACAGGGGGATTGGGACAGGTCATGGATGGATCTGACTTCGGCATCCCCGTTTTCTGTGTCCGAGCATGCTGCCATCAATGGGGTGTCACATATGGTGCTGCTGCCACCAGAGGCAGTGCCTTCTGTGGCATCCATTGGGGGGACCTGTGGTGGTGGTGTTGTGGGCATGCTAGCTGCTGGGGTGCCTGTTGATGTTCCCTCCTCTGTGCTGCCACCTGATTTGTGCTGCTGCCGTGTCTTGATGCGTGCAGCTGAGGTGGAGGGTCTCTGGCCGTTGGTCTTGGCCCTCTTTGCAGGTGTGCTGGTAGGGGTGTCCTGTAGCTCGTCGTTTGGATCGGACCCTGTGGTGGAGTAAAGGAGGGCGAGGGTTATTGATGGGTCTGTGGGAATTGGAATGGCATTGTATCACATGCTTTGGGGTGGTACCTGAGGGTGATTTGGGTCGGGGCCTTGGAGGTGCTTTGATTTGTGTGTGGAGTGAGGGTGCAGTTGTTTGGCAGCCTGCAGTTAGGGTGTGCCTGCTGCACGTGTAGTGCGTGTATTAGGGGTTTTTAATTATTTATGTATTTATTGTGGGTTTTAACGTGCGCTATCAGGCCGATGTGTGTGGACGTTCTCCTGGACATGTGTTTCTGTTGCACTATGTGGACGCATGGTACTTCACATGGATGGACTGTGTGGATTTGGCATTGTTTTATCTGGCCCACCTACCTGAATCTTCGGATGTCTGCACTCCTTTCTCCATCCCTCCGACTCCCTCTATGCTCTCCATTCCGATGGTGGAGGCACAGATTTCTTCCCAGGGGGTCAACTTGATGGGTGATTCAGGACCTCCCCCGGTGGCTGTGGCAATGTTGCGGTTGGCAGAGAGTATGCTGCGGACGCGTATCCGCAGGTCGTCCCATCGCTTGCGGCATTGCTGTGGGGTGCGGGGTGCGGTCCCCACCGCACTTACCCGCTGTGCCACCAGAGCCCATATGGCCTTCTTGTTTGCAAGTGCCGTCCTGGTCATTTGCGTGCAGAAGACGACGGCAGCATTCTCCTGGAGGGTCTCTGTTAGCACGGTGAGTTCCTCACGGGAGAAGTGGACCTGCCGCTTGCGGTCGCACGCTTTCTTCGCTACTTTTCCCATTTTTCTTGGTTTCGCTAGGGTGGTTGACGGGTTGGGGTGTGTTTCAGGGTAGTGATTTTAGTGGTTGTGTGGTTTTAGTGTTTTTATAGGTGTACGCCGGGATGTTTCCCGTTCCGGGCCCATGTTTTAACTTCCGTTTCCGTATATTTCCGGTCACCGTACTTTCCGGTAGGCGCACACTGCGGTGACCGCTAAGAGGGGTGGCGGTATTGCACCTAGGGCGCCGTACGGCGGCGGTGTGGGCCGTTTTGGGGTCATTTCCGCCATCGGGGACTTTGCACTTCCGCCGTGGCGTGGTGCTCGTGCCCGATGGGTCGGAATGGGCCGCACTTTGCTCCTTCGTGCAATGGCGGAAACGCTATTTACGCTGTGGCGCTCCGGTCAGTCGCTTTCCGCCAGGGTCGTAATGAGGGCCAATGTAAGTTCATAATTACATCACTGCTTACCAGCCAGTATTTTGAAATTAACCGAACAGTTTGTACATTACTTTACAATGGAAGGCTTCAAAATTGAGATTTGATAAGCAGGTGCTAAAATCAGCTCCTGGCTATTCAGCATCCCTCTGTAGGCAAGAGCTTCCTTTTGGAGAAGCAGGAGCAAGTACAAAGTGCCCTACAAATCTAACTTGCTCATGAGAGACAAACACTACGTTTCCGCCAATGATGTATTTGCCATTCTGCTGTACATGTCCCTTAGTTGATGTCCTTCATTCACCTTTATCCATATTACCAAACATACTAAGTTAATATAACATATGCATGTTTGTATGACACCATTTGGCCTGAGAGTCAAAAGTAGCTCCTGGTAACTGTTGGTTTCAAGCTAACTAGGGTCTCCTAAGCAAGAAGCCAGAGCTAAATAGCTACCAGCTCCCAGCAATCTCAAGCTCTGTATTCAGTAGGAATCAATTCCCTGCATGTAAATATGGTGCTGACGGTTGCTAATATGTGCATGCATTTTGAATGCAGGCTATAATGAGTTGCTTGTAATACTCCACATTTAGGTTATGAACGCAGTGCTATTAATTTAGATTGCACAGGATATTGATTCAGTCATTCAACATAGAAACATTTTTGTATGATTTTCTAATATAGGGATAGGTACCTCTCCCACGAAAATCATGTCCCACAAGTGTAAAGCCCTTCCCTGACTGTGCAATGTAAAAAAAGGAGGGTATATAATTAATATGGGCACCATTGTCTACAGGAATGCAAGTGGCAAAGCTAACTCCATTTTACCACCTATTCGCCTTTTAAATATCTATGGCTTTCATATGTCACACGTTATCACCCAATTCTCCTTTAGGCTATGGGCTGTGCATATTCAAGCAACAGCCTAACTGGTTGTCTATACCTGTGTAAAAATGCTGGGCACAATTTAATTGGGTTTATACCAGCACAGAAACGTGACATTGGTTTTCATTGAAATTACATCTCTTTTGGTTTTAAAGACAGTGTGGAAACACTGTTGAATTTCTCACAATTATATTTAGATATTCTCTTTGGAATGAGGATCCCTTAGTGGACACCACCTCCCCAGTTCCCTCCCACCCCAGGGACTTAGCAGGGCAATGATCCTATGATGGGCCAGGGTGAGGCGCGAGGTTTAGACTTGGGCATTATTGCTCGATGGATGTGCTCCACTGTGAAATGTGGTGACCCAAGATCTTCCACAAAGTGCTCCCGGTTGCCTTATCATTCGCTCTCAGGCACACTGACAATATGCACATTGTTGCATCTGGAGCCTGATTCCAGGTCTTCGCATTTGGCCCAGATAGCCTTCAAGCCTTTACTTAAGGGGGCCATAGTGGAGCACATTTTCGTTATCTCATCCTCAGTATGCCCAATGTTCTCATTTGGCGAGGTTTCTGCGGCTACTGCCATTGACAGATATAGAACTGATTGGCATCTGATGGAGCCAATTCATCTTGTCCCCATCATTTTGCTGAGTGACCCCAAGTCCCATAGAGTCTGTGTTGTCCCTGCACATATCTCTGATGATGTGGTCTGCCACTGCTACAGCAGGATATTCAGCACTCATGGGGTTACTTGGGTTGATTCCATTAATTGCGTAACTGGCATAAGCCTACCTTTATCTGGGAAATACCTGCTGACTATTAGTATTTGCAACATGTGGATAAGGTGAATGGGAAATTGCTGCATCAGTGTGGTTAGGGAGTGAAAAGGTCCATTGGCCACAGTGAAGGTCACATAGTGTTTGATATCTTTCTCGACTGATAACTGGAAAAGGAACTGCAGCTGTGTCATACTTGTATATATGTATGCAGGGCGTTTGTCAATCTGGATGTGACTATGAATGTGAGCTGTATGTATCGGCCTGCCAGTATTGGCTACACAAGAACGGGTGTTTGGCAGACATTCAGCTGCTCCTTGCCAGGATCCATCGGATGCCATGGGTGTATGTTGTGTGGATATATTTCGCTGCAGGTGTTATGTTATGTTCTGTTATTGAACCTATACCACGCACGTTCATTCAAGGGCATCTTGGTGTGAGGATATACCCAAAACAGGTGAACTTTAAGGATTACCACTAACCTAGTATTACCAGAGCAGAGAGTCCACCTGGGAATATAAGGCAGAAATGTATCCTACAGATAATCAGCCCCTTGGTGATAGTACGGTTTTCAACTTAATCCTTTTGGCCACCTGGAGCCAGTGGAGAGCACAAAGCACGGGGCATGTGTTACCATGGGCAGGTGTGTAAGGAGTTTCCTGTATGATGGAGCCGATACATAGCATGTGCCATCATGTCTTCCAGGCGTTGCGCGAGAATTGGAATTAGAGGTTCTAATGTCATGGCACCTATTTGCTTGCATGGCCTCATGAGTATGTATCTTGCTGCACGGTAAAGGAAGGAATGAAGTCTCATGGCTGACTGTGATTTTCCTTTCATTACCTTTAGATATGTAATTGCTGTGTGTTCATGTTCTTGTGTCTGCCGTCCCACAGATGGATTCTATCGACAGGTGACGGCCATACACCTGCTATTTGGTGGCTCCCTGTTGATCATGCAGGGTGTGAGAAACCTGAAGGTGTCCACCCGCTAGCCCCCGGGGATCTGTCATCCAGGTGGCCAGGACACAGCATTCACTATTGGATCCAGTTCCAGTGGACAGTGCGGGAGGATCACCTGGATGGGAGTCTTCGGGGAGTGGAAGTGGGACACTGAATAGTGAGATGCGGTATCCCTTTCCTTACAACACCTTATACCCATCCTGCCCAGTAGGATACTTAGAAACTCTAACCCGCCCCCCCTTTTCCAACACTAACACTTTCTCACAGCAGGCACGAAAATGGACTAATACCTCAGCCGTTTACCTGATATGTCTCAAAAGAAGGGTCAGGCTTAGTCAGGCAATTGCCAACAACTACACACACCGGACTACCCTTTCCCTTCCCCATAGGGATAAATGGCAGAGCACAAGAGCACACTCCGAGCAAGGCCGAATGCACAAGGAAGCAGCCATACCAGGACGGCAGTTCAAATGGAGGAGAAAGGCAGCAAGACCTGAAAGGACGTCAAGGAGGGAGTTCACCTTGCCCTTATCAACCCAGACCTGCGAAGCCTCAGATGAAAGCAACATAAGACCGGGAATCGCAGCTGGCAAATGGTGTAATGGATGTCAGCGGTACCTGTCACCCTCCCGCAGTGATAGCCAGGGCGGGGAGACGTGGTTGCCCTCGTAATACCGTCCTTGACTACAGCGGCAAAGGAACCGCCAAAGAGTTCAGCACAGCCGGTGAGTTGGAAAAACCTCATATTCACACAGACTGTGTTAAGCTCAAGGTTGCAGTAGCAACATTAAGAAGATAAATAGACAAGAGGTCTTTTGTGAACAAACTTGGTACCAGAGTCAGAGTGGTCCAGCACCACGTGGACGCTCAGTCGAAGGTCTCTAACTGGTACCCCCTCCTGAGAAAAGAGACAGTATTGAACAGTGTGACTTATCTAAAGAAAACTACAAGTACCAAGAGGCGATAGGGAAGGCTGGTAAAAGGTGTTATGGTGGTCATACAAGAGTCAAGCCAAATCCCTTGTGCAATAGAAAGTCCTTGACACATTGCAGAACTTTTGATATTGTGAAACAGGCGTTTGTTCCCGGCTGAGGGGAACGCTGTTCGAACCGTGAAGGTATGCAGCCCATGCTGGGCGTAGGCTAACAGAGTAACCCAGCGAGACAATATCAGCCTTCAGAAGTCTCTGTTTAAAGATTGGCCAGTGTTTGGGATGTCTAAGCCTGGACGATGGGGACCTCAATTAACTGAAGGGGTTGTTTAAAAAGACATCAAGACTTTGTTGAATATTACAACTGTGCAAAGCCTGAATGGGGGCTTTTGTGAAAGCCTGACTGGGGGGCTGAGACTCAGACGTAGGTAAAGTGAAGAACCTAAGGGGTCTAGAAGTTTTTTTTGTTGATCTGTGAAAAAGCTAAGTGAGCAACATTGTGATGGCAAGTATGAACCTGACTGAGGGATGTCCACAGTGAGTGGTTGGTCTGAGTCTGACTGAGGGAGACTGACGACTGAGACAAGGATCGCAGCCCGGCTGAGGTGGATCCAAGGGTTAAGGGTAATCACCTGACGTAAAGGTTAAAAGTAGGAACTTTTGTTTTGTTGTTTTTTGCGTATCAGACCCTCTGAAGCAAGAGACTTTGCATGAGAAGAGACTTGGATACAGAAAGCCCTGATACTGAGAAAAGGAACTGTAAGCTCATGCCGAGAGAAGCCCAGGAGTGTGCTGTGCTTGAGAGTCCCGCCTTGTTCCGTGCTAAAAACTTGGGGATGGGAGACCCCGGCCATAACAGCCTGACTTATCATTTTGTGAACACTTCTTTCTTTCTTGTGAATATTATCCCACACTCTTTTGTAACATAGCATTGGCAATAGTTTTCATTTTAGTATAGGCCATTTTTATTTGACTAGACTCCACTAGGACTGTATTATTATTATTTGATGGTTGTAGCTTGCTCCCATCTTAGATTTAGGTTTAGATTAGGTGTTTATCTCATCCATTTTACAGTTTAATAAACACCCTTGAACTGTTATCACTTGTGTCTGTCTTACTTTGATGCCATGCTTTCCTTACAAGAGTGACATGAATGGAGTGATGTGCCCCTTTGTTCTTCTGTGCATGGTGATGGATTCCCTTGTCCTGCCCCTATGATGTGGTCACTGGAATTTGCAATAAAGTGAACCTTCGCCCAAGCCATCTTCAATTTGTCTGCATCTCGTCTATTGTTCTGTTTGAACACCCTGCACTCGGACTCGCTATGGTGGCTTTTTCCAGCTTGGCTCTCCTGCACGATTTGTGGCTGTGGAAGGGAGGTTGGTGCAAGGTGCGTTGTGGGAAAGTGTGCATTCCTTGTTTGACATGGGGTCATGTTGTTTTCCACTTCCAAATGTGCCATTGTGCTTGCGAATGTGCTTCCTCACCTGTTCAGGGTGACGTCATGCTATGTTATTTGGTTTGTTTTGTTGACATATGCTTGGAGTGGCAATTTTGTAGGAAATGGTGTTCCATTAGCTCTAGGGTACCGGAAGTCTTGCATGCGACTAAACATTGCACAGCTTTTTCAAAATGGACCATGTACAGACTCCCATTGTTGTGTGCTTTTTGACATTTGGCATTGCTACCTTTTCAGTTTGTGCAGCTGCATGGAGCATGGTCTTTCTATTCCAGGTTCTCCTACGGGGTTTCACACACACATATTACGCATGTTCAACAGGATGTGTTTGAGGGTTGTACCCATCCACAAGTGGTACAACATTTGCTGAGCCCTATGGGGTATTATATGCCCATCACACGATAGGTCTCAGGACTACATTGTACAGCAATTGTTTAGTGCCTGCTTGACCACATCCAGGTGATGTACTGGCTGGTGCACACGTGTACACCTGTGCCTAGGGGTGACACTTGGCTACAATTGGGGGGGGGGGGCTGACCCTTCACATGTTGGGAGAGGGACTAACTTCACATAATATGGGAGGAGTGGCAAACTTCCTTATGTGGTACATCTGACTTCTCTACACATTCTGGAGGGGCCCTTAGTGTGAATCTTCAGTGTTAAAAGCATTACAATCCCCCTTACCCACGTCTACAATCAGGCACCTATACACTGCTGTGATGATGTGCTATCTGCTGCCCCCTTCTACTCTTCCAACAACTGCACTGACATATTTTCTATTGTATTGGTTAAAGCGTGGACCTAGCTCAAGAGCAGAGCGCTGTACAGAGTGTGGGTAGCCGGTATTTGGGCTGGCATCTTTTAACAGTAGCACAGTACTGTGAGGTCTGTGCATCAGTATGTGCATCCACTGGAATTAGTCCTTGGTCAGGTGTTGTTGAAAGAGCCAAGTTTTGAGAGGTTTGCGAAATTGGAGCATTGTGTGGGTATTCCCAGCCGACACCGGGATCGAGTTACAAAGGGTGGGTGCATGACAAGAGAAGGATTGTTTGTGGGTCCTCTCTTTGCGGATGAGTTGTGATTCAAGTTGGTTGGTCGTTTTGCTGCGTGAGGAGTATGTACCACCAGATATGTGGAGCTTAGCAACCAGGTATGCTGGTGTGCTACACGTGATTGCTTTGTAGATGATACATGCAGTCTTGAACAGTGTCCTCGTTTGGAATGGAAGCCAATGTAGTTGGGGGTAATACGGGCAAAATATCCTTCCTTTCTCCCGTAATAAGACGTGTTGCAGCGTGGTGGACTGGTTTTAGGGGAGTCAATTTATCCGCTGGGAGTCCTGTCAGGAAAAAAATGCCCCCCATCGAAGCGATGCGATGCATCAAGGCCACAAGGGAAGGGACTGCAGTAAGGTCCAGAAGTCCTGTGGCGGTAAATGCTAACATCCCATCACCATTTCAATTGACTTAATATGTGTGCATGTGTGAGGGGTCTGAAATAAAAGGCAAACCCAAAGTTGTAAGGTTTTTACCATTGGCCATTTTATTAAAATAAAAATGGTTTGGATAAAGGCCTATCTGTCCATATCATAAAGAGAGTTTCCCATCCTAGAAAATTAAAACGAAAGCAAGCTGACCTTGTGACCAAAATGCATCTGACCCTCAAACTAAAACAAACAATCAAAAGGTGCAATCTCTCTTTATCTTTCAGTCTCTTTCTCTTCAAGTATAACACAGTTGTGCTTCTTTACTGTTTATGCTTTTTTTGCTCCAGGTATTACTTGTTCCAATTTCCATATATTGAGACTTGTTCAAGCTTTATTTGTTAACTTCACTAATATTGTTCATTGGCTTGCATCAATACTTGTTCCAATCTTCCCCATATTGACGTCTCATATATGAAGAATTGTACATATCTTGCCTTTCAATGGCTTTGTTAATGTTCACTTGCTTTTGGTATTTTCTCCAGCTTTCCCCATATGGACATCTCATATATGGAGATTTGTGTAAATTATGTCTTTCTATTTCATTGGTTGATATTAAAAATAAATTCCCAATTGATTGTACGCCTGTCGGTACTGTGAGAAACCTGAGGGTATTCTCCCAAGTAGACCTCGGGAGACACTTATTCAGGTGGCCAAGAGAGAGATGGTGCTCTCAGATCCCAACCCTGGGGGTGGACGGCAAAGGGAGGATCACCTGGGCAAGGGAGCCCGGGGTTATGCTCAGAGGAATACCTGAAGGGAGACATGGTATTATACCGAGGAGGAGATTGAGGGGGACAAAGTGGCTGAGTTTTTCCTTGGTTATTCCACATCTACTTCCCTTCCATCCAAAGAAGTTCCCTTAACAACATCCTACCACCCCGTTATCCTCAACACCCATAACTCCCAGAATCCTTGTTTCACTGGTCTCCATTTGAATACTCCCCATCGTTCAGCTTCACGTCCCTCTGGTTATTCTTTTCCAAACACCCAATCTATTATGACAGAAAACTACCGCTCCCACAATCCCCCTTGTTCATTTCACGATCCCGGTAATTCATGTTTGTCCCACAAACCCTACCAATCCTGTCACTTGAGTGTCACTTTCCGAATGCCCAGTCGAATGTGACCAACAATTACAGTTCTCACAAACCCTCCTACCCATTTCAAAAAGCCTCCAAAACCCACAGTTCCAAAATCACCTACCCCTCTAGGATGAAAGCTATATTTCTCCATAACACCTCTTCTCCATTCTAGTACGCAGAGCATTTAGAAACTCTACACCTCCCCTTTTCCCAACACACAAAACAATGGACTAATACGCAACCTGTTTGTTTAACATGTCCCAACCAATGGGTCAGGCAAAGTCAGGCAATTGACCAAAATCACGCACACACCTGACAGCACTTTACTTTCCCCACAGGGATAAAAGGTGGAGCAAAAGAGCACAGGACGAGCAAGGCAGACCGCACGACGAGGCAGCTATCCAGACCGGCAGTTCAAGAGGAGGAAAAAGGCAGCAAATATCGAGAGGCTGACGAGAAGAGACACAAGCTTGCCCTTTTCGACAAAACCGTGTGAACCCTTCGCTGAAGGAATCGTAAGACCGAGGGCAATTGCCCAAGTGCGCTGCAGCAGATCTCAATGGTAAACACAGCGTATCGATGCCGATAAGCTGGAGCGAGGGATACTCCTGCTTCCGGACTACCGGCCTCGACTCCAGTAAAGAGGAACACCAATTGGTTCATCACAGCTGGTGAGTCGAGGGGAGAGCCAATATGAACCAGGCTGTGGCGAATGAAAGTGGCAAAGTGGCAAAGTGAGAGAAGTTTAAAAGAACTGTAACATTGGTAAGGGGAGGCGAGCTGCAAAAGGGGGCCGGTACCACGTGGTTGCCGCTCCGATAAACCCTGGTCAATTCCCGTCTGAGTGAACCAACAGATACCAGAAGGCTTTAGGAGAGTCGTCAAGATATGTCAAATGGGTCATACAGGAGGTCAAGCAAAATCCCCGTACAGTCAAAAGCCTTTGACCTAAGAACTATAATGAAAATAAGGGAACTGAATTCCATTACACTGAAAGTATAAGTAAATGTGAAGTTGGCAAGAGTGAACCCAGAAGAGGGAGGCTGATGAGGAGGCGACAAGTCTGAAGTCCCAAGAAACAGTGTGTTCACAAGAGTGAACCCGGCTGAGGGATGTCTACTGGAACTGTTAAAAAAAGACATTAAGATTTGTGAAGGAAGAAAAAGCCATAGTGAACCTGGTGGAGGGAGGCTGAAAGCAAAGAAGGGTCTGCGCCTGCAAGAGGGGGACTCAGGGGGGAATCCATCACCCGAGAAAAGCCATATTGAACCCAGTGAAGGGAGGCTGAAAGAAGAGCGGAGATCTGCGCCCGGAAGAAGGGGACCGAGGGGTGAATCCATCACCCGAGAAATCCGTAAAACAGAACTTTGTTTTTGTTAGTTAAGTCTTTTCTTGATAAACCTATCAGGCCCTCGGCACCAGGACAAACAACCACTGAAGGCCTTGAAATCGAAAGGAACTCTTTTAGGATCCAAGCCCGGAAGAGTGAGATCCAGGGGCTGAAAATCCCCCAATACCATGAGGAACAAGGGTCAGCGCTCGGAAGAGGGGGAGCCAGGGATGAAGAATCCTCACCCTAAGTGAAACCAGAAAACAAACTTTCATTTTGTTGAAGGAACCTTTGTTTTTGTTACTTGAATACGTCAGGTCCTCGAAGGCAAGAGACTTTCAAGTGAAACGAGACTTGGCCATTAAGGGTTCTGATAGCTGCAAGCAGAACTTTCGTCTCGTGTTGGGGAAGCTGAAGAGTGTGCTTTGCTCCAAGATCCTGCCTTGCCCCATGCTCAAAACGTGGGGAAGGGAGACCCAAGTTACTGCATCCTGACATATTATTTGTGAATACTTCTTCTTTTCTTGAAAACGAATCCACACCCTTTTTGTATTAGTTGTAAGGTTTGGCAATAGGTTTCTTAGTATAGGCCCTTTTTATTTTGACATGATGCCACTAGGACTACCTTATTTTTTATTTATTTTTTTATTGTTTTTTATTTTATTTTTATTTTTTTATTGTGACTAGAAATATTTTTACAAAATTGGGCTCTTCGTTGTTTGGATCGAAGAAAAGGTTGTGTTTCTTACTTCCGTATTTGTGAAGTGTATTTTGACTCCAAGTCTAGATCCCGAAGGAATTTAGCTGTGGCTATTGTCAATGAAACGTTCTCACCACTCATGGACCAGTGACACCAAGTTTCTTCAGGTAGTGTTGATAGTTGATGTCTAAATGATTGATGATGAGTAAGTCTGAGGTGTGCGGTCCCTGGGCAACGGGTAATGAGATGGCGCACTGTTTCGGTGGATGTGGAAATTCCACAGAATCGACAGCTGTTGTCTTTTGTTTGATTTCGCCGGTACAGTATTTCATTTGTTTTCATAAGATTTAATTGTGCCCTCAATAATGTTGTTCGCAGCCCTTTATCAGGGAATTTCTTTAGATATTTTCTGGTTTCGTTGACTTTATGCGAGTCCCAAAAAAGATCCATAGATGATTTACAATCGTTGGCTCTGTCTAGGGTCACGATCCAGTTCCAGATCTTCATTTTTTCCTTAAGTTTATCGGGAATGAACTCGAGCTCCCATTCTGAGCTTCCGATTTTTGCTAACAGGTCGAGATGTTTTTTGACCCACATTTTGAAAGTGCTGCTTTTACCAGTGGTTAATTCATCATAGAGAATCTGAATTATTTTTGGTCTTGGTTTTCGTAAAATGCTTCCCAAGAAGAGTAGTGCATTTCTCTCTACTATTGATTTCACCGATGGAAGACATAACTCTCTTCGGATCATGGCTATAGGGGTTGACGATGGAAGTTTTAGGACTTGCCTCCAAAATAGTCCTTCCAATTTGGGCCACAGTGTAGATGGCAATTGGGGCATAGCATCTGCCCCGTAGGTTATTGCCGGCAAGACCTTTGATTTGAAAAAGTTGATTACTGGTAGTAGCAAATATTTGCCAAATTATCTGTCTAGGGTTCCGGCTTGGGCAGTGAGGATTTTGGTTTTTGCAAGAAGATGTTCTTGCATGGTTACTTCAGTGAAACTTCGTGTGATTTTGACCCCTAGGTAAGTGAGGTTTTTAACCACTTCCAACTTTTTCGAGTTCATGACCCACTGGAACTTCACATTAGATTTGGTGTTATTCTTTTCCATAATAAGGATGTTTGTTTTACTCGGATTGAAGTCCAGGTCGTTTTCCTTAAGGTATGTTGCCAAGCTGTTTAATTGGCGCTGGAGGCCTATGGCTCTTTGGTCCATGAGTAATATATCATCCGCATAGAGGAGCCTGGTGACTTTAGCTTCCCCTATCGATGGTGAAAAAGAGCGGATGTTATTTTCGTTGTCTTTGATGTCAGCCATGTATGCGTTATAAAGGGTCGGTGCCATAGGGCAGCCCTGCTTGACTCCCCGAGCTTTAGATATGGAGCAGGATAATTTGCCTGCTGGATTTAAGCGAACGCGCATGGAGGTTTCAGAATGTAGTGCTTTGATCGGATCAAGGATAGATGCCGGACATTTGGCTTTCTCTAATTTTGGCCAGAGTTTCGCTCTATTGATAAGATCAAATGCCTGGACCAGGTCTATGGAAGCAATGAATATTTTTGGATGGTTTTGCATAACTTTAACCTTTAAGATGTTTATCATCAGGATGTTAATTGAGGTTTTCAAATGTTTGACGAATCCGGATTGAAATGGGTCCATTGTATTCGATTCCTTTTGCCAGGCTTGAAATACCTCTAGGATTAGGGTTCCAAATAATTTTCCAATGACGTCGGGTAGCGCTATCGGCCTGTAATTTTTGGGGTCGTTCTTTGCACCTTTCTTGTAGATTGGAACGATGGTGGCCGTCCTCCATGATCCGGGTATATTTCTAAGGTGCTTGGATCTGTTGAAAATCTCAAAGATCAAAGAAGTCCAGTGCTCTGGGTCTTGTTTTAGGTGAATATTAGATATTCCGTCGGGCCCAGGTGCTCGGGAATTATTGAGGTTCTTTATTTTTTTCAAAATAGATGGTTTGTCGTATGGGATGTCCCAGATGGCTGAAGTTTGTTTTGCCCCCTTATTTTGTAATGGGGTCATTTGTTTGAAAAGTTCAGTAAAGTGTTTCGTCCAAACGTCTTCACTGATGGTGCATAAGAGAGCGGCAGTTGAGGATGATGTTTTTTGTTTGACGATGGACCAAAAGTCTTTTGAGTTGCTTTTGCAAATAGCCCCTAGCATTAGTTCAGCATCTTGTTGATAGAGGCACCATCTTGCCGATGATAGCCAATTTCTGTAGCTTTTTTTTAATTTTCATCGCTTGGTTGATGTTTTCAGCTGATGGTGCTGATAAGGCTAGCCTTGATGCTCTTCTCAGCTGAGCTTTCTTTTGCTTGAGTTCCTCATTGTAGCTGTGCAGGTACTGATTTCCGTGGCCATTTCTCGAGGATCTAGGCCTTTGAAACGGGACCAGTAATGGGTAGTAATCTAGGGTAGATGTTGACCCATCATCTGCAGCGTCTAAAGAATTACCCTTGTATGCAAAGGTTATTTGTATGAGAGCTTGTTTAGAAATGTTTAGACGAGTGCCCTGGGCAGTAACTTCTAACTGATGTGACATTGCCATTGGTGGTTCTGTAAAAGAAGGCCAGGAGGTAGATAAGAAGTTGTGATCACTGCAGGTAGTTTTGAGTACTTTGAACGAGTCGATAAGAGCGTAGAGATCTTTGGATGCATAGATGTAATCAATGATGCTCTTGTAACCTGCATTCTCCCAAGTAGGTGCCGGTTCTGCCAAGGTGTCCAGTTGGTTTAAGTTGTGTAGATCCCAGGAATCCATACATTCTGCCCAAGCGATACATCTCAAAGTTGATTTATTTTTTTGGTAGGATGTATGTGATTTTGAGTCCTTTTCCTCCCCTTGAACAGGGACTGATGAATTGAGATCCCCACATAGCAGGATATGGTCTACGTTGTACTCTCTTACTGCCTCCGTTAATGTAGAGTTGACTTCATTCAAGAATGTTTTGGTAGATTGGATGCCCGGATTCCAATAAATGTTCAAAATTAGGATTGAAACTACTCCTGAGGGTGCAGGAGGGGTCCTGGTTTGGTTCCAGCTTAGGATCGCGGCCTGGACGAAGGATTAGGAAGGAGGACTTCTATTTATTCTCAAGCTTCCTCCTAATCGTGCAGCTATAAGGAGACCGGAACTTTTACATAGGGACTTTGAAAAAAAAAATGGCAATTTTTTTTAAATATTGCCTATCTATTTTTGAAATAAAATCTTTTGGGCAAACCATTCCTTTAAGTGCAGGGGCAAGTAGTATTTTGAAGCCATCTATGATTGGAGGGTGGCAAAGCCAGGTCTCCTGAAAGGGCAACAGGTCGAAGTGACCCAGGTTGATCTCCCCCTCTGGGTTAGGTGGGAATGGCCTCGGTTGTTCCATGAGCCAATCTTGATTGCACGTTGAAGTGGTATGTCCTTGAATGTTTGTGGTTGCTATTTGCGGGTATAACGTGACAGGGCAGCTGGGAACCAAGCCCATCTGTTTTGTTCTTTGCCACTGGTCTTCTGAGTGTCGGTTGATAATAGAGCATCTGACATGTTCTTTCTGGACTTCTTTGAGCTTTCCGTTAATCCATGGGGGCCGACGGGTTTTCGTGCTTCGTCCCTTACTGTGTTAGAGGGTGAAGCAGCCTGCCTCCAGATGGATCTGGCTCTCATGCTAGCCTCTAGATGGATTCTTGATGAGTTTCTGTCTCCGCCCCGAGATCCATTGCTGAAATTTGGGTGCCCCGCCAAGGAGGTTTGCGTTTGTCTTTTCGCCGACGGGATAGAGTTCACTTTGTCCATCTCTTTATACCCTCTTGATCCGTTTGTGTGCTGATTATATACAGCAGAGTTCGGGCAGAGTTCAGTCTGCAGCAGTCTCTGGTGGAGTCAGTTGTGAGGAGCTGCAGCTACTGCGACGACCGTGACCCTGTGTTACATGTGTACTGGTATACACCTTTAAGGAAAAGAAGCCCAACCTCCTTTAAAAACCTGCCTGGAGCGCGGAGCGCGCGCGGAGTTCGGGCAGAGTTCAGTCTGCGGCAGTCTCTGGTGGAGTCAGTTGTGAGGAGCTGCAGCTACTGCGACGACCGTGACCCTGTGTTACATGTGTACTGGTATACACCTTTAAGGAAAAGAAGCCCAACCTCCTTTAAAAACCTGCCTGGAGCGCGGAGCGCGCGCGGAGTTCGGGCAGAGTTCAGTCTGCGGCAGTCTCTGGTGGAGTCAGTTGTGAGGAGCTGCAGCTACTGCGACGACCGTGACCCTGTGTTACATGTGTACTGGTATACACCTTTAATGAAAAGAAGCCCAACCTCCTTTAAAAACCTGCCTGCCCGGGGGAAGGTAAGAACTTTAACTTTAACTCGTAAATCTCAACCCGATGGCTGAGCCGGGGCCTCTGACACGTGCCATGGCCAGGCAAACGCTCCACTCTAAAGAGAAGCCGGACACATTGTGTTCAGAATGTGCCCAGCCGCTCCGATTGGACGAGCGAGGGCTTGCCGAAGCAACCGCTTCCATGGATTCAATCGACAGTATCTCCATTCAAGGGGACTGTCAGCCTAAAGAGGGTGTGTTAGAGAGTTATGAATGGGGAAAGCAAAGCGGGCATTACACAGAAGGCGAAACGCCGCCCTCGGATAACTTATGCTTGGCAAAATCGCCCTGTCCCCTCTCGGCGTCACTCCCCCTACGCCAATCACCGAGCAATGTTCCCAACACCCCCTTACCACAGGCATTGCCATTGGCCTCCTTAATAGCGAGTGAGTCCGCATCTCGACGGTCTGAACTGGAAGTGGTTGACTCGTTTCTGCCGAGCCCACCGTATAAACAGCTAGTGAAGGCACAACCAGTCGGAGGAACGTACGAACCAGCGGCTGGTGTTGGGAGAAGCCCGCATGAGGAGGAGTGCGCAAACCTACAACCCAGCGTTCCCTCCGAGTCTGAGAGTAACGAAACGGCCGTCCAGATGAACGTTTCTCTTACTGTGACCAAAGTGAACACGCCAACGTTCCAGCCCTCATGTGATGTGACGGACCTTGAGGCGGTGTTGGAACCCATCGAACTCATAAGGTCTAAACCTGAGAGTCCTGTGAACAAGCGAGAAGCCCCACAAACTATGGTGAGAAGGAGCAGAGAATTAATCGACCATGGGAAAGCGATGTCAAGTTGTTTACCGACTCATGCTGTTACAGAAAGGCCGAAAGTCGCTGCAAGAACAAGTGCCGACATCGCAATTAGCTTCAACAAAGCAAAGGCAATCCGGAAAGAGAGATGCGCCGCTGCAGAGCTGCTAAACAACTCTGCGCGTAGTGCACTCGAAAACAATAGCATGGATTTCCATCAGGCGAATTATACTAACCCGAATCATGTGCTGGATTTAGCTGGGCGCGAAGCTCGCCTAGATGAACGCTTGAAAGCTGACTGTGAGAGGATGAAGGAACGGTTGTTGTCGGTCAGCTTTTCAAATCCTGATTTGGAGCTTATCGACAGACACATCATGAAGCTACCCCCCGAAGGCAGCACAGCGATTTAGTGGATTTTGACCCGCAAATGTCATATCATGAAACAAGGGAGGTGTCAGAGAAGGCAAATGAATTTGTAATTCCCCCTACAAGTCGACTCCCTTGGCATGAGGCCGTGAGTGGGGTCACTTTTTCTAGTGACTATCAAAATTCGAACACGAAGACTGCATCTACATGCTCGACCCCCAAGCTACAGACAGCTTTCAATACCGCGAACAACAAGAGGGCTGAAAGTGAGGGTCCTTGTGCAAAGAAGAAAAAGGATCTGGAAAATCTAAATTATGAAAATGAATCGCCGAAAGATGTGGCGGCAGCACTTAAATCAAATTTGTCGGCAGCAGCAGCCTTACAAATACACAATAACGTGCTTGCCGCGTCTTCGGTCGCCCTCATGCCTTTCACCAAATTATATGAAAATCTACATGACGCCATTCAATCCAATGGAGGGCTACTCTCCCATATTGTGCAAAAATTAGACAAACAAGACCAACTTATATCACAGTTGCAACATAACTTTGAAATTGAAAAAACTTCACTCATTCTAATGCAAAAGCAAATAAATGAAGGCATGGCCAAAGAGAACCAGGATAAGAAAGAAATGATAACAGCGATTACAGCCTGTCTAAATCAAACATCCACAACAATGAGACTGCTGTTACCAACAGAGGTCTGTAGTTTGGGATCATCACTGGTCACTAAAGCCCCCTTGGAGGCGTCCTCCAGTGAATGCCTAAAGACAAGGACACTCGAGGACTCACGAAAGTCGCTCACAAAAGAAAAAGAAATAGTTGGAACCATGTCATCCGAGTTATTAGTGCCGATGATCGAGGTGCCAATAGAATCAGAAGGCGTGACCACTGAAGCTAGAGCAGAGTAATCATCAACAGTGTCTCTCAAACCTAAGCAAGTAGTGGTGGCAACTGAGCAAAAGATATCGGAACTCAAGAAATGCGCCAACCCAAGCCTCACCTTTGGGATCTTCAATGGGACAGCCAAAAACTTTAGTGGGGCAGACACCAACTCAAATAAAGGAAAAGCAAATACTCCGAAATCAAAAAACATGCAGCCAATAAACATCACTCCGAAAAAACGGAAAGAAAAGAAGAACAATTGCGAACCTCGCCAACAAGCTAGTAAATCAAGGAAATTCATACGCAACTTAACGATTCCAGTCAAACCGAACCTTTTTGCAAGATCTATTAAAAGTAATGTACCGCAGGTCTCCAAAGGGTCGAAAAGAACTGGCAAAGATGCGGTAGAAACTGCAGAAGAAAAGGGAAATCCCAAAAAAGGACAAAGACTGGAATCGGATGATCTGGTAAGCTTAACGGGAACTCCATCAATTGCAATCTATCTACATACTCAACCGAGGATGAATGCGAAGCAAACCATTCAAATGTGTTGAACAGCACGGTAAGCAGCTCTGACACAAATGAGTCCCTCAAATCTGAGATGTTAGTGCTGGAAAATCCATGGATCTTACAAGCAAAATCAGACCCTATGGGCGCCGTACCACAGAGAAAGTACGATCATGGCACTACAAAGGCGCCCAGGACCGTTACCAGTGACGCGCGGTCAAATATCAAATTGCCAAGTGATGGCCTGCCTGCACAAGGTAAACAAGGTGGCAAAAACAACCTGAGAAGTCTGAACCCAAAATTAACAGCTGGACAGAGATTAAATGAGGCAAAGAAGCAAAGTTCAAGGTACCGTGAGCCTCGAAATGAGAGAATTCTACGTATCGCAATTATGAACATACTTAAAGATGACCCTGATGTGAATTTGAACAGAAAAAATGTAATGTGTCTTCTACACTCGGTGCCGGCACTTAGAACTGTGACCACTGATGATATTGCGATCATTGAATACATGTCTGAAGAGCATGCCGATCAAGTCTACTTACATATATCTTCTTATGCACTGCGTAAGGTAATCTTGGCAGCAAAAGATGAATTATTGCAGCTTGGCTTTGAGATAAGCGAATCTATAACCGAACCACCAAGACATGTATCCCTGGGTGAGAGGAAAGCACCAAACAGGGTGGGTCACAGAGTACCGAACCAAGAGCAACGGAAATACGAATTAAGACAACAATTGAGAACGGAACCCCATCCACAGCACTCTTCGAAACCTAACAAACATGGGGTGATGTCTCAGTAGCTGACAGCTGAAAAGGAACAAAAAGCGCTTTCATTGGTCTCTTGGAACACGAGAGGCTTTTGTCATCTTTATGAAAGCTTCCCAATCGAGTTGGAAGACAATTTTATAATATGTTTGCAGGAAACGTGGTTAAGGTGCCCGCCAGTGAAAGATGGCTATGTCACTATGTTAAATCCAGCAGGAAAAAATGCCCATGGACGACCGTTTTCTGGTTTGATAACCATGATGAGAATTGGCTGCGACTGGGAGATGATCACAAGCGAAAATCCCAACATGTTTGTGCAATGCACGCTATTGCAGCGGAAAGGATGCGGTGGGAAATCACAGTAACACCTCCTAGTACTAAATGTGTATTGGAACCCGATGATGATCACAACTAAGAAGTTCGCAGACACGGTAGCAATCTTGCTAGAAAAACACATGCAAGAAAAGTCTAATACCATGATCATTATATGTGGCGATATGAACTTGACGTGGTTTGACAAGAAGGGTGGCCGGATGAACAACACCCGAACTCATGGTTCTACAATCCAGGATAGAAGGAAAGTCTGGGAGAACATTATGGAATCCTATGACTGCGACATGGTGAGTGGACAAATTGATGGCGACAGGCCACCGAAAAACACATGGCATAACATGGGCAACATCTGGGTATCGAAACACACTTGGGATACAATTAAAGAAATGAATGTAATCCCATCTAAAAACAGCGACCATGAGTTATTGGCAATATACTTGAAGTTAACATCGGGACATAAAAAGCTGATATCACCACAAGATCTCGAAGTAAATAATGGAAAAAATAGGCTACGACTGTCTGCTGACCAAATATATAGCCTCACTGAGAAACTAGATACAGCGAATAGCATGATCGGCAGTAATGTAGATTACGTGTCGCTGTTACCTCAAAAAAATGTCCAGACTCTGTGGAAGAAAAATTCTGAGAAAGTGCATACCCACGAATGGAGTACGAGAGCAAATGATGAAAAAAAGATACTAAAACGCGACATACGGAACTTGAAAGCACAAGGCGGTATCGACAGCATTAGCCTGATTAAAAAACGGAGACAATCGTACCGCAATTGGTCCAAAGCATTCAAGTATCAACGTAATCAAGAACGGGGAGAAGTAATGCTGAATCTGCTGAAATCTCACAAATGCAGAGACATCTGGCAAATACTTAATAACTGTACGGCCAACCAAAGCATCAGAATGGCAAACGTGGTGACAGAAGCAGAGTGGAACCAACATTTCAACAAGGCCTTCTTAGGAGATGGAGAAGTTGATGTTAAAAAGTACGACCTAAAGTCCGTAAAGTGGGACTGTACTGATTCTGCTGATGACATACTATTTGCAATTGAAAGACTGAATAATTCACGAGCAGCCGGTCCGGATGGCATTGGTAATGTCATGATCAAACAAGATAAATTGGAATGGTCGAAATTCATCGAGATTCTATTTGCTAAGATCGCAAGGTATAGAGAAATTCGGCATCTTGGACATCCGCGATCATAGTGCCGATTTTCAAGAAAGGCGACCGGGCAAACCCGGCTAATTATCGCCCGATCGCCTTGCTGGACACAATCGGTAAGGTGTTTGCGAATTTTTTGCAAAAAAAATTAACCAAGTGGGCCAACACAAGTGGAATCACAGATTGTAGACAAACTGGATTTACTAAAGGCGTTGGCACTGAAAACAACCTGACTTTGCTTAACATATTAAAACTGAATGCTTTTGCAAGAAAAACGAAGTTGTTTATAGCATTCATAGATCTTCATCAAGCCTTTGATTGCATCGACCGGAAACTGCTGTGGGAGAAACTAAAAAACTGGAAGTGCCCTCATGAGATCTTGTTCCCTATCATAGCATTACACACTGCCACAACCATCCAGATAAGGCTGAACGAAGTAGGGCAATTATCAGAGAAAATGAAGACCCAAAGAGGGGTCAAGCAAGGATGCCCAATTACAGCTTGCTTATTTAAGCTGTTCATAGCGGACATTCCAGCAGCCCTGAGTGATGTTCGTTGCTTTCCTCCTAAAATAAACGGATCCCAAATAAACTGTCTAATATATGCGGACGACTTAATTCTAGTAGACACCATGCAGATTGGCCTACAACGTCTGCTATACAAATTACACCAGTATATGAAGTTAAACCATTTGTCTATAAATACATCGAAAACAAAAATCATGAAAATCGGATCGCAGAAAGGCTCAAAGAAAAATCGTTTTACTTGGAGAATTGGAAACACGATGATAGAAGAAGTAACGGAAATTAGATATCTGGGCATAATGATATCTGCCTCGATATGTGAGAAGATCTGGACCAATGATGTGGTTTACCGGATGAATATCCTGGCAACCCAAGGAGCAAGAATTCACAATCTCTTTGGCAAGTTCTCTTTAACTCCGATCCGTTTATTCTATCTACAAAAAGTAATTCCATCCATCACCTATGGAGCCGAATCTGGTTGGAATCTTGACTACAAAATGTGGGCAAAACTGGAAGGTAAGTTCTGGAGACGTGTTCTAAGGTTACCGAACTGTTTTCCTATCTCGGTAATAAGGCATGAATTAGCTCTGGATGACCTACATACAACTGTGATCTGGAAATCATTAGCACTATTGAGAAAGACGATAATAACGAACAAAGAACCTGCCTATGCGATCTTGGCGATGGACGACGAGCGAGTTGCGAGGGGAATACTCGCAAATTGGTCTGCGAAGCTACATGAAATCATGTTAGCAGCTAATATTAGCAAAGAAACACTGATAATATGGCCACAAATAGCAAGAAAAAAACTAAAAGAATGGGCATGGGCACGAAACATGGACATTATGGAAAGCCAGGTATCGGCGCCTAAACTTGGGCCGACAATTAACAAAATGAACAAGATGCCGGGATATCTCTTACAGTTCCCATCAGGATACCATCGTGATCGCTTTCTTCGATTACGAATGAATGCGCTAAGAACAAAGGAAATCTTTCTAAGAAGAAAGGATCCAGAGACTCGTGACAACTGGTGCAGATTTTGTCAAAACGAAATTGAAACTGTGAGACACTTAGTAGTTGCCTGCCCCAAACTTAGATCTATAAGATCTATACACTTGAGCAAATATGCACCGAGAAATGGAAACATGGAGGACTGGTGGTATAGAATCCTGAGTGGGAGCTCGATCCACCTAACGTGCTCAGTGATAAACTTCATTGATGTGCTCGATGTATAAGAACTAAGGGGGGGAAAAGGGCAGTTGCCATGGAGTAGAGGGATGTTTATTACAAAAAGTTTAATAATAAACTATGTAAAAAAAAAAATATATATACACACATTGTTTTGTGCGGGCACATACCTCTTTCCTCCGATGTGGATTCGCGGAGGAGGTAGCCCCTATTATGTAGGTTGGCCACAGATGAGAGCAGAGCTTTCTTAATTGTTTGTGATGTAATATGCAGAAAGATGCTGTCAGATCTTCCTTTGTGGGCAAGATCTACTACTTTTATGTCCTCGGTTGGAGTTGTAAATTGGATGAGCTTTACATAAAAAGCTTCAGTATTTCTCTTCTGTTTAAAATGGTTTTGTCCTTGTTAGTTGCCATTTTTTCTAGCTTTAGCGTTCTAGTTGCTTTACTTTTATGTGTGAAAATAGCTGAAGCTCGAGTTTGGCTAGTTGGGAATGAATACTAAGTATTTCTGTGATAGCTATCAGTTTTAGCCGTCTGCTTCCTCTGCAGTCTGGCAACACTATTATGTCTCAGACGATGATTTGGGACCTGAGAGGGATGAAGCTTTGTTCTTTCCTTTAAGTTTCGAGTCCCATGTTCCTCGAACTTTCTTGAATCCTTGAACAATTTTTCATTGTTTCTTGGATGAGTAGATCTTTGTTGTCTCGGACTGACCGCCGGATAATCATTAATCTTTTGTTCTCTCTATGGGAATCCTTATTCCGTTTTGCACTCAAAAACCGGTGTATGGTTCTTCTTTCTGGACTAAAACGTGTCCTTTCCGTTTTTTGTATAATAGTTATTTTTCCTCAGGCCGTTTCCATACTTTGCTCTTGTTGTTGATACTTTGTTTCTGTTTATCTAATAGGATTGGGGGTTCATCCGCAAATGAAACATTTCTTTTTTTCCCTTTCGGGGTTGGAATTTCGGATTCTGAATTTTCTATGGAATAGGTGCTAATGTTAGACAGGTGAAATGAGTCCTCAATGGTATTAACTGAGGTGACTGAAGTAGGGGTCATGCAGGATATTTCATTGGTTTGATTCAGGGTTGCTTTTTTTTCAATTTTGGTTACCCAATTGTTTAGGGTCTCATTAACCTCTGAAGTGTTTGCTTTTTGAACGTTGCTAGATGAGAGGAGGCGTTTTTTAGCCTCGTGCTCTCTGACCTGTATTGAAGCAACATCTGGCTTGGTTGTTCCCCTGGAGTTTTTACGATCAACTAAGGTCGTTGTTAAAGTTCTGACGGATGAGGCTTCATGGTCGTCATGGTTAGGTGTCCTTTTCTTCATGCCTAATCTCATAGGGCCCCGTATGTCGGCCGGTGTTGGGGAGAGCTCGGGCGTGCTCTTGTGTTGACTTTTTTTGAAACAGCTTCCTTTGCACTTGCAGGTGGAAGAAAAAGATTGTCAGAAGAGACTCTTTGTGGGTTCTTGAGTTTTTTTTTGCAGTTCTCCCATTGAGACTATCATTGTTGTTGGAATGGTCGGTCACCAAGCGGCCTGTTTTAACGGGACTGTTAAGTTTTTTTGGCGAGGTGATCGCACCGTGTCTTACTGTGTTTGTTAATGATAGCGTTTGGGTTTCTACATCGATTGATTTCTTTTTAAAATTAAAGATTTCTATTTTTTCTCTAACACTTGAGTTAGTTGACGTGAAGAGATTATCTGTCATTGATCCCTGGTCTCTTGAGTTTGCTTTCCAAGATTCCATGGCCATGATATAGCCCTCCAAGTGGGACAACTTAGAGTTCATAGTGGCGGTCATGAAAGTATGTTCTTTTAATGTTTCATTCAAAGATTCGTAAAGTTTCCCAAAGGGGGCCAACGCGATCGTCACTGCCGACATTATGGAGAGAATGTCTATCTTTTTCCCTGGTGAGTTATTTTCCCTGAAATTGGATGGGGCTCTATAATGTTTCCCTTTGGACGAAGTAGCAGGTGTGGATCTTGTTATATCCACTGGAGTGTCTTCTTTTGGGGTTGATAAAGTCAGTTTTGGACATAAAGTCGATTCATTTTGATTGATAGGAAACTTTTCTTTAAATTTTGGGATTTACCAGTTGGTTTTCTTTAAAACACTTATAAATGATGGATGAGTTATTTTTAGCTATTGGAAAGTCAAAAATAGGTATGTATGGTGCCCTGACTTTTTCCGTTTTTTGACAAGGTGGGGTAGTTGTAGTTGTTTGATTCAGTATGTTATGACCCAAAGGAAGTAAATTTGGTTGATGGGTCATATGTGCTGGGATGGATGATTTTGTTTCCTTGTAGTGCCAGCGTAATGGAGTTATATGGGTGCCGTCAATGGGAATATGTTCTTTTCCCGTCAATACGGGGGCGTTGTCCGAGATGGAAATGGACATTCCCTCCATAATTTCAGCATCAGAGAGCTCTCCTACATTAATTGGAGCTGTTTTCTCCATTTTGCTGAAAAATTTACAATATGGTTCTTGCTATGGAGTTTGTTTGAGGTCAAATTCCTAGATGGAATTTTTGTACTAGCCCTCTGCTGTGAGGAGGGTAGTGGAGTGGTGATTTTCTTTGAGGTTAGGATGTTGAGGGTACATGAGGAGGTTAGTACCTGAGGGCAATTTAGCCTCTTGTGGTTTTCCTTGGATAATAAAAGCGGCTGAGCCAAAATAGAAGTATCTCCCATTTGATCTCCTAGATAAGGCTCTGGTGCAGATACCCCAAAGTCAAGACCCAGATTGTGAGGTTTCAAAAGATTGGGATCGTCGGCGAGATCTTCAGGTATAGGTAAGGTTTCATTCAAAGAGGTATTGTCTTTAAAGCCCGTAAGGTCCAGGTTAGGACTTTGAAGTTCGCCTCTAGCTGTTACCGGATGCGTTTCGATTTTCCCATTTAGGGTGGAGGGCGGTGCAGTAACCTCCTGTTGAATTTGCGTTACTTCGAAGTTAGCCAAATGGGTTTGATGTATCAAGAGGTGGTCCGTTGGTTGGTTTGTATACAGACCAAGGGCACTACATTGGTTTGGATGTGGTGTTTTGTGGTCCTCTGCCCAGCTATGCTGACCTCCCTGGGTTGTCTCCATCTGCTTGGTCTTCTCGACCGGTTTGATCTGGACTAGCTCAGTCAGCCCAGCCACAAGAGCGAGGCCGACAATTGGGCTGAGGACAACATCCGGCGGAATCAGGTCTCCCTCCCCCCACTCGCCTCTACCTCGCAAACCCTGAGGTAGCCATGGTTTGTGCGGAGATCTCAGAGGAGAGATAGTTGGACTATGTTTTAAGGGTGAGGACAGAGTTTTTGGGGAGAGAGTGGAAGGGGTTGTGTCCAAATCCGAGCAATGTGATAGAGAGCGGGCGTTTTGTCGGGACTGCAGGTCACAGTGCATCGAATTATCTGTGCTCTCAAGAGTAGTAATACGGCCGCTGCGTAGAAGTCGACCCGTCTCTTCATGTTTAGTTTCTGCATAGGGTCGATTTCCGTTGATGTTTACTGCTAGTTTTCATTGTAGCTCGTGAGAAATATCCTGATAAAGTGACCGGATCAAAGGCCCTGGGCCCACAGTCTCCGGTCACCCATAACAAATACTACTGGCAACCAAGCAGCCAACAGTTAACAGCAGTGTACAAAAGTCGTGCCCTTCACTGGCACGGGCTTAACGCCGCAAGGCTAGTTCCACCTGCTTTTATCCTTCACTTCCTGAAGGGGGCAGAGCTACTACTTGGCAACACAGCGGCCACAGGCGAACGTTGAGAGGGATGAACAGCTGATGTAGCAGCTCACGGCGGCCTCCAGGCAGACAAAGATGAAGCATGGGTGAGTCCCAGGCTTCACGTGGTCTCAGGCACAGTCCTGTGAGCAGCGCAGCCACAGCTAACAGGAGTGTACAAAAGTCGCGCCCTTCACTAGGACTACCTTATTTTCATATGATGGTCGACGCTTGCTCCCATCTTAGATTAAGGTTTAGATTAGGCATTTTCTTCCAACCTGCACATAGTTTAATAAACACCCTTAAACTGTGATCACTTGTGTCTGTCTTTACTGTTGCCCCCATCAGTTCCTTACAGTACACACTAGTGTTCGCAATGACTTTGGACAGGCTCTGGGGTGCTTGCTGGCATTCCCGACCCGTGACGCATAGCTGCAGTGAAGTCTGTGCTTCAGGAAAGCGGTTCCCGTTCTGCAGACCATGCTGTGGTTCTCCCACCGGCTTCTCCTGCATTTGCCAATGGAATTGCTGCTCTTCACGGTGTCAGCATCGCCAACAGCCTTTCCACTGCTGCCGGCTCCTCAGTGGTTTACCTGCATTACCCGCTGTGCTTCATCCAGTCTCTTGCCTTGCCGGTATGAAGCACCAGCCTCTTTCCACATATCCCAGTCTCAAGCAACTTCCTCCAGTTCTGCTTCCTGCTTTGCCCTCTCTGCATCTCTTTTCTCCTTCTTCTTGACTCTGTACAACATTTCAAAAGTCCTGCGCTGCTGATTTCCATTCCAATAACTAGTCTGCACATTTAGCTTGGTGTTTCTTGTGCTCCACATTAACTCCTCTCTCCTCTTCCTTGTCCCATTACTGGAGGGTTCGTTGGAGTCCATAGGAGATTTAGACCTTTTAAAGCTGCATTGCTTTGACTCAAATTTATTATGAAGAGGAGGTGTTAGATGAGCATTATGTTTAATGGTAGAATCAGATTGACAGTATGCCATTAATATTCTAAAGGTTAGGGTTTCAGAAGGGGATACCCTGTCTCTTCTAGTGGAGTCATCACTTCCTCCCGACAGTCGTCCCCTCCCACATGATCCTCCCTCATAATACGACCCCCAGGGTCAGGGTCAGGTAGTGACTGCAGACCCCTGGCCATGTGGGAGGAGAGCATCCCTGGGGAATCAGTCATGACACTGCAGGATTCATCACATATCCTCCCCCTAATGTCTCTGGTTTTCATAGCCTCTATTGGGAAAGGAAATCTACATTACCCTGTTATTTTCCTTTACAAGGTTCTACAGTGAAACAATAGGGCCTTAAATCAAAAAACCAGCGCATGACCCTTGCTTTAGTGTCTTTGCGAAGGCTTAACCATTTTAATGAGGAATGGTCAACTGACAAGCCATTGCTTCAAGTTCAAGAGGCCCATAATGTTTCTCTCTGGGAAATAACGTCCTGCTCATTTAGAGAACAGGGTCTTCTATGCCATTATGACTCTGTGAAAGAACTGCACCTAAACGTGTGTGTGTGAGGCATCAGTATGTAGGATGAACTCTGCCACCTTCAATACAGGTTCACTTTACAAGATATGTTTCAATTTATTAAAACATAGTTGATCTTCTGGATGCCATTTGATTTTCTGAGTTTCAACATTTCTGAGTTTATCTGTCAGAGGAGAGGTTATTATGAGGGGTCAATAATGCGAAGTTGACAACTGCTTGTATTTTTCTCAAGATTACACCTTTTATTAATGAAAAAAGTTTGCAAATACATCCTAAAGACTAAGGGAGTAACTCCTAACATAGACAAACTCGCCCTCACACCAAACAACAAAACATTCAAGGAAAATAATAAAACAACATCAGATGATAGACTATGATTGAACAATATTTGGATGACCTTCCCCAGGGTTTCAAAGTCACCTTCAAAGTATTCAAACATAAAAAGAAAAGTCTTGAACCAGTTCTTATGAGTTCTTCACAATGTTCAAAAGGCAAGAAAAGTCTCAAACCAGTTCTTGTAAGTTCCAAGTCTAAACAAAAGTACATGAAACAAAAATCCACTGGTGTCAATTCTCCAGCTTCCAATGAAAAGATCCCCCTTCCAATTTCAGTCAAGAAACTAGCACCAATGGTAATCCTGGATATATTCTTTCCAAGATTATTTGCCACAGTTCTAATAATAGGTAATGTGAGGAACCTGAGGTCATCCTCCCATCTACTCACCTTGTATCCTCGTCTCAGGTGACCAGGGAAAGGACATCGCATTTGGATCCTGACTCTGGGGGTGGATATGCGAGGGAGGATCATCTCGGCAGAGGGTCCTTGGGGAGGGGGGAAAGGAAGCCTTCAGATGAAAAATGGTATCTCCCTTTTCCTTGTCAAAATGCACCCTGCCCTCCCCCTACCATTATAGGTTATTTTCAGTCTGCCCCTCTTTCACACACGCACAGTCCCACATTCATATGCCTTTGGGACTGAGACGAAGAAGAGGCAACTAGGAGTAATGCACACTTCTAGTGGTGCACACCACAGAAGAGTACTGTGAAACACTACTACCATGATCAGGCATGTCCCACTAATTGAGGTCAGGCAGAGGACTTACATCCGGAGCCTGTTAAAGGATACAGGTGTATCTAAGGAGAGGCCAGCAAATGGAAAAGAGAGATCTGCCTGGGGTGGGAGAGCTGCCTGGGATGAGAGAGCTGCCAGAAGGAAACACAGCAGCACGGTATGGAGCAGGCTGGAGAGGCACCGGTGCAATGGTCGCTGAGCGTTGTAGGAGAGCATGAAGGACTCTGCAGCCCGAGCGGGCTGTAAGGAGGTTGTGAGCCCTGCAGAATTCAGTGCCATGTGTCCCCTGCTGGAGCTGGGGGACACTGGACTCCGGAAACCACCAAAAGCAGCAGGAAGTTTTGGAAGCGATGAGCACTGCTCGTCAGAGCTCCCGGCGAGTGAACGGGCAGAGAGAAGCCGCAGAGGAGAAAGCCAAAAGGACCCAGAAGAGCTGCTGGAGACCGGTGAGTGACGGCAAGGGAATACTCACACCGGGGGCTGGCCTTTGGCACAGGGAGATGCTGATCAGATGAAAATGCATGATAAGAGGGTTGATAGACTGAAGGCACGGTTTGTGCTGGTTGAACAAGTTGCAAAGTGATTTATACATTATTGAATACCAAACTAAGGAAAAGTTTTGCAAAGTACATGAAAGCATTGTACGAGTGAAATGAAAGTAAAGTGCATTTTCTAATACAGAGAAAGCAAGTAAAAAGGCACTTATGGACTATGTGAAAGTACAAACTGAATGAAAGCCACTAACAAGGGCTTAGGAAACAAAAGGAAAAGCAAATGATCAGCACTGTTGTGTAGTGTGAAAGCAAAGTGGTGACCAGGAAAGCACTCTATGAAGGGAATCGTGTGAAAGTCACGTGGTGGCAGAGGCAAGAAGCCACCAAGGATAAAAAGAACTGCAAGTGGACAATTGACAGAGGTTCAAAGAGGGAGCCTGTGTTGGCAAGGAAGTCCAATGAGAACACGTGAGTGTAACAAAGTGCCAAGGGTTATTGGCTGCGTGACCTGTAGTGGGTGGACTGTGTGGTCCAATAACTGTGCCTAGACCGAGTAACCCCTACTTGGAGTGAACCAAGGAAAGTAAAATTACTGAAGCTGTTGTACATATCAAGTGTTGACAAGAGCAAACTATGTGAACTGTTGAAAAGCCTGAAAGTTTGCAAAGTTGGTTTTGAACACTAATTCAAAGTTAAGAGAACTGACTGTTCTGAACTTGGGGAAGGGAACCCCAAGGCCTATTGGAACTGTGTTGAACCCGTGGAAGGGTACCCCAAGCTCTTTTTGTGTGGCACTGTTTTGAACTTGGGGAAGTGGCCGAAACACAAGCCAAGAGATGGAAGAAGCTCAGAACTTTATTTGGAACACTATTTCCTTTGGTGCTGACATCCCTACAGATTGTTTAGCTTTAGTTGTGAGGGCAAGTATAGGTTTTGGACACAGACAGACTTTTAAGTTGAACTTACTGACCATCCTTAGTTTCTTTAGGTAGGGAAATCCCAATTTAGCATAGGGCAAGTTAGGCCTTACACCATCCTGACATGTAAGTTAATAAAGGTCTTTGGTTTGAACATTGAATCTGTTGTCTGTGACTTGCTTCATGATGCCTTCACAGTAAACAACTCCTTTGTCTATAGCTTTACAATTGGTTAGTACCTCTGCAGAATATTTGGTATAATTGTCAGGATACTTCTCTTTGGGTTGCTGCGTTCCTCTTAACAACCACCCTTCTACTATGGTTACTGTGAGAACAGTCTCCTTTGTTCCACAGCATACCACTACTCCAAACAAGTTCAATTTGATGGTATACAGTGTTTATCACAAAAAAAGAAACAAATAGCCTTTTCAGTAAAAATGAATAATGAAAGAAATGTTGAATTTTTGGTAAATTTATATATTTGGAGTGGGGTAAGGGATTAAAAAGGGTGGGGGAGAAATAGGGGGATAATAAAGCTGGGGAATGGTGGGGGACCCCCAAAATTAAAAAAGAGAAACAAATTCGAAATGTTTTAGTTATTTTTCTTTCACTGAAAACATCTTCATTATTTATGTGTTAATAATAAAGACATGGAACCCAATGTGACATCCCTTGACAGTTGTATACACCACCACAGCTCAGGTACTTCTGCTTCACTTTTATATTTCAGAATTATTAGGCATATAAAGACAAGACACTTTGATTTCTACACGTAGGCAAGGTCTTTCCTATACTCCAAGAAAAGGGCAGCCTGTTTGCCTCTTCTGTCTGCCTTACTCACAAAAGTATAGCCTGTATCTTCCCCAGGGACTGACTTTCTCTGAACCGCAGCAGTCTTCAACATTGCAGGTTATCTTCTTACTCTTCGTTACAAGCACCCAGCTCCCCTCCTCAGCTTTGTTCACACCTTCTTGGTTCCAGTAATTACCCAGAAGCTGTATTGCCACTATTGCAGCTGCAGGCAACAATACCACACTTGTATCAGAGGACACTGAACCTTTAACAGCCTCACAGATCAGGTGGATAGATCTGAATATGACTTGTTTCACTAAGGAAAGTTTTCACCACTTGGCTTGGGTAATGCGTGTTCTACCCATCAGTACAACTTCTGGAATTCAAAAATGAATGTTCAGAATACAAGGTGCAGTCTTCAAAGGCATAACAGATTTAGGCATACGCGACCACTCTTTAAGGTAGATCTTTAACCTTAAATGGCTGCATGTAATTGTATTCCCAGCCAATCTCACAAAGATGATTTCAGACTTCTCTCGGGAAACACAATTGCCCACACTCGACCTCCCTTTGATGTTGCATTCATTTGTAACTCTGGTGAAATATCAATGTTGTGTTCCCTCCTCAATTAAGGACATGTGACCACTCCGGTAATAGAAATGTTCAACAATGGAAATAATGTGCTATTCTCCTTACGCGAACACCACTGCTTTCACTATTAGTGTGCATGCTACATTTCCATTGTTAGAAAGGATTTTAGGATGATACAGAGCTTTTTACTCACTTCCAATTATACACAATCTGTTTTAGAGTTGGATACAGTTGCTGGCAAGGCTCACTGAGTGCAATTGAACGCCAAGCTTCACTGATCGGCTTCAGTAACACTGCAGTTACAGGCTGCTTCACTTTCCTGATTTCCTTGATTTCCTTGACTTCAACTACTGCTTTGTGTACACTTTGGACCCACTCCCTTCTGCAGCACAGGTGTCTCCAGTCCGGCCACACCACTTGCGTGTCTCCTTCACTCCTCAGTCTCTTGGCTTGCCTTCTGATATGGGCCTCTGTCTTCTGCACGGTCACGGCTCTGCAATCACAGCCATTCGGAGCACATGGGAAATCTCCTCTCTCAGCACGTCTTCCTCGATGCAGCCATGGCAATGCAGGTTTTGTGAACACAGGACCCTCTCAGAACTTCCACGTTCCAGCATCCCTTCTGAGATCACATTTCCTTGTGAATTGCCAGCCTCGTGCTCTTCTACTACTACTGCCACCCTTCCAACTCCTGATATAGCTCTCTCCTTCTCTACTCTCCTTCTTTTCTCTCCACCTGCTGCAGCATTTTATGCTTCACAGATTTGACAAGTGGCTTCAGGTGTGAGCCATTCGTTTAACTTGCCTGACTCCTGCAATGGCTGTTAGGCCTAATTGCCTGGCTACTACATTTACATGCCTCTTCAGCCTTCTTCCTCGTCTCAGACCCTATAGGATTCTGAGACATGTACTCTATTTCATCAAAGTTAGGTTCTTCCACTTCTTAATTATATTTAGGGGTAGATTTAATTCCCTTAGTAAAGTTAACAGAGGGGCTGTAGGTTTTAACTTTTATAGAGGATGATTGTTTAGAGACGACAACATTTCCGCCATCCTTTTGTAGTGTACCCTTGGAATTGAGGAGGGCATTTGATTTTAGGAACCAAAAAGATGTTTTCTTTTGGCATAATATACTTTGATGTCACAATCTTAGGGTTTACCACCTTAGATTTAATAGGAGGTATAAACCATAACCTCTTCTGGCATAGTGATAAGAGTCTCAATGTCGGAGGATAAATACTGTGTCTCATCCCATGGAATCTCCTCACTACTCTTGGCCTTGTCTCTACCCAGGTGATCCTCCTGCAGTACACCACCCCCAGGGGTGGGATCAGGAAGCATCTGCCTTCCCCCTGGCCACCTGGTAGGAGACTTTAGGCAGGGTTTCAGTGAAGGATCTGCAGGATTCTTCACATTATAGGCCAGAAATTGGGAATAAATCATCTATAATATCCAACTAACCTGAAAAAGGCTCTCAGATCTTTCTTGGTTTTGGGAGAAGGGGTGTCTTCTGCTTTGCCCTTTTCAGTCTGGGGTTGGACTAGACCTTTTCTACAAAGAACCCAAGATATTTGACTGAAGAAACATAAGGTTGAAGAATTTGATCCATTAACCTTTGTAAGGTTGCCGGAGTCCTGTGTAGATCAAAAGGTAGGACCTCAGAGTGAAAAAGACCCAGGGGAGTGGAAAACGCTATTTTTGGTTTATATGAAGGATCTACAGGGACTTGCCTGTACCCTCAATCATGGAGAGGTATTTCGCAGTACCCAACCTATCAATAAGATCATCAATTCTAAGCATGGGGTAACTGTCAAATTGGAAAACCTCATTGACTTTTCTAAAATCAATGCAAAATCTCCATGATTGATTTTGTTTAGCGATCAATAAAATAGGGGAAGACTATGGGCTTTGAGATGGTTCTACAATATCATCCTTTAACATGGTTTCCAAATGATATTCTTTCTACTCTCAGGTATTCGATGCAGTTTTAAATGAATAACCTTCCCTGGAGGAATACGGATATAATGATGTTCCCCTTTTACTCTTCCTGGTTCTGTGCTACATACATCAGGGAATTGTTCTAAAAGGTCACTTAAATCTTGTCTTTGATTTTGTTCCAAATCTAGAGGGATTAGAGTATTGGTGTTATTTCTTTTTAATCATATCTTAGACTAGTTAATATCACTGAAATGTCCTCAATGGGATTCTCTCTCCACTCCTTAAAAGGATTTACATGATAATATTCCTGTCTGGTTGTGATACTCGATAGTTAGAAGGTCTTGTTTGTTCTGTAATCTCATAGGGACTACGCCACTGTGAAAGCATTTTATGTTCTGAGGATGGAAGGAGGACTTATACTTTCTGACCAATAGAAAAATATCTTAATACAGCTTTCTTATCATGGTATTCCTTCTGTTGTTCCGAGTTCTAGTCATATTAGTCTGTACTATGGACCGAACAGCTGCCATATGTTCTTTCAACCGCTGAGCGGTTTTGTACAATGGTAGAGATGCTTTCTCTCTTTCTTCCCATATCTCCCATAACATATCTAAAATGTCTTTTGGTTCTCTCACATATAATATTTAAAATGGGGAGAATCCTGTGGAAAACATTGGGGGTTTTCTAATGTCAAAAAGGGCCCATGGTGTCATAAGAAGCCAATACTCCCCGTCCCCAGGTTGAATCAATTCTCCCTTACCACGGTATAAGTCAAATCCTAAAGACTGTTCAATGGCAATGGTAGGATCGGAGGTGCTCTTGCTAAGTTTCTCAAACTTAAAGGTCCCCCAGTTTGTGCTAACTGATTCTGATCCCACTTCTAACACCATATATGAGGGTTCAGAAATGAGAGGCAGACACAAAGTTGTAATATTTTCAACAAAATCAATGTTTAAAAAAAATAAAAAGGGTTTCGATAAAGGTCTATCTGTCCCTATCCTAAAGAGAGGTTCCCTGTGTAGAAAACTAAAATGAAAGCAAGCTGACAGTGTGTCCAAAATGACCCTCACACTGAAACAAACAATCAAAAGGTGCACAGTAAATGTCTCTGCTTTAAATTCAGCAAAAAGTGTGCAGAAAAAAACATGTAAATCCAACAAAACAATCCTTGTATCCAGGGGTTGATTCCCTTCCCCTGAACTGTCTCAGGTAGAATGTTGTAAGTGTTCTTGTTCAAACAACGTTCCTTTAAGATTAGTGGAAATGTCCCTTTCACATAACACTTTCTTAAGGATGATGTAAAGTGTCTTTTTCCAAGCAATGGTATTAGTAAGGATGACAAAAGTGTCTTTCCTATACAGCAACTTTTAAAATATGGTTTCCTGGTATACTCTCATGCCAGGAAACCTTACACAATATTTTCTTTTCACATACTCTAGATGGATTACCTGGTGTCCCCCCCTGCCAGTGATCCCCCTCTGGGTTTTGCAGATCCCCTGGTGTACTCTCCTGCCAGGTATCGTTCCCCCAAAGGCTCAATGCCTGATGAACTTCTTTCACCAGGTCTTCTTATAACTTTATTATCTTTCAGTCTCTTTCTCTTTCACTTTAAGTATAAAATAGTTGTACTTCTTCACTGTTTATACTTTATTTGCTCCAGGTATTAATTCTTCCAACCTCCCACATATAGGCCCTCATTACGACCCTGGCGGAATTCGGAAAACGATGGTGGAAATGCAATACCGCCATCGAATAGCGCTCGGTGCGACTATGACCCGTCACCGCAAAGTACGATGCCATTAGCGACACCGTAGTGAACGCCAACGCTAACTGCACCAAGCACGCGCGCGCGCGCCATGCCAAACCGTAAACACCACCATGGCACAACGGTACGCCAATTCCGACCCTAGCGGACATGTACCTAACGCCATCAAGCATGGCGGAATGCACCATTCCGCCATGGTGAGAAGTACGGCATCGCGAATCAACCGTAAACGGCCCCACTGAGTGCCCGTACACCGCTCCCTGCCCACAAAGTACAACTCCCCGTAGGTGCAATGAAGTCACAATGCAACCAGTGAAATGTACAAGTCACCCATGCATGCCAACGAACAAAAGAAACACAACAGGGGCCAATGGGAGCTGCAGGGCACAGATGGCACGAATACAGAAGCCATCCCAATGGACATGACCACAGTCCCCCACCAAGAAACGCACGCAAACACAGGCACCTGTGACCAGCAATATTCCGAAAATCACATCATTCCACCAGTCCACCTGGCTGACCGGCATCTGTTACACAAAACCCAATCCCCCGCCCCTGAGCATGACAACATTCAAACTGTCATATTGGCAGCCCCCATCCCTGACCTCACGGGCTTCGTAGGCAAACGCGCCCAGTACAGTACCACGCAACTAAACTCCGAAGCTGGAACCCAGTGCAGATCTCCTCACAATACATCGCCCCCCAAATAGGCATATGCCACATCACTTGCAAAGAAGAACGCTACACGGGCCAAATCAGAATAGAAATTTAATGCACATCAAAATCACCAAGCCCATACAGCCATCAGGCCATGAACTCCAAAACACATTTCACCATTGTGGGCTGCATCCGCAAGAAATGACCAGCCACTACTTGTGTGACGCCCTGTTCCCTCATGGTACACAGAGCCACATTCACGTACGAAAAGGCAACATGGAAGCGCACAGAACCGCAGGGCCGTCCCAATGGGGAGGCACTAGTCCAGCTGAAAGGCCGAAATGTTGCTCCGAGCCACCAGTACTGCGTAAGGGCATGTGGCCCATTGGCGATCGTCCCATAAGATCGTAATGCTGCTCCACTGATTAACACGAAGCAGCAGGTGTCGGGAGTAAAACCCATCTGCAGGAGTGGCATACAGATGGCAGTGGCAAAAGGGGAGGAGATACCTGTCAACCAAAAGAAAAGAAAAAGAAAAGAATGGCCATCAGTACTACATTCCAACAACTCACTGCAATGATCACACTAAATCCACAGCCACATGCATGCTAGCCCACTCCAAAGGTCCATCACCACCCAAAAACCACTTGCGACTCTCTATATCGAGGTGTAAACACCATCACAAACGAGTGTACCTGTGCATGCGCCTGTGAAAACAGAATCCATCTGATGGGATTGGTAACGTGCATGGACACAAGTGTCTGAGGGCGCGTCGAGACAGGGAGGGCTCAACAAGGCCAGATAGACGATGGCCCCACTATGGCAGCCCTGCATCACATAGCGTAGGGGAGGCGGATAGATCCCAAGAAGCCCTGTACATGGCAAACTCTGTATCAAATCACCTGCCCATGCATCCATTCATCATTCCCTCATCCCGGGATTAAAACGCCTGAATATTTACTCACATAACATTAGAAATATCCATTGAGTCTGTGCGTTATGCAGCCTGCAAAATCCACAGTGCCCCAGCCCGTAATTCCAGTGTAGTGAAGTAACATGTATTTGG
Organism: Ambystoma mexicanum; assembly: GCF_040938575.1. Classification (NCBI taxonomy): domain Eukaryota; kingdom Metazoa; phylum Chordata; class Amphibia; order Caudata; family Ambystomatidae; genus Ambystoma; species Ambystoma mexicanum. The sequence continues at coordinate 1,019,346,752 of NC_090922.1, read as the reverse complement.
GAACGTCCGGCCTCATCGCCCACGTCGCTATTGCGCATCCCAAACCATTCATATCAATCATTGCATTCTCGCCATGGCCCCTGTCTCAAGGACATTGAACAATAGAACGTTATATTTGCAGTCAGACCTGTGGGCATTTCCTCGCCGCTAGCTGAAAACCGAAAGCGCCGCCCTTCGAATTCCTCATTTGCAACATCACGTCGAAGAGGCATCTGTGGCCGTTTGAAAACACTAATTAATCCATCGAGTGCGGCTGTGTGTGAAAATGGCAACTGCCTTCACCCACGAATGGGACGCCCCGCCCGTCGTTGCAACTCGGTACAGTGATGAATGAGGGCCCACCGTTACTCGAGTACTACGTTCCACTGACCCTTCACAACTCTGTTCGCGACTGCACAGATAGTATGTGAAACAATGTTACACGGCCATCGGGTACAAATACATGATTGCAATAGCAAGATGCCATTCCACGAATTGCAGCGTTGTGCGCGGGACGTGCTCGGCCAAAGGGGAGAGCAGTTTGCACAGGTGGAATGAATCACCACAGGTGGAGGCCATTCAGCCTGAAAACACATAAATTGCACAGCCAGTCTCCTCCCACAACCACACCGAAATGCTACCGGCAGGACTCGCGATGTTGGCCCTGGGGGACCTGATAGCACTGCAAGTACTCCAACTCCAAGAAGAAGACGAACACCAACTACAACCGGCCGCACGGAGGAGACGCAGGAGGAGGAGGAGGCCAAGGCAGGGCCAGCAAGGGCCGCCAGCACAGCCACTACCACCACGCAGGCAGCCCGCAATCCCACGCCTCCGAGCACATCCGTTCAACCTCACTGATGAGCAGATCCACACCCTCTACCGTCTGGACCGGGACACCATAGCCGCCATTGTGGACATGACACAGGCTGACCTTGTCAGCATGATAGATAGCCCAACCGCCATCCCACCCCTACTGAAGGTGGTGTCTGTACTCCACTTCCTGGCCACAGGCACCTACCAGCACACAGTCGGACAGTTGCATGGCATTTCTCAGCCACTGTTCTCACGGACACTATTGCAAGTGCTCGATGCCCTCCTGCAGCACGCAGACGACTACATCTCCCTACCACGCTCGGAGCAGGAAATTACCAACACAAAAGTGGGATTCCATGCACTTGCCGGCATACCGGGTTGCATTGGTGCCATCGACTGCACCCATGTGGAATTGGTCGTCCCACATGCCATGGAGGCCCAGTACCGCAACCGAAAACAATTTCATTCTCTGAATGTACAAATGGTGTGTGACTCCAACAGGATCATTACACATTGTTGTGCCCGATTCCCTGGATCAACCCATGATTCTATGGTCTTGAGGAACTCTACAATACCACGCTACATGGAGCGACACGCAGGGAACAGATCCTGGCTACTCGGTGAGTCTCATTACATGCATGATAATGTGGGGTATGTGATTCGGCAATGACCTGGCAGGAAGGGGGGGGGTGTGCGTACGTAGCAATGGCATTCCACATCATACGTTTCTCGTCCACATACAGGTGATGCTGGATATCCACTGAAGAGATGGCTCCTCACACCAGTCCGGAACCCACGGGACCAGCATGAGGAGGACTACAACCATGCCCACTCACGTACCCGTGTAGTCATTGAACAGGCATTCGGCCTACTGAAGGGTCGTTTCCGCTGCCTCAGCAGGTCTGGCGGGGCACTCCTGTACCGCCATGAGAAGGTTGCAAAGATGGTGATGGCATGTGTCATGCTCCACAACATGTGCGTACGTAGAAATGTGCCCATGCCCCCTGACGCAGAACTGCAAGCACCTGATGATGGTCATGATGAGGGTGGGGATGTGGCAGCACCTCAAGGAGTCTGCGAGGCACCGGAGGCCCGTGACATTCGTCAGCATCTCATTGATGTATGCTTCTAGCACTCACGCCTGGTGGCTGATACATGGACACGGGACTCGTGGCACTGTGTGTGTCTGGGACATGCACAATATGGACTGTACGCCTATGATGGCCTAGTACACAAAGATCAATGTCCACACATCTCATTGGTTGATCGTGCACTTTTTATGGCATATGTGATATCATGTTGTACACCCTATCGACCCGCCACCCAAGTGAGCCCAACACACCCCCTCCACCCTCCTACCTCCCCCCTGAACACCAGTATCCAAAGATGCTCATTGTCAGTGGGCAGTCGCTATTGCAAGCCCCCTCTGCGGGTACCAGGGGCACCCCTGCCTGTGGAGCGCAGGTTCCTCCCAGATCTACGTTGGGGGCTGCCCTGGACGGAACTTGCAACGGATGATGTCTCTGCCTGCTCACGTCCATGCATGTCCCTAAGGGTTTGCGAGAGCTCAGTGAGCACACGGCGCACTGCGGCAAGTTCGGCACATACGTCCTTGGACGTCGCATGCAGTTCCCCCCTCAGGCTCTCGGTGCTTCTCTCCATTTGTGCCCTTAGTGTCTCTGTACCTCTCTCCATTTCTGCCCTAAGTGTCTCAGTTGATGTTTCTATGTCTGCCTTAGTGCCCCCACATTTATCGGCATGGTCCTTGAGGAGCTTGGCCAGTTGCTGCTGTTGCACGATTAACTGGTCGAGGGACTGTTGCCTCTGCTGGGCCATGGCCATTTGCGGGGGTGTCACAGAGGGGCTGTTGTCCTCATGTTGCCTTGCCACAGGGCTTGTGGGGGATGGCCAGTCGTCGTCTTGTGGGTGCCCCTGCGTGGTATCCTCATGTTGTTCGGGATGGGACAGACAGGGGGATTGGGACAGGTCATGGATGGATCTGACTTCGACATCCCCGTCTTCTGTGTCGGAGCATGCTGCCATCAATGGGGTGTCACCTATGGTGCTGCTGCCACCGGAGGCAGTGCCTTCTGTGGCATCCGTTGGGGGGACCTGTGGTGGTGGTGTTGTGGGCATGCTGGCTGCTGGGGTGCCTGTTGATGTTCCCTCCTCTGTGCTGCCACCTGATTTGTGCTGCTGCCGTGTCTTGATGCGTGCAGCTGAGGTGGAGGGTCTTTGGCCGTTGGTCTTGGCCCTCTTTGCAGGTGTGCTGGTAGGGGTGTCCTGAAGCTCGTCGTTTGGATCGGACCCTGTGGTGGAGTAAAGGAGGGCGAGGGTCATTGATGGGTCTGTGGGAATTGGAATGGCATTGTATCACATGCATTGGGGTGGTACCTGAGGGTGATTTGGGTCGGGGCCTTGGAGGTGCTTTCATTTGTGTGTGGAGTGAGGGTGCAGTTGTTTGGCAGCCTGCAGTTAGGGTGTGCCTGCTGCACGTGTAGTGCGTGTTTTAGGGGTTTTTAATTATTTATGTATTTATTGTGGGTTTTAACGTGCGCTATCAGGCCGATGTGTGTGGACGTTCTCCTGGACATGTGTTTCTGTTGCACTATGTGGACGCATGGTACTTCACATGGATGGACTTTGTGGATTTGGCATTGTTTTATTTGGCCCACCTCCCTGAATCTTCGGATGTCTGCACTCCTTTCTCCATCCCTCCGACTCCCTCTATGCTCTCCATTCCGATGGTGGAGGCACAGATTTCTTCCCAGGGGGTCAACTTGATGGGTGATTCAGGACCTCCCCCGGTGGCTGTGGCAATGTTGCGGTTGGCAGAGAGTATGCTGCGGACGCGTATCCGCAGGTCGTCCCATCGCTTACGGCATTGCTGTGGGGTGCGGGGTGCGGTCCCCACCGCACTTACCCGCTGTGCCACCAGAGCCCATATGGCCTTCTTGTTTGCAAGTGCCGTCCTGGTCATTTGCGTGCAGAAGACGACGGCAGCATTCTCCTGGAGGGTCTCTGTTAGCACGGTGAGTTCCTCACGGGAGAAGTGGACCTGCCGCTTGCGGTCGCACGCTTTCTTCGCTACTTTTCCCATTTTTCTTGGTTTCGCTAGGGTGGATGACGGGTTGGGGTGTGTCTCAGGGTAGTGATTTTAGTGGTTGTGTGGTTTTAGTGGTTTTATAGGTGTACGGCGGGATGTTTCCCGTTCCGGGCCCATGTTTTAACTTCCGTTTCCGTATATTTCCGGTCACCGTACTTTCCGGTAGGCGCACACTGCGGTGTCCGCTGTGATGGGTGGCGGTATTGCACCTAGGGCGCCGTACGGCGGCGGTGTGGGCCGTTTTGGGTTCATTTCCGCCATCGCGGACTTTGCACTTCCGCCATGCCGTGGTGCTCATGCCCGATGGGTCAGAATGGGCCGCACTTTGCTCCTTCGTGCAATGGCGGAAACGCTATTTACGCTGTGGCGGTCCGGTCAGTCACTTTCCGCCAGGGTCGTAATGAGGGCCATAATAGACTTCTCATATATGGAGACTTCTTCAAGGTGTTATTCTTTAACTTTACTATTAGTGTTTATTGGCTTGTGGCAATACTCGTTCCAATCTTCCCCATATTGACATCTCATATTTGAAGAATGTTACATATCTTGCCTTTTAATTGATCCATTAATATTCACTTGCTTTTGACAACATTTACTCCAGCTTTCCCCATATCGGCATATCATTTATGGAGATTTGTGTAAATTCTGTCTTTCTATTTCATTTGGTTCATATTCAAAATAAGTTCCCAATTGATTGTACACCTTTAGGTATGCCCTGAAGCTCCCAATGTTTCTGGGCACGTTCACCAGTGTTTGCTGGCGTTCCTGACCCGTGGCATATAGCTGCAGCGATGTGCGTGCTTTGGGAAAACATTTCCCACACTGGAGACACTACTGCGGTTCTCTTGCTGGGTTCTCCTGCATCCGCTGGTGGAACTGCTGCGCTTGGTGGGGTGTCTGCATCCCTAACCGCCTCTCAACTGCTGCCGGCTCCTCAGTGGTTTCCCTGCAGTACCCGCTGTGCTTCTCCGAGTCTATCTCCTTGCTGGTATGAAGCACCTGCCTCTTTCCACACAGCCCACTCTTGAGTGTCTGCCCCGGTTGTGCTTCCTGCTTTGCCTATTCTGCATCTCTCTTCTCCTACTTCTTCTTGACTCTGTGCACCATTTTTAAATGTCCTGCCCAGCTGATTTCCATTCCAAAACTAGTCTGCACATTTAGCTTGATATTTCTTCTGTTCCACGTTAACTCCTCTCTCTTCTGACCAGTACTGGAGGGTTTATGGGAGTTAGAGTCCATAAGGGCTTTAGACCTTTTTAAAGCTGCATTGCCTTGACTCAAAACTATTATGAACATGAAATGCTAAATGAGCATTATGTGTAATGGTGCAATCGTATTGACAGTATGCCATCAATGTTTTAGAGGTTAGGGTTTCAGAAGGAGGGGATACTGTGTCTCTTCCAGTGGAGTCATCACTTCCACCCGACAGTCGTCCCCTCCCACATGATCCTCCCTCATAATACCACCCCCAGGGACAGGATTAAGTAACGGCTGCTGTCCCCTGGCCATGTGGGAGACGATCATCACCGGGGAATCAGTGATGACTCTGCAGGATTCTTCACAATGCGAATACCATCACTAACAATAAACTGCTTAACATCAGTTATTGTAGGGCCTTTGTTATCAGTGCAGCCCAAAGCACTGTTTCTCCTCTTTGTCCTGTCCTGCACGTCCTCAGCCCTGTAGGTTTTCCAGGTCAAGTCGACATACCCCACAATATTGTGAGGGGCTTAAGCCCTCTTTTCCCAATGGTCGTTGCACCACTGCATGCAACATTTACACAACAGCCACCAAACCTGCTGAGCTGTCTTTTCTGTATTCCACTTTAGAATCCCCTTCGACTCCCATGCTCTGCTTTGCCCTGTACCCGCACATCAATGTGGAGAGGATGATGGTTCAGCCTTTATTCTTTGAAACTTGCAGAACTTGTGAATTTTGTAGGGTGCATGGTGACACTTCACAAAGGCTGTGGCCATCAGGAGTGCATCCTGAAGCCCGTTTGTGCCCAGTGATTTCTGCTGGAGGGTGTGACATGGGTGTAGCTGCTGTGATGCCACTGGTCCTTTGGAAGTTTAAAGAAATGCAGGGCAGCCAAGAGCTTCACATGTGCCCTGATGGCATGTGAATGAGCAGTGTTGGGCTGCAAGTCAACCTCATACTCCTGCAACATGTCCATGATGAAATGTGTAGGGAAGTGATATCTGTGCAATGCCTCTGTGTCGGACATGCCTAAGCTGGAGAGCCTAGTGCAAAATACCTGCCTCCTCCATCTCTTCCTTGGCTGTGGGGTGGCAGCGACAGCTGCAGCAGCATCATCAAGTTGCTGTTTAAGGAACACTAGCACAAGCTTGCATGGAAACATTTTATGGGATGGAATCTGGGAAAGGGCACAGACTGATTTAGTAATGCCACATGTTCAAGATTGTAGGTTTGGATGTGTGCATCCTAGGTATGAGGGCTGCTGTGCTACTGCAGGTGTGTTCTTCAGGGGTTTTGGTTTAGTAGATTCCTGTGTTTGTTTTACAGGGGGGTGTTTATGCAATTTCTGAATTTGTGTGTTTCGATAGCATGTGGTATCTCACTATGTATCCTTGGTGGGTTATGTGCTGTCGTGTTGCATGTCTGTGGGATTTTTGGGCTCCCTTGTCCTCTTGGTTGGCCTGCTGGTATTTTTTGTGCATGATTTCTATTCATTTTTTTTCCAGATATGCTAATCATTTTTAGGAGTCTATTTGGCTCTTTACTCATTCTTTTGGTAGGGTAATTTCCCCCATCACTTACACCTTAAATTGTTGAGGACATAAGTCCTTTTTGGAAATCGGTGTAAGTTCCGCCCAGGTGAGTTACTCACATTTTTGGCGTATGTTCTACTTATGATTTTGGGACTTTTTATATCGGCCTCATGTAACAAAAAATGCATATTAATTTGGTTATACACATATTTAGGTACCACATATATATTGGCAGTATTACATTATTTTTAACAAAAATTATAAAGGTCTGTATGAAATTAATTTATACTAATTCTACATTAGTTAAGTGTGAGTTCTAATTGACTACACATCATACGTTGTAATGTTTTATTCCATACAAAGTATTTTTCTGTTAAATATACATATAAGTAAATAGGAACTAGCTTACTGTGCCTATTTTACTCATAAACAGTTTGTTACATGAATCATTATGTAACATACACACAACAGCATTATTACTTTTTAAAATAAAAATGTATACTAATAAATACTACAGCAGTAGTAAAATGCAGTACTAATGTACTAGAGTACATATTCATTTTATTTCTTATCACAAGTATTGCACCTTTTTAAATGGTGCAGTATGAAACCCAGTATCAAACCCAATTGTAGTACTGTATACATGATGTAAATATGTGGTTACTTCTGTACACATACTAACATATCAATTTTCTGTACATGAAAATATGGGTTACACATATCAATACATTAATTGTACCTATGATATATAGTTTGCAATTTATTAACATGTGCATTTGTGCATCAACTTGTAATACATTTAGTAACTTTTTGTAAAAAATACATGTTTTAATGTTTTTTGTTAAAGTTATTTAATGTAAATGAACAGGTTTTATGCTAAACATTTATGTGAAACACATCATGTTCCACATTTTTTAACGTGAAGGAATTCTTTTAAACTTTTACATCCTTTTAAACCTATGTCCATTTTACGGCTAAGTAAATACAACTTTACATATTACTACAAAATATAATCTTAAAGAAAATGTATACGTTGTATGTAATAAACTGCTCATACCTTCTGATAAAGCCTTCATTAAAGTTAATTTATTAATCCAATATTTGTCAAGCTCTTAACTGTGCAACAAGATTTGCAGAAAGAGGAAGAACATATTACGTTAGCTAGTTTTGAAATGTATCTGAACATGAAAGTAAAAAACTACACATGTAATAAAAACATTTTGCATTGTTAAACAACATTGTATTACTTACAAAATACACTTTTTTATTGTTTCAATTGAGTTCATCAATCTTTCAATATGTTCATTTTTATTAAATCAATTCATTTTACAGCTTAAAATAAATTAAAATATAAGCAATTTGAAATACATATTCAAAGAAAAAGGAAAGGAAAGAATAAAAAAAGAAAAATAAGACAAACAATCTCAAAGCGCTTGCATCATGTGAGGAATTTTTCTCTTGGATTTTTTTAAAATATTATTTTGTCATTTGGCCAGTCACAAGAGAATTGAGAGTGGAAACAAGTAGAAGTGAATCAGCAGTGTTGACATTCAATATTATGTCAACTCTACCAATCACCAAGCATTAATATTCATTCTTATGTTAGCTTTCCAGGTTGGCTGAGGGCTAATATGAAGTTTGAAACAGCAACTTGAACCATGTGTGATACACGTTTTTTAATGAATGAAACTGAAAGATTTATAGTAATCATGTGATAGAAATGTTCTTGAACCTTCTTATTTAAACTGAAATCATTTTCTTAGCAAACAAAGGCGCTGGTAAGCTTACTGGCACTCTTGTTTCCGGACCGGCAGGGTCAGAATGAGGCCCATTGTCTTGTAAAATGTGTACTTATGTGATTTTTTGTTATTGACATGCAATAAACTGTAACATACAGATTTATTTTTTAAGTTTAATTCACTATAGCACACACGTGTATATGTGATGCTGTTACTGCATGTAATATAATGTACCTTTAATATTTTTACATACTTTTCAATCATAAAAAATGCAATGTTTGTAAGACCTACATATATACGTTAATTGTAATTAGCATACAATTACATTTTGTTGGGATGCACGTTCAGATTCCAGCCCCCTAAACTATTTAGACTGCAGAAAATATACTAATACATGGGAAACATGGGGTACAGGAGGATAGGGGGAGTCCTGTGGGAATAGACGAGTAGTGCGGGATGCACCGATAGTAGTCATTTAGATAGGGCTAAGGCAAATTAAAAGCAGCCCCATAGAGTGTTAGTTAGATATACTGGGCCTCATTACGACCCTGGCGCTAAGTGTTTAACGGCGCCGTAAAAGGCTGCGGCGCCGTTAAACACTTAGCACCTTACTACGAGGTCCCTTTGCGGGACCCGACCTTAACGGCTGGTTTACACCAGCCGTTAAAGTAGGGACCCGCAAAGGGACCTTGGTGCTAAGTACGGTATCGCAATTTGCGGTACCGTACTTAGCGCCTTCCCCATTCCCATAGAGCCCTATGGGGCAAAAATGGGAATGGGGAAGGGCCATGGTTCAATGGGGAATTACCGCCCCGCCAACCTTGGAATGGGGTGGTAATTCCCCATTGAACCATGGCGGACCCGTCACAACACCGGCATCAACCATGGTGCTAATAGCGCCATGGTTTAGCGCTGGTGTTGTAATGAGGCCCACTGTGTTTGTACACCACACAGGGTACAAGTCCCTGCCCAATGACGAGAAGCATAGAAGTGTCACCATATACTAAGTTAGGTCTGGGCCCTCGCAGGCCATATCGAAAACACAGAACAATGAGGCCGTGTGTTAGAATATTCTAACCCCCCAAGACGAGGTAGGGAACGCGCATACATACACACACAAAATGTATCTTGTTAGAGCTTTGTGAAATTAGAAAAGAATGTGAATGGCCTAACACGAGTAGGGCCATGGCTGGTCATGAAGGACAAACCCTTGGGAGCCAGGGCAGAGGTCTTAAGCTGCCAAAACACAAGTTGAGATTTAGAACACCAGTGCCCCCCAGGTTATGGTCTTCCCATTTGAACTACCAGATGTCTCTGAGCAAACCACCTAAAGCCTTTGCAAATTAGACTGATTAGTGGGACCTGCAGGAGAACTAGACCTGCCCCCCAGGAGGAGCAGCTGATAAGGGGGGAGCAGAGGACTACTTGCCCTGAAATTTGTACCAGGGAGAGCAAAGAGTGATGCCAGTGCATACAAGATTGAGACAGGGAGGCATTGTGGGGGCACATTTTTGTCTGTGATGAGAAAATAGTTGCTTTATTTGCAAGGACCAGACTGACCTCGAAGTTATCCACTGGACTCATGCTGACAGCCAGGTGCATGTCACATGATTAGGCGTCAGGGCAGGGCAGTGATTTCAGTAACCTAACCAATCATCTAACAGCAACCCAGGGTGAAAAAACTCAAAACCCACATGCGAAGAAGTTGGAGTCAAAGATGACGATTTTCGTAGTTATAATGTGCTGTTTGCTTTCATGTAGGCAGTGGACGTAAAATACCCTGTCGTCATTTCCTTTTTGTATACAAATTATGCTCTTGTTCTTCTTACAAAAGGGTGCAACAAGCCTTTTTCCATAGAGGATTGTTATTTATCTGTCTGGTTGTTGGAGGTTTAGCCTACAAAATTGGTGACCCTGATATGATCCACGCGAGGACGGAGTATTCATGGCCGCACGTCCAGAGTGCCCGCGTCCACCTGCAGTGACCAGTCCCTTTGCCTGAGCTGCTGCTTACTGGAGCTGGGCTTCTTTTACTCCGGGGAACCTTCGCATTACGCCCACTCTGCCTGAAATTGCTGTTTACCGGTGCTGGGCTTCTCTCTTCCCACATTACGCCATCAGCGCCCATTTCTAGCTAGCATCAGCCTCTGTCGCTCCACATGTATTTACACCAGTTGCAGCTCAACCGCGCGTTCGTCCATTGCATTCCCAGCCATTATCGGCACTCTATTTTCTTCCATTCGCTTTTGGGGCAAGACATTTGTAACATAAACGTCCTACTGTGAGTAAACTGCCTTTATTCGTCAGGGCCCATCAGCAGAGTCACTGTGGTAATATAGGAGAGTGTGCACGGAGACAAGGTCACTCTGGTGTGGAGCGACCCCGTTAATTTTGTCTGTTTAGATTCGATTCTGTAGCCTAGAATCAGTCTCTGTTAGCAGCTGAGTTTTTATTCAGAAACTGTAGAACTTTTTTGAGTATTTGTACAACAACGCAAACTAGATTGATTATTAAATAGGAGTGCTCCTCTACACCTATATTACCACAGTGATCACTGTTAGAGGCTTCTCCATTACTAGCAGGAGCACCCATCAACTGACATCAACAAGGACATGTCATTTTCAAAGATTGAATCATTAACTACCAACAGAGCTCAGACTCTTGGATTTTCAGCAGAGGAAGCAACGAAAAATCTAGGTTGAATAAAGGAGATCAACATTGACCTCAGTACCTCTGACGACTCAGAAACATTGATACATCAATTAGAGCGACTCATAAGAACGGTGATTAGTCAGAAACTTCATGCCACAACATTAGCCCAATACTATAAAGCGCAACGAATTCCACGTGGTCTTAGAATAGACTTGGAGCCAACCCTGTGTAAATAGACCCCAGATTTTGTGAAAAGATGGAGATATATCCTTAACAAATGTTCGTTAGACTTGATCCTTTTAACAATAGAGGAACTGTCAAAATCATTAATTTATATTGAATTAGATTTAGAGAAATTGAAAGCAACATTATCCAAGTTAAGTACAAAGGAAGAACTAACTACCATATTAGAAGAAACAAATAGAAAACTCGACGGATACAAGAAGGAAATTGAGGCTAAAAAAATCAGAAAATTCAGAAGAGATACTTTGGATTATAAACTGGACATAGTATATTCCTGGAAGGAATACTATCAACAAAAAGACAACTCCAGAAGTGGGAGGAACTCTTTCAACAAAAAAGCACCATTTACGGGTAGCGCCTCTTCTGAAGCCTCAAGGGCTGAATTAGAAACACCAGAACAAGAACAACAAACACCTACAGAAAGAGAAGAGCAAATACCATCCACATCTAAAGTAACCAAATCACCATCGGAAAATATTGCATCTTTTTTAGACAGAGCAAAACTAGAAGAGGCAAGAAGAAAAAATCCATCTCGGAAAGTGAATTTCATACAAAAGAAAAACTAGTCATAAATATCTCGGACTACAGACTGAGCAAGTTTGAAGAAAAAAGACTACAAAAAGGCATCTCATTTGTCCCTTATCATAATAGCTCTCTTCTAAAAGAAAAAAAATGTTTTTTTTTCAATTAACACGCAAAATGAAATTGAAATTGTTCTTCGACACTTGTGAATGGGGAACACCCAAAGAGGACTGTAAATACCTTGAAATGAAACCCAAGAGCACATTCATGCCTCCAATACACAATCTAGTGATTGAGGTGTTTCAAAAACAAGTTCTAAAAGATCTGGAAAAACTTAATTACCAAAGAAGATCCAGAACTAATTTCACAAAAAGAGAACAACAAGTTCTAAAGAAATTGTGGCAAACCCCAATATAATATTGAAACCGGCAGACAAGGGAGGAGCCCTAGTGATGATGAACTCTGGACATTATAAGAAAGAAGTGGAAAGACAATTAGCAGATGAGGACACCTATCTGCAAATTCACGAAGATCCGACAGAGAAAGTTCAGAAATGCATCAAAACTATACTGGACGAAGCAGAAAATGATGAACTGATAAGCCATCGTACAAAAAACTTCTTGATGAATGCACATCCATCTATTCCTATTATATATATACTACCGAAAGTGCATAAGAACTTGACTAATCTGCCAGGGAGACCCATCATTGCAGCTAACAACAGTGTGCTGGAACCATTAGCGCAATACATAGACCGAGCAACTCAACCTCTAACTCACAAATTCAAAACCTACATAAAAGATACCAATGACTTTCTGAACAAACTAAACTCAATTGAAATAAATGAAGAGCAATACATCCTGTTCACAATGGACGTCGTAAGCTTGTACACGAACATCACCCATGAAGGGGGGCTAGAAGCCATGGAATGGCTACTGATGAAACCTGATCCTGACTGTAGAGCTGATAAACTGGTCATCCTGAAATTGCTGAAGATTGTATTACAGAATAACTTCTTTACGTTTGAAGATAAATACTTTATACAAACATCTGGAACATCGATGGGAGCCGTGATGGCCCCTATCTATGCAACAACATACATGGCCTACCTGGAAGAAACGAACATCTGTAATAATGTAAGATGGACCCAACAACTGAAATGCATCTACATATTTATAGATGACATATTTGGGATCTGGAGAAGCACACATGAAGAACTAGGAGTTTTCTTTCAATATCTGAACCAGATGGCACTGAGGATCAAATTAACATCAAAAACAAGCAAAGAAACAACATAATTCTTAGATGTACAAATATATAAGAAAAGAGGGAAATTGGAGACCACCATATACACGAAAGAAACAGACAGAAACAGTATACTGCATGCCAGCAGCTTTCACCCAAAAGAAACAGTAAAAAGCATACCATTCAGTCAATTTTTAAGATACAGAAGAATCATCTCTGAAGAAGGTGAATACAACAAAAAATCACAAGACTTGAAACAGAAATTCGAGAAAAGAGGCTATTAAGCAGCAACCATAACCACAAGTGCACAAATAGTCCGTAAAATCAGCAGAAAAGAAGCTTTAAATCACAAGCCCAAGGACAAAGTAGACAATTTGGTGTATGTCACCACCTTTTCACAACAAAGCCCGAAGATCAAAAAAATTATTTAAAAAAACTGGACAACTCTCACGTTGGATCCTGTGATGAAAAGACTGTTTCCTGAACCTCCACTCTTTGCCTACAACAAAGGGAGATTGATCAAAGACCAGTTCATAAAAAACCATAAAGGGACGATTCCTTGTCACAATTGTAACAACTTAATCAAAGGCAACACAATCACTCATCCCCACAAGGGATACAAGATAAATCTTCAACATTCTTCCACATGTGACTCAAAAAATGTAATATACGGCATAAGATGCCCGTGTGGGATATATTATGTCGGGATGACAACGAGAAAAGCCAAAACAAGATGGGTGGAACTTAAGTCGAACATAAGAACAGGGGCCCTCAAATCGCCAGTTACACAACACTTCAAACAAGAGAGACACAACATCGCCCAGGTGAGGTTCATCATCTTGGAACAAGTGAAAGCCCCAAGAAGAGGAGGCAACTTAAATGTTGCTTCAAAGGGAACCTTACTGGATCGAAGAATTGAATTCCATGCAATCCAACGGCATGAATGCTGATTGGGATTTAAGTTGTTTTCTATGACAACTGAACAAATGAAGAAGTGACAGCTACTCTTCTGCTAAGAAAATTGTACATGAGACTTACACCTACATCCAACACACGGAAAGAAGCAATATGTGTTACTCTTCATCTCAACACAAAACATCTCGAATTGGGCGAGCCTATCCAATCAAAAGAGAACAATGAAATTTATTAATGGGAGCATTTTAGCATCTGCCTTCAATATCTCAGGAAATGAACAGATTACCATTATTATGGTCATGAACACGCCCCTATGCATAACGTGTGAAGAGATCGCAATATTTTTCAAAATACTTGGAAAAACGTATACACGGTTCATGAAACAACAAGGTTGAAAATAAATAATTGTGTATACAGCACTAGTTTACTAGTTTGCATGTTAACTACACATGAAGAATGAAGATCTCAATACGATCACATAACAAGTAAGGACATGTTAAAATGGCACCCATGGAAAACGAGTAGTAAGTCACCTCTTCTAGTTCCTCAACAATACAGTTACCATAACAACCAAATTGAACGGGAACGCCGAGCTACAGTGGAATGCTCCACACACACGGAAACATCAAGTGGTGGACGCCGGACAAGGAGAGAAGCAAGACGAGACGAGCAAACGAGTGGTGAGCTGTCGATTCAAAACATTTGGCGGCCCCGTTACAGTGACGGGAACATGCACGGCACTGGAATTCTAGGACAGAGGTGAGCACATGATTCAAATGCGCTTAAACATTAACTCAGCCTGAAAATGTTAACAACCAGGGTTTTGACACTGGGACTCAGCGCTTCTTCCCAAGCGACTGATCCTGGTGCAAAACCCGCATCAAAACGCCCCAAATAAAGACTGTATGGAGTGAAAACAATTTTCTATTGTTTTCTCAACAGATCTAACTAAGAGACTGTTCATTGCACGCTAAAGAAAAACAAATCATTAAGAATCTATCGGCCAAGTGTGGAAGGTGTTTGGAAGAACACTGGATTTTTTGTATCAGTGAAACTGAAGGTCAGAGGTATTTTGAATTAACATTTTGAGAAGCACGCATCTAGTATTCTGAAACACTGAGTAAACAATGATACTGACTAGAATTCTTCTCTCCTTAAGTTACAGTAATTGATTTATTGCAACTTGTGAATTGCCCGCACCTGATGAAGGGCTAGAATAGCCCGAAACGCATTGTGCATTAAAAATCAACACAAAGGCAATCTAATTGAAAGAAAGGAAGTCATACATTTGGACTAGCCCTATCTGAAAAAGACAGGGAATAGGAAATTGTGGACTAATTATGTAAATTTGAGTGGCTAATTCTATCATCACATTGGGTATGCATGTTGTAAAGAATCACACTGGGAACCTTAGAACCATGAAAGCAATGTTTGTTTATTTAAGCAATGATGTTATGTACACAGTAATCTGCAATGTTTAATTAATTGCGAGAAACATAGAAATTCCGTTTTGGGAATTTACTTTATTTTGAAATATACAAAAAAGCAACCTAACCATTTACGAGTATATCATATTTGAAAAGTAAGATTTAATTTGCATAGCTATATGCACAAAAGTGTGCACGGAGACAAGGTCACTCTGGTGTGGAGCGACCCTGTTAATTTTGCCCATCAGCAGAGTCTTCATTCACAGAGGCAACACAATACAGGTAAGAGTGCATTGTATTTTGTGGGGGATAAATGCTTTGTGGTCATAACAGAAAGCAACGCCCATGCCTTACAATGGACCAGCAGAACCTGACAGCTGAAATACAAAATTTAAAAGCAGAAAACACAGTTCTAAACCAAATGGTTACCCGTCCCCAGGCTCCCTTAAAGATGCCTTCAGGAGCCCTACCTGGGGTGAAATATTATGGTAATCCCCGTAAATTGAAGAAATTCTTGGCCTCTTATGCAGCCCAATTTTCCTTCAAACCCGCCTACTTCCCTATGGACATAGCAAAGGTAGGACATATGATCTCTAACCTCACTGGATGCGCCTTGGCCTGGGCCACTCTATTAGTGACAACCAAGAATCCCATTCTGGATTCTTATCCTGGGCTTTCAAATAGTTTATGGGTAATGTTTGGAAGGCAAGAGATTACTATCTCAGCACAGGAACACCTGCTAGACTTCAAACAAGGCAATAAGTACACTTTGATGTACATTAGACAGTTTAAACAAATGGCTCATGATACAGCATGGCCGGATAACGCCTTGATAACTTTATTCCGTCATGGCCTCAATGAGGATTTAAAGGATGAGGTGTCCAGAGTGCTGCATCTGGGAAATCTTGCTGAAATAATTGCATTGGTTATGCAGTTAGACTATCGACTCCTAGAAAGATGAGCAGACAAAAAGAAGGCAAGAGTATCTAAAAACTGGGAAAGTACTAAAACAGCCCCAAAACCAAGTCTTCAGTTGTAGAAACTACATGTAGCAAGAGGTCTTAGGGGCGGCTGGCGTGAGGTGTCAAAGTAGTCATACGAGGGTCAAGCCAAACCCCTTGTACAGTCGAAAGGCTTTGGCACGTTGTTGAGGCAAATGTGAACATGTCCGAAGGACACCAAGAGAAAGCTAAACAAAATGAACTGCGGAAATGAGGCAAATGTCAACCCGACTGAGGGACACCAAGAGAAGGATGTATAAAGTGAACTATGTAAATGGGGCAAGTGTGAACCTGACTGAGGGATGCCTGCAAATTAGGGTAAACAGTAACCCATCCGAGAACATTGTGGTGATAAAACTGTGAGAAGCCTGACTGGGGGCTTAAGGGAAAGCCTGACCGGGGCTGATACCCAGACCTGGCTAAGAGAAGAACCTACGGGCTCTAAAATGACTTTCTTTTGAACTATGTTAAAATGGCAATGTGAACCCGATGAAGGGATGCCAGGAGAAAGCCAAGAGACGTGAATCCCACTATGTGAGAAAACTAAGTAAACTGTATTTCGGCAAATATGAACCCGACAGAGGGATGCCTGCGAATAAGGGTGAGCAGTACCCGTGTACATTGTGACGACAAGTATGAACCCGACTGAGGGATGTCCACAGTTAGTGGTTGGTCTGAGCCTGATTTAGGGAGGCTAATGTTGAGAGAAGGATAGGAGCCCGCTCGAGGCAGATCCTAGGGTGAAGAGTAATCACCTGACGTGAAGGTTACCACAAGGAACTGTTTGTTTTGTTAGTTTTGACATATCAGGCCCTCTGAAGCAAGAGACTTTGCATGAGAAGAGACTTGGGCACAGAAGGCCCTGATATAGAGAAAAGGAACTGTAAGCTCATGCCAGAGAAGCCCAAGAGTGTGCTGTGCTCAAGAGTCCCGCCTTGTCCCATGCTAAAATGAGGGAATGTGACAGTCGCGGACATGTGTTGTCCTTATATCACCTGATTCAGGCTCACTCTGACACACCACATCATAATGCATGGGCTAGATGGGCTGTAGACCTGCAACTAGAAGTAAACGACAATATCTGGTCTGATATGTTTGCACAAACATGCAAGGTGTCGTACAATTCCCGACTGATAAAACTAAAATTATTGCACCGGTATCACTGTACCCTAGGTTGGCTCCATCTGTTCTCCAAGGAGGACACTGGGGCATGCCCACGCTGTATGTTTCCTAATGCTAAGTATTTTCATATGATATGGGACTGCCCCCAACTTGTACTGCATCTTCCTCTGTATATAATATTGTATCTCTTACTCACCTTGTATATTCCTGTATAGTATTTCTGTATCTTTTACTGTATCATTTATAAGTATTGTAATTATGTACCCTAAGAAATTCGCCCAGCTACCTTCGAGTTTGGCGCGCTATTTAAGCAAATAAAACAAACAAACAAACAAACGCTGCTATGTCCTTCTACAGTTTGAGAATCTTTTTGTTGAGATTTAAATCTTTGAACTCTTTAAGTGTGGCATTTAATTCATCCAGCTTTTTCTTATAGGCATCTAGTACTTCCTTGGATTTTAGCAGATTTCTCGTCTGTTATATTTCTATCATCAATTTAGTGGAGATAGTTTTTGCTGTGTTAATAATGAGGATGAGCCAGTACCTTGTGCATTTGTTGGCTATATAGCTCTAGTCCTTGCGGAACTGGAGGTCATCTAGGAAGATTCTAGGTTCTATCCTTATTATAAAGTCATTTGGTGCGGTATGAGATCTGAGATATTCCGTCATCAGAGACCCATGTAGTTCTGTATGGATCCGTTTTTTGGTTAAAGGTTCTATTTCATTGCACTTGTCATCTGCTGAGGCAGATTCCCTGGTTGTGATGTTATCAATGAAGTAAAGTGTTGCTAGAATACCTTCCAAAGGTTCCTCTACAAATGTCAGGTAATTCAGTTCAGCCATTATTAGGTATCACACGGATGACTGTCAGGTAAATGTTTAGGTCTTTCAAATAAATGAATTTAGGGCCAATAATGTACCCTATACAACTGTGACATCTCTATATAAATATATTGCTCCCTGTCAGACACCACATAGCTACTTCTGGTGAAGGACATGAAAGAAAAATGATTTTGCTAAGGGGATAAAACCACGGCCAGGTGGGCCACCAGAAGGAGTGAAAAGTACACAGTTTTAGTTTTTGCTTAGTAGCAAATTGTAGGGTTATGCCCAACCTTTAACTGGTAACACAAAAAAGGGGTGAGCAGGCAAACCCTTGCGTCAAAGCGTCAACTAATATATATAATATTGGTAGATAAGGCTATATGTCACAGAGGAAAGTGAAAGAGCGAGGGCAATGTTCACCTGTTATACTGTAGGGTGCTACGGAGGGCTGCTTGTGTGTTCTACAGATAGCATCAAAAAAGGATCAGGGCCTATTAGGAAAAAGGTAGCAGAGTGGTAGTACGCACCAAGAAACAGAGAAGGTTCTAACTGTCCTACCTCTCGAGAGCCCCGCCCCCAGGCAGTGCTGGTGGGCCGCCTATCTAATAGTGGATAGAAAAAGAGAAACAAAATGTTGTACTCAATTCTTAGGATGATTTATACTTTAATGCATTATTGGCCCAGACCGTGTTATGTGTCTAGCTGGGCAAGATGTAAACATAACAGATGGCATTGATCCAGTAACCCTTGCTTCTGAACAATATTAAAATATAGGCTGCTATTTAAATACCAAACAGAATTAGGGAAAAATTATTACTTTATTGGCCATTACTGGAGGTAAGTGGACCCTGATTTAAAAAGATATTGTTTCGGATTATAAGACTAAAAATGTAGTACTTTATGAAGACTATGATAGGGGAGTAAGTTGTTAAGTTTCTTACTCTACCCTTAGAGCAAGCGTGGTATGCGGCAACAGGTTTGAGTGCCGTCTCCACTTGTTAGTTGACCGGTTTCAGTGGTCTAGGTGGTTTAAGCCACCTTCTTCAGGACTGTCTTCAAAATGTATAGGCAAAGAAAAATGGCTACTCATATGTAGGAGATTCCAATTATTTGAGGATAGTAAAGAGAGCCTTAGTGCTAGATTTGGCATGAGAGATTCTATTGTTGTAGTTTTCCCTGTTTGTTTCTAGGATAGCAGTTTTATAAGTGGATGAGGCAGTTGTGAATTTATCCTTGTCCTGCATAGATGGACTTTTTTTTCCAGGATGCCTCTGTGTCTCTTTTAGCTTTTCATAGCGTTTTCAGCTCGGTGGTGAACCATTTATTAAGGTGTGCAAGGGGTTTGGCTTTCCTTAATTTAATTGGGGCTAGGTAGATTCTGATTGAATAATTCTACCATTGTAGGATTTTGGTATTGCAATTAAAGTCCGCTGCCCAGTCTAAAGTTCTGCCTTTGCAGTATGTAGGGTCAGATATCCGCAGGGAGAAGCCTACTTCTGAGAGAGTGTTTTGGATGGCTAGGGCATTAGTATCTAGGTTGTCATATAGACCAAGATTCAAGTCACCTAGAAGCAGGATTTGTGAACCAGGTTTTGTGTAATGAGGCCAGTTATGTCTTCCTCGAAAGAGTATAGTTGGTCTGGCTGTCTGTATAAGGTGTGGATATCGAGTGTCCGCTCTGATGAAAGAGGAAGTTTCACGGAGAGGAGTTCTGCAGAGGGCAAAGAAGTGTTTTCACTTTCTCTAATGGCCAGAGTGTTTTTGGCAATGATAGCTACTCCACCACCTCTCTTGGTAGTTCTGTCAGATCTAATGATATTGTAATCATCTGGGACTGCTAACATAAGCGCAGGCCCTGCAGCTGGGTGGAGCCATGTTTCAGTGATCGCCAGAAAATGTAATTTATTGGTGGTAATGAGGTCAGAGATGTCTAAGGCATGAGCAATTAATGATCTTGCATTAATAGGGGCACCTTTAATAGTGGCGACTTCTGGTTGTGACGGTGGTGAGAGGGCATTGAGCGTCGGAATTAGTGGTGATGGTGAAGGAGTAGGTGAGTAATTGGCAGTAAGGCTAGTGCAATTGAACATAGAGGCCTTAGGTTGTGCGCAGAATTTTGTTGTGGTGCAGGAACCCAGTCTTTTGTTTCTGCAGGTGGTAGAGCATGGTGCATTAGAGGTGTTGTAAGCGGGCACATGCATAATAGAACTGTGGAGCGAGGGAAGCAGGCAGCTCACCTTATATTGCAAGATACCTAGATCCTGTTGAGCTATTGCAGGCGTATGCATGCCGAGGCTTATTATGTTTATAGTAGAAATGAAATGCAGTATGATCAGTGGCCAGATGTGGACCATACTCTAATAAGTGTAGAGGGCACTAGACCAGGTCGCCATGGGAGTAGATTAGCAGTTATTATTGGTTAAGAGCTGTGTTTGTGAGTAAATCACTGCTCAGCTGGAAACTTACTAAAGGTGGTAGTAAGTTAGGAGTGCAGGTAGGCACATGGCACGGAATAATAAAATCCAGCAGTTGGTACGCATCTGGCGAGAGTGGGAGTGTGGCAGTTGACATCAATGAACATGCTATTATAGTAGGGTGTTAAAAACATAGCATCGCTCTGCATAACATGGTGGTAAATGATAGACACTGGAGAACAAATGGGGCGGCTGACTAACTGCAGAAGACAGTGAGCCCGGAAGGGATGGCACAAAACAGGCATAAAACATACATATATTAGGTTTAGACAGTCGGCATAGGAAAGAGGCAGGTTGACTATGGTGAAATACGAGAAGCATGGAAAAAGTTATATATCAGGAAAATATCAGACATATCTTAAATGACACTGTGGATATAAGTGGAAGGCGCTAGTTGTCAGTTACAATGGGAGAGTATCAAAGAGCAGCACACCTCAGAAGCCTAAATAAGATAGGCAAGCTGACTATGGGGATAGGTAAGTAACTAGAACAGCACAAATCAGGTACATAATTAGGCAGATATCAGACTTAAACATGTGACACATACATTAGGTGACACAGAAGAAGTAAATGCATGACTAGTTATCACTGGCTATAGGAAGGCATCAGTACATAATGGGCAGTACATATCTGGAACGACAACAATGAAGTTGAAACGGCATGCAGTCTGTGGAAGGACAAGCAAAGAGGACGGCTGTTTGCAGAAGGTGTTGCAAACTGTTTAAGGCAATGAAGAGTGTAAATAGAGTGGCATGTGCCAATTGAGGGGTGGCAACTGTATCATTGATCAGCGTTAGATGGTCAGTGTTGAATGGCTAGGCAGAGACAAAGAGATGAAGGCAGAAAATTGCTATGATCATATAAACAGAGTGAGGGCTGCTACATGGAATGTTCATGCAATGTCTGCGATGATGGAATAGTATTGGAGGCAACACAAGGAGTTCCGGTGTAGGTGTAGGCTGCTAGACAGATCAGGGGGTGCAGCCGAACAGTGACGGTGTTTTAGCAATTATGCTACAAGATTGGACCCATAAGTTCGTTAGTAGCTGCTGTAGTGGATATGTAGGTAATGTGGTCACGTGGCACACGGGGCGATACAGAGGCAGTACAGAGGGGCCTCGAGTACCTTAGGCGATAGGTAGTGAAGAGTTAGAGGCGATGGGTCATACTTAGACAAACAAGGCAAGTGATTGGCACTGGATGGGTTAGGCTTACCTAGAGTGCTTGGATGTGAGTGGCAATGTCCTCTGGTAGTATGAAAGCATCTTGAAGGTGAGACATGCTGAAGATGATAGAGAGCACCAGCTCAGAACGCTCGGTCAGGCTCAGTCAGGACTCTTCTTTCTTGTGCCTTCTTTCGAGGGTTGGTGATCGCCTGCCGGCGAGGTGCGATTGGTTGGAGAAAGCTGGTGTTGACGCATGAGCGCCTATATCCCTACACACTGAACTTGTACTATGAAGACAATTCCAACCAAGCTACACAGGCCAACACAGGCAGACAATGGCGCCAATCAAGACATATCAAGAAATAAACTCCAGAACACTGGAGTTTCTCAGGCACAAGCTTAGATGACGAAGCGCATGATAGTACCTCTAACTTTAACTATGGAGAACAGTCAAGAGACAGAGAGGGTAGAAGAGAGCTGGTAGTTTGGTTTGAAGATGATTCAGACCAAAGGTTTGAAGATAGACCCACACATCCTTTTTTAGACCAATGCGGCAAGGCACGGGGAAACAGCAGAGGCCAAGAACACGACTCTCCAATAATCACCAGGAGCAGGGCCGATTTCCACATCAGAATTACTAATTGTAAACTTATCTGATCATGTCCTAATGCAAGATAAAACCTCAGTACTTCAGAAAGGCCTTGGTTTTGTACCAACAGCATCATACAACACCTTTGACACCCACATTGAAGTAGCCCAATCGCTACGTAAGATCAGACTCAAACAGTATTTTGGTAATAGTGATTCCCAGGATAATACTACACAAACAGGAGACATTATGGGACTATATACAAATTCCAGTTTTATCCTAATGTTATTACACCAGAATCGATCACTTTTGAAAAGGCACTAACTAAAAAATTTGAGGAAATCGGACTAGAAAACTGTGCAGGTTTCCAGAATCTCTCCAAATCAGAAAGAATGGCATTGACAAACGTTAGTAAAAATACTAAAATTGTTATCAAACCGGCAGCCAAAGGGGCACCATAGTTCTTATGAATACAACAGCTTATACTCAGATGGTGTCCAGTTTACTCAGCATCAAACTGCACTATCAGTGCCTCCCTAGAGACCCAACTGAGAACCTCAGAATTAATATTGCAACATTGCTAGAAGAAGCAGCGAGCGAGGGACACATCAGCAAGAAGGAGGCTGAATACCTATGCCCCAGGTTTACGAGCATACAAGCCTTCTATGCTCTACCTAAAATACACAAAGGGGTATCCCCGCCCCCTGGTAGTCAGATAGTGGCAGGTATCAACTCTATTTTGGAACCACTGTCGCAATTCGTTGATCATTTTTTACAACCCGAGATACCACACATGCATTCCTACATTAAGGATACTACTGCTGTGCTAAAATTGTTGAAAGATATTTCCTTCAATAAGATATTTCCTTCAATATGCAAAATCTGATACTGGTCACCCTAGACATTGAATCTCTATATACTTCCATCCCACAGATGGAGACACTGATGGTGGTTGATAAAATCTTGGAGGAGCAGTTGCCGCTTGTACAGATTCCCTGTCTGTCCCTATTGCAACTTGCTGGGATTGCCTTAAACAAGAACTTCTTTATATACAAAGAAGACTTCTAAGAACAAACCTCAGGGACTGCAATGGGGGCTACATTTGCACCCTCACTGGTGAACCTATACTTGGCAGAATTTGAGAAGCAACATATCTATAACAACAACCACTTTCAAGATCAGATCGCCCTCTGGTGTATGTATATAGATGATGAACTACTGATATACACAGGGGAGCAAGAGCACCTGGATGAATTAATTGCCTGGCTTAATACCCGTAATATGTACCTCAAATTCACCCATTCTAGCAGTAAAGAGAAAGTCCAATTTTTGGACCTAAACATCTAAGTTGACAATGGTAGACTCCGCACCACTGTCTTTAGAAAACATACAGATAGGAATTTGCTGCTGCAGTTCGACAGCTTTTACCCAAAAACAGTGACTACAAACCTTCCTTTTGGGCAATTTTTGAGATTCAGGTGAAACTTCGCTGATATAGGTGAATATGCTGAACAAGCCAAAGCCCTAGCACATAGATTGAAAGAAAGGGGCTAGCCTAGAAAATTCCTCAAACATGCAAGAAAACATCCACGTAATATCCTGTGTGAAACCACCTTGGAGCAAAATATGAGACCAGTGCAGGAGAACCACATAACAGTTGTTCTTAGTTACTCTTCACAAATGAATAGAGTAAAAAAAGATACTCAAACTGTAACCCATTCTGAATGTAGGGTCTACACCATTACTACCACCCAGGTCTACCATAGAAATTAGGAGGAACATTAGAGACTCTGTTGTGAGATCCTACCATCACGATACAGAGCATAGCACACAGCCCACCATCTGGAATACAACCAAACCGGTTGGTCACTCTCCTTGTAGTATATGCTCGGTATGCCCATTAACCTACTTATCTACTACTCTAGATCAGGGCCGCTCCATACCCTGGAGACAAATTACATTTACCAACTGTAACTCCTGTAATGTAATGTACCTGATTACGTGTCCATGCAATCTCAAATACATTGGCATGACAGCTAGGCCAATCAAAAAACATATACAGCAGTATCAATCATGTAATTGCACCAGAAGGCTGAATGCCTCTCTTGTTGAACACTTTATGCAGTACAAACATAATGAGAATGACTTAAAGTGGACAGTCATAGAAAAGGTAATTGTGCTAATGAGGGGCAGAGATATACAATCCCTCCTTCTGAAAAGGGAACAGAGGTGGATTTTCTCACCTTAAAACTGATCACAAAGGCCTGAATGAATCCATAAATTGGCAAAGCCTGGCTACAACATAGGCGTACCTCTGTCGCAGAGCAGTTTTGCCATTAACCTGCCATACTGACACCACATTAGACCTCTTAGAACACGTGGGCTTTCCCTATTGAAGACCACAACCGCTAGTAACACAATGTCCTCCACAGGCATAGATGTAGCTCAAATATTTCAGAACACTCAATGCCACTCTTTTTTTGTTCTGTGCATACAAGATGATATGGCTATTCACCGTACTTCATCTGTTTGGGGAAATTCATACAAACTTTGTTTTAACATTAGTCTTATTCTATTCCAGCTGTATGCACAACAGGAATAGAATACTATAACAATCAGATTTGCATACTGTGTGTTCACTGCAAACCATATGAAGATGGCGCTGGGTTTGAATTGACCTCACACAGGTTGTGCTCCATTGTCTCGTAACTGCGCATGCGCGCCAACACAGTACTTTATTTACAAGTCTGCTTTCTGTTTTCGCATTTCATGCGACTGCAAGGAAAACACAGTCTCTGCATCTCCCTAGTACACTGAGTGCTCCAGGTAAGTTTTAGTTACCATTCTGCTACTTGAGTCACAACAGCAATACGCTTAGCAACTGTACTGTGCACTGCATGCGGTTGCTTACAGTAACGACACAGAGCGTACCTAAAATCAAGGCGTGCAGTGAATGCCAGTCATGATTGTATCTTCCCATGTGCTTGCTCATCTCCCTCGCACCAAGGAAGAAAGCTACGTAGCACTACATCACAGCCTAGTTTGGCCACACCAGCAAAAACACAGGCAAGAGCATAACAACTATCTAACCCTTGCAGCCTGCACAGGTTTGTTTGTCGTGTTCTCTCTTTTTCCCACCCCTCCCTCATTCCTGGGGTAAATGTGCAGTGGATGCCCCACCCAATTTTAATTGACATCACTACTTAACAGAATATGCACAGCAATAAAGGAGTGATTTTAGCACGGGCCACAAACATAAGAACATCAATGAAGAGGTTTGACTGCAGTTATGATGCGTACTGATATATTAACAACAAATGTTTGTAGCGCCCGAAGCATCTCTAACTCAGTCACCTGAGTAACATGTATTTTTCTCCCTTTAGGAGCAAAGAAATACCACAATCCTGTAGACCTACGGGCATCCACACAGAGCTGCTACCATGCCCTAGGTATAACAAGTATCTTGTGAGTATCTTTTATATTTTATTGAATGTAGATTCTCCCGATTGTATTATAAATATTTGCTTACGTGATGCTAATTCATTGACGCAAGTATTAATGCAGCTCCCTTGTTTATTTACAGGGCAGCCTAATGTCTCCAGGAAACAATCACGAGGTGAGACTGTTCCATTGTCACGTTTGGATATTGGTTACAGCATCTTGAGCAGGCTACATATTAGTAGCTAGACATTCCTGAAGAAGGTGGCTTAAACAACCTAGAACACCGAAACCGGTCGACTAACAAGTGGAGACGGCACTCAAACCTGTTGCCGCATACAACGCTTGCTCTAAGGGTAGAGTATGAAACTTGAGAACTTACTCCCCTTTCATAGTCTTCATAAAGTACTACATTTTTAGTCTTGTAATCCGAGACAATATCTTTTTAAATCAGGGTCCACTTACCTCCAGTAATGGCCAATAAAGTAATAATTGTGCCCTAATACTTTTTGATGTTTGAATAGCACCCTATATTTTAATATTGTTCAGAAGCAATGGTTATTGGATCAATGCCATTTGTGATGTTTACATTGTGTACAGCTAGACATATAACAAGGTCTGGGCCAATAATGCATGCAAGTATAAATCATCCTAAGAATTGAGTACAACATTTGTTTCTCTTTTTCTATTCACTATTAGGTGGCCCACCAGCGCTGCCAAGGGACAGCACCCTCGAGAGGTAGGGACAGTTATAACCTTCTCTGTCCCTCTGTGCATACTACCTCTCTGCTGCCTTTTTCAAGATAGGCCCAGATTCTTGTTTGATTTTATCTCTAGAGTACACAAGCAGCCCTCCATAGCCCCCTACAGTATAACATGTGAACTTTGCCCTCGCTCTTTCACTTTCCTCTGTGACATATAGCCTTATCTGCGAAAATTATATATGTTGATTGGTGCTCTGACGCAAGGGTTTGCCTGTCCACCCATTTCTTTTTTTGTGTTACCACACCCCAACAAGTAATTTAAGGACATGCAGACATTTCTGGTTTTGTGTAATTATTGTAGGGCGTGGATCTTTGACTATTCATCATACACCCGGCCACTGCTACAGCCCCTTAAAGAGGTGTACTGGTGAGATGCCCACTATCTTTCCACAGTTAAAAGATGTAATCTACACTCCTCCCATCCTAGCAAACTCTGACTACACTAAAGTGCTCTATCTTTTCGAACACTCTGATGGTCAGATGATGATAGCAGTTTTGACACAATATAGAACTATGGGCCATATACCGCTAGCGTATTAGTGGTATGCTAAATTGGGATATGCAAGGACAGTTCCCCTGTGAATAAGCATTAGATGTAGCTGCCTTTGCCATTGAGAAGTCAGCCATGGTTACTGTGGGGTGTTCAGTAGCTCGGTACATATAACATGCAGCATTTGCAATAACTGAAAGATCGAAGTCCACATTGACAACACAGAGGGCTTCCGCATATGATATGATATGATATTGCATTTATAACGCGCCTATACACAAGTGTTTCAAGGCGCAACGAGGCAAGGGAGGGGGAACAGAGGCAAGACAGACAACGATCCTACTAGGCCAGCTGTCATTCAGATCGCGCAAGTGCATTGGAACGGGGAAGGGGGAAAGTGCGGGGGGCGAGGGCACAGTGCAGTACATGGGATGATAGAATAAATTAACAATAAGTGAAAGTACGGCCAGCAGGTGGCAAGTTCAAGTGTAAGTGCAGACATCTGGTGTCAAGTGCTTGTAATGGGACTGTAGGGATACAGAAAACAGTCCCCAAGCGTGGGGGATGCCAGGGATGCAGTGCAGGTTTGTGTGACTGGCGGGGGAGGGACCTGGGCCCGAGATCAGAGGGTGGCCAGGTAACCAGTGCAGATTCAGTTTCAGCCAGGAGGTCAGCAGGGGAGAGGAGGAGAAAAAGCAGAAGCAAAGAGAAGGGTTTTGAGGTGCTTCCGGAACCAGAGATGATTCTCTTCAAGTTTCAGGGAGGCGGGGAGGCTGTTCCAGAGGGAGGCCCCAGCCGAAGAAAGAGATCTACCACCAACTCGTTGCTTGGAGACTAACCCTGAGGGAGTTGGAGGCGCTAAGAGACGAGCTTGAGAAGGAATATATTTAGGAAGAGCGAGTTGAAGGTATTGAGGCCCAAGGCCCCAGAAGGCCTTGTGAACAATGCAGAGGGTTTTGAACTTAATGCTTGCAGCCATTGGGAGCCAGTGCAGAGATTATAGTCCTGGAGTTATACGATCCCTGGGCTTGAGGCCAAGGGCAAGTCTCACAGTCCTGTTCTAGATAAGTTGCAGAGGGTGGAGAGTAGTAGAGAGCAGATTTAGAAAGGGGCTGTTGCAATAGTCCAGCCTGGAGAGAACTAGAGCTCTGGAGACAGTGAGCTTCTGGAGGAAGGAGAGGAAAGGAAGAATTTTTCTGAGGAGGTGCAGCTGGTAGTGTGACTTCTTAGAGATGTCAGAGATGTGAGGAGACAATGAGAGTGTGGAGTCGAAGATGATAGAGTGACAGGAAAGGAGGGAGGGAGTGTGCCGATGAGGAGAATCTCGGTCTTGACCGTTTATCCCCAGGTTATCACAGAGACGGTTGAGCAGGATGGCAGGATGGCATGGTTGACTGTGTCAAAGGCAGAGGAGAGATCAAGTAAGATGAGGACATGGGGGTGTTGGAATGAAGGTTGAAGAGCAGGTCTTCACTGATTTTCAGGAGAGCAGTTTCCTTGCTTCTGGCAGCTCTGAAGCCAGACTAATGATTATGGAGACAACCAACAGATTCAGTGTGAAGGTTAAGATGGGAGATGGTCAGCTTTTCCAAGAGTTTGCCCAGGAAAGGAGTGATGGAGATTGGGCGATAGTTAGCCGGGCAGGAAGGGTCGGCAGAGGGTTTCTTAAGAAGAGGGTGCACAAGGGAGTGCTTCAGTGGAGAAGGAGTAGTTGCAGAAGTCGGCCAGGGCAGGAGCCAGGGAGTAAATGTGGTCCTTGATGGTTTTGGAGGAACAGGGGTGAACCTGTTTTGACAAGACTTTCCTAGTTCAGACTTGTCTAGAAACCTTGTCTGGGGAGAACAGGGGAAGGGCAGAGAAGGGGGGATGAGAGGTGGCTGCAGAAGGGCCAGAGGAAGAGCAGGGAGTAGAGGGAAGAAGGTAGGAGGAGGAGAGAGAGGACAGGATGTCCTGAGTTTTAGAGATGAAATGAGAAGCCAGTGCCGTGCAAAGGGCCTGGGAAGGGACAGGAGAGGTAGAGACTGTGGCAGGATTTGCCAGTTCTTTGCAGATTTTAAAGAGTTCAGCCGAGTCGTTAGATGTCGCAGAGATGCAGGGTTGGATGTGAGCTCTCTTCTTGGTGAGGACAGAGAGCCTGTATTGCCTTTGGTGCAGGCGGTAGGCCAGTTTGTCAGAGGATGTACATGAAGCATGCCATTTCCTCTCAGTCATCCTGCACTTGCGTTTAAGGGTGGCGAGGTCTGAGTCGTACCAGGAGTTGCACTTGGCTTTGGGCTTCAGGCGGATCCTCATGACAGGGGCAAGAATATCAAGGGTATCAGATATAGCAGAGTGGAGCATGGAAAGGGCTGTGTCAGGGTGAGAGTTAGCCAAAGGGGGATGGGGTGGTGAGAAACTGGTGGTGAAAGCCTCAACTGACACATGCTTCAAGAAGGTGGGTGGCAGTGATGGAGTTGGCTTGGCCTGAGGGCTAGAGAGGGTGAGCTGGGTGGAAAGGGGAAAGTTATCACACCAGGAGAGAGGGGTGCTGAGAGGTGCAGAAATTGCAAGGCCTGAGGAGATCAGAACATCCAGAGTGTGCCCTGCAGAGTGAGTTGGGCCAGAGGGGAGAATAGAGGGTGAGAGAGAGTCGCAAAGGTCGCGAAAGAGTCCAGAGGAAGGACAAGATGCATCCTGGTGGATGTTGAAGTCTCCAAGAAGGAGGAGTTGAGTGGTTGAGAGCAGGAGTGAAGAGGAGAGGTCCGTCCACTCAGAGAGGAAGGAGGAGATCTGACCATGTGCCCGATAGATAGTAGCCACAGTGAGGGAATGGCTAGGAGAAAGAGAGAGCCTGCAGACGAGGCATTCGAAAGAGGAGTAGGCCTGCGTAGGAATGACAGAGGCAGGAATCCACTCGGGGAAGATCAGGGTTACCCCCTCCGGAACGGTTAGACCTGGGTGCAGAGAAGATCTTGTAGCCATCAGGGAGGAGAGTGTCAAAGCTTGTGACAGAGCTGGCAGTGAACCATGTCTCGGTGCGACTGAGGACATCAAGGTCAAGTTCCTCCAGAAGGCGGGAGATGCTGGAAGAGTGTTTGACAGCTGAGTGAGAGTTAAGAATGGCAATATGGAGAAGGTTGCCGTCCTTGAAACACTTCCGGGTAGTGGTACAAATCAGAGGTATGCCCTGCAGAGGTGTAGAAGAAGCCCAGTGGGTCAGAAAGGGAAGGAGGAGAGGGCAAGGTAGCCAAGGAGGAGGCAGCAGGGGGAGGCGAGGAAGCTTTGCAGAGGAGAGAAAGGACAGCAGGGGAAGAAAGGAAATTGATGAGGCATGGGAAGCGTCTATCAAAGAGGAGATGGTTGGCCTGAGTGCCTTGGAACAAGACGGTACCATTCACATAAAAATTAATGATGAACCTAGAGGAGTGGAAGGAGGCCAGGAGGGCCTCCCACCGGGTGCCACCATTAATGGGAGAAGAAGAGAAAGGGGAGAGCACACAGACCATATCTAGGGTCCATAGGTCTGGTGAGGGAATGACAAATAGGATGTCGGTGAAAGTTTGCCTGTAGGAGGCACTGGTATGGGTGTCAGAGACAGGGAGGCCTGGGTTGGAGACCAGCATGTCCTTTTTAAACTTTTTCCTACAAGATTTAGTGAGGAAAGCAGGATAGTGAATAGAGAAGCAGTTAGAAAAGATGGGAGAGACAGAGAGCACCACGAAGTAGGTAGAGATAGGGAGTAGAGGAGGGGAGAGGAAGAAAACAAGGGAAGGACACAGGGCAGGGTGCAAGCAGGCGAGACAGAGGGAGGTGAGAAAGTTGAGCAAGACGATAGACGCTCAGATTTACGAGACTATAACAATGCAATTTTAAAAACAGGAGAAGAAACACACCTAAGTTTGAGAGTCCTGAATAGGGGGGAAAAGGCCTCGGTTTCACAGTGCAATTTTACACACTTTCACAATGCAATTTTAAAACGGGAGAAAAAACACACCTAAGAGTCCTGAGTAGGGGGGGAAAGACCTAGGTTTCACAATGCAATTTACACACTTTCACAATGCAATTTTAAACAGGAGAAAAAAAACACCTAAGTTTGAGAGTCTGCTAGGTGGACGGGGGTCAGCAGGGAAGTGTGTGGTCAACCCTGGTGGAAGGCTGGCAACTGGCTACCCCTGTGGACACCTGCAGACACAGCCAGGAACCGCCTCTGTGGGAGCCGCCCTTTGCCTAGGGGCTCTTAGCCGTGGGGACTGCCGGGCAGCGGGCTGCCTTGAGGGGGTCAGTTAAAAAGGAGTGGAGGGGAAGCCCAACAACATGGAAGGATCAGGAAGTGGGCAGGCCCCGGGGGTGGGGTTCAAGAGACAGGAAAAACCCAAACAAAAGCCAAGAAAACTATTCACTGAGAGAACGGAGCACAGCTCCTCTCACCTGCACCATCTCGTGTGAAGTGGTGCATCAGGCCTGCAGCTGTGACTAGGTTTGCCGCTGCTGAGGGCAGCCCAATCACGGCCTGGGAGGCGGGTTGGGCGGCGGGAGGAGATGGGTGGAGGGAACAACAGCAGGGAAGTGATCTGGAAGCGAGCAGGGCCCAGAAGGGATCAAGAGTCAGGGAAAACACAAACAAAAGCCAAGAAAAGTATTCACTAAGAGAACGGAGCACAGCTCCTCTCACCTGCAGCACCTCATGTGAGAAGTTATTTTTTCCAGCCCATCCATCCACATTTTTCACTGTAAAACAGTAAACCCTGCTACTTTCTTGATAGACCACATCTCTGATTCCAATGATGTTCATTACTGTGCCACATACGAGGGCCCGGACAATGACATACTGTGAAGGCATCATGAAGCAAGACACAGACAACAGATTCAAAGTTCAAACTAAAGCTCTTCATTAACTCAAATGTCAGGATGGTGTAAGGCCTAACTTGCCCTATGCTAAGGTGGGATTTCCCTACCTAAATAAACTAAAGACAATCGGAGCCATTAAGTTCAACTTAAAAGTCTGTCTGTGTCCAAAACCATTACGTTCTCTCACAATTAAATCTTAACAATGTGTAGGGATGTCAATAACCAATGAAATAGCGTTTAAACCAAAGTTCTGAGCTTTTTCCAGCTCCTGGTTTGCTGTTAACTTCCTTCCCCAAGTTCGAGACATTTCCAACAAAAATAGCCTTGGTGTTCCCTTCCTCAAGTTCAACACAGTTCTACAAAATAGTCTTGGGCTTCTCTTCCCCAAGTTCAACACAGTTCCACAAAATGGTCTCAGGGTTCCCTACCCCAAGTTCAACACAGTTCCAGAAAATGGTATTGGAGTTCCCTTGCCCAAGTTCAACACAGTTCTGCAGGTTTCCAATTCACAGTCACATTCACTTGTTTAGTTTGCCTTCTCGTTCTGTAACTTGAACAATCTTAGGGCGACCAACCTCAGCCTCTAGACTTCTCTTGGTTTACTCCAAGTAAGGGCTCCTCTGTCTTGACGCAGTTGCCAGACCACACGGTCCACCGATCACAGGTTGTGCAACCAATATCCCCTGGCACTTTACAACAGTTCATTCTTTCTCATAGGACTTCCTTGGCAACACAGGTTTCCTTTCTGCATCTATGTCACAAGTCCAAATATACTTCTGGTTCACTTTAGTGGCTTCTTGCCTTCATTAACATGTGACTTTCACACACCT
Organism: Ambystoma mexicanum; assembly: GCF_040938575.1. Lineage (NCBI taxonomy): Eukaryota > Metazoa > Chordata > Amphibia > Caudata > Ambystomatidae > Ambystoma > Ambystoma mexicanum. Next base: position 1,019,313,850 of record NC_090922.1, on the reverse strand, counting down.
TCCTTTGTGGTACTTCTCCTGGTAACCAACTTGCTTCCACACTATCTAATAGTGTTTTGCTTTTTATTCGTTTCATATTGTTCACAAATGCTGTCTCTTTAAATTCAGTTCATTCACAAATGCACATCGCTTTTGTTTCATTTGAGTGATATTTTCATATCTTTTCCTTTGTTCGGCATTCAAATCTCATTACGTTCTTGACAACTCCTTCGGTATTCAATATTGTATAATGGGTCTCCTGACACATTTTCCATATCATTCAAAACATCATTACATGCTTCACAACTTGTTCGGTATTCAATAGTTCAGCTTGGGTCTCCTGACCCCTTTTCCATAAACTTTCACTTCACCGGCATCTGCTGTTACACACACCATACCCCTGGAGCGCCCTGGCTTGAGTGATGCTTCCCTGTCACTCACAGGTGTACAGCTACTCCTCTGGATGCTCTGGTTTCACTCTTGGGTTCTCACTGGCTCTGCTCTCTCTACCATAGAGCTCTGGCGAGCAGCACTCGCTTCCTCCAGACCTTCTGGCAGTGTTCGTTAGCTTCTCTGTGTTCCCCACTCCCAACGGGGAAAACACAGCAATGGGCTCTGCTCTGCTGCAGACCCTTTCATGGCCCCTTCCGGCCTTAGAGTCTTTATGGCTTCTCTGCAGTCAGCATCCTTTTCAATGGCCCATACTTTGCCAGCTCCAACTCAGATTGCCGGGCTCTCCTGCCCAGCTGGTTCCCTCTTATGCTGCTTTCTTCCTCTTTTATGCACATGCAGCCATTTAACTGGTTGCAGGTGTGAGCTCTTAATTCTCATTGCCTGACGATAGTTATTGAGGCATGCCTGACCCACACAACAGTCCTCAGGCCACCTCCTCATCCAAGTAATAGAGTGGTGAAATAGCATATTAGTGTGCACCACTCCTGGGTGCCTTTCCTTGTCTCAGTACTATAATAGTCTGAATGGGGAAAAATGAGCATAGATGGTTTTCAACAGCCTATAAATGCAAGGGGAGGGTAACGTTGGTTCTTATCAGAAAAAGGGGGATACCACGCCTCATCTGTGGACCTCCTCTTCTTTGTCCTCTTCCTAGTATTCCTGATGTCTTCTGGTAGTATCCCTGGAAGAGGGGAAAGAGTAGCAACATCGCAGAAATGTGGCTGGGACTGAGGGTTTATCATGGAATGGAAATGGGGAATACCAGGTCTCACCCATAGATGTCCCCCTGCCATTCCCCAAGTCTCCCCTACCCAGGGGATCCTCCCTCACAACTCCATCCCCACGATTGGGATCCAAGAGTGATGGCCTTTCCCTCGCCACCTGAGCAGAGGATGATCGGGTGATAGAAGTGAAGACGCCCTCAGGTTACTCACAATATCCAAAGCACAAGACTACGCCCTAGGATATGGAGAGGTGTTTCTTGCTGACGGGTCATTGACTATTGACCAGGAGGCAGGTCAGCAACATACTGGGGTAGCAGTGGTTTGGTTGGTTAATGCAGAGTATGTGGTTCTTATCCAGCGAACATTACCTGTGCATTTTTCTGCCCGAGCAGCAAAACTGGTTGCTCTTATTGAGGCGCCAGAGGCATCACATGGATGTCGAGTGACGATTTACTCAGATTCGGCATATGTGATGACAACTGGGCACTTGGAATTATCGAGATGGTATCACAAGAAAGACACTGACACAATGGATACAATTTGTAAAACCTTTATTGAAAATGTTGGGGCTGGAGAAACTCCTACTTTGCCCTATAACTAAGATGGGAGTAGTCTCAACCTTCAAACAATAAACAAAACAGTCCTAGTGGAGTCTGTCAAATCAAAATGGCCTATGCTAACAAAACCTAATGCCTGCCCTATCTCTTATACAAAAAAGTGTAAAAAGGAGAAATGTATGCAAAGGAAAAATCAGTGTTCAAAATAATAAATGTGCTTGAACCAGCTCTCCTCACGGCGTAAGGCTGTCCCTGTAGGCAGGATAACACATTCTGGTCAGTTTCCACCACTATAAACAGTTCCAAACTGTGTTTTGAGGTCCACCTGGCCTTCCACGTTAAAGTCTCGTTTCTTGACTTTCAAAATTGTACTTCAACACTTCAACACAAAGTTCACAAAGGTCCCCCTCTGTCGGGCTGGGACCTTTCACCACACAGTTCACGTAGGTCCCCCTCTGTCGGGCTCCTACCTCTCACATTAGAGTTCAACATAAACTTGCAAGGGGGCTCCCTTCGCCAACCTTATTATACTTCAGGTCTCCCTCTGTCAGGCTCGGGCCACTTTCTGATGTCGAAGACTTTCGAATGTGGGTGGCTTTCTTTACAGACCAGCGCAGGACCACCTCGACTCAAAGTTCACGTTTACTCTTGCTTACTTCACTTTTGCTGTTCATTCGCTTTATTGCTTCAAGCAATGTACCTTTCTCAGAGACTTTTGAGTGGGCTACTTCCTTTCATCGGACCACTCCGTTACTTAGTATCACTGATCTCACAGCTGTCTCTACTTCAAAGTTCACTCACAGGTCTGCCGCTATTCGTGTCTCATCCACATGCGTGCAGCCATCACTTGCGATATAATGTTGCTACTTCATAAGTTTTAACACACACCGGTCTCTCAGATCACTTGCCAAATCACCGGCTGTGTGTGTCTCTTTCTTGTTTTTGCTATTTCCAATTCACAAGTCAAGGTTAGTACCACAGGCTTGTTCTTGCCTCCCCAACTCTGCCGTTCACCTGGGAGGGTCGCTGGCACCCTTGAAACACAATGCAATCTTCACTTGTGGGATCTGCCCTTCTCCACATGTCTTTGACGGTCTGTCAGAGGCAACGACCTCCAGTAGGTAACCCTTGGGGTTTTTGGCCCATTGCTCTCATCCCTTGTGTTCCGCCTTGCTCAGAGTGTGTCTTTAGGCATTGCCTTTGTCGTATGAGGAGAGCTAATTGGTATTAGGTGTATGCACTTAGTGTAAAGTGCCTGACTTTGCCTGACCCGATTAACGAGACATGTCCAGTACAATGTGAGAAAGTTAGTCTGATTACTCTCAGTCTCCCTCTTCCTCGGCCCAGTGTTTGTGTAAAGTGGGGGGGGGGTTGAGACTTCTGAAAATCCCAGAAAATAGGATGGAGTAGAACAAAAAAGGGGGTAATACCGAGTCTCACCATCGGTTGTCTCATTCCCACTCCCGGAAGACCCCTTGCCCAGGTTATCCTCCCGCACTGGTACACCCCCAGGGTCTGGATCCAAAGGTGATGGCCGTGCCCGGGCCACCTGAGAGAGAGATCGCCTGGGACTAGCAGGTGAAACTAGCGGTTTCTCACACCATACAAAGGGCGAATAAACCCATTTCAGTTGGTAATGAAGCAGCAGACAGAGCAGCAAAATTAACTGCATATTTACCAGTGCCAGATATCCCTGAGTACCCAGCACTTGCTGGTATGCAGTTGCAAATACAGGTTCCATATACTGCAAATCCTATTACTCAAGTTATAGAATTGCAGGACCAAGGTCCACAGAGTGAGAAGTTGCTGTGTCAGAGGAGGGGGTGTGCGCAGTCTCTCACAGATCGAGTTTGCAGGCAGGTTATCACAAGGAAAGTAGTAATGCTCCAAGAACTGGTCCTGGTTGCATTCAACCAACTGCACTACCTCTTGCATGTGTCTAAGCAGCACATTACTGCTGATATACAGGAGGATTGACACATGCCAAACATGCAAGCATTATTGAATGTTTTCACATCAAATTGTAATGTCCGTCAGACATATAATGCTGGGCATACATTAAGGACGTTGCGGGGTACATTGCTCCATCCAAGTGGACCATTCCGGGACCTCCATATTGATTTCGCAGATATGGGAGAACAGTGCAACACCTTTTGCTATCTCATAGTAGTGGTTTGCCCCTTCTCCCGTTTGATTGAGGCTGGACCATTTGCACATCCTGATGCCAAACTGGTAGCTAAACCTTTAGTGAGAGAAGTGTTTCGCGGATGGGGAGTGTGTGATATGCTTAAGAGTGATAATGGCACCCATTTTTTAAGCAAGCTGTTTAAAGAAATGGTGGCTCTTCTAGGGATCAAACACAAGATGTGCTTGATTTACCACACCCAGACCAACTGCATTGTTGAGAAGATGAATGGCCTCTTGATTGATTTATTCATATATTTATTGAGTGCACATACACCCATATGCTCCGTGGCGCTATAAAAACATCCAGCAGAACACAGGCCAGCCACTAGCCTACCTAAAAGAGAAGAGTTTTTACAGATCGGTGAAATGCCAAATGATTCTCCATAACCCGTAACTCACGTGGTAGTGAGTTCCACAGCTTTGGCGGCTGCTACTGAAAAAGCACGGCTGCCAACACGGGAACGCCGTACCCTAGGAACGGTGATAACAGTATTATCATGGGAGCGGAACGCACGGCAGGGAACATATGGTCAGAATTTCTGTTGCAGATAATCAGCCTTCGGGCAATAGAAAGCTTTGTGTACTATGCACAGAGATGTAAACTGGACATGTTCCACAATAGGAAGCCAGTGAAGCTGACGGAGAACAGGTGAGATATGGAAGAAAAACGGGGAGCAGGACTCCACTCGTGCTGCTGAATTTTGTAGAACCTGTAGTCGCCTCAACAAGTACCAAGTACTTTGGCTGAGCCAAGTATAATGAGTTGCAATCATCTACTCCACTCAAAACAAGAGAGGCGACCAAAGAGGCATGAAGATGAGAGAGGATGAACAGAAGAACTTTCCGTAAAATCCTATGTTTAAAATGCCCAGACTGGCAGACGGCAGCCACCTGTGCATCAAGAGAAAGTGAAGCACATAATTTAACACCAAGATCCCTCACCACTAGAACAGGAAGTGGAAGTGGGACAAGAGAGAAAGGCCAAAAAATAGATATCCAGAGTGAAACCACAGAAGGGGGATCCACCACCAAGAACTCTCTCTTGTCTCCATTCAGCCCAACCCAGTTATCACTCATCCACCCCCACTGCCCCAAGGCACCTCACCTCAGCCTTCTTTTGATGAAGATCAATCCAAACAATTATCTGCGTATCATCAACATACGAGTAGCACCAGAGGCCGTGGGAGTGAATGAATTTGACCAAGAGCTGAATATACACGTTAAACAGTATAGGGGACAAGCCAGATCCCTGAGGAAACCCACAAAAAAGAGGTAGAGGAGAAGAACGAAAATAAGACAAAGAAAGATATTGAGTACGCTCAGGTAAGAAAGATTCAAACCAGGCCAGTACCCCACCGGACAGTCCTGCTCCCCTCAACCATGAAACCAGGATAGAGTGGTCTATGGTGTCAAATGCAGCTGACAGATCTTAACGTATCAGTGCACCCACCCCACCCAGATCGGAGAGCCGGGCAAGATCATCAACCACAGAGACCAAAACACTCTCCGTGCCCCAGCAAGGGCAAAAATCCAGACTGGAAAGGGTAAAAAAAACAGAATCTTCAAGAAAGGAGCCAAGTAATGGCGGAATAAGTGACTTAAGCAGTTTCATACAAAATCAAAGCAAAGAAATAGGTTGGAAATTAGAAGGAACAGCATGGTCAAGTGTGGACTTTTTAAAAAAGAGGAATCACCAGAGCGTGCTTTAAGTGAGGGTGGGTGATGCCATAACTGCAGGAGTGGTTTATTGCCTGCACAACCCATGGGGCCATCTGTGAAATAATATTCTTCATAATTGTCAAGGGTATGGGTTAAAGGGGGGAAGCAGACTTCATCTATCCTCAAGATCAAAGATGGGAAAAGTTGACCACACTTGCATAGGGCTATCAGATATTATAAGAGGGGGCTCACTCACAGATCTGAGGCCAGAAGTGGCAATTTTTGCTCTAATGTTAACAATTATTTGAGAGAAAAAACTGAGACAAAGAATCTCACAGTGATTGAGAAGGAGCAACCTCGGACTGTACATCATCTAACAGATCTTGGATTTGAGCAACAGATTCACCTGCCTACTCATTGCCTTGGACGTACTCTCGACTGAGTTTCCACCATTAATGTCAAAAGCACAGATTTTCAGGTTTCCTCTTGCCCATGGTCAGACCACACGTTAGAGCACTTTACCATTCAGGCAGACTTTCCGAAGAAACTGAAGGGCAGGCAAATACAATGTTCCTTGGCAAGAAAATTTAAGCTGCTTACATGGGACAGAATTGAACCTCTGCTAGGTCCCTCCATTAATTTCTCCTTGACTGATTCTGCAGCTTTGATGTCCCAGTCTCTTGTATCGATCTTGGACATTATTACCATTTTCTCTTGCACCTCTTAAACACAGAAAAACCAGGGAAGTAATCGTCAACCCTGAAGTTGTTTTATATCTGGAAGTCGAACCCTTTACCAAGAGCATTGGCAGCTTATAAAGTACCTGCCAAGTCATATAAATTGGTGATTATAGAAGCAAAAAAAACCCTGTCTTAATTCTAGAATCCTGAACGCTAAATCTGAACTTAAGGAACCTTTTAAAATATTAAATAAGCCTACTGCCAGCCTATTAACTAAGGATGTAGCCTGGTGCCAGGAAATTCGCAAAACAAACTGAATGGCTAGGGCAGATATAGTTAAAAAAAGATGATCTTCTCTTGGCTCCTAGTAAGATTAGGAAAGGGTCGTTAGTTAGATGTCCGACTATCCCCCAATTCTATTTCTCCGCCATTACAGTGGGTGAGTTATCAGTGGTAGTGGAACAGTTGAAGGCAACTAGATGTAAAGGTGACCCCTGTTCATCTATGATTATTAAAGTTTGCCCACCAATCTTACTGGTTGAAATCTGCAAGTTTGTGAACTCCACTCTCACAGAGGGCCATGTACCAGCTGACCTCAAAAAGGCCTGGGTGACCCCCATCCTAATAAAACCTGGCTTAGCAATTGAGGTGCTGCTCAGTTATAGGCCTATAACGAATACATAATTTTTGTTGAAAATTCTGGATCGTATCGCCTATAGCCAGATTTCTCAATATTTGAATAATCATCCCCTTCTAAACTGCTGCCAATCAGGCTTTAGACAAGGTTTTGGAACTGAGACCGCACTTCTGGAGTTGAAATTGAGGCTTTTAGAACGTGTTGACATGGGTTTATCCTCCATGTTAATGTTGTTAGATCTGTCAGCCCGCTTTCGATTTGGTCGACAGACTGGACGAAGTAGCCGATTTTGTCCCCAGTAGTGGCTCACTGGATTAGCTCATTTCTGGACAACAGAGAGAGTAGAGTTTTTCATGAGGAAGCAGAGGCCAAGCCTGTCACGGTTAATTTCGGTGTACCGCAGGGCGCTTGTATATCTCCCTGCTTGTATAACATCTTTATGGCCCCCTTCTTTGCCCTTTTGGAACAGGAGGGGCTGGTGTTTACCAACTCTCCCCATTGTAAGCACTCACTCCCAGGATGAAGAGGAACTGAATAGAGTCTATACATCGCTTGAGAATTGGATGGTGTGGAACAATTTAGCCCTGAATAGGAATAAAACGGAGCTGCTGATTGTGGGAACTCAATCGATGCTGGCCAAGCTTGGACCGTCCTACAATAGCTTTCAACTCAGAGAGGTAAAGATAACCCCCAAATGAAAGTCAAAACTTTGGGTGTGGTATTTCGACCAGCAGCTTGATATAAAGATGCATTTTAGGAGCCTGGTTTCACTGGCAGCTTCTATATATTAAGCTCTTGGCACATCTCAGAACTTTTATTTCACAGGCCAACGCCGAGATAATTGCTAGAGCAATTATCGGGTAGAAAATAGATTATTGCAGTAGCCTACTGGTTGAGCTTAGCAAAGCTGACACTAACAGGTTTCAGGTGGTGCAAAACGGTGCAGTTAGGGTAGTTGTAGGACTATCGCATCACGACCACATATCGGCTGTTAGACAAGCTCTGCATTGGCTCCCTATTGAGGCGTGTGCCCTTTTCCGTCTTCTTGTTATCACCTACAAATGTAGATAGGGGCCTAATGCCTGTGTACCTGCAAGCTCTCATTTCCAATAAAGTGAACAGCAGATCCCTTAGATCTAGCAACCAGAATTATCTGTTGCTTCCCAGATGCAGGACCAAGAATGGCTAAAGTGGAGCTTTCTTCATTGCAGCTCCAAAAGCTTGGAACAAGTTACCCAAGATCTCGGATGTCAGGAATCCATAGAGCTTTTTAAGAAAAAACTGAAAACGTGGATATTCGCCTGATATTTTCTGGGCAGTGTTGGTTGAGTACTCTCCCTTGCTGATGGTTTCTTTATAACTATTTTAATGTTTTGTCTGTGCCCTTATGCTCATGGGTCCATGGTTTGCGCATTACAAAAGTTTTAAAGTAAAGTAAAAGTACACTAGCAGAAGACGAGAGTGAGTGCACCAGACCGAAGAGTTCCTTTGGCTGATTAACTGACATCTCTATCTTAGATGCATAAAAGCAACATTTGGCATCATGAATGGCTTTAGGATACTGTGCAGTTTCCTGTCGAACTGACAGCTTGTCTGCCTCACAGTAAGGCTAAACTATGTAAACTGTGCGTTACTCCCCAAAATAATTGGGTCCATTGCTTGCCTATGGCCATTTTCAGTTTGAGGACTCAGACCTGTAACGGTCATCACCTCTCCCCTCATGAGACAGTGACAGGGAGATGTACGCACTCACCACTATCAACTGTGCGGAGTGCTTCTGATGCTCAGACGACTGTGTCAATACTAGGAGATGAGTTTAAGTTGTATTTGACAAAATTAACAAAGTCAATAAAATTTCTTTCTGGACAGATAGCACCACGACGAGTGGAAGAAAAAATGAGCACTGCAACAGATTCTGCGAACTCACCGCCTCTCCAATTTCACCAAGGGATGCTGTTTGCATCCGCAACTTTGTCCGCAGGTGGAGTGAGCCCCGATATAATGGACCATATAGGTTAGTGTATGCCACTCCATTTGTGGTCAAGGTGAAGGAACTGCAGTATTAGGTGCACCTCTCTGATGTCAGGAGGGCGCCCCATGCATCACCTCCTTCTGTGAACATATTGTCTGAAAGTTTCTTGTGATTTACTATATTGAAAGAAGAATTGTGGTATTTAAAAGGTTTTTAAATTCCAGTCTAGTAAAGTATTTTCCACATCTACACCATCTGACCAAGCATCCAATATATGTGTGTACTTGTTTTTTGTAATATCGATACACTGCTCATGTTGTGTAATTATTTCCATTGTAAAAAAATTCTTTCCCCATTGATATTACACGGTTTACCCTTCCTCATCACAGTACATTCAAGTTGTCCTATACGTATCACTGAACTATGTTTATTTTGTATCTTTGTTGTGGATTTCATTTGAGTATATTTTTGTATTTTTCAAGTGAGTTTATATGGTTAGGGCATATACAGGGGGGTGTAGTATATGGGGTTGTGTAAATAGTGATTTCCTTGATTCTGCAACACACACTGATGATTTTATGACTACTATAGTGCATCTCAAAAGAATATATAGATAGGACGCAGTATCATGGCAATGGAAGTTGCTTGTAAACAGGGGAATAGATGAGGAAAATGAATATGCCCAACATAAAGGAGTAGTTTGTAACAAAATGTCTGATGTGCACCATCCAGAATTTAGTAGCGTGTGGTGCAATCACATGCACTCAGTACGGAAACAGAGGTATAACGGGAGATGTTATGCCTGTTCCCTCATCCCACAAGCATCGGGGGAGCTCAAGATGCTAGTACCCCAGTAAATGCCATACTTGGAAGCCCAGTGTTTGGTTCATCTGGCACTATGTCGGGTCCGCAGCTTGTTCCAGGGGCACAAGATACAAGTTATATTAATGGACAAGGATGAAGAAAAATGCGCTAAAGAAGATAACGATGCCAAATGTCAACAACAACCCCTTCAGAAATTGAATGGAGTGCTTTTCGTGTCAAACAGATGAGGAAAAGGCGGCTGTGAGCTGCGTGGCAGGGGGGTTGGCAGGGTTTGGAGTGATATGGAACATCAATAAAAACTGTTTCCCAATATGGGCCACGTATGCATAGGCCAGTTAAAGCCCCTGTTTGCTCCCATTTGGCTAGTCTCAGCCCATCCTGCGGTGGAGAGGGCAGGAGCCCCCACCAGCCGTGGATGAGCTGCTCCATCTGCACGACCTGCCTGCATGCTACAGAGAAGCCAACCATCCCAGCCAGCAGATCAGCGTACATCTGGTGAGGAGATCCTCCATCCCTCAGCCCTGCCTGGGCACCTCCTGAGCCCCACTGCCCTTGATACATCTCCATAGCAGCACAATCTTCTCCGGAACCACACCGCGCGACTTGCCCATTCGTACAAATTGTCGGGCGCAATGTGGTGCCAAAAGGAGGCTCGGCTTTGTTGCGTTGCTAGGCAACGACAATAATATATTTACCCACATCCACTGGCAGGCGGAAGAGCCGAAGGCCAGTTAAAGGCTGTGTTTCATCTAGTGTTAAAAAAAGGAGGGGAAAGAGGATGGCTGGTTTATTAGTGACGTAAATCGTGGTGACAATAATTGGCGCTGTGGTGGGCACAACAATATCTACAGCCAATGCTGTATCTGTAAACTCACTGAGTAACAAGGCACAAGAATTGAGTTATGATTTAAAAGCGTTGCAACAAAGTTTAAATGGGCTCAGGGGTGGATAGAAAGAAGCGATTTGTTATGTGAATGAAACAATTCTACTTCTTAATGAGCAAGCCAAAATATTCGAACATAGTTCCAATGTCATTGTTAAACATGATAAACTGCTGCATGATATTGTAAATGTGGTAACTCCATTTGAAAGCATTCTGACAATTAAAAATGTGGTATCTCAATTGATTGAGGGCAATATACCTCTGTATTTTGTGTACTCTGATATCATCCGTCAAATGATGGCATGGATTACACAAAGGGAGGTGGAGATAATCCAAGAAATCTGAAAGTTATTGCAAGAAGAAATGTGCTTGCACTGTAAAGTACAATGTGGGCATAAGTGTCTCTCTGTAATTTGCACATTTCTATTTTATGATAAAAAAAACAAATTCAAAAAGTAACTTAGTCTCATTATATTTATTCTGCATTCAGTCCCTTTCATTTGACATGCTTAGGGAGACAAATGTGTGTTAAGAAATATCTCAAAGTAAAGTGGCACCGTGAACTGTTTATCTGGAGAGATTGAATGAATGTGCAGTATTTCAAATGCATGCTTTACATTTGTTGAAACTCGGTCAAAAGGGCGTAGTGTGGTACTGTACATAAGGTACCATTGAAACTCAGTCAAAAGGGCGTAGTGTGGTACTGTACATAAGGTACCACAGAAGGGCATAGCTATCCAGAGTGTTTCAAGTCCAGCATTTTGTTTGCTGTTAGTGACCCTGGTAAAAATAATTATCAGGCAGTATTATGAAATCAGTCTCACCACTATAAAAATACCCCAACAGGTTACCACAATATATTGCCAAGGATTATAAAATACCACCATAATAAAAAAATACCACTAAGTAATAGATATAACCCCAAAATATATCTAACAGTTGTATACCAATGGTGCCAGCATGAATCTGTTTGTCCCCTGTCTTTAACCACTTTCTCAGACAGAGAGCCTTCGCCATCAAGGCAGACTCTCACTGTCATGTTGGTGTGTAGAAGGATGGTATTATCCACCAACTATTCCTGACGTCCCAGTTTTCGTAATTTGCCCCATGGCTTGCCCCAATTTACTGAATAAAAGGCAGCTTTGAAGTCAATGAATATCAGGTACAGTTCTGGCGAGCCCCTTTTTGCAGATTCAATCATAAATTGGTCAAGTAAGCTTATGTTGTGGGTGGTGGTTGATGGTGGGTGATCCCGGGCGAAAGCCCATTTGTGTAATATGCAGTAGTGGTTGACTGCCCATCTCTGCATTTCTGCATTTCTGACAGGACGAATGACGCAAATAACTTCCCTGTGACATCTAAAGTGAGAGCAGCCAGTAATTTACGGGCTCCAGTCTGTCTCCTTTCTTATCGAAAGGCAGCATAATGGCACTTTGCCAGGATGGCGGAATCTCCTTTAACTTGCAGACTTTATTGAATAGTATTTTAAGGATACCAGTCCATTCTGTTGGATTTTCCTTTAGAACCACATTAGAGAGCCGTTTGATCCCAGGGCTCAAAAGCCCTTAAGTTTTATTATTGCCTTGTGGATCCCCGCTGCAGTTACGCTCAGGGGCCAATGTACGTTTATCTTAGGTGACCCCGTCAATGGAGTGGTTTGAACATATTTGTTTTTAAGAAAGATTGTCCATTTCCATGCCATGATGGGGTTGGCTAACTTCTTTTGCCCCTCTCCCTTTATGTTAGACAGTAGTATTTGCCAGATGTCTCTGGGTTTTTATTACATAATACTGTTAACATTTGCTCTCATAGCTTATTTTTCTTAATTAATTTGTGGCATGGGAGCCATTTTTCATAATTGCTTTTATACTTTCTAATCGTGCTGGCTTTATTCTCCAAGGTCTCTATAAATAATACTACTTTCCTAATGGTTCTCCGTAATCATGTTTTTTCGCCATGCACCTCAGGATCAAATTGGTGCATATGCTTGTTCTCATGGATCAGTCAATTTCTGGGTCTGATGGACTCGGCATTAAATGGCAAAGTACACAAGTATTCACCCATCTTAGCCAGACCTTATGTTACACATTTAGGCAGATTGTGACTAAATAAACGCTATGTGGGACTGGCGGCCCTAGGAATATTTTGTTGTGTCCAACCGATTTGGTCACCTCCATTATTGATCCGGATACCGTAACTGCCCCAATGCCTGTGCTCCAATTCTCCCATGTCAAGTGTCAGTATTAACATGGAGTGGCCTCTATAGGTTGTTCTCCCCACTTCAAGTGACACCACTCTCTCAGCACGTTTATCACTGACAAATAGGTAATCTATGGTAGAGCTATTATTATTCATCGACAATGTACAGTTCCCAGGTTTGTCACCAGTCGTTCTTCCATTCAACATTATTAAACCCCATTCTTTGAGTGTGGCAATCCATTTCTTTCCTTTTGCATCAACTCTACTTTTAGTCATAACGCTCACAGGGCATATGTGCTTACAAATACCACTTTCTTCCCAGTCTTGGCATCTAGCATTTAGATCACCTCCAATCAGAACTAGGTTGCGGCCTTTTATAGCTAACCAATTGGCACATAACCCATCGATTTTTTCAAATACCTCCTCCAGATTCACTAAGTTAGGTGGCACATATATATTTACAAGCAAAAACTGGAATTTTGATTTCCCCTTTCCCGCAACCACCTCAATCGCTAAGACATTATCTGTTTCAGCCAGTACTTTTGTACTTTCAATTTGGATATTATGTTTTAGGCCTATTATTATTATTTTTTTTTTATTTGTTTGGCTGATAACATCAACCTTTCAAATAATCAGATGGTATAATTATCCTGTAACAACCAGTGGTTTTAAAATGCCTTTACAATTAAGATGACAGTGCAGGTACAGTTCGTTTAAGATTCTTACAAGAGTAACTAAATAGGAAAAAAAACAAAAACTGAAAACAATGTACACATTATAGGCTTGTACAATACAGTATCTTGACATAGGTAGGATGATTAACATACAGCTTGACTGTCACCCTCATTTTAGAAGAGATCATTACCTGTTAAATTTGAGCATATTTAGTTGGAAGCGATTTCCTAACAGGCAACTATGATATCCTAGGCTTTAATAGTCAGAATTGAGTCAAGGAAATGTACTACTGCTATTTAAACAGCAAGCCTAGGGCTAGAAAGAATGTGCTGCCATATGCTATTGAAATCTAATGGACGATATATGCAGAACCCATTCTTAAAATACAATTGGTGTTTTGCTGTCAGAGCAGGACAATCCACAATAAGTTTCTTGTTGCAAAGTATTAGTACAAAACCGACAGATGTTCTCATCTTTTGGAAGCTGACTCCTTCTAGCAAGAACATCATTAGTATGCCATAGGTTTAACCTAAAGCGTAAATATTGATTACGAATATGGGGTGATGGACATTTTACAAAATAGTCTGCCATTTTGTGGAATCTTTTGCAACCAAATAGGAACATGTTAAAATCTTTGTTGGTGTCAAATTTCAATTGATTACATGTCCAATCAAATTCAAATAATTTGATTTTAGCGCGGGCGGGATTTTCTAATAAGAGATCCAGTAATATGGAGGCATCTGAAAGTGCATCCATAACACAGGTCCGCCATTTATAAGGGAAGTGATGTTCAGATTTCAGGAGATAGTAGGCAACCACACTCAAGACATTGTTTGAATTAAGGCCAAACAAACATTTGCGCAACAATGAGGACATCTTCCATAAAACATGAACATATAGGGACAAAGAAACTAATTCAAATCGTATGATCGGTAAAGGAGTACATTTTGGCAGTTTTAATACTTGTCTCCGAAAGCGATCCTCATGCACATCCCAACTTTTTTGTGCCCTCGGGAGTCTTGCCTCTGTACCATAAAGGAGAATTGGGACAATATTTTGCTGAAAGAACATCATAACATGAGAACAAGAAAATGTACCATATTTATAAATCAGTATTTTTGCTTGAGAGATCAATGTTGTTAATTTTAGATCTAAACCTTGTTCAAAGATAACATCTGATGTTGAGATATTAAATGGCACGCCCAGATATTTATATTTCGTTACTACCATTGGTTCAGAGTTTTGTAAGAGCCACTTGTATTTGGGTGTTGCATTTTTTTTGGTACCTCTATTACAAATGACTACTCGTGTTTTGTCTGTATTTATCAACAGATTGTTAGCACATGCATATGCGTTAAGCCTATAAAGAAGATTTTGTAATCCTTTAGGAGTCTGAGACAGGAGGGTAAGGTCGTCTGCATATAGGAGCCATGCGACTTGTTGTAGACCCAATTTCAGGACATCGCGTATTATGCCTGTGAATTAATTCACTGTAGGCGCGGCCACGTGGTCCGTTAGCTGCTAGTCTCTGTGTTAATATAAATCTGTCCAAGTGAATGGGAGATATTAGCCATGTCTCTTGGAGGAATAATATATCATGTTGACATATGTAAGGCAAAGAGCCTTTTTGGTCTAGAAAGTGCACGTGGCCTCCGGTGTTCTATGTTACAACTTTCAGTATTCATGTACTACCAGTTAGACCTTTCATGATGAAATTCTTAAACCACTCCCATCCTGCTGCCTCCTCTGTAATTGAAGTAGAGGATAGCGCTCGGTGTTCGAATTTCCTTGTAATGCCAAGCCATCTTTCAGAGCGAGTGCAAAGGATTGCGACTGCACTATTTTCTTAACTGGGATGTGGGTAGAACTGTTAATCAGTTAACCCACCTTTTGGATACTTTCTTGATGTGCTCAAAATAAGGCAGGCACTTCCGATGTAGCACAGTGAACACGTACATAATTTCCTCCCTCTGATAGAACTGGTTCCACAAAACTGAAATCAGCCGATGTGAGCACACGCAGGGCCAATTCCTTGTTGCACACCACCAGAACGTCAAAAAGCTTGTGGGCCACGTCCCATCGTAAATATCTTGCCTTCCAAGGGTACTGGTACGCCTTCCTTCGAACTGTTGCATGGATTAGTAGCTTCAAGCTGAATCCCACTCTGTGGGCCTTGAGACCGGGATTCTGGCATAGGCTCCTTTAGTCCTGGTTGTGGGATGATTGACTGATCATCATTTGTTTCTACCCTGGGGGTACTTATTTCCAACCTCCCCCACCAACCAGCTTGTTAGAGTTCCTGCAGGTCTCTGTAATCGTTTTTGTTTGCAGGCCTGCTCTTCTTTACACATTTTTTATTCCACTGGGCCTAAGGAATGAGTGTGGAATTAAGCAGCTCTTGTGTGTTTTTTTGACACAACACTGATTCCTCACAGATTTGGTTCGTCAGTAGTCGAGCTTTCGCACGTTTTGCAATCCTCCTTTCGCTTCTGGTTAAGTATGGGGAAATAATATACGAACTAACACCCATGTCGATTGAGATTTCTAGAGGGGGAGGATGTTTTCTTGTGTCCATCACTCCAACAGGTCATTTTTGGGCAGTCTTCTCAAGGAGGCGCATTTCATGTTTCCAATTACTTTTATCGTTGGCTGTTACTTTGGCATCTAAGGAATCTATGGCTTTTCCTTGCTATTGGACATTGTCAAGGATAAAGCCACAGAGCTTGAGCAAAACTTTTACAGCAAATTGGACAACCCCTGCACTGACCGGTTTGTTTGTTCCAGGTGTTCACCACTGCCAGGTAAGATGCTAATATTTCTCCCTTGCTGAGTCGTGAAAATGATTTGGGGATGCAGAAAGACGGGGACTCTCGGCTTGTGGGGGTGGGGGGGCAGAGATCGGGAGTGTGGGGTAGGTGGTGAAATGGGGGCCTTAAACAAGGCTGGCTCGAGGGTTTGATCCCGGGCTCTAGTGTCTATTTGGGCTTCCCCATTTACTTCGCCAGCTGCCTGCAGCTAGTAACATAACTCAAGCATTGAGTTATTATCGATATCGCCAAAATCAGTACAGGTACCTGACCAAAAGTGTTTTTTGCGTTGTTCATGTCCTTATCTGTCTGATAGTAATCTGTAATTTTCCCCCCTTTAGTGGCAAATATGTTAATCTCCTGAATTGGTTGTGGTGAGGCTTCTAAATTAATCATCACATTTCTCATTCTCATGCCTGCGCACGTGACAATTTTGGTATAGGGCTTGCTCTTTCTGGGGCAATGCGTCCGTAATTTCTGAGCTGCTTTCCCAGACATCAGAGCGGCTACAGGAGAGTCATCCAGGCACAATTGGTGTTCGTTGGTACTTGCACCCGCAACCCCAAGCCACAAAACGCAAAACACTCAGGCATTCCGCGCGCTCCGCGAGAGGCCAGTGTTTTGCTGGGTAAGCCCTGCCTTGGATCTGTAGACACGGAGAACAGACTGCTGAATCCAATCAGCTGTGACGGCGGTCCGTTGAGAAGCTTGCTAAACACAGTACTGGACAAATACGAAACACTCATGTTTATGATGTCCCATGCACAACATCTGCCCACACCTCAAATGTAAATCACTTTGATAATGCTTGATTTAGGTTATGGCTGCCTCCCCTGCAAAACATGTGCAGGCATCATTTGCACTTGCCCACATGCATACTCACTCATTCATCTAGTCAGTCACAATAACACAAACGGAAAAAGTGACTTACTGTAACTCCTGTTCTCCAGCAGGGGTCTGTCATGGATTCACATGCTCATGAATATTCCTTGTCAGGATGGGAACCCTCGCTAAAAAAAGAAAAGCAGTTTTGCTTCAGCCTGAAAACTGCATTTCCACTGTTTAACCAATCACTGTTCTTTGGGTCATACTACCCCCATAGAATGACAGTTGACTTCCTAAGCTCCACCCCTGGTGCCCATCTTCAGATTTGGTAGAGCATGTAAAGTGGCAGTATGAACGAAGTAGAGCCACAGAGGGAAGGTTTGCATGCGAATCAATGCCAGACCCATGTTGGAGTAAGTAACGTGTTCCTTCTTCAGCTTGGAGTCTAGCATGGATTTGCATGCTCATGAATCCAATTGAACAGCAGTACACAACCGCAGGAGGTTGCAAGGCTCAACAGAAGCAATACATTTACCCCTGGAACAGACTCACCTCATGTAAAGAGGTTGGGTAGCACCACGCGGCCGACCTGGGACTCCTCCCTGGAATCCCTGTTGATGCAGTAGAATCTTGTGAAGGTGTGCATGGACCTCTAAGTAGCAGCCCTGCAGATGTCGAGCAGGGTTACACCAGAGAAATAGCCTAGTTGCTGTGATGGCTCTGGTGGAATGGGCTCTTGGCAGGAATGGAAGATGTCTGTTCACCAGACGATGGCAGTGCATGATGCAGCCGGAGAGCCACCTGGATGTGGAAGCCTTAGGCAAGGCCTTCCCATGATCCACAGGTCAAAAAATGGATGAACTATTGTAAAGTCTACCGAAAATCCTTTGTACGTGCCAAACAAAACTTAAAGGCATGAGCAATGTCCAGCAAATGCAACACCCTTTCAGCAGGAGTAGAAGGGTTCGGAAAGAACACTGGAAGAACCAAAGGCTTGTTGAGATGGAAGTCTGGCATAAAGGTGGGATGGGTCTGTAGTACCACTTTCGTAGCATCGCATTACAAATATGGTTGCTTGCAGGAGAGTGCCTGAATCTCCCTGACCTGTCTGGCCGAGGTGATGGCAACTAGGAAAGCAGCCTTACATGATAGGAACTTCAGAGGGGCCTGATACATTGGTTTGAATGGATTGCCCATGAGTTTAAACTCCCAATCCAGGGCAGGCGTCTTCACTGGTAGAAAAGTCCTGAAGAGGCCCTCCTTGATGTGTCTGTGTGACAACAGGGAGGGGTTGCACGGCATTCGTGTGTACCTGGATATGGCCACCATGTGCACCTTGAAAGAGTCATGCGTTAGACCAGCCTTGGCCGGGGAAAGCAGGTACAGAAGAAGCTGTGTAGCTGTGGTCCACAGGGGCATAATCTCTTGAGTCTTGCACCACACCGTGAATCGCTTCCACTTGCACGACAGCATAGAGAAGCTCTGGCCCTGGCCAGAATCTTATTGCATTTGAGCGGCAGAGAGCAATGTCCAAACTCTGGGGCTGCAGGCCAGGCCGTGAGGCTCAGCAACGCCAGGTTGTGGTGCAGAATTGTTCTGTGTTCTCTGGAGAGAAGATCGGGACATGGAGGCAGCCAGATGGCAGAGCCACTGACAGATGGAGCAGGTCCGGGTACCAGAACTGGCATGGCCATGCTGGAGCAATCAGTATCACCCTGCAATGACACTATCCGATTGTGTTGATCACTCCTAGAAGAGGCAGGATTGCTGGGAAGGCGTACAGGAAGAGCCCATCACATGGGAATGAGAAAGCATCCCCCAGGCTCCTCGGCTGAGGGAACCTACTGACAAACCGCTGGCACTTGGAATTGGCCACTGTCACGAACAGGTCAATCTTGGGTTGACCCCCCTATCTGAAGAAATGGGATATTTGTGCCTGCTGAATTTCCCATTCATGGTAGAATCGCAGCTCCCTGCTGAGTGAGTTTGCAATGGTGTTCTTGATGCCTGCCAGGTGAAAAGGGACGAGGAACATGTCCTGAAGAATGGCGCCGCACCACAGGGTCTGGGCCTGTAGAGAAAGCATTGGAGAGCAAGTGCCTCCATGCTTCCAGATGTAGAACATGGTGGTGGTGTTGTCCATTAAGATTCACACCACCTTCCCCCGCAGCTGAGGTAGAAATGACCTGAGAGACCAGAAGGCAGCCCGGAGCTCCAAGATGTTGATGTGGAGATCCTTATTCTCTAGGATCCAGAAGCCCCTGGCATGGGATTGTCTGGTGTGAGCCCTCCACCCTTCCAGGGAGCCGTCTGTGGTTACCGTGGCCTGGCATGGCAGTCTCCGAAAAGGAGCTCCTTGCATGAGATGTGGGTCCACTCTCCACCATCGTAGAGCTTGCCGGAAACCTTGGTTGACAGCAATCTTGTCTGCCCAAGTGCCTGTGATCAGCAGCCACAGTGCATCCAGGAACTCCTGAAGCGGCCTCATCTGAGGCATGCTGAATGGGACTAGGTGGATGCAGGAGAACATCACGCCCAACAGAGACTTGATGGCTTGCACTGTTGTGGTTGATGCTGACGACATGCACTGCACCTTCCCCAAGATGGCCATCATCCTCGCCTCCAATGGGAGGCTGGGCATGCAACTGTGTTGGGACAGGCACCCGGAAACAGAGCATTCAGCAATGGCTCAATGGGAGACTTTGGATAGTTGATGGTAAATCCGAGCTCCATCAGAAGGCATACGGCATCTATGGTGTGCTGGTTCACCTGCACGTGAAAGCGGGAGCGAATGAGCCAGTCCAGATAAGGTTAGACATGTATGCCCTTGAGGCGTACATGCACTGCCCCAGAGCCAAGCACTCTGAATACCCTCAGTGCTGATTTTAGGCCGAAGAAAAAGACCTTGAACAGGTAGTGCTGACCCTGGACCACAAACTGTAGGACCTTCTGATGTTTTGGGTGAATAAAGATGTGAAAGTAAGCGTCCTCCCGATCCAAGGTCACCAGGAAACCACCTTTCTCCAGCTGGCCGAGCATGTGTCCAAGTTCTGGGATTTCTGGTAGTTGTTGAGGCATCTTAAGTCTAGGATTGGCCACCACCCTCCTGACTTCTTCCATACCAGAAAGTATCTGGAGTACACTCTGGAGCCCCAGAGGTGCTGGGGGACAGGCTCTATCACCCCCTTCCTTACCATGGCCTGAACCTCCTACAGCAGCTGGGCCATGTGTAGTTCTTGAGGCGCATCAAGAGGAATGTAAGGGCACCTGTGTTGGAACTCCAAGGAGTGACCTTGATGAAGAACGTCCAGAACCCATTGGTCCGTGATGATGGTCTGCCACGTGTCAACGTAGTTCCCTAGCTGGCCTCCCACTGGAGTACGAAAGTGGGGGCTCAGACCCACAGCCACTTCAGGCCTGCTTGGACGTCTGCATCCTCGCCTGAGGGTAACGCTGATGCTGTCCTCCGCTTCTGTAGGTCTGCGGGTGGCCCCTGTAGGCCTCCTTTTTGGACGAGCAGGAGGGTTGATGGTGAACCCCCTCACATGATCTGCCAGACTTCCCTCTATGGACCAAAAGGAAAACAACCTCCTCTGTTGCAGAGTTCCTAGCGAGCAAGCTGTCTCTGTGTCTATTTCGATAGCCTGCAGCGTTTCGTCTTCCGCCTTGCCAACCAAGTACTCCCCATCAAAGGGCATGTCCACCACCTTGGACTGCATGTCCACCCTGAAATTAGTGGCCTTCAGCCAGTCTTGGCGCCGGAGGGCCACCCCATTGCCCATCTGGCAAAAGCCTGTGTCCACAATATCCAAAGCCACTGCAATGTAGTGATCCGAGGCCACAACGCCCTCCTGGAACAGGGCCAGGGCATTAGCCTTATTGTCATCTGGCAGAATGTCCAGTCTTGGCCCTAGCTTATACCAGAGCTCCCTATCATAGTGGGACAGGATGGCCAGGGCATTGGCAGCCTTAATGGTGGAACTGTAAATGACACGCTTCCCCACTGGATCAAGCTTCTTTCCCTCCTGGTCCGGAGGCACCATGTACGAGGATGATGGATTTGTCGAGCACTTCCTGGCGGCAGCAGACATTATGGAGTCTGGAGAAGGCTGCAAGCTCAAGCACCTGGGGGCCGAGTCCGGGACCCTGTACTTCTTCTCCAGCCTGTCTCTCTTGGAGGGTGTGGTGATTGGCATCTTCATCAGGGCTAAATCCTCTTCCCAAACATCGTCCAGCAGAGGGATTGACATGCCGGTCTTTCCTGAAGTCTCCCGGTGTTGCAAAAGGAACCATTCCTTCTCCTCCGGGACCAAATTAAAGAGAGCGGAGGTCCTCGACATCATTCAATGAAAGGAGCTCACCTAGTCCAGGAGCGACACCCTGGCTGGCTCATCCACGCCCACTCGTTCCCCATTGGCCAGCACATAATTGTCATATACATACGTATGCACTGCAATAGTGTCTGTGTCCGTGCCTCTGTGTGTGGTGGTACCTCCCACACTGGAGTCAAAGGCTTCTGGGGTGGTGACAATTGTGGCATTGTTGGCTGGTGTTTTGGCATTGAGGGGCTAGGGTGCCACTTTGGTAGGGCTTCGTAGGCGCCTTGATTTTGGAGGGCTGGGTCTAGGAGGGCTCCTCGGCACCGCCTAGGTGGGCTATTGACCGGGCAAGGTACCGGGGTAGTTGGCAGTCTCTGTTGTATTTCTGACACCAAGGTGTGGAGGGTCATCAGAATGTCCAATGTCATGTCCCTTGGTGCTGGCTGAGGTGTGACTGGGGGGTTCAAATGGTAGATTGGGCACCCCTCTCAGAGATCCCTCTCTGGACATGCGGCTGAGGGCCCCTTTATGGTCTAAATAGTAGTCTTCGGGCAAGTGGTCATCATCGGAGCTGGTATACATGTGTCGGTACCTTCTCAGGGACCCTTGATGCAGCAGCTCCCTCAACCTCCCTGCATCCTTTGGAAATTAGGTGACAATGGGCACCTGTTCTTGAACAGCCACATCTTCCGTAGGCAGAGCAGCCACTACCACAGGAAGTTGTGGAGGCAGAGTCACTTGTGGAGTTGCCATCGTCTTCACTGTAGACACCACGATAGTAATGGGCTCCCCTTTAGTCGAAGTAATGATGATCGTCGATGGGGCCGTCGACTGGGCGGTCACCAATCAGGTTGTTGATGGGGTTGTGGCCATCGACAAGGCCACAGTCATTGATGGGGCCGCCGCCCACAAAATAGACATCTTGAAGGACGAAGCAGTCATCGACAAGGATGAGATCCTGGATGACAAAGTCGTTGTCGATGGGCCCCTGGGCCTCTCCTTCGCAGGAAGAGGACCTTTGTCCTTGGAAGAGGATCTGTGCCTCGAGTGGGTTAGGGACTTTGTCACCGAAGGTACTCACCCTCCCCACTGGCAGGCTCACCGTGGACGGAGATGGAGATGGGTAACAAGTCCTTCCCGCACTGGTTCCTGCAGCAACCCTAGAGGGATCATAGCGTGGTGTTTTGCCTTTTTTATCTGCGGTACCGTCCTTCTCTGCCTTCTCTGGAAATCTCCAGCAAATCATGCATCCCTCCTCATCATGGTCCTGATCCAAGCAATATAGGCACTTGAGGTGCTGATCTTCGACGTAGACAGTTTCGTAGTCTGCACTTGGTGCAGAGCTTGAAGAGACTCCTCCTCTCCTCCCACATCGTCGAAGTATGACCTAGGTCCAAGCCTAAACCTTTTGAAAAACTAGAAGAGAAGATATGCAATGAAAGTTGATCTTCTCCAACAACAGGTCCCTGCTGCTGCTAGTCGATAGACAGGCGACGATGGAAAAAAGTCAAAAATGCTAAACTTTATCCGAATAAACTCAAAAATAGCAAAAAACTCAAAGAGCTAGATGAGCAGACTCCAAACACTGAAACATGTAGTAAGAATATGAAGATAAGCATCAGGGGTGGAGCTTAGGGAGACGACTGTCATTGCATGGGGGCAGTATGATGCAAAGGACAGTGATTGGTTGTAGAGTGGAAATGCAGTTTTCAGGCTAAAGCGGAAATGCTTTTCTTTTTTACCGAGGGTTCCCAGCCTGACGACGGGAAATATTCATGAGCATGTGAAACCATTCAAGACACCATGCTGGAGAAATATACATCCATACATGAACTGACACAGATTCACTCATTCACACACGCACACCCTTATTGTTCAGTAAGCCTTGTACACACACGCAAACACACACCACGTGGCATTCACGACATTCATGCAAACACTATTAGATTTACTTTCAAACGTATCTTTACTCGTGCTCCACTCTTGTTTCGAGTCTGGGTTCACATGGGGCAGTAGGTAGCATCTCAGAAACTACAGTGTGTAGATGGAATACATGGTGGGCCAGCGGCAGGGATCTCAGTTTGCTTGCCAAGCAAACTGTGGCCTGGATTGCAGCCAGTGGTGGCTGTTTGTTGCCTCTCGGATCAACTATCTTCTTTTCTTTCCTAAATAAACAGTGCATAGAATAGCACTAGCCCAAAGCAGCAGAGGGGGCATCTTTTGTCATAGGGATGGGAATAAAGCTGGGCTACCGACCACCGGCACTTCACCTGGCTCTTCCGTTGAACTCTACTGCAACCTACTGTGCTAAATTCTTCCTCACTCAAAGAAGCTACCTTAATGTACCAAGTGATAAACCTGGTTGCAAATCATCCTGTTTCTCTTAGAGTACCTAGCAACAACTTGGTGTGAATTATACAAGAAAATAAATAAACTCTTCCTATTCATCACATCAAGTTTGTTATGCAGGGGGTCTTTTGCTAGGGTCTCTGCTGGTAGAGTCCAACATGATTGGATTAATGGAGATCCAGAGATGCTTGTTTCTAGTCGGTGGTCTCCCCCTGTGTCACTCCTCCTTCATTTGTTCATTTCCAGCCAGGTGCAATTCAGTCCCTTTGCACGAAGGGCAGAAGATCCGGCTGGCCCCTCGGCTCGGGCAGGCTCTGAAACCCAAATAATCTTAGCCAAATGATTAAACAAGTCAGGCATCTGTTTCAGCTAATTTCTCTCTTCCGGGTAAAATGCTTACCTTGCTGCTGTTATTGGGGCATGTTCAGGGGTTTGTAATGAGGTCTTGGGGATCACATTTCTGGGTCTACATTCCGTCATATTTTTAACAAGTTCAAGTGCAGTGGAAGATACCTTTAAGCCCATAGTTGCCAACATGACCCATTCCAATCTTTAGGTGCTTATCCAGTCCTGGTTTTTTCTTTGCACTCTGGGACTTGTAGTTCCACTTTCTTTTCCTCATTATAAAACCTGGACTTCAAGTCCCAGAATTCAAAGAAAAATACAGGACTGGATAAGCACCTACAGATTGGAATGGGTCATGTTGACAACTCTGTAAGCCTCACGTGTTTGGCAAAGACTGGGTAAATGTGGGATTCCTGGAAGGACATTTGATGGACTCTGCATTGCCTTAGGCTGTGCCATTTGCTACATTGGGTGATAACATTCTTGACAATTGTACAGATTTAGGAGCTGCATTTTAACAGATGTTTAGATGCCTTGAGGCACTTTGTGAACTTTGATAGTAAACCCTAGATAGCTGCTCTTATTTAGATTCTAGCAGTTGGCTTATAAAACATGTTGGTAGGAGAGGGCATAGTGTAAATTGTTTAACAAGGGATTGAAAGATGAAATAACACAAAGAATTAGCCACTGTAATTTGCCAAGACACACTGTGGGGTTTGATTGAGCCAGTGATGTAAATCAACATAAGCCGTAATCAAAGAAATTAAGAAAGGTGGTATGAGGGCACCCCTCTGCAACCTTTGTATCCCTGATGCAAAAGGTTGTGAAGAAGAGTGACCGTGGATAGAGGTCTAAGCCATTCAAGTTTGAGGGTGCTATGCAGGCAGGCACATTCAGGGCCTGCTCATATTTGAGTAGATGGGCTCTATAATACATATGGCCCAAACCTGAGCCAAGGAAACCCAAATTCCTTTAATCCGTAAGGACATGGTTAATGCAGATGATTATATGGTCTTGTCATCAGGGACATTTAACACTAGGTCACAAGTGAAATTGGAACAGTGCATTCCTGGCACTGTAAGCCTGTCCGAATTGCAAGCAGGTCTTCTGAGTGATGCAAATCATGTAATCTTCAGGCTGGCAATAGCCAATAAAATGTGTCACTGCATGGTGGGGGACAGGACATGGGTGGAGAAAGAGCTGTGCATGGTTTGACTAACACATAGTGCATCAATAATATTGGAGCCATTGCATGCTGCCCCCAATCCTGGTTCTAACTATTGGTGACCTACCCACTGGTCTCCACTTGCTCCTAGAAGTCAACTTTCCTCTGGTAAAGGCACTAAATATTTTCATCAGAAAAGCATTATAATAAATAGTTTTAATGAAAATGTGCATTATCCAGAACATTGTAATCCGTAAAAATGAAAGTAGTTTACAGATGTAACAACCAAAAGAAAGGAACAAGATGCTCTCTCTAGGAACACAATTTCACCTTAATTATTATCCTTATATAGTCATTTATCAAACAACTTGGATACCCAGAGCTTAAGACCAAACTGCTGCTCTCCAATACGATCATCCACTTGAACTTGCGTATTTGGGGTGTTAGGGACATTTTGGAAGCTAGCTAGCTCAATATTTGGCAGAGGGCATCCAAATCGCCATTCTATATTAGTTATAAGGAAGATAAGCATATAGCTTGTTACCTTTGGTCCCTTGTAAAAGATTGATCTTGATTTACCCAGACATCTTGAATATGTAATGGATGGAGCACCCGCAGGTTGGTGATGCAATGCATTGCTGGCGCTCTTTCTATGCAATACTTTTCTTTGGCTGTGACCTTTTAGTAAATCACAGCACAAACTGGTTCACCTTGTGATCAGTTGGGGGAAACTAATGCAGATGTAGCTTTTCCCTTGAAATCCATACAACCCGTGCTGATCAACGATCTGAAAAATCGTTAATGGCTATCTGGTGGAACAAGGTTTGGGTGGGACTTGCTTTAATGTGGCGTTCATCCCACATTCCAGGGGCTGGAACTGGGGATAACGGCCGGCAGCCCAAGTTATCAGCCCGAGCAAAGAGGGATGAAGGCCATTAGCACCCCGTTTGCCTAAGCGGTAACCCGCGGTGCTAAAAAAAAAGGTTTTTCGACCCTACAATGGGATGCGCGCGGCATTCTGTTGTAGGAAGGAAAATTCTTTTCCAAGATGCCGCCATGGAAAGGGAAGGCAGGGCTGCAGTGTCCGCCGAATATAGATAAGTAGAGGGGGAGAAAATAGAGTGACGGAGGGGGAAGATGGCGGCAGGGGGGGCTCACTGCGAGGCGGCTGGAACGTGGGCTTATACCAGCAATTCAAGCATGCGTTCCTAGACATCTGATTGGCTTGCTCCCAGCGCCCAGGTACTAATGGTAAAACAGCAAAACTGAACAAACCAAATGAGCAAGTATACCAAAGTCTAGTTCCTGCTTCAGTTATGGTGTTTAGAACAGTAAATCCATGGTTGATCAACCACAGGCAGTGAGGAACGTTTCTCTGTCAGAGGTTGTATTCCCCAAATTGATTCCCAAATGGATGATGGAGGTACTTTTGAAAGGCAGGGGTCGCATAGCAAGCCATAAAACCAAGGTGTCAAGCAATGCACGCCCTGCCATAGCGCTCTGGGAGTTTTTACAAAGGGTTTTCAGGCAGTGGGAAAAGGGAGGGGAAATATGTTTCATCCTCATACTTCACACTTTGCATGCAAACCGCCTCCATTTTAAATGAGCATCAGATTTTGATGCTGGCGTAACACTAATGGATTGTACAGTCGATATGTACATCTTTTACAAAAAAGATTGTAACGGTAAAGGGACTGGTTTTACATTAAACAGAGCCCAAAAGTAAAGAGGAAAAGCAAGCATAATCACCTTTATGCTTTAGTCTCTGGAGCTCATTTTACAAAAAAAGTGTAATTTGGTGACAGACAGGGAGCCGTTACGTCTGCACAGCAACTCCCCACTGCCAAATTTGCATCATTTGCACTGCAGGGTGTAAATGTAAAGGGTGAAAGGTGGCGTACAAGCATGTATGCTGTCTATTTTCACTCCTCAGTGCAAAGTGAGTAAATGCTACCTGGCATACTGCCATGAAAGGCAGCGTTTACTTTTGATTGATAGCGCTGCATACCATGCTTGCATGTGAAGCAGCGCTCACAAGTACAATTAAACACTTTCCGACATGCTCGAATGTCAGAAAGCATTTACTTTACATTTGTAAACACTGATTATCATGTGCACAAAAATGTACAAAAGTGAAAACATGCCTTACGGTTGGTCCCGTGTCTGGAACAGGAGTTCACTTTCAGTGTGGTTCACATCATCATAATAGGCAGGCATATCGGGTCAGGTCACCTCAATAATCTTATTGCATGTTCTATTTGTTTGGTCTGTTACATCTTATTATCACATGGCATTTGTGTCAATACTTTTAGCAGTCAGAAAATAATATGTTACTGTTGTTATTTCAGATCCCTGTGTCTCAGATATCAGCTTGTTTACAATGAAAGAGAATCTTCGGTGGCAAACGGTTATTACAATTTTACTGTTAACATTACATTCTTTAAAATAAATTAATTTGTTCCATTATAAAACCAAGGGCAACAGGACACTAAATAATTGACAATGGACAGACAACAGCACCTTATCAGCATAGTGTCAGTTCATTATCAGGGTGAATAGCTTGTTGGTTAATCGCTTGCCTCTCAGTGAGGCCAGCCTGCAATTGACAAATCCTGAGGTGGTGTTGACCCAGCCCTCCATGCTTCCGAAGTTGAAAGAGTTTCATTATATGCGGTAGTAATACATTTTTTGCCAATGTTAGAAATGCATCGCTTAGACGTGAGGCCTCTGACATGAAGATCTTATTTTCCATTTCCCATATTTCACAGTCTTCTGAGGCATCAGCAATTTTTCACTTATTAGAAAGAGTAGAACATAACATTTCAGTTGAGCAACACATGCCACATCGCCACCCTGTGGCCCTTTCTGGATGTTCACCTCCATTTCAGAGCCACTAAGCAATGCATTGTGGTTATGCAAATTCCTTTTGTGTAGTGCTATTAACACAAAACTATTTACCCTCTTACCCTGTTAGAAAATTGAGCGGCTGACATCGCCATTTTGCCACTATGCCATGTTCTACACTGATGCATTGGTTATCAATATTTTAGCTTGCAGCAGAGGTGACTTCTCATCGTTATTGCCAAAGCCTACCTTGTTAAAGTGGATAATGTTCAGCTATAACAATCAAAATGTATTGGATGGGCTTGGATCATGTCTTGAGATTTGTCCAACCCAACTAAAACACACTCCTCTTGCACATTGTAAAGTCAGTGTCCAGGTTAATGCGGGTGTGCCTTCCTGCTCCACTGCTGTTTAATCTAAGTCTTAGAGATGTGGATACAATTCATGTTGATCCAGGGGCAGCAACCTCAAAAATGTGAACTCCGATTTGCACCCTCCTGACACACCTTTCTTTTACTATAAAACTAACAGACTAAAGCACCATTTGATTACATGTGTATAAACATTATAAAAGGTGGTAAGAGTC
Source organism: Ambystoma mexicanum (assembly GCF_040938575.1). NCBI lineage: Eukaryota > Metazoa > Chordata > Amphibia > Caudata > Ambystomatidae > Ambystoma > Ambystoma mexicanum. Next base: position 1,019,285,179 of record NC_090922.1, on the reverse strand, counting down.
GACAATGCCCTCTCAAATAAAAAATTGACTGTAGTGAATTTGCTTCATTAATCCGGCAAAGACTACTCATATTGGCAAATCCTTCTCACTAACAGTTTTAGGGTATGTGTGAAAGTTATTTTCAGGGCCCAGGATGCAACAAATGGGTACAAGAGAATTTAGATTTTAAATTTAGAAATGTTGTTAGCCTCATTCATAAAAATAACAAAGGGTTGCAAAATACTCTGAAAGGGAAAGTGGTGACGCCAACATCAAAGAATATCCTGTCTAGTTCGATCAGCCTTAATTAAAAACAAAATGGTATTACAAAGAGAACAATGGTCTGGTAGGATAAGAGGGCAAACCAGTTACAATGTTCAGTCATTCAAATGTATGAATGCCAGTCATGGTCATTACAATTCATCAAGTGGTGAAAAATAGATTTTGCACATCATTAGCCGACATTAGACAAGACAAAGGCTCTATACTGGTACTTTGTAATGATAAGAGACTATTTACATGTGGGCTGAACATGTTCTAAATGCAACTAAAAAAACATGAAAGCTAAATGTATAGACACAACATTGCAAGGACAGGTTCGTGTTTTATTGGTAATAGATGAATGCCAATAAATCAAGGACAAATTTAAATAGTAGAAAATGTGTTTTCACAATCAATATTTTAATAGTCTTAGGGATGAATACTTTTAGCCCATAATGCATTAAATAAAATAAAGTGAAGTAGTCTAGCAATTGAAAAAAACAAAGTATTTTCAAAAATGCTAATTTGATATAGTTATTATAATTTAACATCAGTGAGTTCTAAGATATATTGCATTAAAATGTCTTCAAAAGTTACAAAATATATACACAGAACACCAACTTAGGATGCTATGGGGTATTCAAAAACCATATAAAAATTCGTAGTTGCTCTACAACAATCTTTACAATGCTTAAAACATGTTCTGCTTATGAGCACCGATTACATTGTGCTATCTTGTACACCAAGCTCACAAAAATAAACCTCAAATTCTACATTTTTAAGAGTTTCCATAAATAAAGTTTATTATTGTAATGAAATATTTGACCGAACAATTCAAAAAAGGTACTTTTTTATAAGAGAAACACGTCTTGATGTAACCAGTACATACAGTCTAAAGGAAAAAAGTTATAAAATTATCTTTACTAAACCGCTAGCACCTTGTGTTATTCAGAGCACCAGGCATTACAAACAGGCAACACATAAGAGGTAGTGTACATCAGTTATGATGTATGCGTCCACACAGGACTATAATACAACTTAGTGTTTAAAGACAGCAAAACTCATTTGTATTGTGGCATACAATGCACTATCATTCACAAACTATTGCACGTTCAGGAACATCAGTCAGTGCTGCTCCCCTGCATGTCTCCAGCTTTCCTTAGGGTGTTGTATACAGTGCTGTTGAGTAGGTTGTGAATTCTAGAAGTCTGGACGATTTCCAAATTCAGTTTTGTTCTCAGTTTCAGGAAATTAAACAAGAAAGCACCAATCAATTTTAAGGAAAATTAAATACTTTATCGATCTTGAAGTCGCTTAGTTCTTTTTTTTTTATAAAATGTCATTTCTCCTTCCTGTTATGAAGTCTTTTCTTCCTGAGATTCATTTGGATAAAGCTCACAATTTTCACAAACGTTATTCCACAGTTGCATGATGGATATGTGGTCTTTTTCATATGTTCTATGATGCCAGTCCTTAAGTGATGTGACATGCCAGAAGGGTTAAAGGAAACACACTGAGCCACTTTCTAAATAGTGCTGCTGTCCTGCTTTCAAATTGGGAAATCTTTGTATTTCGAGAACTGGAAGCTGATTGGTGTCCTGCGTATGGAAAAGGAACTGTGTCTTATGCCAGCTACCATCTTTTATCTGAAATACATGAGGTTAAGTAGTTAACATACGCTTGCAAACATGAACATCACTTTTTTGCAAACCTCATCTTTCCCTCAGGTTCTTGTTTGCAAAATGACTTTTGTCTATGTAGGGTCAGTTGCAATTGAACTATACATTGTAACAACCACTTCACAACTGTTTCTTACCACTTACAGTCACCAATACATTGAGCTGCTTGAAGAAAATGTGAACTGAGTTATTGTCTTCCCTCTATCAAATTGTGGGAGATTAATGAATTCAGCTTTGCCCCACTATCTACAAAGCATTAGAAAAAGGTAATGAAAAAAACAAATTTCTACTTCATTATTAATCCGGCAGACGATTATTTATTTGAAAGAAGCACAGATGCCAGGCTGAACTTCAGATAATGTTCTCACCTCTGCACGCTCATTCGAATATATATATATATACATAATTCTTTTGAACTTGAACATTAGTGCATCTTTCAAGACCAGAGAAATTACCCTTAGCACCTTAGAATTACTTTTGAAATGTGAGGGTGAGGATAGGATTTCGGACACAGGACAGTTTGCTTTGGATATCTTGACATTGGACCGAACCTTAGTTTTGTTTGAGGTAGGGAAATACCTCCTAGAGTAAGGGCAGTATGCCATTTTCCAACCCCTCTTTATTTAAATAAAAGTGCATAACCACCACCATGAATCCTCTGTGTCCGAGTCTCATTCCTGGCTCCTCACATAATGCACACGGTTTTTGCCCCTCAAGGTACCACTCAGGAGAATAAATGTACCTCCTTGGTTTCTCTCTATATGAACTACTTCCAGCGGTATCAACTTCTTAACTAGGATGGCCACTCCCCTTGAACCTCTGGTGAAACCGGCATGTTCCACCACAGAGTATTTTGCCCTCCCCAGAAAAGTACAGGCTGACCCCAGCATGTGTGTCTCCTGTAGCAGTACAATGGACGATTTTGGGGCCGCTAGTAAGTTGGAGACTAAGTCTCTCGTGATTTTATCCATTAGTCCGTTCACATTCCAAGACATGAAACTCAATGTCTTGCGTGTTTACCTGCGTGTTGACCTAACCAACCCTGCCATTCTTTTCTTGTCTTCTTGGCGCATGGACCCAGGATGGGCCCACACACTTTCCCACAGTTGGCGTTCACCTCTCCCCATTATGATTTGGTCATACTGTGAACAAATGAGATTGAGCTCTAAACATCCTCAACAGTAAAGCCCCGTCCTCATTCTCCCCCCAACCAGAGGCATCTCTCGCCCTACAACTATGAACCAAATAGTGATTGCCGTCACACCCGGGCAAGCGATCCGGGGCTGTGTGCCTATGATGCCTCTCTTGCTCCACTCCGACTGTGTTGCATATGCCTGAGTCTTCTCTGGAATGCAGATGTTCGTGTTGCCACCAGTTCAGGCTGGTCTTATCTAACAAGCCATTTGCCGTTTCCCCTATCCATTTCCACTTGGGGTGCATTCCTCTTCCTCTCAAAGAGGGGTTCCGTTGGTTGTGGCCCTCACTGTCCATCCAATCCCAGGCTTCGGTCAGGCTCTGAAAGAACCACACTCCTCTAGGTCTCACCACTGTAAGGGTGGCCCGGAAGAGAATGGCATACTTGACCTCTGCTTCTCTTAGCCTTTTCTTAACAGCTTCAAATGAGTGGTGGGCTTTCTGCACTGTTTTGGTTAAATCCTGATATACTGTAACTTTGGATCAATTCCCCTTTTCTTCTTGAGGCCTGCAAAATCGAGTTGCAGTCCCTGTAGTTTAATAGTTTAGCAATAACTGGTCTGGAGGGGGGTGGCACCCGGAATCGCCCCTCTGCTTGGCATTCTGTGGGCCCTCTCCACTGAGAAATATTGCGAGAGAGCCAATGGCCCCATCCATTTCTTCAGCCAGCCTTCAAGATACAGCTACATGGAGGGGCCCTCTATTTTTTCTGGAAGGCTTAAACTCTGATGTTATTGCAGCGGGCCCTCCCCCCTGCATCTTTCACCTTTCTTCCTATCATTTTCTTTCATTTTTAAGTTCCTGCATATCTTATTTCATGGGCTGCAGAGCATCTTCTACCTCTGAGATCCTATGCACCGCTTCTCACATTCTCGCAAGACTTTCCAATGAGTATTTGGAGTCCTTTATTGCAAGAAGGAGCTCACCTGTTGAAGCAGTTGGCTGGATTGTGTCTGAGACTATTTCCTTGCTGCTCCTCATGCAACTTGTGGATTCCCTCAGAGGAATCGTGAAAGAGTCCATATTTGCCTGCATTTGAGATTTTTTGCTCCTCTCCTTTGCCACTCTGTGTGAGGCAGCATGGTCCAATGTTGTGTGTCTGTCTGTGCTAGCCGGCCGTGTGTAGCGGGCCTCTTTTAAGTCCGCTTTTGGTTGTGTTGCTGCAAGCTGTCCTCCAGCACTGCCCTAGTCCCTCCCAGTAACATCAGAGAGGTTGGCTTCTTGTCTCCTTTGCAGGCTCCACAGCAGGTTCCCCGCCAGTCTGTCTGTGGGAGGGGGTGCTGGCCACCTCAACTCTCCACATCTCCTTCTTTGTGACGCACGGGAGCACGATACCCTGCTTTGCTTTTTTGTCTCACAGCGCTCCCAGGGTCTGGTGCTGTGGCAAGGGTTGTCATCCATTCGTCCGGGTGGCGAGCAATCATGTTGGGGGTGAGAAGACCACAGACACCCGGAGTCGCATTGATCTCACCCTCGTTACCGGCGGACCCCGTCAAGTTGCAGCTCAAAGCTTCGCCGCCATCTTGGAAATTCGGCTGAGTCGTGCAGTCGAGGTCACGTTTCTCTTGATCTTCGCTACCTAACCAGATTTCTGCCGCAAATGCTGTGCCCAGTCATTCTGCTCCTGGTTGGGGACAGGAAAGCTCCAAATTGCAGGGTTTGAGGGCTTATCAGGCCCACTCTGGTAATGTTAGAGCAGAGCGAGACAGAGACAAATAAGTCTTCCATGACGCGCAATAGCCCCCTCGAAGAGTGAGTAATCTTAATGAACATGAATGCAAGAGCTCAAATGAAGTCCCCATCAAGAAAGTAAATGCAAAATGTAAATACCCACACCGGAGCAAGAAGTTGGCATACAACATGTTTGCACAGTCCCCCTTAAGAACTGCATAATGATGGAGAATGTGATTCTCTGAAAGACTGAAATGGCAGCCAAATACCCCTTCACAGTGCCAACCTGAAGACCAGAACAAGCAGGTAACCCAAACCAGAGGATGTAGAACAGGTAAAAGGAACAAGACCCCTCTCCTGAAACCAAGTCAAACATTTACACCATCTGCAGGCATAAAGGAATTTAGTGGCCGTCCTCCTACCTGAAAGGAGTATACCCACGACTCTGTCTGACAAGTCCATGTTCTTGTATCTCAGCCTCTCAGCAGCCAAGCATAAAGACTCAGGCTGCCAAGGTTTTGGTGGAGCACCCGCACTTCTGACTGGGAGAGCAGGTCCACCCTTGATGCAAGGTTCCAGGGAGAACAAATGCACATGTCCAGATGTTTCGGGCCCAGTCTGGTGTGATCAGAATCAACAAGGACCCGAACAGGCATGGGCCTCATTACGGGTCCAGCGGTAACCGTGCTGGTAAAACGGCAGGTAGCCGCTGGACCTGTAAACAGTTACCAGTTCCCAGCTTGGCGGTAACACTGAGGTATTACAACCCCGGTGGCCGGAAAGTCAGGCGCCGGTAACTATGTTGTTCCCCATTCCCATAGAGTCCCATGAGACTCTATGGAAGTGTGGACCATGGAAGCACCAGCACCGTTAATAACGGTGCTGGTGCCTCTGTGACAGTCTGCCTACAGTGGCAGCTGCGTCTGGCAGGGCCAGTCCTGTCGGGCATATCAGCTCCGGCAGGCAGTCCTGTACTTTGCCAGTCTGGAAACAACAGTGCCGGTAAGCTTACCGGCACCGTTGTTTCCGGACCGGCAAAGTAGTAATGAGGTCCATTATTGCCTGCCGACAACATGCAGTATGACAGGGATCGGCGGGAGCCAAAGTCTGCCTGCTCATTGCATTAGCTGTGACTTTCTCTGACCCTGCCAGATGGGCTACTGTCAAAGACACCTTGTTCTTCAAAGCCCAGAACTACAGTTGAATTGCTTCTCTGTTACAGAGGCAAGGACCCCGTGCCACCTCTCTTTTTGAGGAATGCACGACTACCGTGTTTTCCGTTAGGACCAGCACACAAGCAGGGCCAGCCTGACTTCCCTCACTTGCAGTAAGTTTATATATTCCCGAGACCCCCAGGGGGACCACTGTCTGGTCACCATTAGATCATGAAGTTCATGGGGAAGCTGAAACTGTGAACAGCCTGCACATGGAGCACAGAATATTCTGTTGGGGGAGCAAGCTTAAATGAGGAAAGGCCTGGATACTTTCTCTCCTGGGGTGAGATCCAGGATGGGACAAAGGCCCCTGCCCTTCTTCAGAACCAGAAAATACAAGCCTCTGCCTTGCATGGAGCAGGGCACGAGGTCTTTAGTGCACTTGCCCAGATGCTGACAAACCTCCTCTAACAGAAGTGAATCCAGAGGCAGACATGGGGTGGTACGTGAATGGTCTGGAGGACATTGAATAAAAGGGAGACAATACCCCTAATTCACGACCCGCAATGCCCAAGTGTCAGACGCTGAACAGGGATTTCCCCACTCCCCCACTTGCCTACAGTGTATAAAGTCCTCTTGACAGGGGCTTCATGCCTGGCAGGGCAGTGGTCACTGCAGTGGCAATGATGCCCCCTCTCTGGGCTCTTCAACCTCTACCCTGGCAGGGTGCATGGCAGAGCTGTTGCTTACCCGAGGGTGCCTGTGCTCTGTTGTGGGGGGCATTGAAAATGAAGATATGAAACCCCCTTCCCCCAGAAGAGCGAGCAGGGGGCAGTTTAACAGGTAAACCCAATGACTTTTCTGTGGCTTTGGATGATTGAAACATCTGCAAGGAGTCATCCGTCTTACCCCTGAAGAGGTTGTGCCCATCAAAGGCATGTTCAGGAGGTTTATCATCTGAAGCAAATCCTGAGGTCCTCATCCATTAGTGCCTTCTGTTGACTGTGCATGTGGGCAATGCAAGTGCCACACATTCTGCAGTGTCCCTCCCTGCAGCCTCCCTGCCATCCTTGACAAGGGTGTTAAAACCTTGTCTCATATCTCCTTCTGGGAGAATCTCAGCAGCCTCTGACTACAGTCCAAAGGAAAATGTGGACAGAGTGCAGAATGTGTTGATTGCCCGTAGCACAAAGCTGCCAGAGATGTATACCTTATGCCCCCAAGAGTCCAACCTCTTGCTCTCCCCATCAGGGTGTAAATAGGGAAAGGCTGTGGTCCTAGACTGGCTGTAACAACCTGCACTACCACACTCTCAGGAGAGGGGTGGGAGGTGTGACAAAGCCACTACTGTGTGGTCTTGTTAGGAGAGGATCCCCTCCTAGCAGTAGACCATGGAATTGGTTCTAGTTTCTAACCCTTCCCCTTGTTTCTTTTAAATGTGGTGCAGTATTCCTTCACCTCATACAGGCCCTCCTTTCAGAGATACTTGTCCATGTCTTTCTTCTTTTTACAGGCCACACGGGAGAGAACCCTTATTGCGAGGAGTCAACCTTTGAGCCTACAAGCTACTCTGGAGCCAGAAAAAGCCAGTGATGAACAACCCAACAAACTGCTGAGAGAGAGCCACAGGGGATAGCCGTGATTCAACACAGCAGATGGAACAGCCGCACGCTGCAGCCAGGTGACACTAGCGAGCATCCACAAGGAAAGACCAATATCCTAGTCCACAGGGACTTGAAAGAGAGCAACCCCTCTTCCCCTCACCCCCAGCCCCCCATATCCATACTAAAATTGAGTGCTCTAGGGAAATGAGCATGAACATTAACCATACCGAACCATGATTTATGCATGTGAACCCACGTTGAGAAAGGGGGCCTAGCGTACTCTCTCCTAATGTGACTGCACATACACACCCTGTGTGGGGGAGACAGATCCAAATTGGCCATAGAAAGCTGCACAATCACACAGGAGGAGATGAATGTAAGCCAGGAACAGGAAGCAGTAAGTTTGGGTTATCCTGGTGAGGTCAGTGGAGTTGGAGGCGGAGGACCAAGAGACCATCAGGAGGAAGGAGGAAGCAGTGCATTCCGGAGGTGTTGGATGGAGAGGGTGAGATGTCGGTTTAGTGAGTGTAAGGGTGCTGTAATGTGAGTGGACATGTGTGTGAAACAAATGAAATAGTCTATTCAGTGTAAGGACCGTTTGTGAAGTGAGCGAGAGAGTGAAAGAAGGGTGTGTTGAAGAGAGTGTGCAGAATAGTAGGAGTAGTGGTGTGAGAAGGAGAGTAGTCGTGGGAGGAAGAAAGTAATAGTGCGAAGAAGGGAGTAGTAGTGAGGGGAGGACAGTGGTGTCAGAAGAGTATTAGAATGAGGAGAGCAGGTGTGGGAAGGAAGAGTAGGGCAGTAGAGTAGGAGGAGAAATAACATCAAATGGTGGATGCAAGCGCTAATAGGAGTGAGACATCAGAGGGACAGAAGAATGGTTGGTGGAGTAAGGTGGAAGGGGGACAGTAAGAGTACAGAAGTGAACAAGGATGAGTCCAATTGAGTAAGTGCAAGGCACTTTCCAAAACCTCTTAGAACGCTAATGACTGACTTGAGTAGAGAAACGTAGGAAGTCCCTGAGGAAATCAAGAGATCCATCATTTTTGGCAGACCATCTGAAGCCGAAGTCAAGAGTTAGTAGGACTTACTGGTCAGTGGCATTAATCTGGGATTAGGGATGTCTGGGTTAGGGTGGAGATACCGGAGGGGTCAAGAGAGAGGGAGGGGTGAAACCCTAGGGCCCACAAATCTTCCTTTAAATACTGTTGAACGGTCCTTGAGCTCCATAGTGATTTTTGTGCCATCTGTGACATAGACGGAAATGCTGGATCCAAAGGTGCTGGGCCTTCTTTTGAACAAGCCTCAACTGCCAGGTTGAATGCCAGCCAGGTTTTCACTATTGGAAGTGCTCATTGAGTGTAATCTCTTCCCATGTCTGTAGAAACCCATGGAGGGATTCTGGCCGGAGTGCCTCTCCTGCGAGTGCTTAGTCCACCCACTCTGGTTCCAAGGAACCCCTGTGGCCCTGCAGTGGCAAACTTGTTTCCTTGGTTGCCTCCTGGAACATCAAAAGACAAAGATCACAGAACTGTCTGGCCTTGGATGTCATGCCCAGGCACACCTCCCACTCTTTACTGTTGTACAGGTGCTGGGGAAAAACATGCAGCAATCATGGGTGTCGGTAGCAGAAATTTTCCTCTGACATTTGTTGCAGACCTTAAATGTGGAGGGTTTCCTGCTTATTTTGCCATAGAAATATCCAATTGAATAAAAACAATGAAAATAGACTTTAAACTTGCTTGTCAATTGGAGCCAGTGTTTCCAAGCACTTTTCAAAGTCCTATTATCTGTTGCATCGGAAAAGGAACTGTTAGGCTAGGGCAAGCACCACCATACACTGGACACAATTACTTATGGTAGAGGCACTCACTTGCTGCAGCGCACATATATGTGGTGCTACCTGGTGCTGTGCTTTCATGATTCAAAATTCTGACGTCCCAAATTGCAGGATGGATATTTGAAAGATAAAGGATTTGCAGAGGGGATAGTATCTATAAGAAAAATGTTTTATAATCCACACGATGGGCTTATATAGCACTGTCCTGAAATGGTTCACATCCTACCTATTTGGTAGAGACCAGACTGCCCAGATGAGCTCCCTCAGGTTCAAACACCACCACATCACCACTGGAGTCCCACAGGGTTCCATTCTCTCCCCGGTCATCTTTAACCTCCATATATGACTGCAGAGATGACTCTTAGATGGCACCAACATTTCAATTTATTAGTATGCAGATGATACACAGTTATACCTAAAGATCAAGTCCCCACAAAATATTGCTCGTCTTCTCTCATGCTTTGAAATCATTAAAACATGCATGATCATTTCCTACTTGAAGAATACCCGTAAATACCAAATTCATACCCCTGGGACACCCTCCAAGCAGGAACCCACTAAAAGTTGGTTGGACGAAATGCACTGGAATGGCTTCATTCTGGATAGCAATGTATCCTTCCAACACAACACTAAAAGACTCAAACAAATTGACACCAGATCTCTCTATTTCAAATCCCTTCCCTTCCTCTTGACTTCTGAATGGTGGTGCAGGCCCTAGTGATCTTGAACATCGACAGGGTCAATGCCCTCCTTGCAGGGCCACTGGCTTCTCACCTGGCCCCCATGCCGCAGCTCGCCTCATCACAGGTTCTAGAAAATGTGACCACAGCATATCCACATTATGTGAATTACACAGCCTCTCCACCCTCCCAATCCACATTAGGATCTGGTTCAAAACTGCATGCATAACCAACAAGGCAGCTACCACCGGTACGTCAGCCTTCCTAATGGCCAAACCAAAAACACTGGGCAGCACTCAGTTATGTCAGACCATTTCCAGAATGGAAACTAGACTAGCTCTCAAGGTCAAAACAAGTTAACAGTCCTTTTTAGTGCTGTCCTCCAGTCCTCTGAAACTTAATTCTGTAAGTAATATGGACTGCTCGAAGTCTTCTCCAGTTTAGGAAAGAACTGAAGACCTGGCTTGTGCAACAACACATTGGTGTTACCTAGATTCTGGCTATCTTGCACACTCCCCCATCCTTATATTGTTCTTTGATAATTGTTACTAATGTTTAATTAATGACTTGTTAAATTTTTGCTACCAGTGTTTTGCTGTAGGACCTCTACAGCAGCGCTGTGTTGCTCCTGAACTAGGTTTGCGGTATAAAAACATTACATGATAGAAATAAGAAGAAGAACGGGCAACCCAGTACACCCAGTTGAATAATGGATAAATGTTACACCCATGAGGAGAATGTCAAGTCAGTAGCTACTGCTTCGGCTTTCTCGTTACTGACGACATGCATAGGTGAATCACAACATTCATCTTTTATATACTCATGACTGCAAAAGAAAGGGGTAAAACAGAAAGGAAGACTAGTTTCTTAACACAATGTTTCATCATAGTACAGTTGCAACATATTTGCAGAAATGTAATTAATATAGTGGAGTGGCCACAAAAACACAGTTGAAGGAATATTCAGTACAATGACATACTGCAAGGTTTCTTCAGAAAAATATACATTTGTGGGAGACGTGGGAGGATGTAGATTTGGGAGGTTGTTTGGAGAAGGGGATAAAGTAACCTTTCACTTGCTTCCACATGTTTCCTAAATTCTTCATTTCTGGTTGAAATCTCACAAAACTAACAGAAAACCAAGCAGCAGAAACCAGTAGACCCACTTCTAAACAAATGAATGCCAAACAATCTACCTGCTCAGCTTTAAATCCACTGGAAGCTCAGCAACTGCGGTTCTAACACTCTGCAGCACCGTACTTTGCCCTGCAAGGGCTGAGCTGTCTGCGTGCTGCATTATGCAGTACATGTGTTAGGAATACCGCCGAGGGAGTACTTCTAGCACCAGGCTAAGGTATTGTGATGAATCCCAGGATGCGGTCACTGCTTCCGTAGGGGGAGCCCAGATAAACCTGTCTGAGCGGTCTAGTCTTCAGTCTCAAGCCTTACTGGATACTTACATAAAAACTAATGATGGACTCAGCCAAGTTCCAGATGCCCTCTAGAGGAACTGCGAGAGGGACCACTGCTCGGCAAGGAAAGCAGCAGGGGCAGACTTAGGCGTGAGATGCCGTAGTGTTGGTCTCCACCAGACACGCTGAGCGAACCGAGAGGTTGGCTGGGGAAGGCACCAGCAGCACAGCACTGCAGGACCACACTGGCCGACTTCGAAGAAAGATGCCAAACAGAGGCAAACCGAGAAGAGCCCCACAGCAACAGTGACCAACCAGAAGGCTGCAGCCAAGACCCTAAAGGTATTTGGGTGGCTGAGTCTATGGTTGGGAGCTCCCAGAGGGTAGACAAAACCCTGAAACCAATAGTATATGGAAAGTAGGGGAAAGAGGATAACCTCTACAGGACACTAAGAGAGACATTATCACAATACTATAATGAGGGGAATAGAGTCTGTTACCCTTACAAGAAAAGATCATATCACTTATCAAGAGTACCCAATTTTCCTCATGACAGTACCTGGAGGGAAGGCAAGCCAGGGCTGTCAAACAAGAAAGGAAAAGGTGAAGAGAACTGTGAGACTGAGACATATGAATGCAGTACTTGGCAGGAGAGTCATCCAAGTCTGGATGATCAGGAGAACTGTGAGAGTAACATATATGAATATAGAACTTGGCAGGCAATTAAACCAAGTCTGTCTTTGGGACTAAGATGCATGAGAGAAAAGAGAATCAGGTCTGCAAGCCAGGGTCAAGTCCCCACCAGAGTTTGAAGAAGCAGCCAAACTCCTCCTCTTCATTGCAGTGCCTGGTAGAAGGAACCCAGGACTGCCAACCAGGGTCAGGAACCCACCACAGCTTTGAGGAGCATCCCGGCCACTCCTCTTTGCCACAGTACCTGGTAGAAGGAAACCAGGTTTGCCAACCAGGGTCATAAAACCAACCAGAATTTTGAAAGAGCATCGAAGCCAAGAAACCATGGAAAGGCCGACTGGGCAAGGGAGACATTCATCCACCAATTCTAGGACTATGTTATAAGCCTGAAGAAGGCTGGGTAAGGGAGACATTCCCCCCAACACTTGAAATTGAACTTTTAGAAACTTGCAAACCAGGAACTGCCTTTTTGTCCAGCCAGGGGAAGGGAGTATTCCTCTGGACTATAAAGAGCTTCTTTTTTTATTTGATTTAACAGAGTGTGAGGGACAGAGCTAGGATTCTGACATAGCACTGTGGACCTTTGCCTTTGGACATCCTGACTGTGATATTAGTATTTTTGGTTGAGGCGGGGAAACTCCTCGTAGAGTTAGGGCCAGATAGGGTTTTCTTTTCATTTACCACTTTGAAAAAAAGTTTATGTCAACCACAAAGACCCCTGCATGTTAGAGTCTTACTTCTGCACCCTTACAGTATTCTTTGGGACTGTCAGCCTGCTGGACTCTAGGAAGCTGTGCCACGTGTGGCTAGAGTTAAAGACTGCCATGCAACCCCTACAGTAATACCAGTGGCCTTCTGCGCCCACGTCCCTTGGCCTTGCAATGGGTGGACCTTTGTTTGTGCCCCATGACCATCACATAAACTTTGAAAAAGACTTGCAGGGACATAGCTAGTCTTTATGATCACAGAAAGGCACAGTTAGTGGTGGGATGGTGGCACACTAAAGCAGTACCTTCACAATTAAGTCCTTCGTGATTATTCAGGTGCTCTTATTCTATGGCACTCCATACTTCCCAAATTGTTGGGAAAAGCAGAAGGCTGGCCTGAACAAATGCTCTATATATGCTGCATTAAGTCAACAAAAGAACTGCTGGCACAGACGCTACTAGTCCAGACGCCTTTGTGGCTGTATCGTAAGCCCCTGTTCAGAATATATACAAACCCAGTGAAGTATGATAAGGGACACGTTTTATATGAAGGCGAGGCTCAGAACCAGAGAGAATGTCACATGAGATGCCAGTTACCGGGCTGTGTCTGACTGATTATGGTGGAGTGATCCACCTTGAGCAAGGACAGTGTCAAATGGAAGCGAAATGGATGTGGTGCTGTTAACCAGGCATCAAAGGTCAGGGGATGTTTTGCTAAAGACGTCGACTGTTTAAAGGAAACAAACTCAATGTATCTCACTGCCTAATGGATGATTTCCATTGACAAATCTGAGCTTGAGGGAGGGAGCAATTTCTCAGGAGAGGGATACTTGGCTGGTTTCCCTGTCCATTTCCCTACAGCTTTAAAGACATATATCTGATTGATTTTGTAACCGCCGCCGGCTTGAAACGAGTTTGGATTTATATGCAAATCTGATAGCAGGTACCAACTCTTTCCTGTATAGGAGTCCCACACGCCCCAACTGCCAGTTCCTGATTTTCTGACCAGTGCTTGAGCTGGAGAAATGCTCTCGGTTGCATCCTTTTGGTTGTGGCGTTTTTGCTTTTTTTGGTACCCTTGAGAATGTCCCAATTTTGTTTTTATGTTGTTTTTTCCGAGGCACACAACCGGGAGACTTTTGTCGCTACACTGATTGGCCTGACATATAAATGTATATAGGATGGCTCGCCAGAAGATGAAACCATGGTGAAGGTCAAACTGGGTTCCAGATTATCTTCCATTTCAATTTTGTGAAACAATATTCTCACACGGACCCAAACTGATGGCTCCACCTCGGGCGAAAGCTGCCTCTGAGATGCAATGGAGCTCTTTGATTTTTTTCAACTTTTTCTGCCCTGGCCTCTTACAGGAATGCTTAGATTAAAGGTTCCCTTCCCATGTTTGCTTATGACACTCAGAAGGCTGTGTGTACATTACACAAGAACATGCTGCATTCGTTTAAGTTGACATTGGTTCTGATAGATACATGTCACCTCTACCGATTCCTGCCAGGCTGGGACCTCAGAACATTTTCAATCACATTGCACGGCGCCAGGTTGCACCACCCCTACCAGTGGCACAGCCTCTACTGGAAGCGACAGTGACCAGGGTATAGGTTGCACTCCCCACCCATGAGCCCAAAGGTGGACTGGGATTATTCTGAGGTGACTGAGGTAAGGAGGGAGGGCATTTAAGAAATCTGCAGCGCAGACATCTTATTCACTGAACCAACGTTAACCATGAGGTGTGCAACTTGTTCTTCTAATGTTACCACCTCCCCTGCAGATTCATTTATCTTTGAAAGATTATTCTAGCAATGACAATAAAAAAATAGGGAAGGTGGGGGCCTCTGAGATATTACAGAGGGAGAAGGAGGTCCCACTGTGCTACAACCCTACCAAACAAGGCCTCAGCCCTCGCCTCCGAGGCAAGGCGGTAATGCTTTGGAACATATGCAGGGTAGACCAAGTGGCCTGAAACCTTTAGGGTTGCTATGAACTACAGCCACATGGTCGGGGTTAGGTTAGACATTATGGTCTTCAGTGAAAAACCTGCAGCTACGGTGCAGCCCTTTGCTCTGTTGAAGGCACGCTTGCCATAACTTTGTTGAAGACTCTGGCTGCCAATGACAGCCTGAACAGCAACACCCTGAACTTTCCAGCCCTCGTTCCGAAGCGCAGGAACTTCCTGTGGGCCAGTAGAATGGGCATGTCGGATCATCCTTCCTGGCAGTACGAGAACACCATCCAGTCTTTTTGGCACAGGGCGTTTATCACCTGTGCCAGTACCACCAATTTAAATGTATCTTTCTTTTTTTTTTTACCAACTTTATTTTCTTCTCATGGATTCAAACTTACAAACATTCAAATGAGGAGCAGTATACATAAATCTTAATGTTGTACTTATCCCCCTTTTCCCCCCCGGTATGTTTTCGGATCTGTAGTACGTCCATGAGTTTTAACATTTATAACTCCCCCCCTCTTCATTTGGTCTTCAGCATGTTTCCACTTTCAACCCCCCCCCCCAAAACTGGGCTGGTTCCGCGTTTATCCACCGTTGGATTATGCTGTTACAGTTCGGGCCTTGTCTGCCTGTGTTGGCAGGTGGTGTGGGCCCTTCCAAGTTTCTTCCTTGTCAAGGGGCCTTAGTTCAGAATCAATCTCAGCAGGTTAGGTCTATGAAAGTAGGCTTCCCTGTCTATGACGTAATCTATGAATGGGTCCCACACCGCCCTGAATTTCAGGTATTTGTTGTCCTTTAAGGCCCCTACCTTCTCCATTGCCAGTACGTGCCATATCTTGACCTACCAGCATGCGACCACTGGGCCTTAGGAGTTTTTTCATCCTTGGGCTGGAGTTATTTTTGCTGTGTTTAGAAGTTTAGTAATCAAGGTAGCGTTGTTGCCTGTCTCTGCATAGTCCCAATATCTCTTTCCAATATATTTCACCCTTGGGGCAGGTCCACTACATGTGGTATAGGTCCCCTCGGTTGCCGCAGTGTCTCCAGCAGTTGGGGGGGTAGGCTGTATTCATTTTGTTTAATCTGTGTGGGGTTAGGTACCATCTTGTGTATAGTTTATATGATGTCTCTTTGATCGTGGTGCATTTGGATGCTTTCTGGGCCCTTTTCCAGATCTGACCCCATTCCTCCTCCGTGATAGGGGTCTCCAGGTCCTTCTCCCAGTTGTCTCTGTAAGAGATTCGGTCCTCCATTCGAGCACTGTCTAGGAGCTAATATATCCTCGTTATTGCTTTGTTGGTCTGGCCTTCCTGTAGCTTGAGTTTGAGACCTGTGGGAGTCCTAGTGGACGCTTTTTTCACCGCTCCCTGGGAAATCCAGTGCCTGATTTGTATATACTTGAATCTAAATGCATCTTTCTTGATGTATTTGTTGAGGCCCCGTGGGTCTAGAATGGACCTCAGCTCTCCTGGTTCTCATTTTGGGATAAGAACATATCTTAAGTGAAAACCATTATGCTGTTCCCTAATGTGTACCTCTTGTCTAACATCTGCTGTTACTTCCCACCGGAACTCCTGGTAAAGTGACTGCTTTCTGCACTGTGATGGGCAGTCTGTGGAACAATTCAAGAAAGGGAGGCTGTAACCCTTTTCCACAATATGCTAGATCCAACGGTCTGTGGTCACACCGTCCATTCCTCAATAAAGACCCTCAGCCTGCCCTCCATTCCTCAACAAAGACCCTTAGCCTGCCTCCCACTGTTGTTGCATCCACTGAAGATGCATTAAAGTGGCTTAGTAGCGGCCGCATCTTGGAAGATCATGGCCATAATCTTTGCCGGCACATCAGGAAAAAACCCTGATAACCTTAGCTATCCCTGTTGCCTGAAGATCACTGAGGTTGCCATTCTTCTGGAGGCCTCAAACTGTTACGCGAACACCTCCCTCATTACATCTTTACATGACACTGGCAACTGGTGGATCGCCTTCTCCCACACCTGCCTCAGGGCAAATTAGTACCCGCTCAAGGTGGTGGCAACATTGACTAAGCATAGGGCTTTCAGGCCGAGGTAAAAAACCTTCCTGGCCAGGGCATGTATTTTCTTGTACTCTCTGTTCAGTGTGGGAAAGGTACGGGATTCCCTCTTGAATTTGCTGCATGTACCAGCATAGAATCTGCCACTGTGTGGTCAAACACATAAGAGGGATCTTCCATCAAGGGCCTGTACTTTCGCGAATGTTCCCGTTCTGAGCAGATGACATTGGCTTTTCCAATATGTCCAGAAATAAGGCAGGAAAGGTTGGTCCTCCCGTCAGCTTGTCCTTCTCATCACAGCCTGCTGTAGTGGAGACCTGGATGTCCCGGGCCTTGACCAGCCCTCTCACGAGGGCATTGTAAGATACAAATTCAGCAAAGGGACACACAGACACCTTTTCATTCAGAACTGTCTTACGTGTCTGTGGCCCTAGCATTCTGCAGATCCCAAAAGACCTCCAACTCTAACTCCTTGAACCCGGCTATACCCCTTCAGTAGAACCCCTCACAGTCTCCAATGTCCCCCTGGTTATCCACCTTGCCCCATACCCCACATTCCACCTTTTCCACCCCTAAATTAAGAGGCTCCCAGCTAATCCCTGGAACCTTATAGTGCGCTGGTGCCCCGTGGCAGCCGTGAGGAACAATGCTGGTGCCGATGTGTGGTGCTACTCTCAACTTCACAGACTCAATGGAAGAGTGTCTAAAAAGGTCTACGAACATTCTGGTCGGCTCCCTTGTCTTATCAGGGATGCCCGCTGCCACTAAAGTCTACATTGCCAGGGGACCACTATGGTGGTGATACTGGCGTTATAAATAACCGTTTACATAAAATAACATCATTGTTTCTCTCCATATCCATTGGGCTCACTGAGCAACAACCCTTGTGCCTTGGACACTGACATCTGGTGGGGCTGCCAGGCAAGCCCTTGTGGCACTGTGGGTAGGGATGGTACCACCCGGCTCTATACACAGCTAGGCATTGCATTAGAAAGGATTTTCTTAATTTAGTCAGTAAAATTAGATGTCTGCATAGCTTGGAAAACCTCTTTGGAAACATTTATGACATGTTAATAATATATCAAAGACCAGGATGTATTTTCAGGATTCAGAATTCACTTGATAGTCACAGCACACTACTTCATGCTCTGATATAATATTGTAGTTAGGGTAAATCGCGATTATAACACAGTAACACAGTTGTAACCGTTTATTTTGATTGATTCTTCAATGCACATTCTTACCCTGCATTCATCTAGAAGCACGTTGTCTTCAAGTAGTGTATTTGCATCAAACATGTGACCATTCCATCCTTTAAAGCGAACAGGTGTTTTCTTGGAAGCAGTCTCACTGGTACCCCAAACCGGTGTATTCAGACAGTGAACTGTGATGGTGTGGACCGCCTCTGAACTCAGCAAATGGAGGAAGTTCATCTGTACCTTCCCAACGCCATACTCCAGCTGCGGGAGACAGAATACAACGCATAGTGGCGCTCAAGTCAGATTATTCACAATAACGCCCGCATCCACATTGAATGTGCTCTGCCTGCTTCTTCATAACCACACAGAAACCTTCTTTCTTCTGTATGTGGATCTCCTCACCCTCACGCACTCAATTCCCAATTCATATGTCATCACTAAAATGAACACTAAACTGAGCACATTGCCCAGAGCAAAACACATTTACAATTCCCTGCCTTCAACCAGCATTCCTTCAAATGTGTTCCCCTTCCTTTACAGTAAGCGAATTGGAGGTCTATTATGGAGGTACAGTAAGCGAAATGGCGGATCATGGGATAACGCTATACACATGTATCTGTGGCATTCACTGAAAACCAACTCACCCCAATGCGGCTATTTCAATGGAACCGTGTCAATGAAATTATTTTTGTGCCATTTCAGCTCAATAAATCTTAGTGTGTTTTTTGATTTTTGGTAATTTATTTTGTCCCCTTTTTCTTTTGCAAAGTGAACCTTAGCTATTCCTCTTTTTGCGCCTACTGAGCTCTCTTCACTCTTCCTTGTGGGTTGTTCTTATGCTTTCCTCTGTTTTATGCTGTGTTACCCTTTACAGTTCATAAGATGCGTTTTCACTACCAGTGCGTTTTGCATTTGGGGTAATTTTAACACCGACTGGAGTGTAATATGAAAGCGGAGCAGCACAGTGTAATACTCTTGCACTTTCATCTTGCCCATTTTTGACCGATCGCAAGCCTAGGAGGGAAGTGAAGGCCAGCTTGCATGTCCGCCCTGCTCGCCTCCTCCGTCTTGGAAGAGCGCTGCCCCTCCATGAGTTTATCATGCAGGCACAAAACAAATGGATCCTATTAAATCCGCCTCAAATTACCCCCTGCTTAAGTACAGGCGGATACCATTAGAATCCCTTAGTAAATGCCACCTGCAAAGAGTCATTTGCAGGCAGTATTCAGCATGTGGACCCTCACCCCCTGCACCCCATGCAATCCCTGGCACTTGCCCTCCTGGCCTCACCTTAGCACTCGCCTAACCCCTGTGGCCCTCTTCCCCCCCACACCTACATCACTTGGACTCTCTCCTCTTTACCCTGCACTTCCCTTCCCACACTAGCACTTCGCATTCACGCGGACCGGAACTTCCCCCCCACCTCCCTGCACTTCTTGTTACTGCACTTGCACGATCCGATTGTCACAAGGTCTAGTAGGACCATTATTGTTATCTTTCTCCCTTCCACACCCTCCCCCTTTTTGTCTTGTGGTGCCTTGAAACACCATTTGTTGTATAGGTGCCTTAGAAATATCCAATAAAGTAAAGAGTTTAGGAAGCTCATTTTCGAGTCTATTAATTTGGCGGCGGTGACCTGTATGTTTACACTTTTGAATAAACGTGTCCCAGTCGCTGAATTTGCATGGGGGAGTGTAAAGGGGAGGTTAAAAGGGCAGAGTACATAATTGTACGTCACCCTTTTGCACTCTGGTGGGTAAATGGTGTTAACGCGGTCTGTATGCAGCACGTACAGTGAATTCCTGCTTTTTGCTGGTGTAGGCGGATCCACAGCATTTGCGCCAGCCTGAAAATGCATGCCAGTGCAAATGCTGTAGTATTTGTATGGATGGAAGGGAGCGGTGGAAACGTAGACTACGATCCGCCATTCTTCTCTGCCAGATTTATACATGAAAATGAGCCGTGACGTGAATGAATGGTGTAAAAGCCATTCAGTCACGTTACACGCTCATCCACAATGAGTCCCAGGTTGATTTTGCCTGGTTTTACTCCGTTTCCCACTCCGAATTGCAAATGTTGAAAATTGCATGCGGGAACCCAACAGTGCATGGGGGCAAACATTGCTAGTGCCCTGCATGCAATTTGCATTTGTTTTAACATGACCCACAATGTATGGATATTCGGTCAGATGGTTTTGTACTGAAATGAGCAGTCACTGAAATCAGTGGCATTGTAATAGTTTTCACTGACATGTATGCAGTGAAATTGGTGAATATCATTAACACACAGTGGAGCTCATTTTATAAAAATATTGTAATAAGGTGGTGTGGAGCCGTTACGTTTGCACAGCAATGTTAACGTCTCCCAGCCGTCAATTTTAGATCATTTGTAATGCGGGATGCAAATGTACAAGCGTGTATGCTGCCTTTTGCCCTTCACATTTGCACTCTGCAGCGCAATCTTATACACTCTCTAGGCTCACATTTGCACTCCGCAGTGTACACATGGTAAGCAGTGTCCACAAATACAATTAATCCCTCCCAACATGCGAGCATCTCGGGCAGGGTTTCACTGTAACTGTACAAACTCCCTGCCGCGCTTGCAGCATGTACAATGGATCTCTATGGGGCCTGTCTGCTTTTTGCTGGTGCATAAAGCAGGCGGGCCCCACAGGGATCCCAAGCATGTGCACGGCATGAAAACCCACGCCGGCGCAAATGCTGCCCCATTTGTATGGCAGGGAGGAAGAGAGGCGGCAGCAACACAAGTCGTATTCCGCCTCTCTTCTCCTCCATACAAGTGCTTGAATATGAGCAGTTTCTGAAAATGAGCCCTGGCGCATTTGCAAGGCGCTAAAGCCTTACTCAAGGCGCTTGCACCTTGCATTCACATTACGGCTCAGCTCCAGAGCTGTTTTGGGACTCTAATGACCGTTGGTTGTAAACCATACTTATTTGCATTTTTGTCTGTTTGTGTCTAAAAAGTGCAAACAATTTTTTTACCATTTTCAAGGAGGAGTGCAAAACTAAGGAGTAAAATAAAGTGGTATCTTCTTCAATTTTCAGCTATGTTTTGCAAAGACATTGCACTTTGCAGACAGCTTTTTTCAAATGGATTTCCATGGAGCACTCATTAATAGGTGCTAATTTGAGGCCGATTCCATAGGGATCCTTTATTTTAAATCTGTATGAAAATCCCATGCCAGTGTAAAATGAGGTGCTTAAACAAGATGGAGGAAGAAAGCACGGCTGAGAAGTTAACTCCCTCTGTGCCACTCATCCCAGTTGTATCTGCATGAAAATGGGGGAGTACACGCAACATGCCTTGCTTTTATGCTTTCATTTTGTGCACCACCCATTTGAAAATGACCTCCTAATTTGCTTGCTTGAATACAACATCCATAGAATCTATCCATGAAGACTTTCTACATTTCCGTGAAACGTGACATGCATGACCCCTATATGTTGGAGTGATTCAAAAAGGCGCACCCCCCCCCGAATGATTGACCGACACCCTTTCATACGCTTGTTCCATTGGCCCTGGCAGGGCTCTCTTTGAGATCCAGGATTTAGTTAATTTTATAAAACAATTGCTAATTGCATGAATGCGACCACCAACAATAACACTGACATGCTGCCAGGTCCCCTGCACGCAAGTGTTTACTTTTGAAAAACGGAGAGCAAAAGTAAAGAGTAAAAACAGTTGAAATTGATCAACTATGAATTGATCAGTTAGGAAAATTTACTTTAACTACAGGTTACCAATTTGTTGAAGGAATTTTCCTGGTGGCAGCTTGGATGCAGAAACATGAATGAATTTACGGCTGGACATGTTCTTTTGAGTTCCTTCTGGTTACACTGTGTTCTCAGTACGTTTCCTTGGCGGCAACACATGACAATACAGTGCCCGGGGTAGCCCTGTTCGGATATGCATAGTATCAAACATTTTAGGCCCTGTGCCTTAACAAAGCCTCAGGCTTATCTTTCAATGCTTTATGGGTTTTCTTGGCACGGTTCTATCTACATTGGTGGCAATAAAATGTATCTTCATCAGTACTTGTGTTGTTACATTGCTCACTAAGGACATGAAGACTTAAAGCATTTGATTTCATAATATTTGCTGGTCTGCCATCTGAACTAGTTATTCAGTGTCTTTCCTTCCAATGCTCATCTCCTCTTGCATCTGACTTCGCTGTGGAGTGGCTGCCCCCTGTCAGGTTGGAGAGGTGGATGTGATTACTTGCAGCAAATCAGTCTGTGGGGCAGTGCTGCCCTTGACTTTGGGAACAGATATCTACTGGTTTTTGACTGGCAAAGACAAAACAGTTTCCAAATCAGGATGTTTCCTTTTTTTCATAAGCCTCCAATGTGATCATTGCCACCGCCCTTCCTTACTATTTAATTCTCCATTCCAGTGTTTCTGACCAGGAAAGACATAGTGGACTGGGCTCCCGTAGTCACTTGACTTTGCTCTGTGTCTCACAGACTCAACCCTGTTCTATTTGTGGCCTCCTTTCAGGCCTAAATGGAAGCTCCCTGAGGGGCCATACTCACTCTTCTCTAGACATGAAGAGATCAGGGCTAATGGGAACTGAAAATGAGCTCTCCCTCCCCACTTCTATCTCCTCGTTATGGCTTTTCCTGTGCCTGATGAGGCTCACATCCCTTGATTGCCCAGGTCAGGTGCCTCAAACAAGGAAATAGACTAGTCACTAGGGGAAAGAATGGTTAAGGATGGAGCAGGGATATTGTAGAGAATTCTGCAAAGCCAGGTTCTATGTCGTGGCATTTGGTAATACTGTTGTAGTATGCGGGCTCAAAGCTGTTTTTGCAAATGAGCAATCTTTGGCCATTTGTGCTTTGCAACGTGTGTGTGTGTGTGTGTGTGCGCGTCTGCCACATCTACACTTTCTGTAGAAGCTGAATCATAAACCTGTGTCTCACATTTTGATGGTAATGGAAACATCTCATTAAGTGCTTTTGGACTTTGCAGGTCCTGCCTTACATTTCATTTGCTTCTTTTGGGTGTTGAGGTACTGGTTATTGTACCTAGTTTGCATGTGCGACTCTGCGCCATCTTCATTTTATTACTTTGGCGGTCTGATAGCAATGCTTGCAAAAAGATTGAAAATGCTTCCGCACTATGGGGCACTAATGGGTCCTTGAGTATGTGTTTAAATGCTGTTTTATCAAAAGATCTACAAGGAGATTTTCCAACCGTACCAATTCCCCCGGGAATAAGTCTGCCAGCAGCATGCCGCAAACTACAAACTTGCCAAGGATTCTGTGAAAGGTGCAAACAACGGATCAATATGGACAGATCACACAGATTCATCAGGATTTGTGGCCTGAACAGAAACAATGGATATAATGGAAAAGAAATGCCTCACTGCAGTTGGCCACCAACTAGTCAGATTGAATCACCACCTGTCCATCTCAAATAGCACCGTTGCATTTCTGTAATTTCATAGTGCTTATCCTGTGCTCCTAGCCGTGTACTGCACTGCACCACACCATGTTGCACAACCTGGACCTTTCCATGTCCACTTAAGTCTGCTCTCTGCATTCATATCCACACAATAATTTTGGGGGGAGTGCGGTGAACAGGCTCACGGGCTCAGTACACCACTGCTGTGTTGCATCTTCTGCCTTGGAAAAGAAGAGTGTCTTTGGCCGGGAAAGGTAGCAGGAGGCAAGGAAGTGAGTGCAGGTAGTAAGGGAAGGAGTATCATGACAAACAGCCCCCCTTCCACCTTCTGCCACTCCTCAGTTGGTGAGGGAAGACCCCATGGAGTTTCTCTAGGCAATAGATGAAAGATATTTCGAGTTGGGAGATGACGAAGAAGCGGAGTGCTAGAAAGGATGACATGTAGCCGGGATGAGAAAGATACCTTCCTAAAGATTTAACACTAGAACATACATGTCAGAACAGAGTGACACACATATAAGAAGTTAAGGAGTGAGGGAAAGGACAAGCATGTTATTTATCGGTGGAAGACTTAAAATGAAAATTGTTAGTGGTGAGTGTGGCCAGACAGTGCCGTTGGCTGCGTTGTTAATTTATTTAGGAAGGAAAGTATACTGTACCTTTGTCACAGAGATAGGTGATAAGCAAGTCTGTCCCCCAGCAGTGAAGTTGCAGAAAACCTCAATGGCATCAGATGGACATCCAAGGTTTGGATCAATCCAGTATTTCCCTGAAAACAAGAATATCTGATAAGGAAGTGTGAAACCATATCTTCATTACTCCCGACATTGTTCAAATCCACCTCTACTGCCGTGCATTGCCACACAGCTTTGGCTGAGCCCTGCCAGTGGGTTTATGGGTGGAAAACCCCACAATGATTAAATGATAATCGTTACAGACTGCAGTCCCCTTTGAAAACATAGTTTCATTTCTTTCACTTCCTCAATGAATACCATTGTACATTCCTTATGCGTGTGGCTAGTAAAGGCTGCAATAGTGACAAACAGAGAACCAAAGCAACAGGAAGTACTGGTAGGTCACACACTCTCCACATTGCCAGATGTCTGTAACCTAATATCTGAGCTGGGATTTCAGACAGAGGAAGGCAGAAAGTTGAACAGGATTCTGTATTTCTGCCAGACCCTACTATCCTTTAGGAAGCACCATGTGCAGCCCTCCTTCTACCCACCCTGTTACTCTGAAAGGACAGGTGGATGGTAAACAAATGAACCTCCCAGCGTATTTCTAGTGGTTAGTGCAGTGCAGTATCCTCAGATGAACACCTTACACATGTGTAGTGCTAGCAGGTCTGCCGTTTAACGCTGGATGCCGAATAAACACTGTGGGGCTAATTCACAAAGATGTTACAGGTAGTAACTCTGACCTACTCCTGGAAAAGACTATTCGATTCCCAATGAAGTTGTCAGCACTTTCGCTGACTAACCTCTGACTTACTCCTGGAAAGAGAAGAGTAAGTCAGGAGTTCAGTCGGAGTAACTTATTGGCGAATCAGCCCCTGTGTTGCAGTGATAAGTTGTTAAACATGAGGAAAGTACTTCAATTCCTTGAACATTGAAGACATTTACCAGCTGCGTGGCTATATGTTCTTTGAAACCAGGATGTGAGCAAGGATGTCAATGAATTGAAGTTGGACCTAAATCACTGGTTGTCACAGCCCCACCGTGTAAACCTTGCCTGGGGAACGTATCTTTGTGTTCATGCAAAAACGTTCATTACATGAATGATAGAGAGCTTACATTTTTTGTGTGCCCATCATACCTAACTTGAAACAACAAGACAGACTTCAAATGATTAGGGTTCAAATGATTAGATTAAAATAAAATGTGTTCCCCACAATGGAGGTGTTGGGGGGAAAAGGACAACGATCCTAAGGGGGGAAAGATTATGACGAGATTGTGCCTTAGAGGATGAAACTTTAAAGTATTATCCAGCCTTGAGCTCCTTCTGGTCCAGAATAACTGAGCTGCGCCCTAGAATATTAGACGTGGACTTATGGCCACGAATCATGAACACAAATGACATTTCGTTGTCTATAAGGCTGTTGGAATTTCTGGATATCGTTTTAAATATGTAGGAAGGAACCTTTTAGGTAGATGAATTTGCTCTAATGTTTTTAGAGTTAAAACTGTAATTATATTGCTTGCAATTGTGACAGCATTTTAATATGTAAAGTTTTAAGATGTTTTTTTAAGAGGTGGAAATAACAAGATGTGTGAAAAGTTCATTTTTGTACTAAACCACACAATAAATGAATAAACAAGACAGGCTTCTGCTAAAACTGTATGGAATCCATGCTCAGTATTTTTCACTTTTTTTTCCCCAAACCTACCAATAATTCCTGTATCTATTTTGAAATTCTACAATAAAGCTGGAAAGTGTGACGATGCTCTAGGTACCTAGTAAACAAAGTAATTGATGGGTACATGATTTTACAAAATCATGACAACAATTTTCTTTAAGCATGCTTGTCTCCTGACCCTGGGCTTTTTAATCCTGGATCATGTGTGACATCAAACTGATTTAATCAATTGTCCCCTTATTAACCTTCTATTTTTGATATGATTGGATTGTAGCATTTAAAGCCTGGGGCAGTGGGAAATACCCGAAAAGCCAATACTGTGCATAGGTGGAAATAAAACGTCAAAAGCTAAGAAAACACCATTTCCAAGGTGGCCACCATGTGAAGTGTGCAGGGGTGGATGAACAGAGAGTAGAATCAGAAGTACCATTGTACTCTTCTGAGCATCCTAGGTGGGCTGCCATGCATGGGGAGGGGGAAAACAAGTAAAGCCAGTATGGAGCAGGGAAGCCACGCATGGCACTAGTGAGGTGAACGGGTGCCAGAGTACCACGTACAAAAAAAACGCAGCATAAGCCACTTCAGAATGTTAGGCTTGGTTAAATAATACCATTGCCTATTGGCCAGAGGTCAAGCATCTTGATTGTCTGGTTGCCACCGAACATGCTTCTCCAGCTGATCATATTTTTGTATACATTTTTTACCTGTTTTGTGACACATTAAACCAAAACTGAAGGACTACATTCAAACATTTAAAACAGGCCATAGGTGTTATTAAATAGATTTCTAGCAAATTCTCAATTCTGTTTGGATGGAAGGATACACAAGGTGGAATCACTATTATAGACATACACGCTTAGCACTTAAAACTAGTAGCACTTACCATCTGACACTTTACGTTCACAGTTAAGCAAATCCCGGCAGATCCGTGCTGGGTTATCACGCGTGCCAAGTGGGTTCTTGATACTGTGCATTAAGCTGGCAAGGTAATGCAGGGTCTTGAATATCTCTGCACTGTGATCTAACAAAGTAACTTCAGTGTTCTGGTAACTCTGGCATGTTGGCATCAGGGATACGGCAGCCAATAAATCCACAGTAGTCAATCATGTAGTTAGACCAAACGCCAATTCCAGGTACAAGAGGCAGAAAACAATTACACAGTGTGTAAAAGCCACAATGAACAGAAGATGGTTATGAAGACAAAGAGAAGAAACAAAAGAACACACGAGGGGGAGAAACAAAGAAAGTGATTAGGAATTGTGATCATATTTCTTGCAGATCAGTTTCCATTGTACTTTACAATTGATCTTTATACTATAAACGAATACACAATTACCAGTTCTAAGCATGCTTGCTTTATACACACACAGGGACGCGTGCGCAACAAACACACACACACAAACACACACACATATTCCCCCTCTTGCTCCATCTCTCCCCCTCTCTTTCTATCATTCTTCTCTTTCTTGGTCTTTGTTGATGGTGTATTATTATTCATCACCTGGAATGCATTACTTGGGAGTTTGACCCCATCTCAATGATTGATCCTCAATATGCGACAGGGAGGATGATTTTCTTAGGCAATATGGAATTTCCATCATTGGAATCGTTTGCCCTCAACATAAATGATTGCACTGTGCAGCATAGGAAATACGGGTGATCATATGGGTGATCATATGGGTGATCATGAGTTTTATTATTATGACTCTATGCTTGGGTTCTGCATGACATACCAAAGATATGGCGCTACATTTTGCTTGATCACATGACTAGAAACCCCAGGGTACAGCTCAATCGGGGCTCAAGTTGAGGGTACATGCGGGTGGACTGAGTCCCCCCACTTTTTGCAGAGGGCACCTTGATATGCTAATTTCTGGTGACTCCAGATTCAATTGGTATGTTAATGAGTCCCTCGACTTATGTCTTTAGGACTTGACCCCTGAAATATACCATAGATGTTGATACTTTGTAAATCCCTTTAATGTCAACATTTCATGAGCTATTCTCCATCCCCACAGTGAGGTGTAAGACTGCCTACATACAGTCTAATACTATAGAATAGGTGGTTTGAATGCACGTTTTGCGTAGTGCAGGCTTGCCTCGGATACAGTGTTAAAGTTACTACAGGCCAACATAAGCACAGCAAACCACTGTATGAAATGGACTATTACCTCCATCTGCAGCGCAGCGTTGGAGTCGATCAGGGCCTGAATAGCAGCATTGATGTCCATTTGTTTCTATGTAAAACAAAACCAGTTCAGTTCAGTGAGAAGATCAACACAGCCAGCCTGAAAATAAGGTTGTAAATTCCTCAAGCGCCGCTGCTAAAAGATACCCGTTAATGGCCGCCCCGTGAAGGGCCGCTTTGTTGGGGATAATGTGCAGGGCAGCACATAACTGAAGGAATTATCATTAGTTTAACCTAAACCTCGCAGGGCTCACAATTAAACCAATGTTCAGACTCCAATGCCACCTACGCTTTTATGGCGCTCACAAATACCTTCCTCATTGCTGAGTCTGCCGCAGCCGATGGATTAAATATCATAAGCAAGCTCGGCACAGCGTTTGCAAGCAGCCATTACGTGTTGAAACAGGCGCAGCTTCCATTACAGTCTATTAACAGGGCCACCCTAGTGGGAGTTATTAGGCGTTATTCCATCATAAATAAATCAGTAATCTAATAAATTGCTGGCATTATATATTATACCCGGCTAATGTGGCCAATTACGGTTGAACCTTTGGCACACAGCCGCCTTTTTCGATGTACTTTAACATAGCGCAGACCTAGCTGCGAGAAGCACTGGACTCCATGTTAGGGAGAATTCTCAGAAATGTGCTAATTCCCTTCACCTTTGAGACCCCCAGCACCTTTGCTGGATTTTGAGGACCTGATTTTTTTTTACCTGGAAAGAGTGTGAGCATTTTTTCCCACTCTTTCATGTATTTTCAGAGAACATTAAGTGGAGCAAGGGCCACTCAAAATCGGGAGGATAGCTCAAGGGCAATGCGCTCTCCTTGGGAGCAAGACGATGCAGCAACACAGGCTCGAACCCCGGGTCCGCGCTTAGAAACCTCTGGCTATTAAGCATGTTATAAATAACCCATTATATATATTATATAAAATGATGTGCTGTACATTCCAAAGCATGGGCAACCCAAAATGGAAAAGCATTGTTGTGATTGACGAATAGGAGACTGCAGACTCTATATTTGCGTTTTTGCATATTCACACTACTGCAGATACAATGTGAGTTACAGGGACCTTAGGGGCCCCATTTAGAGTGTGGCGGGAAACCATGAGAAACCACCAGAAAGCAGCTGAAGAAAATCTGCCATCCACCGGCCGATTATGAAGGCATGTTAAGCGGCGTAACATGCACCATAAGTCCACAGACCAATCCGTCAATCACACCGCCGACGGAATAGTGGCGCAAATGTTTCAGTCAGCCCATACTTTGGAGGATGTGCGTTAGCTAATAATGAGACTGACCATCCACCAAGGAAGCGTTATAAGAAATGCCAGAACGTGCTAACACAGATCTAGTGCAAATGGGTACGAAACAACCCACAAGGACAGCTCACAAACCCCAGCAACATGTCTTCAGCCGGGGCACACTTGGCACTAGTGGCCTGCTACCTGAGGGCAACGAAATGCACAGCAAGATGACCGGTGAGAGATGGTGCACTGGAAGTGGCGGATCCATCAGAGGGTGACCCAGCACCGGAGAACCAAGCACCGCCACATGTGGGGGAGCACTTTCTGCTCCCAGGTGGGCCCGGTGATGGTGTTTGGTCCCCCTTTGCCAGTGCCTCAAAGGCCAAGGAAATCCCCTTCTGCATGGCATGCATCAGATCATAACATTGTTTGCGTAAGTCTTCCTTGTCTCGTGGCACAGTGGATACCAAATTGACTGGCGCTACAATGGTGGCCCACATGCCCCTCTTCTCAAGGTATCCATGGGGGTACAATCTGACGATGGAAGGGCTTCAATGTCATTTCCACTTTCGTACAATCAGACCTATTTTGCGACATGGAAGAGCCCATCAACGGGAGTAGTCTAATATCATTTTTGCCGGCAGAGCGTGAGATGGCATTGGGGGGGGTGTTCACCGGTGCACATATGTCTGCTATTGTATCGCATATTGGCTTTCAGACACTGAGGAGCACATGTGACATGTTGTGTGATGATTTCCTTGTATGCAGGTATGGCGTACTGTGGTTG
Organism: Ambystoma mexicanum; assembly: GCF_040938575.1. Taxonomy (NCBI): domain Eukaryota; kingdom Metazoa; phylum Chordata; class Amphibia; order Caudata; family Ambystomatidae; genus Ambystoma; species Ambystoma mexicanum. The sequence goes on along the minus strand of NC_090922.1, from coordinate 1,019,255,107 downwards.
CTTAAGTCAGCAGTGATCTGTCAGTCCAATTGCCATACTATAAAAGAGGCCCACAGGGTTCGCCCAGAATCACACTATTTTCAGTCAAATGTCAATGTTGGATAAATGTCCCAGGAATTCCGGCTTCTAGGTCAGCAAGCAACTTGATTGCAAGCCCCTTCAATAGCTAACAGTGAGCTGTGCCCAATTTTATAGAGTCAGGGTAAGTTGAGGCAGCCATATGATATGTAGAAGAACAAATGACTTACCTCTCGGTAATGTTCATTCTGATAGATGGTCCTCCCACGGATTCCTCATGCTCTTCAGAAACTTTTTTGCCACCAGGGGGCACAGGTCGGCTCTGGCTGATGCCTCTACGTGCTCCACACAAGACACGACATCGGGCCAACATATATTAAAATGCAGCACGCCGTGGCCTCAGTTCCACTCTTTTTCCCTAGCACTGTAACGCTGAGGGACTGTGGAACTGGAAAGGTGTAGCAGCTATCCGCCAAGAGGGGCAGGTTGTGAGGCGATGATGAATCAATGGGAGGGAAATCCTTCAGAAAGAACATTACAGAGAGGTACATAATTAGTAATTTTTCTTCTAATGGATTCCTTACTTAAAGGGATGATCTAGTAAAAATTTTTGTTTAAAAAATAGATAGGCCACATAAAAAAAAAATACTAGCATCCTCCGTTTTAAAACTTCCTATGTAAAATTTTGAGCTATTCAAGCTCAAAATTCGAAAAAGCAAGCACAGGGGCAGAGACCAGAGCAGGAAAGCTGCAGCTGAATCTCGGTAAGTGCTATTTATTTTTTTTACAAAAAATAAGCACTAGCTGCGGTTTTTTTTCTAGGTTTTCCGGGCTGGAGGAGCCCGGAAAACTTAGAAATAAAACTGCAGCTTTAAAAACGTTGTATTTATGTTTGTAAATACAACGTTATTGTGTTGGAAAACGCTGCGGTTTTTCTTTCCAAGTTTCTCAGGCTCCTCCGGCTCAGAGGAGCCTGAGAAACTTGGAAAGAAAAACCGCAGCGTTTTCCAACACAACCGCGTGTGTTTCTGCCTGCTGTGGCTATCACTTTGGGTCCCCGGTGCTCCCAGGTTATGTTTACATGCCGCGTAGTGTTTTTACCTGCAGCTGATTCCCCATTTGGGGCTCTCGGGCTAAATGCTGCGTTGTCTGCCCAAATCTGCTTTCCCATTTGGGGAGCCCGAGAGCCCCAAATGGAAAAGCAGATTCAGGCAGAAACAACGCGATTGTTTTCCGCAATGCCGCGTTGTTTCTGCCTGAATCTGCTTTTCCATTTGGGGCTCTCGGGCTCCGAGAAACTTGGAAAGAAAAACCGCATGAATTTTCCAACACAATAACGTTGTATTTATGTTTGCGGTCGCTTCAAAAGCGACCGCAAACATAAATACAATGTTTTTAAAGCTGTGGTTTTATTTCTAAGTTTTCCGGGCATGTCCAGCCCGGAAGACTTAGAAAAAAAAACACAGCTAGTGCTTATTTTTTGTAAAAAAAATAAATAGCACTTACCGAGATTCAGCTGCAGCTTTCCTGCTCTGGTCTCCGGTCCGCGTCCTCCGAGTCCCGGCACTAATGAAGGGAAAGCCACCCAGCGGTAGACTTTGTTTACTACAGCTGGCTGGCTTTTCCTTCATTAGTGACGTAAAAGCAAAAACCAGCACAGGAGGGCCTCCATTTCACAAAATGGCTGCGCCCCTGTGCTTGCTTTTTCGAATTTTGAGCTTGAATAGCTCAAAATTTTACATAGGAAGTTTTAAAACGGAGGATGCTAGTATTTTTTTTTATGTGGCCTATCTATTTTTTAAATAACATTTTTTACTAGACCATCCCTTTAAGATAGACTCCCATAGAAGTATGTGGATCTGGAGGATGAAGGCCAGCTAAGGACACCACTTAGATAAGAAAACACTTGAGGATTGCTCTACTGAAGCAGGCGTTCTGCCCGAAAGAGAATCCAAGCAGTAATGTTTAGCAAACATGTGCATAGACGCCATGTTACTGCCTGGCAGATGTCCAAGACAAGGTCTATCCTCTGCAGGGCAGTGGTGGCAGCCAACCCTCTGATAGCATGAGCTCTGAGGCCCTGAGGCACATCCTTAGCAGCCAGATCATAACATTTGGTAATGCAAAGAATGATTAACATCGAGAGGGTTTATTTAGTCACAGCCCTGCCAGCATGTGCACCAGCACAACCTACAAAAAGCTGGTCATCTTTACTGCCGTCCCTCATATGAGAGACATAGTAACTGGAAGCCCACACTGGGTCCAGTTCATGAATCCATTCCTCTGCCTGGGAAGGATGCGGTGGAGGAAAAAACACAGGAAGGTGAATCTTTTGAGAGAGATGGAAATCTGAGACCACTTTCAGAAGAAAGAAAGATTTCACTCTCAACATCACCCTCTTTTTGGAGAAAACCAAATAAGGAGGTTTAACAGATAACACATGGAGCTCACTCACCCACGTAGCGGAAGTGATGGCGAAAAGGAAAATCCCCTTAATGGTGACAAATCTAATAGAACAAGAATGGAGGGCCTCAAAGGCCTCAAAGGGAGCCCCCATATGGAATGTGAAACCCAAATTCAAATCCCATGCCGGAACCAAAAAATGGAGCAGCGAAAACTGGTTACACAACCCCTGCAAGAACTACATAACAGTGGGGATTGTGAAGAATGAACCCTGTTCTGGGAACACCTTAAAAACAAAAATAGCAGCAATGTATCCCTTTACAGTGCTGACTTGCAAGGCAAACTGGGGTAGAGACAGCAACAAATCCAAAATCAGGAGATAAACTACAGGCTTAAAGGTTCATATCTCTCATCTCCTAGCTCCAAGTCAAAATTGTACACCATCTGCACGCAAAAATAGATTTCATCATAGGCCTCAAGCTGTTAGTACATCAAGGACATCATCCGACAAGTCCCACTCCTTGTATCTCAGCCTCTCAATGGCCAAGCATGCAGGTTCAGGCTGCTCATTTTCTGATGAAGAACCCACACCCCTGACTGGGAGAGAAGATCCACTCTCTGCGGGAGTGTCCAGCAATTCTGTGTAGCATGTTCTCTGGGCCCAATCCAGTGCAATCGGAATCCAGCAGAAGGAATGGGATCGAAATTAATGAATAAAGGAACTTGAAAGTCTACACAACCATCAACGCATCCCCAGAGCTCCATGGCACGGAACCTACCTGGGGCAGACCAACTTGCACTTCCTGTTGACACTGGAAGCAAAGAGATCCACTTGAGGAGTCCTCCAGCATAAGAACACCGCCTTCAGAACTTTCTGACAGAGCTCTCACTCGTAGAAAGCCGAATTCTGTCTTCTCAAGACATCCGCCGTAACATTCTCTCTTCAAGCAAGATGGCCAGCCACCAGACAGACACTGTTCTCCAGTGAGCAAAGCCACAGTCACATCGCTTCTCTGCATAGTGGCAAAGACCCCACACCACCCCATTTGTTGAGGTAATGCCTGGCAATTGCGTTGCCAGTCAAGATCAGCACTGTCTTGCCCATCACAGAGTGGAGGAAAGAAACCAGGGCCAGCCTGATTGCTCTGAGCTCTAGCAAGTTTGTGCACTCCCGAGTATCTGAGGGAGACAGTCAGGCCTGACAGGTGAGCTCCCCAACTTGTCAGGGATGTGCCTGTCACTCCCTTACTAGTCTCCTGAATGACTCAGGTTCCACTGAGGTTCCATAACGCTACATAGGCAGGCTTGTTTTCCACTCTTGGGACATGTAAAGTATATATTGCCTCAAGCTCCTATCCTCCATGGTCAGACTCTGGCAAGCCTCACAACTTTTTGCTGTTACGATGGGTCTTCAGACACCACATACAACCCTCATCAGTATCCGTATTTGAAATCATCTTTGAACACTTGCCTCAGGCATTAAAACCTTAGGACTTTTTACTCATTTTAGTCAAAAGCTTTAGAAATTAATTAATTGTAAACCTACGTGAAAGTTGTAGTCCATGACTCCAAGCACGTTTCAAAATCTTGCTAATTGTTGCATCAAAAATGAAAAAAGAAGCTCTTGGGTTTGGGCCAGGTGGCGCCACTTAAACCTGCGGCACCGTCACTTCCAATGGGATAGTGATGCACCCTTGCAGTAACACGAGCATGAGTTGGGACACCTGGTGCAATGTGAACATGAGTTACAGTTTGATGTCCCAGCTTAGTGCCTGGGATCTGAAGAGGAGATAGTATTCATCAGAACACAAACGCTTCAGAAAGTGGGTCCAGGCTTCTTCATTAGCAGGTTATCATCATAGAAAGCCTTTCTTATGCAAATCAGGTGCACTGTTAAAGTGTGTGGCTTTCGGGGAGAAGATACCAACACATCTGTTCAGGCACGGCCTACTGATGCTGCTAATGAGCTTGAGGTTGATAATGAGGGAGAAGTCAGGCTTTGCTCCAATTGTCTAATCTTTCTTTGGTGGGACCTAGGCTCATCCTGACTGGTAAGCTACCCGGAATTGCTTGTGCCATTCCTGATGTGAAAGCAGTACTGTGTCTAGGAATTCTTTGATAACACCCCCAATTCTATATCATTCATATGTGATTGGGACTACAATGCAAACTTTTAGATTCGGGTCTGTGTGGAGGACTTAAGTGTCATTTAAGACTGTTATTTCGCACTGGTGGCAGTAAACCTTGAAGCAGACTGAACCTGCCAAATGATTATTGAATGAACATTCAGGCACATGGATGTATTTTGATTGCTCTTTAGATTTCCCAGTAATCTGTGGTCCTTCCTGTTTTACTGAATCACGTGGTGTCAGTGCTGAGCATGCAAATGGTATTGTGTGAGTACACACAGGTTCTAAGTCCAGATTCTACTTGATGACCAAACTGCCGCTAGGTGATTCCACCGAATGGTGTCACACAAAAATTCCCAAACCTCCTCTGTAGCACCAGCTCAGATCAGTTGATCTAGAAGACAAAGTTAACCTTGAGCATACAGATAGAAAAGGTCTGGGCCATGTGACCTTCTGTGGGTAATATGGAAGTGAGCATCCTTGAAACACATAATGCACTCACAATCACTTGTTGCATAACGTGGAAGCTTTCAGTGCATATCAGGTCTGCACTTGTATCAATTACAGGGAGTTGAAGAGGCACGCCAATGACATTCCTTCGCAACACTTGCAAGCTGTACAAGTGTACACCCAGACATAGTTAAGTTGCCTCAGTGGCACTCGGAATGGTTCAATGGGTAGGAATATATTTCTGGTACGACAAAGGGAAGACATTGGTGCAGCATGTCACATGACTCTTGCATTTCATAAATACTGGCTTTGATATTCTTGTTGCGAGCAGAAACCACCCAGTTGCATGGGGCTGCCTAAAATTCCTGAGAAAAACCTGGCACCGGCGAAAAAATATGCTCGATGTCTGAAAATTGAATCTTCATTTTACTCAAATTTTATTTTCCTTTCAACATTTCGCATAATGTGTTTTTACTTGGTCCTTGTTCTTACTGCTGTGAATTTTACTGTAATGCTCTTTTTTAATGCTGGTTTATGGATTTTTTTTTATCCGAATAAACTTTGATGATGAAATATTTGTTTGTTGGCATCTCAGAGATGCTTCGGGCATCCCCGATTGACTCCAATTGTAGGATTTGTGAATCAAGATAAATTTAGTAGTTGCAAATGTGAGATACCAGTAGGGGTCTGCTTATTTCTCCAATGCAAATCTTTACGAATAAGGTACATAGTGTAGCTTTTAATTTTTAGTATATTTTCTCCTCCTTTTCTGTTTTCTCTATTAAGTTACAGATGATCCAGCATTCTCATCTCCAATATTTACACATGGCTGTTGACTCCTCCCCTTTTGCTGTATTGCCCTGCATATTGCCTTAACTTGGAATTTCACCACCCAATTTCCCAGATTTCTTTCACTTTGGGGCTCTATACTATGGCACCTGCTTTATATGATATGATATGATGTGATAGGGCATTTATATTGCACCTATACATAAGTGTTTCAAGGCGCAACGAGGCAAGGGAGGGGGAACAAAGCGAGGACAGACAACAATCCTACTAGGCCAAGTGTCATTCAGATCGCGCAAGTGCATGGGATGGGGGAAGTGGGAAAGTGCGGGGGGAGATGGAATGGACAGTGCATTACATGGGAATAGAATAATATCAATACATAAAAGTAACGGCCAGCAGGTGGCAAGTGCAAAGCTAAGTGCAGACATCAGGTGTCAAGTGCTGGTAGTGGGACTGTAGGGATACAGAAACAGTCTCCAAGTGCGGGGGTTGCCAGGAAGGCAGTGCAGGTGTGTGTGACTGGCGGGGAGGGACCTGGGCCCGAGATCAGAAGGTAGCCAGGTAACCAGTGCAGTTCTAGATTCAGCCAGGAGGTCAGCAGGAGAGAGGAGGATAAAAAGCTGAAGCTAAGAGAAAGGTTTTAAGGTGCTTCCGGAACCAGAGATGGTTCTCCTCAAGTTTCAGGGAGGAAGGGAGGCTGTTCCAGAGGGAGGCCCCAGCCGAAGAAAGAGATCTACCGCCAACTCTTTGCTTGGAGAAGCGACAGACCCTGTGGGAGTTGGAGGCGGATGAGCTAAGAGTTCGAGAAGGAAGATATTTAGGAAGAGAGAGTTGAAGGTATTGAGGCCCCAGGCCTCCGAAAGCCTTGTGGACAATGCAAAGGGTTTTGAACTTAATCCTCGCAGCTACTGGGAGCCAGTGCAGAGATTTCAGTCCTGGAGAGATTCAATCCCTGGGATTGAGGCCAAGGACAAGTCTTGCGGTCCTGTTCTGGATGAGTTGCAGAGGGCGGAGAGTAGAGGCAGGCAGATTTAGAAAGAGGCTGTTGCAATAGTGCAGTCTAGAGAGAACCAGAGCTCTGGAGACAGTAAGCTTCTGGGCGAAGGATAGGAAAGTAAGAATACCTCTGAGGATGTGCAGCTGGTAGTGTGACTTCTTAGAGATGCCAGAGATGTGAGGAGCGAAGGAGAGTGTGGAGTCGAAGATGACCCCAAGGTTTTTAGCCTCGCAGGTGGGAGCATGAGAGGGGCAAGAGATGCCAGCCAGAGTGCGACAGAAAAGGTGGGATCGGGTGTGCCGATGAGGAGAATCTCAGTCCTACTGGGATTAAGGCAGAGGTCGTTGGCGGCCCACCACTCCTGGATAGCAGACAGTCAGAGATGAAAGATGGAGAACAGGTGGCCGAGGGTAGCCTGAAAATGAGCAGAGTGTCCTCCGCATAGCACTGAAAGTTGGGGCACAGAGCGGCAATGCGGTTGGCAAGAAGTGCCAGGTATTCGTTGAACAGCCAGGGAGAGAGGTTAGACCCCTAGGGGACACCACAGGTTGAGAAAAAGATAGCGGAGAGGAAGGACCACAGTTGGACCTGGGAGGGTCAGTCAGAGAGCAAAAAAGTCAGCCAGGCCAGGGCCTGACCAGTGATACCCAGGTTATCAAAGAGACATTTGACCAGGATGGCATGGTTGACCATGTCAAAGGCATAAGAGAGATCAAGCAAGATGAGGAGACATGGGGTGTTGGAATCAAGGTTGGAGAGCAGGTCTTCACGGATGCTCAGGAGAGCAGTTTCCGTGCTTCTGGCTGCTCTGAAGCCAGACTGATGGTCATGAAGACAACCAACAGATTAAGTGTGGAGATTAGGCTATACAGCCATTTGGTTAATTGAGTGAAATTGTGTGCTGAGGGTTGTTCAGATTCCCAGTGCACTGGTGCTGCTCTGTGTTTTTAATGTTTTTTTTAAGATGCAATTTTAGATATGCTTTGATGTCAGTACTTTTAACACCTTGGAGCTTAAGATGATGATAATGCTTAACAGAGGTCTAAATATATCAAACATGAGATGCACCTGGTATGTGAAAATGTGCCCAGAAAAATGTAGTCATGTGAAAATGCAGTCAACAAAAAGTTGTTTTAAAAATATGTAGTCGTCCAATACTAGCAATGCAAAGTGTGAAAATGTTTGAGGTATGCAGTGTTTATAACGAATGAAAAAATAACAGTGTTGTCAATATTTTCATTTGTTGATTTAAATGCACTATCCAACAATTTCCCCAAATATTCTAGGACTGGAGTTAGTATATAAAATTACACCAGTCCAAAATATGTTGGGGAGGGTGTTTGGGGCATTTAAATAAAATAATGAAAATATCGACAACACTGTCGTTATTTTTTTCAGTCGTTATAAACACATGGAGCCGTTTTTTTAAATATAATCCTAACAATGAGCCAAACTTCTAATGAAACCTCCACAATTACACTAACTCCATTCCTATACCGTACCCTAACTCTAATTACAACCTTTATTCTATCCTGAACTCTTAGAGAACACTAACCCTTCAGTGTGCTAAAGCATTGTATTTGCATGTTACTCAACCTAAAATAAAAACAATCTGAACAGTGAACCTAACTCCATTCCCATCAACAGCTTGCCACAAATTACCTAGCCCTTGCCCTAACAAAAACTCTTGCTCTAATCCTAATCTTAGCCTTACCCTAACTCCAACTCTAACACTTACCCTAATTGCTTGCTGTTCCCTAATGCTTAAGTTTACCCTAAACCCTATTATACAGCAGCATCACCAGCCCTCTCCAACCTCCCAATCCCTTTCTTTAACACTTACCCAAACCATTACTCTATTAGCCCTAGCCTTACCATAACCCGTACCCTAACTCTTACACTGACATTTAATCAACCATAACGACTAACCAAACCCAATCTCACCAGCCCTACAGCAACTGCCATGACCCCAACCCCTAACCCTAAACCAGACAATCACAAGACCACTAAACCCTCCTTAACCTGAACAATTACCCTATCAGCAATATATTTTATTGGCTACTTTTCAGATGCATTTTCTTACTCCTTTTTGCTTGTCAGGTTTTTCACTGCAAAGGTATTTTTACCACAACTTTTTCACTAACTACATTTTTGTTAGCAACATTTTCACTGGTTGCCATACATTCTGTCGTATATTTATCTTCACAGGCTTTTGTTTCTCTTATATAATTTACCTTACGACATGCAAGGCTACAAGTAGCAGAGTTCAAAGAAACAAAGACAGGACTGGGTGAACTACTCATACTTGACAAAGAAGTATCTGCCTAAGATACAGTAGAACAGAACTGACATTGTTTCAGTATCCTATCAAAAAGGTATTGTAATAAAAGTAAACATGTAACTTACACTTTTTCCAGGCATTCCAGGTGGACCCTAAAAGACAAAGAAATTCACCATTAAAAATGGCTGTGCTAAAGGGTGTTATGCGCCTCTTATACTTTTTCTTTACAGTGTGTTGTTTTCATGTTTTTAGGAGCATAAGATATGTTGCCTGAAATATTTTGCCTGAGAAATCATGCTTTTCATTTCAGGACAAGTACTCTCCGCACAATGTGCTTGCACATATTAGAACAAGCTGATAACAATTGGACATTACTTTGCCATACTGAGCAACCAGTGTCTGTTCAAGCAGGTATGCTGAAATAGCTTACCATCTATACAGAGAGATGATTACTGAGTTGTCCAACAACTTCCACCTACAGGTACCACTAAAATCAGCACAACACTATTGTCGTCTTGCTACAGCCACAAATGTATGAAAGCATTATAGGAACTATGATGGGTTGGACGAAGGAGTCAGACTCTTGGAGGACATTTCCAAACGACTTATATTTAAATGATAAGAGAACAGCCTAGCTTTCCCTATTCTAAAGGGGGGTTCCCCATCTAGCTAAAAGAACAAAAGGTGATCATCTGTTGTCAGGAAGTCACAAAGAAAAAAAAGTCCTCTCTCCAAATCTACTTCTACCCTGACACTACGACTAAGACTTAAACAGTTTGAGGAGATTGGATTGATTTTCCAGATATACTAGTCTTCTCCGACAGCTTATTTATATCAATGTCTTCATTCTGTTTGTTATTTATCTAGCAGAATCTTCAGTAATAGTCTCTCTTTGTTTGTTTAATTAACTCTTGTAATACCTCTAGAACATTCTTGTATTTGATTTTCTCTTTAACAAAGTATTTAGGCCAACCTTCCTCGTGATACTATCTCACTTGTTGGTTGGAAGTTTTAGACCTCCCACAGTCTATTGATCCACGCTCCCTCGTTGATTCTGCCCACTTGATATTTTCCCATTTATGGATGCTCTCTTTATCGCCAATTTCTGTACTTCACAAATGTGTCTGTCCTCTTCTGTTACCAGACTTTATTCCACAGTTTCTTATCTTCGCAGCTTGTTGCTCATTTAGTATTTTCCCTTTGTTTTTAGGTTCTGGTTTGGAATCTTCATAGATTTACCCTTGTGACCACCCATTTCTCCCATTCTCACCGTTAGCAATCTGCAGGCTGGGGAACATTGCAGGCTTTTGCATACACTCAGGTGCTCTTTCTTCTCCGGTACTGAGTTTCTCCTTCCTTTTCTTTGTCATGCTCTCAACTCTGGCTGTCCTTCTGCAATATGCAAGTTGCTGATTGGGATGCTGCTCGTGTTCACAATTGACTCTTTCATTCTGCGTGCCTGTTGGTCTCCCGTTCTCGGCTTCCCTTACACCGTAGACAGGCTTTGCCACTTGGAAGCTGCTCACGCTTCCAGTTACCTTATCAGATGGTCTCGGCTTGTTTGGTTGGGGGCCCTGCCCACCACGGTAAAGATGTGGTCTCACCACCACCTGCAGCAGGCCCCTGCTTTCCTGCAGTACAACGGTTTTCCTGTTGTTGGATACGCCAGGTCTCCATTGCCTCACTTGAGCATTCAGCCGCTCTTTGATCATTAGTTTCACTTAGCTGTATTGATCACATTCACATTGGTATCAGATATTTATTTTTTTAATTAATATACACATGTTTAAAATAACCATCTGTAAACCAGACATTTCAATGGTTTGACAAACCAAGCCACATACAGATTGCCAGTCAGATTGCCGTCACGACACAAGCTCGCATAGCCACTGTGATCCACAACAAAGCAGACGTGCTTTGGCACTGGGAGGATTAACCTACAGACAGTGCTCAGCGTGAATCTACAGCGGACATAGAAATCCTAAACCGCGATTGTCCGGCTAGAATAAATCTAAAGGCGGTGTTACATCCACGCACCACGCATCCATCCAGATTTCAGATCAGGAGGTGGATTGAGAGAACACAGTGTCGACCTTGCCCTGTCAACACACTGCACAGCGACATTGCATCAGGAAGCATTCTACGCTTCAACCTAATGAAAGTCAGGAATGATTCCAGAGGCAGAAATATGATGCCAAATAATGCGATTTTACTCCCACACGTGAAAGAAGCTACGAAAGTAGCAGGCAGAACATGCAGAGTACATGAGTCACTGCCTAAATGTTTGTATATTCAAAGATTGATAGTGACCTGAAGAAGGGGGCAGATTACACACCTAATACCAATATTTTCTCGGTTGTGTTGTTTTTCTACCTCCAGAAACACAAGTCGGTGTAGACGTGTCATGACAAAAAGTTATGTTGTCATGCTAACCAAATGTCACCTTGGTACTAACATCACAATTGTCGGAATAGAAATAAGGAGATATCTATATATTCAAAACATTGAAAAGCTGTCACTACTATGTTCTTGTGACGTATGTGATGTTGATGTCTTGATTTGTACTCTGAAGTACCCCAAAACAACGCTGATATCTCTTCTTGTGTTTTAGTCAGACCATTGAATTGCCTGGTTTACAGATGGTCATTTAAAACGTGTATATTAATTAAAAAATGTTTTTTCTGATACCGATGTGAATGTGATCATTACAGCTAAGTGAAATGAATGACCGCTTATAGGAGTACCCATCCCACCACCACTGTGTAGGGAGGTTGGGTAGCTAGTGGTGTTTTTGTGCTCTTTAATATAGTCCCTTCTTCGCACACCCTAGCCTCTGAAAAAAAGAGGAAAACCGTTGCCCAAATTTGAAAACCATGTTAACATTTCATACACCATACCTCTGAAACCCTTCCTGTTTCAGTGAATATATATACCATCCAATAATTGCCTGCACCATGGTCTCATTCAAATGAGGTTTTCTGTTTTTATGAATTTTGATATAGGACAGAATGAAATCCAAGGAGAAGTGGAGTACTTTATGTCGATTTGTTTTTAATGTAGTTGTAGTATCTTAATCATGAGGTGCTATACATGGAATAGTAAGTCTTCTGGGGAGAATCAATTCATCAATTTTTCCTTTAGTACCAAATCCATTGAGCCCTTTTCCCCAAGTGCCTTTTTTCAGATTGTATGTTCATAGAGTGTCTGACTAATATTCCATGTCCCCAGAGTGCAAAAATATAGTGCAATACAAGTCCTAATAGTGTTATGTCTGTCTCCGGGTCTCAGCGCCATTTTTGGGCTGTGGGGCATTTTTGTGGTTTTTGTAGGTGGAGATGGAGTGGGGGCATGAAACATTTACACTGTCTGCCACATGTCCCCGCTTTGCATTCACAAATCACATGGTTTAATGTTAGCATGATATTTTCATGATTTGTTCATGCTGGTGTAAAACCAATGCCTTCCAAAGGAATCCAGTATAAATGCTGTCTGACATTCGTAAATGACAGGAGGCATTTACACTTTTTTTCACAACAGAGTGCAAAAAAGCATGTAAACATTTTAACACTTTCTTTTCCACTTCATAGTGCACATTTCGAAAATGGTATGGAGCAGACCAAATAGCTCTTTTTAAAAAATGAGCTCTATAGGGTTCAAGTTAGGAGGTGAGGACTTGCGGCTAGGGAATTATTTGTCTGTTGTTAAGGTCTAAATGTTTTTGGTTAATTGTCAAGGTCTAGGGGTTAATGGCCAAGGATTTGGGGAATGGTGGCTAGGAGCTATGGGCTAGTATTTATTATTCAAGATTAGGGATGTTGGTTAGGATTTGGTGACTAGGATTTAGGGGTAATTCGATGGCAGGGTTTTCCACCAACCCAAGGTTAAGGGTTAGATCCATGTTGTGTTTTCAGGGTACCCCTCATTAATATTCATGAGATACATTTGCATACATTGATTCTAAATGTATCACATTTTTCCTCATGAATATTAATGAGGGCTATCCTGAAAACCCATCAGGATTCCCGGCATTGACGCCCAAAGTTCAACAACCCTGTTTTAGAGCTACAGTTTAGCAGCCAGTGATTAGTATTCAGGGTGTAGGGTATTCTAGGTAGACGTTATGGACCGAGACCAGTCATTAGGGGTAACCAGCTAGGGGTTAGGGACAATGTGTAGAAGCTAGGGGGTAAGGGTAAGGGGATATGTGTAGATGATAATGGTTAAGGATTATATGTTAGTCACTTGGGTGGAGTTCTTCAATCTACGGCCTCTGGATATTTTGGACTATGACTCTCGTGATACTTCATCATTAACTATGCTGGTGAGGGATGCTGGGATACGTAAATCTCGAGAGGCGAAGTTTCCAGACCCCTCCATTCGGGGCCCTCTGAGAGTTGCCAGAGTTAGTGATTGGTGAATAAAAATAAAAATGGAAACTTGAGGAAAATATCGGAAAAACAATGCAACGGAAATACTTTACTCAAAAGTCGAGTAAAATAGTTTGTTGAGGAAATACAACTCAAGGAAGTGCCTGAGATTTGGTGTTTGGTATCATGTTAAAACCAGATTAGATATACAAGTGTGTAATGTGGAGGAGGGGCTGGGTGGGAACATGTTATTTTGACAGCACTGGATTCTGTACAGGTGGGTTTTACATTCCCCGTATTTACAATTTAAGTGCAATTCTAGGCACAGTTAGACCAAGCGATTTCCCCAGAATAACACAATTATTTCTCAAATGCTGGAGCAAGGTTTAGAAGCCAGGTCTCCAGTTTCCAATTTCCAAATGAGCCACCAGACCAAATCTCCACCCTTCTCGCACACTTTGATGAAATTCAATGTTGCTACTTACAGGTGGGCCTGGATGTCCCCTTGGTCCTCGGGGTCCCTACGAACAGAAGAAGAAGGAAAGTAAATATTCACATGACAGTCACATTTGTCATTTAAATGTATGCCCCAGCCAATAGAGTACATTACGGAATGAACACGCCTTCCTTTGTTTTAGTTCTAGATAATCATAAACTGTAATCAAAATATGTGAGAAGGGTAAGGAACAAAAGTGCACCTGCTACAAAATCCACTGTCTGGAACACACTCTATACCAAGGAGGATATATCCTCATCAGAGATAATGCTCAACAGTACCCCCAGTACCCAGGAACTTCTAAATGTGTTTACAGGGCCTGATTCACTAAGGTAGAAAAAAACAAATGTGCAAATTAAACATTTTTTAGTGTATGCCTATGCATACAGTAGGAATGTTCGCTGATTAACATACATTTGGTTTGGTAAAAAGCAGATTTTGAAATGTGGCAGGAGGAATGGATTTTAATCTCAAAAAACGAAGTCAATGTGGTCAGGCTGTAAAGGGCAGGACATGTAAACATTTGCACGTGCAAAGTGGGGGAAACTAAATATTTTCCCTGGAGACACACAAAGGTATACTTCATTCAAATGGTGTAAATTGTCCACTTTTCCAAAACAATACAAAAAATCCACTTTTCTCAAAATTATTCAAGTACGCTTTCACTTTTATGGTAGGTGGTAAAGGAGTCAAAGTTGGTCCCCTCTTTTATGAATTTACCAAGCTGATGTGTCAATGACTTTGTTGTTGTAAACCACCATTCTCATTGCCTATCCGTGGTCGACATCTTGACACCACACCGGCATGGGAAAGCTCAAACTTCAACAACCAGCAAAATACGTAGCAAAGTGTATGTAGATGTTGCACTTTGACAGGGATACTTAATTTGTCAAGTTGCAGTGTGACTCACACGCATTGAACGCAATGGTCGTTCTGACTTTTTTCTGTCGTAAGCCTTTTCTCCTGAATACAGTTTTGGCCATTAATACTTTACTGTATATCCCATGTGAACAGTTACAGGCCACATACTTATCTATCTGTAGGTGTCAAATTCTGTGAAATGATATACTTCCGTTTATTTGATCATGCTATAGGTCATTCCGTGTATATGCAACGGTCAGATTTTGTTATGCAATTACATATGTATACATAGGCACGTGTAAGAAAGCATTTTACACAGTACCTACCATGCATATTAAGGACCCCTGGTGACACGTAAAGTGCTCTTTTCTCCATTCATTATCCTTTATCTCAAGGATCTGTCTGTTTTGCGTTTTTCATTTTCCCCACCGTGGATACGCTGAACTGTAATTTAACTGCACGATTCCCCTTATCTCAGCAATGTGGCAATGCATTCAAATCACACTGTCCAGGTGCAAATGTTTAGCCATTTATTTTTGTATGACCCCCATGTTCTATCCCCTTTCCTCCATACTTATGGGATATTCTCCCTTGAAAGGGGGCGAGACCCGAGATTGATGTGGAGGTGTGATGGATTATCATTAGGCAAGGGTGTAGAAACCTTGGCTTTTTTGATTTTTAATAAATCAATAAACTGCTACAGATAATTCCATCTCTGGAAGGGTAATCTGCCAATCTAATTTCCCTTTGATAATCTTCATGCCAAAGGCAGAGTGCAGACTTGTGCCCTGCTGCATCAGTAGCCTGAACTGAGGTGCGCGCTCTCCATTGCCACAGAGCAGTTCAGATGTCACAGGTGCTCATTTGACAGTTGCAATGACAGTCAAGTCTCCGCAGCGCAGCGGCAGCATTAGAGATATGCATCCCTATTCCAAAGACTGCATGACTCTAAGGACGTTGTCCTGGTGGCACAAAAAAACTTTAAATATAAGCCATACCTGAGTTTAAGATTAGGTTGTCAACATAGCTCATAATTATCGATGCCACATCAATTTGATATTACACATGTCAGGTGGATGTATGTCTTTACTTTCCCTGCATGCCCTTTGCCATACATTCACTGAGCCACATTTACTACACACCTTTACTTCTCCTGTCTTTCACTTTCCCTAGCATTCACTTTGTCATTACAGGGGGAGACCCCTGTAATCCTGTTTTTTTTACCCCATTTTCTACCTCCTTTCCACCCCTTCATCCCAACCTTACCCTTTAGCGAACCTTAACCACATGTATGGCCTGTGAAGATGCAGACAAAGTAAAGACATGGAGAAGTAAATGTTTGATAATGTAAATGTCTGGCAAAGTGAAGGTAGACTCAGTAAGTGTAGGAGAGGTTTTCTAGGTGAAGTAAAGGTGGGGGTACCATGGGAGCTCAGTTTTGGTGTGGACAGGTTTGTATATTCTTTCCCAGACAGGTTGTCCTTGCTGCTGCTTGGAGGATTGTAGCCTTGGGGGTTGCCTCCCTTTGTTTCTTTTTTGAGGGCAGGTAGCACCCTCCCCAGAAGGGGTCTCTACCTCCTTTGATTTACTTTTGGAAAAATACTTGAGGAAGAATTCAATGAACATCTGTTAGGAGAGTTGATCTCCCCGAAGCCCTCTGCCAGTGAGGTGAAGAATGGGTGTCCAACGCAGAGACAAACGCTCTTCACTAACCATCCCCAGGGACCAGCAGGGATGAACTGCTGTTGGGACAAGACCTGCCTCTTTGCCAGCTACAACGGTACCCAGGACCTCACTGCATTGAGGTAAACCTGCAGTACTGGGACAGCCTCCCCAGTGTATGCGAGCACAAGAACAAGAACTAAAAGTAACCCTTGAGCCCCTGGATTGGTACTCCCAGATATAGAGAGTCAAGGCATCCAGGATCCCTGTGTTATTGCCACTAAACCAGTTCAAATTGTGATTTGAGCCCATTCGACTGCATCAAACAATCAGGATCCTCTATAGCTGCACTGACCCGCTTTATTTAAGTGCAACCTATTCGCTGCTGCATCATGCTAGCCGAGTGCATCGATAACCTGGCTCCAACGTGAAGATCATCATTGCACTCACTGCCTTTGCATTGCATCTTTGAACCACCAGCATGTTCATTGCCAATTTTCATCGACAGCCGACCAGAACCTGTACAATCCTTCTAACCATAACTTTCAAACGCAGCACCGTAGCCACTCGAATCGAACTGCCCATCCAGTCACCAGCCTCCTTGCCGTCGAACCGACAGTCCAACCAACTCTAGTGTCCCGCACGGTCCACACTTCTTGGAGCATCACCTTTGATCTGCATAAGCTCCTGCTCGGCCTCTGGTTGACATTTGCTGCTCCCCATCTAAAACAACACGACCGCTAAAGTTCATGTTCAAATCCGTTCCTTGCCGCAACATGCCAGCTAAGTGTGTTGCTGATTTGGATCAAACTACAAGCTCTTTATTGCATCTGCCGCCTTCGAACCACTGCTCGACCCGCCAACATCATTGCAGCCGATTTTTATTGCCAGTTGAACTGGCCATGGTGGATCATCAAGCTCCAACCCTCGAATGTTGTATGAAACCACTTGAATCGGACTGCACATCCAGTCTCCAACCTCTTCATCATGAATCAGCAATTGAACCGACGCTGGTGGCCATCACGATCCGCAGCCCCTCGAACTCTTCATCGAACCGATCCTGTAAGAACCATGCATTTAGTCACCAGCATCTTCACAGACAAACCACCTGTCGAACCGGCCCTGGTGGCCCTCACAATCTGCACTTCTTTAAGCATAAACTTCAAAACGCAGAACACTCCTGTTTGATCCCTGCTCGACACTGTTGCCCATTTAGAACAACATGACCGCTGCACTCGAACCTCATCAAATGGAACAAATAGCGCCAAGAATCCTGGTGCGACTGTGTCGAACTGCCAAGAACTGCAGAAGGTGTTATTGACTGGTGACTGCCCCTTCGATCCACCTTTCAGCCCTATAAACTGCTTAGATCACCTTTATTCCCCTTTTGCACCCGAACACATTTAAAAACATTGTGGTTTTTACTTGCCTTGCACTCCTAATTCTTGACCAAGAGTTTCTACCTGCACATATTCTGTGTTATTAGTGTTTTGCTATTTAGTTATTTTTGCAGATTGTGTGTTTAATTAAATGTTTATTTTTATAGACCCTTGATTGGACATTCCCTTTATTGTGGACTGTTGTACTATTGCTGTTTGGGGTGCTACAGAATGACATTCAAACCCCTCTTGAGAGTATAGCCTTCCCTCGGCCCACATGACCTCAAAAGGCGAAGGAGGTATATCTATCTCTTAACTGTGCATGTTTTACCTTTGTGATTGGGATCACGCTTGGTATGAAGATGTTTGAGGGCACAATAGGCACTTAAGCTACTACCCACCCTTTTACTCTTGCAGGGCAGAAGTCATTTTGTCACATGGCTTGCATTGGAATTCGAAAAAAAAAATATGCTGGATGTCTGTGCACATGCAAATACATCACAGACCTCCCTTGCCCATGGTCCCTGCCCCAACTGCCAGTCCTTTTCTCAGCACAAAATGGTGTAGGCGATTGTTTTAGAGACAGAGCCTTATGATGCACTTTTTTCTTGAAGCCTTATAGCTTATGCACAGGCAAACATTTTAATTGTGTGAGGCACTTCCAGTGTGGTTGCTTAGACTGCATCTGAAAAGGAGGCAGGACACCCTTAAATGCTTTCCTTCACAGAGCCTTGAAAACTTTGCTCAGTACATGGCAATCAGTCTACTTTTATAGCAGTTACCCTGACCGGTTGACATGTGCCCAGCATGCTGCTTGGCTGGGAGGGCGGATCTCTTTGTTCTTTAAAAATCAGAAATGCAGAGTTCCCCAGGGCTTGCACAGAGGTGCACACAAGGCCTAATAATGGTCCACTGCCCAGGGGGAAAGGCCTACCACTGGGATTCATTCCAAGGAGTGTCTTGCACTTCCAAAGACCAATCTGGTGATTGAGGACTGCTACCCTCTCATGCAGCCTTTGCCTGGAACTCTCTGGCCTTTAATGCTTTTTGAAGGCTCATCAGAGCTATCTCCTTACAGAACACTCAGAATTAGCAGTCATTTTGCGATCTCCTTGGGTATCGTAGCTGAGGGACCAACATAGAAGCCATGTCCCCTTAAGAGACCACATCACATTGTTCTCATCTCATTGAATGAGGTGGAGCTGCACTCCTTGTAAGATGAAGAAACAACACACTATTCAAAACATAAGAAGGTCAGGAACTGCAAGAAAATTGAATGCTCGAAACAAAAAGAAAAGTAAGATCTCAGCTGCTTAGGGAAACGTGCCCAGTCTAACTACCATTATCCAGCCTGTTCATGAGTTTTCACAGGCATGAGGTCAATGGACAGTGGGCTTTCCTCTAAAATATACACCTCCTTCTTTTCTGAAAGAGCTGCCTCCAAAGTCGGAGCCCATTGTGCCCTTCTATGTACTGGAGACTGGTTTTCCTATTGCGGATAGGGTCAGCATAATCCCAAGAGTTGACCAGTGTTCACCTCATTAGAGAGATACCTGCTTTCTCTCTTTATTTTCATGCATACCTGTTTACGTTCAACCTGAAGCAGATGCAACCCTACACTAGCATTGCCCCATTCTAGCAATGAGGGCCAGCACCTAAAGGGAGAGTCGGCCTTATTTGTTTTAATGAATGCAGCTCACCCACCTGCACCTCCACCTCCACCTCCTCCTACTCTTCCTATTCCACCACCTCTGCCTGCCATGTCTTCTTTGCCACTCCCGGTGATGGATCCTCATACCGGTCCAGAGCCACATTCTGCAAAGTGTCCTAGGGACTCAGCCACCCAGAAACACCAGGGTGGAGATGATGAGCTTGACAAGGGAGATGGTGGCCTCCCCTCATCAGTAATTGTTCCACAGAAGAACTTGATCTATAATAGACTTTCTCAATTTGCAAATCTCAGCAGCTACCCCGATAAGGTCAGGTCTTTTGTTGCCAGCACTTTATTGTAGAAAGGGCAGGCTACGACTTTACAACCAGATGTATGTAAAAGGCCAAGTAGTTCTGGGAAAGCCCTCAGTATGTAGTTGCTACTACTAAGCATTTGGATGCCAAATTCAAGCTAGTTTTAGATGAGGCGTTATGTTTGACCCCTAAAGGGGAAGTGCTCTCAAAAAGGTTATCGTTTAAAACTATTGCCCATAACAATAAATATATATTGAAATTGTCTTTAAAAAGGTTCCTATTTCAAATAATCAGCACCTCTGCTGTAAAGTCCTGCTTTTAAAGGACTTGGTGGCCTACATTATGTATGTAGAAGCAGTATAATCGGTTTCTTTAATTCTCTGCTCTTGTGGCAGTAATCAAGCAGAAGCCCCCTATTGGGAGCTTGGGTTATGGATGGGTGTGGAGGAGACTGCTGGCTTAGACCTTGAACAAAATCTGTTCTTTTATTGGCAAAGGATGTAGGAGAACATTAAACATAAGATGTTCCCTTTGCAGATTGTCTTCCTTTGAAAGCCCTAAAGGCAACAGAAGATTGAACTGAATGGATGGTACAGGAATGGTGCTCATCAACTTTCCCTTAATAACACCCATTTTCCAAGTTTGTAGTACCTCGTCAGTTGAAGAAGAAAAAGAGTATTTCCCGTCAACAGGTAAATCCATTACCATTGCTTGGACATCCACATTCAATTATGAGGGTTTAGACAATTATGCCTTATCATACAAACTGAAGAATGTATAGCCCTGGATGTAGTTTCGGTAAGGCCTTATTGAAAAAATACAATTGTTGCATAGTTGTATCTTTGCCACCCAACAACCAAAAGAAAATGTCCTCCTGAGCATCAGCAGGGAAGTCACCCACGTTTCCATTATTTCCCACTTTTCTAAGTTATACCCAGGCAGAACACAGGCCGCATTAACTTGTCTGAGGGATTGGATGGATTTCTAGTAAATCCTCTTGCTCTGAGATTACCACACTTTAGAATCTGTATCCAGGACAGTTTGAGGATTCTGAATTGGGCCTTTGCTCTTACTAAGAGCTACAGAAACTACCACTGATTGTGCAGGCAAATTTCTCATAATGACGAAAGGTTCATACTTAGGAGTTTATGTATTTGGAATCCAAGGATTTGGAAATTATAGGCTCAGAATAAGGGTTTGACCAATTGTGCATTGCGTGTTTTATTAATGATACCTCCATTGCCAAGAGTGGCTTATCTGAAGAAGAGGAATAGAGGCTTGAAAAATGGTTTGAAGCAGCAGGCTTTACGTGAGGCAGAAAGTCTAAAGCCTACATCGCTTTGGACATTATGAGATTGACCTGTTCTGCAGAATGAATGGGAGCTACGTCCACCCTATCCAAAGAAGAAGGGATTTCTCCACATTTGGCAGATGGGGGTAAAATTGTACTTTGATCATAGGAGTGGGTACCATAGAATTCTCTGGAAGCTGCCTATCAAAAAGTTGTTGGCCAAAACCTCCAAAACCTCAGGTATAACTGACTGCATAATTGAAGAAGTTATTGACTCAATGAAATCTGTAGAAGGTACCTGTAAAAGATTCTCCTTCTAAAAAAGCCATAGGAGCTGTATAAGCATACACTAATGTTGGTATCTCAGCCCTGGGTAATGAAGGTGCTAGAGAAGTGATACCAGTATTTTGGCGCACATTCAACAACACTGGTCTAGGCACCGGAACATTCATAAGCAAACTCAGTACCTGGGCTGGGAAGCCAAGGGAATGCTCCATGCTGTAAAGAATTGTGGAATGGGAGACTACTTTTCTCTGACAGGTTCCCCAAAATGCTCCTGGGGCAGTACTGTGAAGTACTTCAAAGGATTGAAATGATCAACCTCAGAATTAGAAACCTAAATAGGTTCTGTAGGGGAATATTGCACACTCTTAACATTCTTCACACATGCTTATGTTTGTGCTTATATTTATGCTTGTTGTGTTTAGAAGCAGCCTCTACCGGTACCGAAGCCTGACTCTACCGGTACCAAAGTCTGAGCCAAGTGTACCAAAGCCTATAATCCTTCCTCTTATGGGGGTCTGAAGAGCACATGCCTTGTTTTTCATTTGCCGGTACGGATGTAACTAGCTTAGGAACTGCCAGTGCAACTTAGCGTTAAATGGGACCCTGGAGTGATTTAGACACAACCTCCACAAGAAGGGAACTAGTCTCCACCTTCCCATCTTCTTGGATACTCTGATTTGTGCCTGTTTAGGGGGATGCCAATGCAGTAACACTCATCTGCGGTACATTCTGTACCTCGTCTGGAATGAAAAGGTTGTCTGGTGCCAAAAGGCGATGCTGAATCGGAGACTGCGGCCGGTACTTATTCCCTATTACTTCTAGAATGTCAAGTCGTCCAACCTTCCACCAAGCTCAAAGTGGCCGGTAGTTCCAGACCGTCTTTAGCATGGACACTAAACGAGTCCTCAATGACATGGGTTTTATGCCCACAAAGAAATGACAGGAACTCACCGGATGGAAGTTCCCGCGAACACTGACACAGGCTCTGTGACAGTCTATCGCAGGAGAAGGGCTTACCTCAATCAATGCACCGCTTGAGCTCTTTTGTCAGGGGCACGCTCGGAGAAGGAGGGAATGTTGATCAAAAAATGTGACCAATTGAATTGATCAGAGAAGGTAAACATCAAACAGTAGAAAAAGAATCCCCCGAAAAGGAAGGCACATGAAGAATTTTGTTTATGTCCAACCAGATAGGCGGAAAAACAAGAACTTGGAGGTATCAGTTGGTGATGCACGTTTGAGGGCAGGGCTGGGCCAGGTGCGCGGAGGGATGATCATGCGTGCCTAGCACCATTCTATAAGATTTAAAGAGGCAGCACCTTCTTTTGGAGAAACTATTTCCGGTCCAGCCTATGGAGAAGGCTATCCCAACCAGTTGTGATGGAGAGAGAGCAGGACACTAGAAAGCTTAGTTTCTTACTCATTTCGGCAAACCGATTTTAAAAATGGCAACAAATTGAAAAAGAATTTAAACTTGCGCGAGCATTGGATCAACACGGCTCCGAGCATGTTCCGAAGTTCCACAGCCTGTGGTGTTTCAAAAGTTACTGCTGGGCTTGGGGTGGAAGAAGTCACTTATAGCATGTAAACAGTCCACGGTGGGGGCCGTGAGGATGGCCCTGTTGCAACATGCATGTTGGTGGTGCCACATTGTGTTAAGTGAGCATGATTCAAATTCTCCAAGGTGACAGCATGCAGAGTGGACATTCTAAAGCTAAGGAATCTGCAGAGGGGATATTATTCATCATATATGTGTTTTACAGTGGAGATGCTGGTCTATGTTGTTGAGCGAGGCTTCATGATTTTCTTTGAGCACAACAAGCAGGAAAGGGAGAATCACTGGAATGTACTGGTCATAGACCTCATGATCCGGCTTGGGTACAAGCAGCAGGAAATGCAGGGCACTGCTGGTATAGTTTTGACAGGCCTTATGACCTGCTTTGAGCACAACCAACAAGGAGGTGGGTAGGAGATACTGGCATTTAGTGGTGGAAGGCCTCCTGATCTTATTTGGTCACAGGCGCCATGGAAATATGGTTTACAGTGATAGTGCTGGCATTTGTTGTGAGACAAACCACATGACAGCAAGGCCAATGGAAATGATTTCAAACAAATAAAGGTGACATTTATCAGAAAGTGGGTTGGGGAAAAAGAAATGGGGTGTACACCTTTAACAGTAGTAAAGTGAAAAGAGACTTGTGTGGGTGAGTGGAAAGCATATCCAGTGATACTTGCATTAAAAAACATTGGAAGAAAAATCGGCCTAATTACGAAATTGACAGAAATTTGGCAGTAAATCCACCAAATTACTGCCAAAATGGTTTATTGTTATCACCATTGGGTCCCATGGGTTTACCACGGGATTACGAGTGGTGGTAAAGTGGTGTAATTACCCAGTTTTGGAATCTGTTGGATTCCATGGGGATTTTGGTAGATTTACCACAAACCGTAATTCTACTGTGGTAAATCTGCCGATCTTTGGAGGAAAAGTGGAGAATTTACCTCCAGCTTTTTGCTGGGAGTGAATCCTTCATTTTTCCTCCAAACTCGAAATTCAACAGTACGGTAAAAAAGACAGTAATTCTGCTACTGCCAAAAATAGTGGTAAGGGAATTACCACCACTTTTTACCACACCAAAAACTTGTATTGATGGCCAATGTTCTTTTTCTCTCCCACTGGCCAGCACTTCCCCCACATATTCCAGGACTGGAGTTTGCTTATATAATTATAAGAGGCCTATGATATATTGGAAAAGCTGTGTGTTGGGATGGAAAAATTGTCAACAATGTTATTTACAACATTAATATCACACAGAACCTGTGTAAAGAAATGAGAAACACATGAACGAAGAATAAAATAAAACGAACATATTATAACAATATAAAAATACCAAAAACACTAGGGAATGTTACTTCAAGTAAGGACCATGCTTCAGTTAAAAAGCATTATTTACAAAATATTGTACATTAATGAATTTGTGACAATAGTCCAGGTCCTACAAACAGAATGAACAAAGCATAAATAAGTTAATTCAGTGAAGAAAAAAGAGTGATTCACTTACTAATTCACCCTTTGATCCCTTTTCACCTTTGTTTCCCTGTAGATAAAAAGTGATGTTTTTCATTGAAATTGCTGCTCCATACTGATACAGTAATTATTTTGACACAGCCATTATCTTAAACGAATCAGTTTCTATTGATAACTTCAGTCAGATAAAATAGCTCAAAAACTAAATAAATCAAGAACTATAAAGAAAACACCAATGTTGTGGAATCCCTGATCTGCGCGCGGTAAGAGAAATGGGATTCAGCTGCATCCCATCATGACAATTTTACAAAAATCATTATTTGTACCAGCTCTAAACTCGCATTCTAAAATACTTCACAAGATTGAAAAATGTCTGTCTCTTAATCCGTACTCCACTTAGAAGACATGGCCAACATTTTTCGAATGCCTTTTGTCATTATAGTATTTTCCTATGTGTTTTGCCATTTCTATCCCGCATTCTCTAATTTATACCCTCAACCGTTTAGCAGGATCTAGTTTTCAGAATGTATCTATTTGCTATTTACCATTATTTGGTATAACAAAGTGACATGTGAACAGCTCGAGAAAGGGGTTTGCGTGACTCTAGGGGTCGGGCAATGCAACCCACTCAGCGATGATGGCTATGATGGCAGTACAAAGTGACCCCACAGGGCCTCTTCCCCATTCCCAGCTCGCTCTCCTGGGCCAGAGATGCTAGTTAGGTTCTTGGTCTTAACATAGATTGCTAGGGGGAACAGAGACAGGCGTATGTAGTCTGAAAATGGGATCACAGAGGCATTCACAAACTCACCGGTTGTTCTCCACATAATTAGCCCGGTACGAAGACGCACAAGAGGTGAGGGCAGAAGAAAGATATGGGAGAACCCAGGGACACACAGGTACGCATGGTGAAGCCATGCCAGAGCTAGGTGGCCCCCATGACTGGGCTGCCTAACTAAGATAGAAGCTTCCCTTTTTATGAGACCCAAGAGCTGCAATGAGTAATCAAAAGAGAATTTGGTGCACATGTTAAGGAGAAGGGTATGATCCATGCAAACCATTACCTTGATTCCACCTTCACAAGGCCCAGGTGTTCTTGATAAACCCATTAGTGTCCCAATTCTCTCATAGGCCCTGGTATAAAGAGGGGAGTGTCAGCACCAAAGCAGTCATTTGGAAGGAGGTCAGCTAAGCTGATTTGTGAAATGTAAGAAGAGAGGGAGGAAGAGAGGAAAAGTGTGAGGGAGAGGTAGGGGTGGGAGCAGGAAAAGATCAAGAAAAAAGGAAGGACAGCAAGAGAGAGTAAGGATCTGAAGGGATGTCAAGGAGGATGGTAGTGGAGGAGACTGCTGGCTTAGACCTTGAACAAAATCTTTTTTTGGCAAAGGCCAAAGGAGAAGATTAAGCATAAGACTTTCCCCATGCAAATTGTTTTGCTTTGAATGCCTTAAAGGTAGCAGAATATTGAACTGATGTGGATAGTACAGAATGGGCGCTCATCAACTTTGCCTTAATAACACCTGTTTTACAAGTTTGCAGTATCTCGTCAGTGAAAGAGGAAACATTGTTTTCCTGTCAACAGGTAAATCCTGATGGTGATCAAGGAGGAGGAGAAAGGTGTGAAACGGAGATGTTGCAACTGGAGGAGAGAAAGATCAAAGTGGAGGAGAAAAGAAGGAGTGAGGAGGAGGCTACCATTAGAAGAGAACCTCAGAAAGAGAGAAATAAAGAAAGAAACAGAGAGCGAGAGAGAGGCAGAAGGAAAGGAACATCAGTAAAGAGGTGGAGAGAGGGACTCACACAGAGTAGATGGAAGGTCACCCAGTCTCTGGAATGCAAGAGGAAGGCCCTTGTCGACAACCTGTTGGGGTGTTGTCCCCAAAACCTGGCTATGTGTAAAAGCCAGAACTGAGAGGAAGTCAAAGCTGCAGCAAGCCTTGATGGGGGCAAGGCTATCCAACTGTGCACACCGTCCTTGGCTTGCGACTGCAGTCTGAAAATCCACCTGCGACAGACCGGAAGAAATCAACTATCAGCTGGACAATGAGCCCCAGGCTTTCAACATTGGCTACAGATCACCACAGAAGGGTGCTGGACCGTGGGATTGCCCAAAAGCTGCGAGTGACTTTTTGTGAACCACTCAGGGGATACAGCCCTGGCTAAGAACGTTCGTAGACTACAGGGACATGGAATCATGAACATGTTCCCATTTAGATTAGGGCCCGCCCATCCCTCTTACTTGATTATATTTTCCTTGAACATCTGCACTGTTATTATGGGGCATACACTTATTTAAGTGAAATTACTCTCAGTAGGCTTTTCTTCTACCTGAGTTTTATATGATAAACTATAATGAACCAACGGTGCACCCTACTTGATGGTTCCGAGTCTTGTGTTGACCAATCAGTTTTTAAAATTGAAAGGTAATGATTGTATTACAGAATTAAAAAAAATGGTGGGTGGTATTTATGCAGTTTTGATAGTTTATCAATCAATGGTTTCAAAGAAAGAGAAATACACTTATTGTACCTTGTATGCGAAATTCAAAGCCACAAAAGTACCTTTCATTACCTGTGAATGAGACCTACTTTCCAGTACAAAAGTGACTGAGGCTTAATGTGTAACTTTGAAAGAGTAGAATTATCATGGAAATTAGTGCATTTTGCTGCCTAAAATAATGAGCACATGGAGTCACAATTTCTATGTCAGCGTAATACGAATACATATGGCAAGACGCAATTATATGTAAAAGAAACAGAAGGCCTAATGTATAATGTAATGGTGATATTTCAATATCAGTTCTGTGCGTGAGGAAAGGGTGGGTCCATGCATAAGACATTTTCCCCATTCCCCATCAAGGGCTAAAAGCTTTGCTCAGCTCTTTATCTGAAAGTCAAATCGCTGAATTTTCTGCAGAACCAACTTGTGATGACTAAGGTTTTATGGGGTTAGCAGATAACCCCATAGATAAACGGAAGACACATTAAAAATTCACCAGGATTAGAGGAATCTAAATATATACACCGATTAAAGAAGGTTGTCATGTGGGAGTTTTTGAGTGCAAACTGACATGTGCCAAAATGTAAATTTCAGTGGGTGGATTGATGCCTCCCATAATTTAAACTTAATCACAACAGGAGCCTATCCAAAGAGAGGGGGCTAGGCTTGAATGATGGGATGGTAGATAGTTGTCCAATCAACACTTATTAACAATGAGCTGGCATGTCATCATTTAGATATTTTTATAGGTGTGGTTTAAGATTCATAAGGGGACGCAGAATGGAAATCAGGGAGAGCTGCCTAAAAATCACCAGAGCCAAATAGAGGTATGAATGCTGGAGGTTTCCCTTCCTGAACCTTGAGTTGCTGTATTATCAAACCCCTGAATTTCCCTGATGTCTTTCATAAGCACCAATCCCAGAGATCCAATGTAAGTAATTGCCCAACAGAACCAAGTTTGTTGGGGATCTATTAAAGTTAATACCTTCCCCTTAATTAGTGGGTGGGGGCAAACGGAGTAGACCCTTAGTATTTTACAAAATAATGAAGATAATGAATTTCCCTATAGCCAAATCACACAGGGTGCTTTTGTTGAAGTTCAAAATTAACAACGTTGCTTCCAGTGTGAATAAAGAAACAAAGTCTATACAAATTCATTGGATACACCCATTCTATTTTTTCCAACCCCAAAATCCCCTAAAGGGAAGGGGCGTCCTTGTAAAATGGAAATTCCTAAGGATTACCCATTCCTCCGAGCTTCCCTTGAAGCAGAGGGGTGCTGGATTTAATTGACTGGCTTGGTTTTTGTGGTGGGGCAGAAAGGTGTCTTTCTAAATGAAATAAAGTGAAGTCCCTAATTGAAATGTACACTCTCTACAGAGAGTGAGAAAGTGTTTCCTGAGGGAAGGGAGATTTTGTATTGCAAAGGGGTGATGAGAAAGGGTTCTAAAAATAAATTCAAAGTGTCTGTTCAGAAACGTTTGTTGTGCAATAAGACTGTCAGCTATTCTAATGTTGCAGCGCCAGTTGAAATGTGAAGTTAAACCATACTGTAATGCCTTGCTAAGCGCACACGGAAATAAACCCTCTAGATCGCTGCATGTGTCAAATTGTTTTTGCAAAGTAAAGTGTCGCAATTTTGATGTGGATTGAATCTTTGTTTTGGTGCCACAGAGAATGTTGCATGTCATGTGAACTAGTGCAAATAAAAAAATGTTACATAATAAATAAAAATATATTATTTCTATACACCGGCTTGGTTCTTGGCTTACCATGACTCAAGGGGGAGAGACTCACTGGTTCTGGATGAGCCATAGACAGGGCTAGATAGAATCTCAAGGACTGTTTGTGGGGCGCTGTTGATTGGGGGTAAAGTCCTTCCCACATTACCAGTGATCCCATAAATATATCTCACAGTCGGTGGTCAATATCAAGGCGTTCCAATCACTGCTGTGTGCTTTGCTGTTTCCATGGAACTCCGAGGCCGTCTCAGAAAATGAGAGCAGTGCTTACAGATACTTTGTAAGTGTACATTGGACATTCGTTATTTGCACGTGCTGGACAAGGAGGAAAGGGAGAGCGAATTACTCAAGCCTTTGCGAATTAGTCTGATGTGGACTTCCGTTTCCTTTAGTGAATCTGGGGCAGTTTACTCGAGTGTAAATAACACATCTAAAGTGAGTCTGAGTGCTCTGTCCCTCTTGTGAGTCGCCCAGTCTGAGTTGGAACCCACACAGATGTAGTTATAAGCATACAATTTACCGCAAACATGTTAACAGTTATGAAAACGCAAAATGTGAATGTTACTTTATGGCAGAAACCTTCTACCAATGAAATGCAAACCGTGAAAGGCAAGTGTACATAAATAAATACAACTTACCAGTTTGCCTGTTGGGCCAATTATGCCTGCAGGACCAACAGGGCCAGAGAATCCCTGTAAAAAAATAAGTTCATCAATATATGACAGTGATACCATATATTTCATACTTTAAAACGAACAATAAAAAAGCCCCAATGTTAACGAACAAGCAACATTGTTTATTCATGGCATTGCCTTCAAATTAATTGTACTGCAGTCTCTATATCGAACTGACCCAATTAGATAATAGTTTAATGAGAAAATCGAAAATTGCTCAAAGTAAATAATTGGAATAGTGTTTTCTCCCATTTCCCACATTTCATACCTGGTGCTAACCTTCCACCTAGTTGGAATATGCAACCTATAAACAGGCGGAAAGTTAATGAGCACAACTAAAGTTACAGCAGGGTGAAAATTAAGAATTGTAGCATTTTGAAAACACTAGAGTACAGAAGACCACTCATTGCGTTTAGTGTCGTAAGAACACATTTTCTAGAAAGCTCCGCCACAAGCAAGGAGCGCCTGGATCCCTGCATAGCACTATGATCTCCCAAGCAACCCCATAGCCAGCTTTCCTCCCCTGCAAGCACTGTCAGTCATGCACATTGCAGAACTGCTTACACCTGGACTCCGGCTGCAGCAGACTCTATAATCACATAGTTCAAGCCACTACGTAATGGCTGACATCCAAGCAAGCAATCGCACAGTGTCAGACTGCAAGCCCGCTGTAAGGGTATATTAATCTATCCGTGCAGACATCAAATTCCTATCTGACATTGTTACAAATGGAGCATATTTCAGACTGTATCAGTTGGAGTTGATTGTTTCCTTTCAGCAAACACATCTTCACTGCCACACTAGAGGCCTTCAATCTTGATCAGGGATGGGTAGCAGGTATCACGGGAATGTGCCTGATAAGAGGCGTGTGTGAGCAATATATCAGGAGTGTGGAGAGTGTGTATTTTGGAATACCACTTGTTTTACCACTTTGCACAACCGTGGGTTTAAGAAGAATTCACCAGGTTGTCAGTGGAAGCTGTAATTCCTAAGTAGAGTCCCTTTGATTGTAAATGTTTACCACAGAGTGTCATGCACTCACGCCACCTGCAGCACGTGCTACTTGGTGGAGGTGTTTCGTCAGGGTTGCAGGTTTACCGCGTACGGCTTTGTGCCTCGCGGTGGATGGAATGTGCAATGACAGCTCTGATCTAATTCTTCACATTGAGGTCTGTTGGCCAAATGTCAATGTTTTATAGTGTTATCTTTCTGGTAGTTAGATGGCTGAGAGAGATCAGGAACCATCATGGCTGCGGGGCACTTCCTTCCTGTCAGCAGGTCCTCTGGCAGTATATCATGGTGCTTGTCGGGAAGAAGTCCCCACTTTTTCACCTTTGTAGTTGTTGTGCCATAGTACCTTGATGATCTCTGCTGGATTGGTCATGTAATATGGCTTTATTGGGGTATCCCTTGGTGCAAATGGAGGAGCCTTGGACTTTCAAGACTTTTGGATAGAATCATAGAACACATTCAAAGTCATCAATATCCTGCCTGTGGTGAAATTGCCATACCCATAGTTTCTGAGATTTAGGAAAAAGAGCAATAAGCATGGAAAATCTTGACGTATATTGCAGACTGGTTAATTTTTATGCAGGGAAGGTAGTTACCTCGCTTGAGGCTCTCTGGGTGTTTCATAAAGGAAGCAGTACAGTGAAGTTGGACGAACAAATGGAGGACGAGGCAGAAGGTCACTGCTAAGTGGTACTAAAGACAGCAAGCAGAGCACAATTGGTGACGAGACCGAGGTGTCCAGGCTGGAAGCGGACAGAGTCGAGCTGTGAAACTGACAGAGATAATCCCTGAAACTGAACGTAAGGCGTGGATGCATAAGAGTACACAAAAAGGGCTGGGAGGCAAAACTGAGCCAACACTCATGAACACTCCCGCATACCTGTGGCGCAGAAGAGAGAAACAGACGCTTCAGAAGGTCTTGGTCTGTGAGAGCTTTTCAGACACAGAGAGAAAAGGCAAAGAGCCGATCAAGCTGCAGTGAGTAGAATATGGCTGCAACACCGACAGACAAGGAGAAGCGACTGAGATGTAAGATAAAGAAGAGGAGGTCAGAGCAGGTGCACGGAGAGAATGAGCAGAAAAATGGTCTGGCAGAGAACCAGGACAAAGTGGAAACAGTGTGGATCATGCTGTACAGTGGATCGGAAAAAATCAATGACTTATGAAGTAAATGTTTAAAGTTATTTTATGAACTAAAGGTAATTTACTGAAGGAGGTTGTTGTGATAAATAAACATGGGCTCGAGGGAACCATCAATAACAGAACAGGGTTTCCATCCTTGGGACCTGTCTATCTCACCCTTGTCAGGATGGGTCAAATCATCAAGTGTTCTGGTTTGCCCCGCCTCTTCTTGAAACATAACTATATCAGGGATTGTGGCAACCAGCAGTTTCTTGGCTCATCCCTCTCAGTCACAGGAATATTATGCTCATCTGTTTCCTGCCTCAGGTTACAGTCACATGAAAAGTGCTTTCAGCCACATTTGGGCCAAATGCCTTCTTCAGAGGGCTAGAGTGCCCTGCTCACAATTTGTAATACACAACAATATAGTGCCTGGCCCACTACCTGCTGGTGCTGGGCTTTACTGCAGTGGGCTACGCCAAGGGAAATGGTGCCCTTCCAACACTAGAAAGTATATAGTGCTCTTTTCAGCCACTGGGAAATGGCGCCCATTTCACTCTCTCTGAGATGGAGTCAGAGCCACTTTGCCCTGGCAAGCCATGTAGCCTTGGGCAGGATTCTCAAGGGGGCCAGACCCCAGCAACCTCTGAAGAGTTGGCTTAAGACTCCTTCTAGGTTTCTGCTCAGGCTCTCGAGCCTATTGCCAGCCTCACTGCACGCGCTGTCCTCTGCTGCTCCTGCATGGCTTCTTCCAGCGCCTCCTGTTCTCCATTCACATGTTTCTCTCGCCACCCCCACTCCCCACCTATCTGCTGCCAATTCTCCTGCAACTCCCACACCAGCTGCTCGGTTCCTCAGGCCTTATATAGCCGCCTTCGTAGGCTGTAGGTTTTTCCTCCCCTTTGAATGGCCTGCCTTGGGTCGGATGTCGTTTAGGGGTCTTACATTGGTTATATGAAATGCCATTCTGAGTTCTCCCCTTTGTTGTGGATTTGCAGTCCAGAGAAGTGACTGAAAACCTGGTGGCTGTTTTCTGGTCGGAAGACACACCCATTCGCTGCCACTTCACATCTCATAGGTGAGGTGAATCCTGAAGAGCGTTTTGTCCACTTTTGCATCTAGACACCTCTGCTGTTCTTGGCCTTTAGTTCCTCGCTGCACAGTGGTATTGCAGCCCACATCACGCTGCCGGCCCTGGTTTGGACCATGCACTGTCTCTCTTCTTCATCTGGGGCCCATTACAGCACTCATAGTACCTCTGTCTCTTCTCTTCTGGACCAAGGCTATTTTATTATTAGACAGGGCAAAGACCTCAGGGTAACAGATCGCCTCCATTCCCAGCCCTTACTGGCTCTAGCTGTAGATGATCCCCGGGGGGATATGCATTTCATGTAAGCTCTAGTGGGGGGGGGGGGTAATCTGTGATAAAAGAGAAGCTTAGCATTCTCTCCAGAGCAAGATACCCCTTCATTCGTGTCAGGGCGTGGCCTAAAGCAGGGTTGTTCAACTCCAGGCCTGGAGGGCTGGATGCAATGCAGGGTTTTTAGGACACCCCTCATTAATATTCATGAGATACATTTACATACACTGATTCTAAATGTATGCACATTTTTCATCATGAATATTAATTAGGGATATTCTGAAAACCCATCAGGATTGTGGGCCTCACGGCCCAGAGTTGGACAACCCTGGTCTAAACAAAGAGGTGTTCTCTGCATCTCCCAGTGTATGCCAGGTCCAGGTAACTAGCGGCTCTCTGTAGATCACCTTGTATTGCCAACTTGCCTGCGCTACAGTGTCCTCTCTGGGCTGTGGAATGGATTATGCCTCCAAAGGATCAGATATTTGTTTTACATCTAATCTTTATAGATTAATATTGACTTTTTAAAGTTAATGTCAGAATTACTTTTTTTTCACTTACCAGCTGGCCAACCGGACCTTTAGGACCCAGAATCCCAAATAAGCCAACGTCTCCATTGGGACCCTGGAAATACAAAAGACAATGGCTTATGTTTGAACCTAAAATAACATCAATATGGACATGGATTCATGCATGCCAAAACTAGAAACATCATACGGAAATATGATGTAATTGAGGCAATTATCTCTTGCACAATAATATCCAGGAAAGTTATATTTAAGAGTGTCAAATATAAGATTACTATTATGATTTATACATGGATGGACATATAGACTTTATTGTATGAATGGAAGGCCCTGTCAGTTCAGAGTGTGTGTTACTGCATAGCACTGTGCTAGTTCTCACTTTGGCATGTCTGTTCTAGGCATGTGCGGGTATGAAACAATTTCTTCTGAATTATTTTAAATAAAAAACAGAGGTAAGTGCCAGTGAGAGCCATACTCCTTAGCCTTTTCACTTGCTCTTAGAATCTCTGATTTTCCTCATTTCTAAAACACCCAAGGAAGGCATTCTACGATGACACATCCTATTGCTTTTATGTCGCAGAATATTCCCTGCTTGCTCATTTTCGGACCCTTCATTGGAATGTTGGTGATTTTTAGTTGCACACCTGTGGATCTTTGTTGATAAAGACCTCTCTGTAAAGACTGTGAAGCATTCCTCCTGCTATGTGCTGGGAAAAAGTGAACTGTGCCAATAATGCTCTAGAATGATGTTAAACGTCAGCTGTGATGGATTCTTTGCTCTTTGGTAACCTTTGCTCAAGGGCAATGCTACCCACTCTCCTCCCCACTGGTGGGAGCAATTTCAATAGACAGTGAATGTACATTTCACCAAACTGCTCTGAGTGACATCACAGACAACATTGGTGCATAGGATGCCTCTGCTCCTTTGGATCATGCACATGTAGAACGGAAATGAGTCCAATTGGGAAAAACGAGATCAACTTCATTCACACCATTTAGTTTAACCAGGATCAGTGCTACCTGTTTCTATGGTGTTTGTTGATTTTATAATCTGCCAAATTATGCAAATGGATAGCCGGTTTCACCGATATATTTATCCATATTATTTATTTATTTATTTATTTTTTGGACGTTCGTATGGCGCCAATACACACGTGTTTCCAGGTGCCATAAGACTAGTTGAGGGGGCTGGGGGAGCATAGAAAAGAAAGTAGAACAGCAAAATGGTTATATTGGCCTCGTGACACACCTACCGTGCAAGTGCTTTGTGCAGATTATAAAGAGTGTGTGTTGGTGGAAGCAACTATGTAATCGTGTAAGGTAGTACATTATACAGTAGATGTATTTATTGTCACCAAAAAAAGTTGTTCAATGAGTAATGTGATTACCCACAGCATTTTTAGTTAATTATGTTTGTATATATGTTTATTAATTTTAGAAATCCCTTAAAAGAAGACAGTAAGTTGATGTATCGAAGGAATGAAATCCAGGCTGGTTTGTCACCATGGGCCATACACGCACTGCACAGAAGCTCAGACATTTAGAGCTTCTGGATTCCATATGTTCCTCTTTCAGCTGCTGAGATAACCCAATCACGCCTTAACGTGCTCTAAAGAGTCAAAACGAAACCTAACATGTTATTAACATGTTTCTGCCTCACTGCTACAGATCGGATGTGTGCGCATTAATGAATGCAATTTGAAATAATGACATACCTTTGGACCTGGAAATCCTTGAAAGCCCATCAGGCCTTGATCTCCGGCGTCTCCCTGCAACAACAACAGTTTTGACAATCAGCAACACGGTTATCTCGTCAGAGCATTTACTCAAATAACGGTTTTGTAAAAAGAACGTGGTCATCCTTACAGCCAACCCTTTCAAACCAGGCTCCCCAGGAGGACCCTGGTCTGCCTGTGAACCCGGATGGCCTCTTTTGCCCGGCTTCCCTCGCTGGCCTTTCAGCCCTTGTTCACCCTGTAGGTACAAAACATGATTGTTTGTCAGTTCCATGAAAAAGAAAGTGAAACATAGACAGCGGGAACAAGAAAAGAAAATAAATACTAAAAACCGGGCAACTGATATGATACACAAAATAGGGGCGCACAAATTCCATTTCTAGATGTCCAAAAGTAATCATGGTCACTATATATTGTATACCATTTTTGAATTCATCATATGTACAATTAGGTTTATTGCTCTTAGAATCGGTTTTTAATTTCACAGAAATGTAGGTGTAATTCAAATCATTTTGACGAGGGTTCGTATAATTGTATTCGATTCTCCCAAATGTATGTCCAACATGTAGCTTTGTGAATTCTAATACGTCTTTGAGGCTTGCTCATGTGCTGCTAAGGGTTCATTGCAATGTGCAGAGGATTGAAACATTGCCAGACTAGAGGTTTTGAGCCTATTACTGAGAATGGATGAATGTTGCTGTTCAACCATATTTTTGCCATGGTCAAGGTGTTTCACTCAAGTTGGAACTGTATGATTTTATTTTTTTGGGAAAACGAATAACTAAAGTTTACAAAAAGAAAAATGCCTGGCACGAATATGTTAGGTGATGCAGTCTATCTTGCTGTCTGTTATTTCCTCTGCTGAGCCATTTCTTTAGCTCCCACAGAGAGTTGCTTGCCCAGAGACCTTGGTGGAATGGGACATGCAGTGACTAAATGACTTCTGCCCCACAGGAGTAGGAGGATGAATAGTGGCTAAACTGCCCAATCAGCCCTCACTTCTATAACACAATAGTGATCCCAAACATACATGTGAAACAGACACAGACAAGAGATGTGCCTACTTAGCCTTTTGTGGTAACGCGGGCCGAGAGTAGACTATACTCGTAAGGGGCGGGGGGGGGGGGGAGCAAAACAGCAAGCCAAAAAGCAAAATACAACAGTCTGAAATAAAGGAATGTCCAACCAAGGGTCCATACAAATATATATACTTTAATTAAACACATCTGAAATAATAACTAAATAGAAAAACACTACAAAAACTCACTCCTGTGGAAGGAACACAGGACATGCAAAGATGGAAAATGCAGCACTCTGGGTAATGAAGCAGGGGTGACAGGCAATCAAAAACCACAAGGGTCATAAAAGATATGTTGTTGTGTGGAAAAGGGACTATGGTTGACCTAACCAGTCTCCAGGGCACAAAGAAGGACAAGGGAGCAGTTAGCAGTCAGTAATACCGTCAGTAATACTGTTTTCAGAGGTTCAACAACATTGAACCAGGCTTCTTGGTGCTTTGCAAGAGGTTCAGCTCAGGCTCGGAGTTGGCAAGCTGCATTGTTCCAGATGGGGGATAGGCGTCAATTCGGCTTCAACGTGAGATTTATGCAGTTCGATGCAGTGGCCTAATGAGGCAGGTGTGTGGGGCCACTAGGGTCAGTTTGATGCTCAATCATGGGTCAAAGACAAAGATTCTGGGGTTCGAGGTGCTTGGTCTCAACTCACCAGTTCAAATCCTTCCATGGCTGCAAGCTTCTGGTCTGAGTTGAGGCAACAAGACACTCATCTAGCACGGAGCAGCAGCAACAATGGTTTAAAGAGTTTTAAGAATTGCCAAAAGCAGCAGCACAGGTTCCGTTGGTTTGAATATGTTTGAATACGGTCGAAATGCAGAACCATCTTCAGATCTGTGACTCACAATCCAGGGCATCAGGGACAAGAGAGGACCTTATTCTTGTTCTCCTTAATATGGGGGAGGCTGGCAAACACACACAGGAGTCCTTCACCTCCACTGAGATCCTGGATATCAACATAGCTGGCAGAGAAGCAGGTCTTGCTCCAGCAGCAGGTCACCCCCTATGTGCCCTGGGGATGATTGAGGAGTGGAGCTTGCCTCTGCCTTGGATCACCTGCCTTCACCTCACAACTGGACAACTTTGGTTATGACTGCTATCGCAGCCGGGTCCAAAAAATTCTTCTTGAAGTCCAGAGATGAATCAAAGAAGACGTGGCAGACCCCATTTTTTTAATAGGGATAATTCCACAAGTGTTTGGACAAAGGGGTCCAATTCCCGTCTTTGAGTCAAGTGGTCTTTGCCTTCTGATATCATATCCTAAGTGCTTTGTGCTAAAGGACGTAGAGGGGACAGAAAGGAAAGAGAGGCACAAAGATATACAATATGCTCCAACCTTCCTCCAACTGTGCTGAGCTGCCTATGTCTACACTAACACTGCCCACTTCCCTTTCCCACCCCATCAAAGACCCTTTAGTATGCAAAACCCTGGTCTGAGTCTAGTCCTTTTTTGTTGCACGTGCCCTTTGATTCTTGTTTCCTACGACAAACTGTCTGAGGGCTTCATGGGCTGGAGAGAGGTTTTACCCGATCTCACAAAGGGTCAAAGGAGAGGCATAACCATTCAGTCTCTGGTCCTGTGGGGCTGGTCATGACAAACTGTGAAACCGGAATACACATAAGCCTTCCACAGGTGGGCTGGGCACACAGTGCTGACACAGGCACGATATCAATCAGATGTGGCCTTAATAACTATGAGGAATACTAGCCACCATTCTCTGTGTTGTAGTGACTTAGCTGTCACAGCAGCTGTCAATAGGGCACATTTGACTTCTGAACATGCTCTGTGCCACTGGAGAGCAGGGGCTACAGATCAGGAGACTGATGCAACAGGGCACATATGTCACTAGGCTTTTGGCATGGAGATTTATGAAAGGAAGGGTCTGGTTAGGAGGCCACCCTTTCTGAGATGGAATTACCTGCCTCATTGTATTAATGAATACAATTTTCCTTTTAAAAAACACAGCTTCTACACCCTTGCCTCCTCACACAGTCCTTCTATTGGTTTCACTTTTCTTTACAGAAAACCAGAGAAGAAACTTGATTTATATCTTGAATGTTTCTGCAAAATTTCACATTGCCATTTCCTATAGATTTTTGTGCATAAGGACCTTTAGGTTTTCTTAACTACCCTCATTTGAGTAGAGCATGATAGCACTTGTGAGTTGAGTGTACTGAATAAAAATGAAAGTTTAGGTCCTGGGGCTGTAGAGCTTTTGGCCAACCACTAGACACAGCTTTGTTGAAAGTAGAGTAAGGTGAAGCATATTTGGTGCATGATCTGCCAATGGGGTGAAGTGGGGGAGGGGAATTCCACTGTTGTAGTAGAAAACAATGTGGTGGATCAGCATCTAATCAAATTGGCTGCCAGAAATGCGCTACGAGGCCCCCATTGGCTTTATTGTGATGCTGGAGGATCATATTGAGAGAGAGAGAGAGAGAGAGAGAAAGAGGGAGAGAGAGAGAGAGAGTGAGTGTGTGCAAACAGGGAACAGTGGAGGGATCTGCATTTACAGTGAATGCTAAGCATGAAGAGGGCAATCGAAGCGTCACTGCAGTGCAAATAGGGCACAGTAGTCTCCACTCATTAACCGGACGCTACAGTGTAGTGTGAGTGTGATGTAGGGAGTGAAAACCAGGATTACCAATCTATGTCTGGTGCATCCAAAGAGAGTCACATGTGCTTGGGGAGAAGGAGGGGATTGCCAAAAGAGTAGTACTCAGCGATTGACCCGGAGTAAAATGATACTGACCTGGGGAAGCTGGTGACTTAAAATGAGTTACTGAAATGAGAGCAAATGATCAGGGGAAGCAATGGGTGGCTTGGAATTTACATGAAACCTTGGGGAGTAAGGGGAAATCATGGTGTAGTCTGTCAAACATTGAGGGTGTAGCCCAGAGACATGGAGTCAAGTCATGAAGTAGAGGGATACCTCCACGGGAGGGAGGCACCCACATGAAGTCAAGTGTAAGGGGGTAATGGAACCGGCACTCACCTTTGGTCCTGGTGCGCCTGGGTTGCCTCGCATGCCTGAAGATCCTTTTTCTCCAATGGAACCTGGATATCCTGCCAAACCTGGTAGGCCCGGACTACCTTTTTCACCCTAAATCGTGCACAGTACAGAATGTAGACAGTCGTTAAGCTGGCTCAGTAGAATATGACATGTCTTACCATGAACACGTGTCCAATGGCTTCATAAAAGAGAGCATGAAGTCAGGCAGAACTCTATAACTCATAAAATAAAAAACATCCATTGACAGTGAAACCAAGATCTATAGAGTCCTTGTCACTTACAATTAACATCAGCTTTTCATATCATGACTTGTTTAACAACTGGAGACATTCCTAGTACAACATGTGTGACCCTGGCAGGAAGTTGTGATCCTGAAAGAAGATACAGTACATCTTTGGAAAACTAGGGTAGTTCGTTCTTCCCAATGTGTTTTGAATCTTTACTATTAGAAATATCCTTGGCAGCAGGTGGGAGAACCTGAGAGTAATGTGTTTCTTCTGAAGTGAAGTAAGGCTTTGTTTGTTTCTCTGTTGCTACCATTTATTTGTATTTATTTATTTTATTGTTCATTTATAATGCGCTTAATACCAGCAAGTGGTTTCTAAGCACGCTATCGAGATTCGAACATGTGTTGCACTGCATTATCTTGGGTCCAAGACAAATGTGTTGCGCCTGAGCTATCCTTCCTCCCCTTCGCAGTTGGGTTTCACACTTTTCCACCCAATCATTGTGTGATAGGAATTGAGGGATGACAAAGTTCATGCAAGGTGTGTGCCTCTGAGTACAGAAGGACCCGCACGTAGGTCATTATTTATCTACTAAGTAAAGGTTGTTGTCTAAATTGATCAAAACTAACACTCCCTGGTTCACTTTTAGACTTAAGTGGTTCATTTGAAGAACAATTGGAGAAGGAAACCAACATCGACTTGCAATGCGCCCACACTTATAATCTGTTGGGGATAGTATCACATTATTGCAATGCTTTGGGCCATTATAATGGCATCTGACTTATTTTGCGTAAGTCATCTATTGACCTAAATCAATAGATTTAGGGAACCATCACACCAGCAGCACAAAACTGAAACCAGGGTATGAGGGCTTGTTCTAAGGCCTTGCTGTATGAAAGCCATCCACATTAACAGGTGGATTACACAAGAAAGAACCTTCACATTGTTTTTGTGTCCCGGGAGGATAGCTCAGCGGCAACGTGCTTGCCTTGGAAACAAGACAACACGAAGCAACACAAGTTTGATCCCCGTGTCCGCGCTTAGAAACCTCTGGGTACTAAGTCCGTTATAAATACACAACTATATTCCGTTAACAGAGCCTCGATGCCCCTGGGCTGTGTGAGAGCTTTAAAAATGCAAATAAATAAATAATATCCTCCCTGGGTACCCAACACCTAAACCTTTTTGATTCGACAAAATTCCCTACAATTAAGGAAGTGGGCCTGTCGTTTTCCAGAGGGATTATCTCTCAGTGTTGTAGATATTCAAAATCCCAGCCTCTGAGGAAGTGCCTTTCAAGCTGCTCGTCTCAACCCCAATTACTGCTCCTGGTGTTTACATGTAGCGTATTACTGCCCTACCCTAACGTGTGCCCCCTTGCCTCAATTCCCTGCAACCCATGTTTGCAAAGTACTTTGATGCTATGGCTGCACTCAAAAATGAAACAAGTAAGGATATAAATTGCCAGCAATAATAAATTGTTCAGAATAAAATGTTTACGTGTCGGTAGCAATTGAGGGATGAATTATGCTGGTTGGCCGTCACTGCATTGAGCCTTACCTCTGTGACGTAAACCAACTGCATTACCAATTTCCTCGAAAGCAAACAGACTTTCCAAAAAATCACTCAAAAGTGCATGCATAAGTGATTCCTGAATATGACTCAAATGTCTTTCCTGCTGTGGTGTATAATGTTTCTCATAAACATTAGCAAAAGTCTCCAAAAGGTTCTCATCTTGCATAATTATTGTTTTCCATTTTTAATAGCCACATTTTTCTTCTCTTTTTTTAATAGTTTGATAACCTTGGTAATAAACCACCAATCCATAGAATTTGGCATTCACTATCACAATGAATCCCAACTAGGCACACATATCAGGATTGACCCAGGGCATTAATAAACTTCTCGAAGACATTTGAAGCTAATGGGTCACATGCAAGGGACATAAAGTGGGTGCATTTGCATTGTCTGTTGCATTTTTTGTGGCAGTGTGATTTGCACCATGCGCTGTATTAACTGGAAGTTCTCCAGTGATAACTTCTGATGCTCACTGGGTAATGCCCAATACCCAGGAAATGCCATTTTTTTTAAAATAGATTATTTATCACTTGCCTCCAACTAGGATCAAATACCACCGCACAATTATCAACATGCTCTATATCCCACCATTCCGTACATCAACGCAATCACCTGATCAACACAAAGCCTAGACCACCCACACACCCACAAGCCCACACACACATACATAGAGGCAAATCACCACACAAACTCTACAAAGAAACTACCCTCAGAACACCCATATTGCCACTAAGCTCAAGCACAACTCACATGACTTTTGGTATTACCCAAATTGATTGAATATAATCGATCGAATGGTACATCTGAGCGAATTCGACCAGTACCATTCGATCGATTATAAAAAATACTGAACATGTGGAGCAGGAGTGGCGGGGGTGTCCCCTGCTCTCCATGTTTGGTATTTTTGGCCTTTGTGGGTTGCAAGGCGTTCCCCGCTTCCTGAACATTGGAGGCGGGAGATGAAAAAAAAAAAAAAGAAAGAAGAAAAAGGGATCCTGCGGCATCGGATCCGACCCATGTTAGAGGGACGGAACTGACGCTGCAGGGTCAGGAGAGGTGGCAGACGGAGAACAGGTAAGTGGAGGATGTGGGGGGATGTACTGGGGAATTGGGGGAACATGGGCTTGGTGCGTTTGGCTGCTGTAAAATCGTATTTGTGGCGAAATTGACTATGGTCAATACCACCGCAAACAATTCTGCCATGGTCAAACAAACCAAATCCCAATTTTTAACCTGATGGACAGCATCCATAGCCAAATCCAAGAGCACCCAGCCCCTCCTGTCAAAGCAGACACCACACCAAAGATACCAGGAATCATCCCCGTGCAGAGAGGCCTTTCTTCCAATCTGCCTTTATAAACACAACAGCGAATCAGTCTTGCCACTGCTCGCTCTGCTCAGGCTAAGCATTCCCCAACCTTTTCTCTTTCATGTCGCAGATCAGCCTAAGACCAACAAAATGGCAACAGTTGTCCTATATAAAAAAAACAACCATATAACACTAAGTAAAGTACCATTAGCTCTATTGTATCCTGCTTTTTGTATATGTTTCTGCTCTTACATTCTTACAGTTCTTTGGTCCTCTGCTTACTACTAATTCAATTATGGGGCTACATAAAGAAGCCGAATAAGCATCCAAGATGGTTCAGAAGAGCAAATCTCCAGATTCATACATGAGAAAAAAAGCTCTTGTGAGACTCCTGACGTGGGCCAGCATTTCAAAGGGAATACTGCATTCTCCCTCGGCAAGACATACATCATTCAAATGCATTAAAGCTGGCACGGGGCACAATCACAAATAACCAGTGCACCAGTCTCACATTTATCAGTATCTTGAGCAAAGGACTAACTGGAAAGAAAATGTGATCCAACCTAGAGCATGAGCAGGGATGTCATTTCACCAAAATGCCTGGGGTAGCGGAAGTGACATCACATGTCCTTTGCCCTCTGATGACATCACAGGAAGTGGTGTCATTTGACCCCCCCCACCTCGAAGTAACATCGCGGGAACCGATGGAACACAACCTTTCACCCCTTGACAAAACAGGAAGGGACATCACATATTGTTCCTATGTACACTACAAAGAATATGGTTGCGATATCACTATAATTTTGTATACATTTCATACAAGAATGGATCGCCATATGTATCGTTAATATCAGTGTGTATAGGACCATAATTACCAAATTACTGTGAATGCATGCAGACGTCCATGGCCAAATGATAATGATATGTTATTGTATAGCACTTACGCTTAAGTGCTTTATATAGATCAAATATACATACAATATCACCCAACCTGTGTTGGTACTCATTTATTGACCTCAGAAGGGTGAAAGGCTGAGTTGAGGTGTTGAAGAACAGGCTAAATAAGTGACTCACCACCTTAAGTGTGCCTGAAATAAACCTTTATGGGTCTAGCAATTATTGGATAGAATTCCAGAAAGGTAAATTATGTGTTA
This sequence comes from Ambystoma mexicanum, assembly GCF_040938575.1. NCBI lineage: Eukaryota > Metazoa > Chordata > Amphibia > Caudata > Ambystomatidae > Ambystoma > Ambystoma mexicanum. The sequence continues at coordinate 1,019,211,680 of NC_090922.1, read as the reverse complement.
TTCCTATTCTTTGTTATTTAGCATCACTGCTCAAAGTGATACACCTGTGGAACCCCGTTTTTTTTTAAGAGGCCTGCACACGATAATCTGCCAATAATAAAGAGCAATATGACACTGGCCACAGCCCAGGAGCTTACATTATATTAAAAAAAAAGTTTTTAAAAAAGTAAACACATTTTTTTCTAGGGGTAGCAAGGGAGACCACAGGGGTAGCAAGGGAGACCTCAGGGGTCACTACTGCGACCCCTAGCGACCCCCAAATGACGTCTCTGAGCATGAGTGGTGTCCTGAATCATGGACATGGGTGTTTTGAAGAAGTGACATCCTAGGGGCTGGTTCTATCCAACATGAAATAAGGCAGTCAGCAAAGATTCTGAAGTGATGCCTTGATGTAGGGGACAGGTCTGTGGCACAGGAGTTGTTCTGGGGAAGAACAGCGATACAAATAACACAGCCTATAACATTGTTCCTAAGTTTCTGGTGGTGGGACAAAGTCCCACACAGTGGGTTTCCGGCATGAATGCGGGGTGCTTTGGCCGCATTGACTGAGACTTTCCTCGTGTCGTGGAGCATGCTCCTTCCAATTCTCCCAGAAACAGGGGATTCTTTCTGATTGTGCCTGTTTATTACACCGGCTAAAATCAGGTGCAATTTATGCAAAACTAAGGCTGAATAGTGGAGGCTATATTTGCAATGGGTATGTCATTGCTGCTCCCCACAAGAATAATTGCATGCAGGTGGTGAGTCAATTCATCTTCCCTGACAGATGCAGAGGTGGATCAGAATGGCAGAGAAAAGCCTGATCCTGTGATGCGCAATCGGCTAGCTCTTCCCAGTGGCAGAGCCAGAAGGGGGTGGGGTGTTGCCACCCCGACATGGTTCCCCCCCTGGTGCCCATTGCACCCACAGCCTCCCGCTGGTGCCCCATTATCCGCCACCTGGCACCAAAAGCTGCCTCCGTAACTGGCTCTTCCCTGCGCTTTACTCAAATCACTGTGGTGAATGGTGAGCTGGCATCTTGGATTCAGGCCGCCAAACCCACAGGCAAAGAAACCTGCCTCGTGTCAGGGGGTGTGTCCGTCATGAAGGAAAGTAGGTGTGCGATTACTAATGGCACATCACACTTTGAAGGACACACCTATGCACTTAACATGGTACTCGCTTTCAGAAGGAGCATTCATCACACTGTGCTATCTTGCCAGTGTCAAGTATAATGTGTTTTGTATCTCTTGACCTGACGGAGCTGCCCCTCAAGTTCATATTACTGTCCTTAGTATGCAGCACACGGGGGGCTTCATTGGAAGGTTGTTTGATCACTTGGACATCACAGCCTTCAATTGCCCAAAAGACCAGTGTTCTTACTATAGGTGATTGCCTGACACGGACTACTGCATTCGGGTAGTTGTTGTCTTTCAATAAAGATGACGTGGGAAAGAAAGCTGCAATTATACTCTTTGCTTAACATATATCTTCTGTTGGGGTTTATACATGTGTATTTGTCATGCTTGTTTACTGTGCTCTGTGTGATTTTCAAGTAATCGCTTTAAAACAGAACATTCTTGAAATGCACACATGTCTACCAAATAAAAATGAGAAAACATGGGCTCAAGTTGTAGAGTAGTCTTAAATCCCGGCTTCATCACTTAAGAGCGTGATGTTGGGCAAATCAGTTTATCCAATACCTGGCACTTCTTGCCCAATGCATTGCCGCTCTCTGCCCCAACTTTCAGTGCTAAGCGGATGACAGTCAGCTCATTTTCAGGCTCCCTTCAGCCACCTCTTTTCCTTCTCTCATCTCTGACTGTCCACCATCCAGGAGTGGTGTGCCAACAATGTTCTCTGCCTTAATGCCAGTAAGACCGAGATTCTCCTCGTCGGCACACCTGCACCCTTCTTTCCTGTCACTCTCTGGCCGGCCTCTCTTGGCCCTCTTCCTGCTCCCACCTCAGGGTCATCTTCGACTCCACACTTTCCTTCTCTCCTCACATCTCTGACGTCCCGAAGATGTCACACTACCAGCAGCACCTCCTCAGAGGTATTCTTCCTTTCCTCTCCTTCCACCAGAAGCTCACTGTCTCCAGGGCTCTGGTTCTCTCTAAGCTGGACTACTGTAACAGCCTCTTTCTAAATCTGCCTGCAAATACTCGCTGCCCTCTGCAACTCATCCAAAACAGGACTGCGAGACTTGTCCGTGGCCTCAAGCCCAGGGATCGTATCTCTCCAGGACTGAAATCTCTGCACTGGGTCCCAGTGGCAGCGCGAATTAAGTTCAAAACCCTCTGCATTGTCCACAAGGCCTTCTGGGGCCCGGCACCTCAATACCTTCAAATCTCTCTTCCTAAATATCTTCCTTCTCAAGCTCTTCGCTTATCCGCCTCCAACTCCCTCAGGGTCAGTCGCTTCTCCCAGCAGCGAGTTGGTGGTAGAGCACTTTCTTCTGCTGGGGCCTCCCTCTGGAACAGCCTCCCTGAAACTTGAGGAGAACCATCTCCGGTTCCGGAAGCACCTCAAGGCCTTCCTCTTTGCTTCTGCTTTCTCCCCTCCTCTCCCCTGGCTACCCTCTGATCTCGGGCTCAGGTCCCCTGCCTGTCAGTTGCACACTCGCACAGCCCCCCTGGCAACTCTTGGACTCAGGGAATGTTTCTGTATCCCTACAGCCCCTACTAGCACTTGACACCTGATGTCTGCACTTACCCTTGCACTTGCCACCAGCTGGCCGTACTTTTATTTACTGTCTTTATTTATTTGACTGTTATCCTATGTACTGCACTGCCCCCTCCCCTTTCCCCCTCACCCCTACTTGCACGATCTCAATGTCACCTGGCCTAGTAGGATCGTTGCCTCTGTCCTCCCACCGTTTCCCCTCCCTTGCTTTGTCACGCATTGAAACACCTGTGTATGGGCGCATTATACATGCCATATCCTATCATATCCTTTCTGCATTATCCACGGGAGATCTGTGAACCACATAAACCTCGTTTTTTCCACCAAATAGAGAATTACCTAACCATTTTAACAGACGCATGTGTGTGGTTGTTTTTAATTATGAGCACAAGAAACATTATTATGAACAAATCAGCAATATTTAGGGTTTCCCAGATGCAAATGAATAAAATATGCAACGCTAAGTTGCTGCTTTTTTCAGTTTTCTCGATAGTTAAACATGTTTCGCATGTATCATATAGAATACATATAGACACAGCTTTTTTTGGGAGTGGTAGAGTTTTGAACACTCCTGGGCAGTGGTAGGCGCTTGGCGCGAAACATAGAAATGTCAGGGGGTTTGATTTTCCAAGGAAGGCAGGTCTAGAGTGCCCGAGTTAAGGCTCCCAGTTTAAATGGCACTTGGAAACTCAAAAGCGCCGCTGGTCACTTCTGTCTTATCATTTCCTCAAGTAAAGTCCAAAAGTATCAACGCATGCACGCAAAGCGACGTAAAAACCACATTATGTTAGGAACACCACGTTTGATGTTACAATTTGCAAACATGTGTTACGTCGAAGAAAAGGTCGCACAAAGGAACCTGGCAAAGTGGCAAGGCCGCTGCGAGCGCCATGCCATTCTTGAAAACCACAGACGGCGCAGCTATAACGTGACCAAGCAGCACATGGGGCTGTTTTTGTGTCGGTGTTTCTCATCAGCAAAAGCATAATATCTGCAGCACATGGTTCTCATGTTCCGTTGCGTTTGCATTGCTGCTTTTCCAGGCGGTTCTGAATTTAGTCTCCTCGATTGGCAACCATCTACAATGTCTTCGCTCTTCTGTAAACACAACCGCAAAGGATTGCTTTGTTCATGCCGGGAAAATGACATCTGGAGGAACCCAGTAAACGCGATCTTGGCTTAGGCCCGCCACCAGATGGCAGCAGTTAGACTCCCAGCCGCGCCGAGAGCAGTGCTCCCGCAGCGTCAGCGCGAGCGTGCGTCTGTTTGATGTTCCTGCAATTCCCTCCGCGTTATCAAAAGGCACGCACGCTGCTCTGCAGACTGCACCTTGATACTGTACTCCAGGCGCAGAAAGCCCTTCGTTCTCTTTCTTTTCCATGGGAAAAACACGTCCTTCCTCAGCTAGAATGGGAAAAGCAGTAGCCGAGGTTCAAGTGTTTAATGTTTTCCTAGTTTCTTGTCTGACATAAAGAGGCGTTAAATAAGTTCATAATGGCAGCCATGCATTATTGAACTAAATAATAATGTAAAGCTTTTGCTAGTTTTTGTTAGTGTTTAATAGTCTAAATGATTAGGCCACCAGGAGTGCAAAATACATCAGAGTAGAATGCACAGTGCCCCTGAATAGGAGGGTAAAAGACATCTGAGAAAGAATGTACAGTGCATCTGAATAGGAGGGTAAATACATCTAAGAAACAATGTACAGTACATCTGAATAGGAGGGTAAAATAAATCTAAGAAACAATGTACAGTACATCTGAATAGGAGGGTAAAATAAATCAGAGTTAGAATATGAAGTGCATCTGAATAGGAGGGTAAAATACATCTGAGAAAGAATGTAAAGTGCTTCTGAATAGGAAGGCAAAAGACATCTGAGTAATAATGTAAAGGGCACCTGAACAAGAGGGTAAAATACATCAGAGTTAGAATATAAAGTGCATCTGATTAGGAGGGTAAAACACATCTGAGGAATAATGTAAGGGGGGTCTGAATAGGAGGGTAAAATACATCAGAGAAAGAATGTAAAGGGTATCTGAGGGTCAAGTTACAGTGCAACATGCTAAAAATAAAACTATGGTTCAGAGGGTTGCCCAGAGCAATGTCAGTGGTTATGATTATTTAAAAACCTGTCCATCCATTGATGTTTGGTTTTGGTTTGTCTCACTGGTTGAGAGAGGTTTTGCCTAGAAAGGAGTCCCTTGCTCTATATAAGAACAAGCTAGGACTCGCTGATACTGAACCCCATATAATGGCTGATACTGCTTCGTTTACCATGCAGGGTGCACATAAGCTAGCAGTTTGGACATTGATATGTGGCAGGACCAAAAATGATTTGTATTTGACTGTTCACCTCCTGTATTGTCTCCAGCAGGGAAACAGCCAATAGGACAGACTATAGAACATTCACCAGAGAAACACTAGTGGTTATGATTAATGGAACATATTTAACTCATGACCTTTTGATTTTAGTTTGTCTACTTCATTAAGAGAGGATAGGCCTAGACATAGGTCCTTTGCTCACTGTGTTGTAGAGAACACATTGGTATGGAACAGGGCCAAAACATGTATGCTGTTGCTTGCATCCCCATAGCCTATTAGTTTGGTCTGGAATTCTCTGATTGATGGCAGGACCAAGCACCAGCTGGTGCAGGGCTGGTTCCCTTGTGTAATGGTGCAAATGGGCTAAACAGGCACAGTTTGCAAAGTTGGCTAGAGGTGTGGGGTGAAATAGACCCGGATGCCCCCAAGTAAAAGGCCTACTCTGAAATAATGTGGAAAATGAGGCTAGGCAATCAAAGTGAAAAGGATTGAAACTGGGCCCCAAACGTCAAGACGCCAACTACCTGGCATAAAGGAAAGACATTCGGCAAGGTTTGCCAAATTATTGGAGAGCTGAAGTAACATTCTCAGAAACAGCAGTGCCCAGAATATTAAATGAAAATGCTGAGACTGGTTTCAAGCCTTCGCAGCAAAATGAAGCATTTTTACTGTGAAAGAAAGAAATGCATGAATATTCGTTTTCCCTTTATCTAAAGTAATGCTCATTAAAGTGTCCGCAAGACTTTCAAAATATGAACTTGGTTTCCGTCATACTGGGATGCTGAACTAGGTTTAGACCGCTGCAGTAAAATGAAGGCCTTTCACGGCTGAAATGAACCAAAACAGCATTTCGATTTTGCCTCCAAAGTGACAAGCTGCAAAGCCAGATGTGCACCAAAGCCTTTAAAATTGAATTATGATGCCCTCATTTAACCCCCGTATGCAGGGAACAACTTTGCAGCAACACTTCTACATGTTAAAATTGTGCGCCTTTCAAGCGTTATTTTAAAGTGAAATGTGAGTTAAAAGGCAATGTTGGCAGTGGAGGAAGGCCATGGGTTTTTCTTTGCTTGTGATTTCTTCAAATGTGAAACTGAAGTCTTTCCTTGGTTGTCCTGGAAACCTAGAAAGGCCTGCAACTTAAATATACAAAGAATAGGAGGCTTAGAGATCGAACTCACGGTGTGGACAAGATAAGGGCAGGTCTGCTCTCCAGTTCTATGACCCCAGGTCCCAGAAGCCGCAATAAAACATTCATTAGCTCGTCATTAGCCTTTGGAATGTGCAGACTAATCTAAACACAGAGCTCTGCTGATGTCATGTGCTCCAGGAAGGTGGGGCCAGGGTAAATGTGTTGGGTTTGACTGTCCATTGTGTAAAATGGGAGAAATGGTTTTCATCATGTAAAACTGATAATAATTGTCGCATAATAGTCATGGTAGTATTTCTTTTCTGAAAGGTGAAAGTTAACCACTTCTCACTATCTAAAAACGATTTTTGTGGGACCTACACAACCCAAGTTATTTAGGAAAATGTAATGTGGCCCTCCTTGTGAATGTGAGAGAGATGAAAGGTTGATTAAAACATGAAAAATATTATTTATATGCTGCCCACCAAGGCCCATAGTTTTCACTGATATAATTTTGGAGTAAATGAGAAAACACTGTAGCTTCGCACAGGAATGACCTAAGAAACCTGATGAGGTTTAGGTGATTCACTGAAAAATATAGTGTTAAGAAATACCTTCATATTTGTCAAAATATGGAGATTAAGGGCACTTGTCATGCAGTGAGATTTCTATGTCCCTGAACCAGACGAAGCCCCCTATCGAAGTAAGATGATGGAGGGGTCTCCTCCCCCAGGTGTCCCAAAGCACTCTCACATTTTATGGGCCTATCAACACACAGATGGGAGTGGACTAGTTACACTCCACCAATCCCTTCTGCGGGAACTATGACACATTAGTTATGCCATTTACTCCGCCTCAGATGATGGCTCTTTCGACTAACCCATGAGGTGATCTACTGCCGAAATCTGGAGCAAGATCCCAGCAGTAGCAGTGAGAGACCTAGCTTGCAGAGGAGCCAGGAGAGTAGAAGCTGACCTGGGACCACTTGGTGGACTCAGCAGAGATCCTGGCACCCTCTGATGTCCAGCACAGACCTCTCCTGCAAGTAGAAATACCCCAAGCCATAAATTGTGTAGAGGAGGAGCCAAGAACCCTTACTCCAACCTCCCCACCCATATTATCTGTCTGAAACGAGAGTATGAGACATACACGGAGCAGGTGAACAGACAAACAGCAAGTACCAATACCTAAGAAGATCTGGGAGGTAAGGTACCCATTGAGAAAACCATACCTGCATACAAGAAAATATGATGGCCATTTGAACGAAAGATGAATGGTGACATCACACAGAATCGATCTGACGTCTGTAGAAGAGATGCAGAGACCAGAGAATGCAGATATTCTATAAGGCATCAAGGATAAGTGACATCTTGGGATCAAGGTGAAAAAGCTTATGCCATAGAACCAGATTAAGATATTAAGCTAGTTTATACATGTACACATGCAAAAGAAATGCAAGCAGATGAAGTAATCTTGAGGCTAGCTTTATAGTAAATAGATTGCAGCAAGCACACATATGCCTATATATATATATATATATATAGGCATATGGATGAGTAAAAGATGAATGTTTCAACTACGCATTATAAGCAGTGCTGGACATTAGCAAGAAGGTCTAATTTCAGTGTGTCGCAGTTAAAAAGCAAATTGAATTACAAAATGAATCTCAGCAGAAGGAGTTGGATGAGTAAAGACGCCAAGGTCATATGAAACTGGAGTGAACGGACATTGGATACAATTTGTGTCAAAGAACAGAAATTCCTGGTCAGAAGGCTTGGTCAAAACAAAAGACGTCAGAGGACTATTAGAAAATAGTATTTTAATACACTAAAAGGCTTGATTCCATGGTCTCCAGTGACATGGAAGAATGAAGTTGGAAGAACGAGGTGGTCACACCTACGCATAAGGGCAGAGTGTGCCCACACTCGTTAAAATGTCTCCGAGCACAGTACAAACTCAAGGCCAGGTTTCAAAGCCCTAACTGACACTGGACTATTGAGGTGATGATTGATTGATTTGCTAATTGTTGGGAAGCTAGTGTTAAGACGAGCTCACCAGCCCCGGGATGTTCAGTCTGCATGCTGCTAGACGTAGTTTGAAAAGTACTGATGGGGGTTGGAAGCCAACCAACTGTAGAGGACTGCGTCATTAAGTGTCCTATAGTTTGTGTAGCCAATGAGACATTGTGTATTTAGTGACATTCATAGTGGCCATTTTAAGGGGAGGGCTTAGTTGCCCCACCTGATGTTAAGTACCCTATCACTTTCCTTCACTGTTCTATAATGACATGGAACTTATACTTAGATATTCAATTAGTGCCTATCACTTCCTTCAATAGGTTTTTGTAGTTTGCCACGGAGGATGACGTTGGTAATGATGCTGGTCAACACGCCACTGATGATGATTGTGCCTAACATAAGCTCAGTTTTTTTGTAAGATTCGTTGAGTAAGAGGATCGAGCGAGTGCTGATATTTGTTGTTCTCCCTATTTTAGATAATTGACATTAAAACAGACTTCCTTTTGCCAAACTACCTGAGTCATTTTGATTATTGATATATGAATAAAATCTGCATCCCCATCCATCTCAAGGGTAATTGCTACTCATCAAAGGGGCTGGGATATCCAGTTCAATTGCATACACCCTTAATTGAAAATCCCCTCCACTGTTTGCCTATGTGTGTTAGCAATTCCCCACTGAAAAAGCCCTTGCTTGCCAATGTAGATCTTTAGTATATTTCTCTAAGTAAATCAATAAATCAATTAATTTCCCCATTGATTTCACAGCATTTGTATTGTTGGAACTCAAATCCAACCATCTTTTCCCAGTGTATTGTGAACTGGTATAGTCCTAAAGAGTTGCCAAAAGAATTAACTTCAAAAATCCCTGTTTCCGTGTGTGTCCCATTGTAAGGTGCAAACAAAATTGTTTCCATGTGTGTCCCATTGCAAGGTGCAAACAAAATTGTTCCTATTTCCCCATTGTAAGGTCAAAACGAATTCCCATTGGCATTCTCTTTCACATTGCCCGTGTGTTCAACATCCCCAAAACCGATTTTCCCCTTGGGCACTGACTAGTATTATCTAAAGCCCTGTGTGTCTTCTGAGTGTAAGCAGAACAAAGTCCCTTCTTTTTTATTTCTTTCCCGTAGCAATAGTGATAAATAATGTAAACCCCATTCTTCCATTGTGCTGTGCCAAACGAATTTTCCCCTTTCCTTTCTGTCTCCGATATTGTTTCTGCGGGCACCACACCAAACTTGATTTTCCCCTTGTATTCCTACTCCCTGCCACTGACTTACATTCAAAGGAATCAAGTACAATTGATGTTATGGGGGTGAGGGCCACAGGGAGAGTGCTTAACCATTGTGCTATCGTTGTGTATTGAATTGTTCTTCTTCTGTTTTGTAATTAAAAAGAAGGATTTGTGACTGTATATCTTAACCTGGTCGCTTTACAGGAGTCATTGCGTTTTGTGTTGCCACAACATTGGTGGCTGTTGTAATTTGTTGGTTCTAATTTGCCATTAAATAATAAATTAATACATATCTTATAATTACACACCGGGGCCTGGTTCCTAGTCCATTGTGACACAGGGTTTTTGTGGAGGTTGGGTGCGTGACAGGTTGGAGGCCTTCTCAAGAAAGGATCCGTACTGTAGAAATAAAAAGTGTTTTTATTGTACGGTAAGGAGATCCGTGTAATAAACCGTGATAGAGGAATGCCAGTGGTTATGTTTAATTCAAAAAACTTTCCATCATTTATTGGTTGAAGGTAAAGTACAAAACAAAAGCGGTGATGGCTGTAAGGTTTAGAATTAATGTTAATCTCTGGCATTGCTCTGGGCAACCCTCCAGACCATCGTTCTTCGCCTGCCAACCCATTCCAAAAGGGGACAGACCATATGCAAATCAGGCTTGGTCCCACATCAAAAGGAACTGTTGGCCAGGCAGCACCATTTATACCCTGAAAATCATCACTTCCAGTAGCGGCGGCGACAAGGTGGTTTTTGCGGGACTGTCATGGTTTTTGCTACTCTGTCCCCCTTTCTCATGTTTCCATTGGAAACTGCAGTGGTCCCGGTTTTTGTTAGTCGGTCTTCATAGCTGACAGGCATGAATGCATAATCTCACACAGAAGAAATGTTGCATTTTACAATTTAAGATAGTGTTAGCGTGTGATAAATTAATTATAATATGTGTTTATTTGAACAATAACACTTAAACTCCCCTCTCCTCCATCCACTACTGAAGTATAGTGCCTTGACAGCCACTTTCAAGAGTTAGTCCTACCTTTATGTTAGTTGCCCCGTCCTGTTTTTTAACTTTTTAAATCTGGTCACCCTACCTTGCTACCTACACTAGAGTTTGCTTTTGTGTGTTCATACTCTGTATTATTATAATTCACAATAAGTCCATAAAACGCTATGCCAAGTTGATGGGAGAGTTGTTAACAATTTATGGACAAAAGTGTCTGCAAAACGCTTAAATGGAAGATCACTCACAGGAAGTCCATGTTGCCCAGGCATTCCAGGTTTTCCCACATTTCCAGGCGCACCGTCTGATCCAGGGAAACCAAGAGCTCCTCTTGGCCCAGGTGGACCTGTCTTTCCCTTGAAGTAAACATTAAATGCAAATTACCACAATGTCCGAGCTAGGTTTCCATACTGCAGCAAGAATGTTAGCACGGGTAATCTCTCTGACACATCTTAAACAAACATATGAGACAAAACAAAATGAAGAGAAATGGCATGAACAGGTACTTATCATTACTCACGGTATCTCGCTGCCTTGGGCAGCTGCCAGCGACCCACAGCTACACCTCCTGTACATGTGTGGAATGCCAGCTATGCACAACAATCAATCTAAAGTATCCGTACACATTTTCCATCCAACTACTATTCTTGGCCCTTTATATGTTAGCATTTACAAGCAATGCTGTCCCCTATGGGAATTTGCTTTCAATTTATGTCACCGGTATGCAATGTTAAGACCATTACTCTATTCAAACATGCCAAGCTGCTAATGGCCAACAGGAAGTATTCGGGCGAAAAACCCGAAGAGGAGTGGATATGTATGGGATAATGGTGAACTATCACTACCTTGCACAAGCGATCGGGCCTCAACGAGATGCAAAGGACTGAACAGGGACTGAACCCAGTGCAACGTGTGAGAGCTGAACAATGGCTTTTGGGGAAATGCAATTCTGGCAGCTGAACTGCCAGACTATTGTGCAAGTCTATGCAAAAAGGACGGGCATACTCGTCCTTGGCACTCGAGGGGTTGCTTTGGTCTACCTACCCTCTCCTGCTACTAGTATCTAAATGGTAAAGAAGAACACAAGTGTTCTAGTGGGAGGTGGGGAAAGATGAACTGGCATGCTCCATCTTCTAATGTTTGCTTATCGGGGTAACACTTATCAAATCATCCAGGCTTATAGGTCCAGGATCTCAGGACTCCTCTACGCCCTAAGTGACGGAGCACAGTTCACTTCTTCATGCTCTTCTTTCTGTTTGTTCTGGGTATGGTGGGGGGTCTAATGAGGCTAAGCGGGTGTATTTCATGGATGCGTAGGGAAGATCCAGCAAGTATGGTAGGGCTCAGAGGCCAGCAGCAGGGCCGGATTGTTCTAGGGCAACTCTGTGGCCAGGTGCGATCTTTTCAGAGGGTAGTTAGGTGGAAATGCCAAGTGCCTTACCCCACATATGAGGGTGTTTCACATACAGTTCATATACAGTCAGTATCCAGTGGTAAAGATTCCTGGGAAAAGGTCACCAGTGGGCGACATTTCCCCAAATTTGCACTCCCAAGAAAATCAAGCCCTTTCTCCAAATATTCTACAGCTGGAGAATATAATAGGAAGTAATATCGATCCTACAATATGTGAGGGAAGGCTTTAAGGGGTGCAGGAAAAAAATCACCTATCTGGCAACTTTTTCCCAGGCGACATTATCACATAGAACCATACAGTCACTTGCTTTTTTTACTTGCTCGTTTTATTTCTTTGGAAAGTGGGCAAGTAAGAGCAGGGCGGACTTCCTGACACAGTTTTACAGCACACACAAGACTAAAAGTGGACACTCTAAGGTATAGTGTGCCTGTGTCTGCTCCAGCTCCTCCTCCTCCGTGGAACTCTCTGTACGTTCTAGGAAATCGGTGTATGTATTGTCGTCATTCCACAAACCAAGGCTCGCAAATCTTACTCATGCCATTCTCACAAGAACGGATTCATGGCTAGAGAAAAAGGCCTTTTCTTGGGTGTTGGCTTGCAGATTCCCAGTCTACAAGCAGCCAAATCACAGAAAGGTATTTCTGGAGCCTTCCAGGAGCGGGAATGCGGTGATCTGTTCAGAAGCATAGAGCTATATCCCCGGAGGCGTGTGATCTGAGACGCCACTTTTGAATAAGGTGCTAAGCTAGTCTTCATGTGGAGCTTGGCGCATAGAGCCACTGTAGCGCATTGCTGCCATGTCGCGCTACAAATGCAGCAGTTGCTGCACTATTGCAGGATGCGCCCTGACTTTCAGACCAACCGAGCTCCAAGAGCCACCCACAAATACGATAAGAATAAATAGGATAAGAGCCACAGTTCATTCTCACTCCAGGGAATGATGTAGATGCGACACTGACAGATAGCGACCTAAGCAACAGTTCTGTAGAACATGTCGCACCACCCGAATGAGGGAGATGGGTTCCGTCTGTCATCTATATATACAGAGGGACCATGATACCCCTGTCAAGCAGAATACAATATAGCGCAGACAGAACTAGACTTAAGATTCAAGGTACTGATTTAAGACCAAACAAACAGAGGGCAAACCCAAGGAGCACAACATGTGATACAAATACTGCTGTAGCTATTAGTCAATTACAACTAAGGGGATTGCCATTACATACGGGGAGAATACTGTATGTCAGTAAGATCCAATCCATAGGCCTACCACCGGCAGAAACTGCCACTGGGATAATTACCGCCGGTGGTCAAAATCCATATTGTAAAACAAAAAACAGTCAGCCTTTGCGTATTTACTGGTCAGACTAAGACCAGCTTTTACTTATTCTTGAAAAAGATATCACGCACCACTAGCTGCTGCGGTGTGAAGAATGCGCCATGTGTGTACAGCATCCACTCATTTGATAATGGAAGCGTGCTTTGTGCATTGGGGGTCACAATATATGACCTGCAGTATTTTTACCACCCACATGCAGTAATGACCAATTTTGGTATTTAACCCCAGAAAAGCAGAAAAATATGTGTTCCGTCGACTGTATTCTTTTAATGCTGGTGCAATTAACCTTCGGGGCTCTTATCCCTAGCAGAAATGTCATACCTCCAGCAGTAATGTGTAATTGCATTACTGTCGGTAGTATATCCCAACAGAGTTGTAATCTGCTGGTATTTTTTTGGAATCATCAATACTAGTCTTTTTCAGCACAGTTCTTGTACTCCCTTGTGCTCTCCTTTCCGAATAGTCTGATTCCAACTTTGGTTGGAGATACTGCTTTGGTAGACAACACCGGAAGTCTGTGGTGCATGTCAGCTCCTATTTATTGGACTGCCTTAAGGAGAGGGAAATCAGTGCGAGTGTGTGTGCCTGTGTGCGCGCACGTGCACACGGTTTTATGGTGTGGTTGTACCTCACAAAGAATGTCCTCAGTATGGCCAAATCAGTCTATAAAATCATCCACCTCATGAGTTTAGAGGCCTTTGAAGTGTCCACTAAGCATTAACACTATATGTATAGAACATGACAGCAGATATGGAATGTAAAGTCCAGCTTGCTTGCTTGCCTTTGCCATCTGCAATGCTGTAGTCCGTCCTTTTGTGGAGGTTTATCGAGAAAATGTCAGGACTTTCTCACAGTTCATTGGCGGGAACGTCTGGATCGCCTGCACTTCTACAGGTTGTGAGAGGCAGGATCTCACAGCAAATGAAGTGTGGAGGACTGACATCCTGATTTAGTACTAGCCAATCACCAAAGACTGCTAAATATAAGGGGGCTTTACTAACCTGTGTAGGAGGAGAAATGACGGCAAAGTGTGGCACTGGACAAATATGACCCAGGTGATATGCATCTTACATGGACAACCTTTGCTTCTGCATTGATGAAGCACTTTGCATTTTGAGCATAAGCGTCCGGGCTGAGACAACAGAGCCCCATACAGAACCTCCTGTATTATTGGTAACTACCAATGAATGAACAATATCACCTCTTATAGTGAAAGAGTGTATGGATTTATTTACTTGCTATAGCAGAAAATTTGTATTCGAGGAACCATGCAGGGCAGACATTTGCACAGCTTGGTCATTAGAAGATCATTTAATGCTTTGTCTGGAAAAGGGAAGATTTTAGAACCTTGCATAAGTAAAGCAGGGTGTGTAATTGAGAGGAGCTGGGAGCTCTTTAGATCTTGCTTGTAGCCTAGAAGAGCCTGGTTAGCTTGACGCAAACACCTACATGGAGCTGATTTTGGCTCCACAGGCCAACTGATGCAGAACAAATAAAACCTAGATGAAGTTAACTCTGTGCTTATGGGACAATATATGCATAAACATTAGGACACATCTATATGGCATTTAAAGCATAAGGAGTCATAAGTAATGGACACAATGATATGTTTGAATCTTAGGTGAAGTAAGACTTGCAGATCGCTATGTACTAGCTCCTCGTTCCCCAGTGGGAGCTCCTGGTCACTAGTCCATGCTGGATACCCAGGAGCCACTTTTAGCTCCTTCTTATCCAATCTTAATTTCGATCCCTGTTAAAGTGGCCAGGAGCGAGTTCCAATGGCAGTTTATTCCAAGCTTCGGGATTGTGGACAACAATTGACTATCTGTCGCTATTTGACTGTGGTCGGTCATAAGAGTGTATTTCGTAGGACAAGGATTACAAAGAGAAGACTATATAGATTGTATTTAGACCCTGTACAAGTCAGAACGAGAATGTTTCCATAACAATGGGGAGGGAAAAAACATATAACAAACATTACAGACACGAGATTGGGGAATTGGGGAAGAGGGTATTACTTGATGACGAACAAAGGTTCCTTGCTCTGGTGTCATGTTTCATCCTGGTCATCAAGCTCTTCTGGCCCACCTGACAGTCAATCCTGCGGGTAATGCATAATGTCTTGAATACAATCTGCTGCAGGTTCAAGAGCCAGTGCAGACTTTGTAATTCCTTGCATCCGCAAACAGCACCAACAAACCTCTGCTTATATATACACCTTTACCTCGCCCTCATGTTGAGCTTATGGGACTGGGGACTAAGTACAACTCATATTCAGGTGGCGATTCACCAGTTAGCAACAGTGGTAAGTGTCATTCCATTTGATGGAATGAGCATGCTAATTCCTGCAAACTCCAGAAGAGGACCACACAATCAAACAGTCTTCCCTAATCAAACAGTGGCCACTATAAATAAGCCAGCTTTCAAGTGGCGCCACATTCAGGAGTACCACACAGTGCGTCATCACGCAGCATATGGTGCGGGACAACCTCTATGCGGCAAGTAGCTTCCACAGCACACACTGTGGTGGGTTTCACTGCTGTTATCCTCTCGGCACACACAGATCTGAAGAACAAGTGAAGAAGATTGGCGGCTTACGTGGGCGGAACATAGAATGCTTGGAAAGACTCAAGTGTTGCTGATGGACTTGTTTAGAAGCAAGTTAACTGCCCCCCACTTCACTTTCTTGACGGGATATATTAGCAGCACACGTTTTTGTAAAACTATCTTCGTATCAGATTTTATATGTTACCGAAAAATGTCCGTCTGTGCAACACATGAAGACATCATTTCTTTTTTTGCAGATATTCTATAAGGCATCAAGGATAAGTGACATCCTGGGATCAAGGTGAAAAAGCTTATGCCATAGAACCAGATTAAGATATTAAGCTAGTTTATACAATTACACATGCAAAAGAAATGCAAGCAGATGACGTAGTCTTGAGGCTAGCTTTATAGTAAAAAGATTGCAGCAAGCACCTATATATATATATATGCATATGGATGAGTAAAAGATTAATGTTTCAACTACGCATTATAAGCAGTGCTGGACATTAGCAAGAAGGTCTCATTTCAGTGTGTCGCAGTTAAAAAGCATATTGAATTACAAAATGAATCTCAGCAGAAGGAGTTGGACGAGCAAAGACGCCAAGGTCATATGAAACTGGAGTGAACGGACATTGGATACAATTCGTGTCAAAGAACAGAAATTCCTGTTCAGTGCATTCACTGTTGTAGCAACTTGAAAACACAGGATGGGAAATGCATGCAGACTACTCACAGGATTCCCAGGTTTTCCAGCTGGTCCAGCCGCTCCCTTCTTCCCTTTCATTCCCTGTCAAATCACAAGAGCCGAGGCAAGTGAGTAGGAGTTGCGTTACACCACGTGCACTGAAGTACTGTCAACACATGACAACATGTCGATCTGGTGGGTGTCACACCAGATCCTGGGGCTCAGTGAGATAACATGTAGTTAGTACCTTTAGCAATGCATCGCCAAACAAATGTCTTCTGCACATTCACCTGATTGGTGAAATATCTCCTGGTGTTTGTAGCAACATCGGGTTGTACTCTCCCCATGCGATTACAAATGCACACAACCTTATGGCATCACAGACTTTATCAAAGCACCAGGCCACGCGTCCGTGTTGAATGTAATACACATTGAAATTGACATAGGATGTCAAACACATAAAGACTAATGGAGGAAGAATGGATTTCACACAGTTCTATAAAAATACAGTGCTGTACAACCATTGCTACAGGCAAGAATCGTTTCTTCTTCAGATTGGAATATTTTCTGAACGTACAATTGCTGGAACTGTCTAAAAAGCATTTGGAATATACAGGGTGTGATTCACAGACGCGTTTTATAATGGTACGGTCCCGTAGGCAACCGCTTTGTGGATCAGGCCCCTAGTGCGGAGGATGCTTAGGGATGATCTTGCACCTCTAGTAAATGATCAGAAGAGAGTGAAGACAGACAAGGGACTGGTACCCCAGTGGGGCCACTGTAGATGCTGTAACTACGCGATAGTGCAGGATCCAGCCCCGTCTCTAGACCGAGGGTGATACTATGGCCGCAGTCCATTCTCTTGAAGTCTGCCTTCCATTTCCCCTGAAGGGGTAACTAGGCCTTTTTCTAGGAGATCCTCAATCCACCCAAATATGCCTTGTCTAAAGAAACTATTTAAAAAGGATATGCATCGAGTTACATACCAAGGCATGTAAGGGGCTACTATCCTCGAAATGTTGAATGCTTTGTTACCTAGTAGGACACCTACACACACATATATAAGCATCCACGGGCTCTACCACAGAGGCCAACAGAATTTCAGCTGATCACGCTGTCTCCTTAGGGCGGAGGGGTAAAGGCACTTGGGGGTGCAGCTTGCGGCACCTTGTTCAAGAACCATTCATAATTTATATCGGAATATATTACTATTATTGTAAGGGCATTTACTGAGCCTGGACCTAGCTCCAAGAAGCAACATAGCGCTTTACAAGTCATAGAGGGAAGTGCACATTAAGGGAAGCAGAGGAATGAAGGCAGTGGGGAGCTAACAGGAGAGGAGGGGGTGGGCAGTTTGATAACAAGGGATCTGCAAGCAATCAGCGGAGGAAACAATGGGGAGCCCATCACCCATTCTCATGGTCCATGTCTGGCTCTTTATTGTCTGATGCAAGAAAGGACATTAAGACTCATTTTTTTCAAAGGTTTGATGGCAGGCACTCCGGATGCGAACCTTTGTGTATACATGCCCCTCCTCACACACATGCACATGAACCCCCACACACACAACCCCACTTCCCAACACATCTATGCTCATTTCTGGTTCCACCTGCCTCATTGATATGTTCCAGTGAGAAGGCCACATGGAGGGAAGAAGAGAAGCCTGATTATCATTTAAAATATCATGACTGATTCTAGTCAAGCCTCCTGGCCTGGCCAATCAGGAGGCAGGGCAATCATATGCATCCAATGCAGGGATTTTTAACAGTGCTCTGAACAAGAAGCTGCTCGGGTTGGCTATATTATTTGGGTAGTAGGTTGTATGCATAACACTGAGATAAAATAGCTAGGCAAGCCTTTTCCTACATAATATTCCTACACTCAGAATACCAAGGGCAGATATTTCAGATGCAATGCTTTCTGAATGATGTACATTTCTCTGTTTGACAGAAACATTGTTATGGATGTGTTTGCACAGGCCCCTCGTGAGGTCTGTGTTATCATCTAACCTAAAGATAGAACAGGGCAACCCACAAAAGGAAAAGGCCAGCCCTCCAAGGGCAGCTGTAGCAGAGCAGTCAGGCTTAACTTCAGGAGGAAAGAAGGCTGGTAAGAAAGTACAAATGATCCCAATAGACACCACAAAAGAACATGCCACACTGGTATACCGAAAAAAAAACGCACTGTATTTCTAAGGTCACAAAAAAAATATTTATGATGGAAAAAATAAGTCCTGAGGTTATCCAGAACACATAACAGAACATGGCATAAGTAGATACATTTTCACGTAGCGAGTTGTAGCCTTTAGATGTAGTTAACAGAAGATTCCAATATCCAACACAGACAGGAGGTCAATCAAAATCTAAGTGATATTTTTGGAAGGCAATTTCTAGGCTCAGAAGGATGTAGTGGCAGGGGGACTTCAGCATTAGTCCCTCTCACCACCAAAATACACGAGAAACCCCCCAAAATAAGCATTGGGAAAGCAAAATTAGTCTCATATTGTGAGATTGCTGAACCATAAATAGTGGGATTCAGCCCTAAGACAAATAAAGACACATTCCAACTTGTAAGACCTACATAAAGAAAGGATATTGATTTACTGGGGTGTAAAATGCTATCATAGTCTCTTCTCATCTTCCATTGAGCTGTTCATTTTAAGTGTCAGAGTCAGAAACAGTCTCCATAATCAGAGGTCTGAAGATTGCCCCAGGAAAAGAATGAGAAAAGGAAAATGACATTCACTGTCACTCCTTTAAGAAGGGATTGAGTTCTAAAAGTGCAGCTAAAGATGTGTTCAAAATATAATCCTACGCTCTGAGCACAGTGGACAAAATCAGTTTCACCACTGCCTGTCCTTCATCCATCCTCGATTTTAAGCGCCTACCTGCAGCTGAACCATACAAAGATCCAAGTCTCTCTCCTAGGAAATGGCCCCAAGCATGTTCAAATCCAGGACTGGCTGACTGACAGGAAGGCTGATGGAACCACGCCTCGATGCTAACCCAGTGCAAATCCTCTTCACTTTACATTTGACTGTGACCTTTCATGTAAAACAGACATCACCAAGGCCCAGACAGCATGGTTTCAGCTTTCACTGCTCCACAAAGTCAGCCCTTTAATCCCTGTCCCGAGTTTCAGAACAATTGTCCGAACCCTGATCATCGCTCACCTGGATGGTGGCAACATTCTACTTGCAGTAGTCCCAGACAAGAAAGTTTGACCGCATCACGCCCACCCTCAAGGAGCTGCACTGGCTACCCCTTCAAGCATGTATCATGTTCAATACATTCTGCATCACCCACAAAGCAGTTACAACCAAAACACAGCTCTACTTGGTGGGGAAACGCACCACCTCTGGAGGCACTTTCGGAAGCCACAGCACCACCAGGGTGGAAACAAAGAACTGCAAGAGGGAAAACAGGAAACAGGCAATTTTCCGATTTGCACCCTGCATCTGGTATAAGGTGCCAATGCAGGTAAGACTCTGTCCCTCCATGCAACATTTCAGGAAGGTTCTATGTCAGAATACTGATTAGCTGAGGAAAATTAGCAAAACTCCCCCTTTCCTATTCTTTTTTTAAAATGTATTTATTTAGTTTGATTTAGTTGATACACAACTTTTGAAATATATGCAGAAATACACAATAATACAAAAGCAACAAAAAAGAGAAATGGAATAAAATACCAAGGGTACAAAAAATAAACATATTAGACAAAAACAATGGATAAAAACAAAAAACTTTACATTTCATATTCTTTTCACCTGATGTATTTGCCCTTTATTTTTCCTGATTTCCTTCTCCCTTTCCATGACTCTTTTTTATTATAAGTATACATGCAGGTTGCCAGGAAAACATTTGTCAAAATAAGTCTTTGTTTCATTCGGCTTGTCAAACTGGCCTTAGACATTCACATACTCATTGCAGGAGAACCTTCACCAAAGCATTCACATTACTATGATATCATGCTAAAGAACAGGGGTCTGCAACCTGCGGCTCTGCAGCTGTTTGGACTGCAACTCCCATGATCCCTCACACTTGACTTTGCTGGTTAAGGCTAATGGGAGTTGTAGTAAAACACATCTGGAGAGCCAAAGGTTGCAGACCCCTGCTATAGCGCTTCCTATCAGCCTCTGCCTCATCTTCACCTTTACCACATGTTTCACCTTCCTCTTTCCTGTGCCCTCCGAATTCCTTCCTTTTCTTTAAGTTTTATAGTTAGAATTTATGTACACTGATTTTAGATTTTGCTGGCAAAGGCTGATAACTGATTGCACATAAAATTGAAAATTGGACAGTTGTTTAACTGTGGGTCATTTAGCATTTCAAATGCAGCAAAAGTCTGTCCTGAATTAAATTAAGTTTACAAAGAAATATATTTTGCGGATCCTGCAGTTCAAGCGTTTGTGTTACAACATATTTGTTTTAGCACTGTGAGTATTCCAGAAAATCCTTTATTGTCTGGCCAAAGCGTCTTTTCATCATATGGGAAATCGGTCCCCATATTTGGTCCATATGCATGCTTTATGTATATTTGAGTTCTGGTGAAGTTGCTTCTTTAAGTCTTGAAGCAAAAGGTTTCATCTGGTCACCCTGTAAAACATTTTACCAGATGATCCAGACAGAAATAAACAAAGGAAACAACAAGATGCTGGCATCATGGGTCCGTAAAAATCTGTTGCTCTTGGAAGAAATTAGTAGCTCCGAGAACTAGCTCGAGGAAAATCCAATGAAAACCGCAAAAAATTTGAAAGAACTGGACTGGTGCAAAACATTGGACACGGAAGGGAAGAATAAACTGACATCTCACTTGCCTCCAGCACCTGCAAAACTGAACAGGCCTGTAAACTACCTGGTGAAATTCCCCAACAAAAAACTTTGTTCGATCTTCATGAGAGCCAGGCTGAAGATCCTAAAAACAAAGGAAATTCAAGCAATTCGGGATAAAACAAAGTCTAACAATTGCCGATATTGCAAGGAGCCTCAAACAGTGGAAACACTAAACATTTGCTCCTCAATTGCAAAGGCCTATTGTCCACCAGAAGCATACATCTTGGCCATCTATAAACTAATTTCTGTAGTCTGGAAGAAGACTACTGGTGGGCATACTTGATAACCGGCGAATACACCAAACCGGTCATCGCAGTGGGGAATTTCTTAGAAAGCTTCAATCTGGATTTGAAATAACTTATAAAAGGAATGGATCAGAAACTGAAGGACATCTATTCACTAATTGACTTTTCTTCCAAAAAAGGAAAAGACAAAGTTAGAGAAAAAAGGAAAAGAAGAATTCATATTTTTAACAAGGCGCAACACTTGTAAAAACTAGAAATAGTTACATTTAGTCCAAAAAAAATATATATATGTATATTTTTTGTGGTATCTGCTATACATAAACCGTTGCCATTTATTGAAAAATTGACACACTTGACTGTGCCAGTTCCAAAGAAAATGTGTTGTCTATTTCTCAAAATAAGAAACACTGTTCTTCACAGGGTGGGCAATGAACTCACCTGCTTGGCCCATATCTCTAAAAAGTATTTACATTTGTGTTTCCTTTTGGATTACTAAAGTTAGGCCCATCCTTAGGGGCCTTTGGACAATTTCAACTGAAATCTGCCACCTCATCTTGAGATGGGTGCGGGGTGAGGCCTACAATGCAGTGGCTGCCTTTCTTTGTTCTACTATGCAAAAGCCAATAACCCCTCCCGTGTTAATCTATGCCTCTCACCCCCACCTCTCCATTGTTTTATCTTGGATTTTGCCACAAAATAAGCCACAAGATCCAGCTGGTGGTATACACTTGTTTCATAATGAAGCATCACAAACTAAAGGCTGTGTCACTTTAAATGGGTACTCGGTGACCAAAGATCGACCTCTTTAAAAGGTATTCATTTTTCATAGAACTGTTTTTCCCTGCTTTCAGCTCTTTGGTGTTGGCCAGTAAATATGCTTGGAGATTAATGAAGTTTAAAGTTGGGCTCATGCTATACAACCTTCATGAGAAACCCAGCAAAAGCACCACTGGAGCTTTCCACAGGAAACATCTCCATTATAATGTATGCAGCACAAAACTGCCTCAGACGTGTTTTCCCAGCTTTGGTAAGGGTCACCCCAAACATCATTTTTAAAAGGGGCCCCCTGAGCCTCCACGCATCTTCTGCTGACCCTGATTAGAAGCCGGATATGCAGGCCAAGTAATGGATAGCAATTTCTGCAGGGTATTCAATTAAGCAATAGGCCCCTGGCAGGTTGGGCATTGCCCCATCAGGTAATGTGAGGGGCCTAAAGGTATTAATACCCCAGCCTGTAAGACTGGGATACTAAGAGCATTTTCTTTCTGAACAAAATAAAAAAATGTAAACAAAAATGGCTGCCGGGGAACGGAAAACAAAGTCTGTTTCCCTTTCCATGGCGGCCATTGAAAATGAATGCCAGAAAGTAAACAAACAAAATGGCACCATGGAAAGGGAGAAGGGTCTACAAGTTGTCCCTTCTCCCTTTCATTGGTGGCCATTCAAAAAATAGGGAAACATGTAAAAAAACCAAAATGGCGGAGAAGGGACTACGTGTAGTCCTTTCTTCCTTTCCATGACGGCCTGTTGTGTATCGGGAATGGACACGTTGGGAGCTGAAATGTTCCCAGCGTGTCCGCTCCCAAAACTGACAGAAAAAAGAAAGTAAGTGCAGTTGGGAGGGCAGGGAGAGAATTCTTTGGATTGTGGGAATGGGGTGGGAGGAGGCGAACAACATTTACTTCAATCCCCAGCAGGGGAAAATGGCAACCTCCAGTCGTGTGGTGGCTCAGAGCGGGGATTACCCCATTTTGAGCCTCCTCATTGGCTGATTGGCTGCCACTTCCCCCCACCCCCCGCAGGGGACAGAAAGGAAGGAATGTTCAGGAATGTTATGGGGAGAGGGATTGTCCCTCGCCGGGTACTAATTTGGATTCGAACGAAGTAATTAGCACTAAATCTCTTGATGTCTATTTATATAAATTTCCTTAAATAATAATAATAAAGAGCGGCACATTTATTTCTACAGAGAAATAGATTGGAAATAGGCACATGGTCATTCACACAACATTTACCTCTCCTTGTAATGATTGAGTCATGCAATTTGGTAAGATTATTCAAGTTCTTATCAGGGTCTGTGTTCACATTCCTGCACACACCATGTGTCTGGTATTCTGGAAGTACACACCCTCCCTTTAAACTACAGGTTTGAAGCAAACACACACAAACTATCAGAGGATTGTATCTTTAATTTTATAGGTTATATATCATTTGTAAAGGACTGTTCAACATTGGTATGGTCCCAACATGCTGTAGGTTGAACGCCCTCAGGAGACCGGAGTCCAGGTATGTTCCTTTTAGCCAAAGCGAAGTTGGGTTGGGACGGCCAGGTTCCTACTAGCTACCCATGTCAAGCAGGCACGTGGATGGGTGCTTCAAAAATGATAAGAGGGCGTGTGAGAGTAGCAGAAGTACATAATATATAATATATTAGTGCACAAGGAGAGACCATGCTCTAAGAGCAGCTCACCTAACATTGTTTATGTTTTAAGAAGCTTGTGCAACGTTTTCACGTTGCATGTCAGTAAATTATAAATCCTGAGGGCTAACCTCCTTAAGTGATTTGCGGCAGGACACGTAGCAACTAATCATAGTTTTAAGATGGTTAATGTTTATTATAGGTATCTGTACTTCGAAGCATTATAATGTTAAACATGACCGACTGTACAGACAAAAAGTTAGCTGTTTAAGGTGTGTGGTCACTCTATACACTACCATAGAGTTGTTACGGCATAAAATGTAGTCCATTATCTGTGTTTCCTAAACCTACGTGATCAAGCGGTCGGAACACTGCGAAACGCGTCATTCTTCTTACCAGGTTTCTTTTACTCCGAGGCACATTTTAATTAATAAAGCAACTTTGTGTTGCCTGGATCTCTGTAGTGATGACCTTTTATTGATGAGCGGACATTAGGATTTCTCAGCTGCTCTCAGGATTGCATCCCACTCAACCTGCTTTCCACAAAGGTTCTTTGGAAATAAATATGGTTTTTAGAAATGAAACAGCTGCCATCTTTGTTTTTGCTCGATGCGAGAGATAGCCGAGGATATAGCCGAGATTATGGGAAAATGAAACGTATGAAAAAAAAATGTGCAGGTCATAAACCATGCAAATGTCATCAGTCTAGAGGTGGGGGAGTGGCTAGGGGACACCAAGTAAATTTGGGAGTTGAAGGGGGTCTAGGGACCTTGCCTATATCTGTGAATAGCTGACATCTCAAAGCAAACTGCATCACAGAAACATTGTGTGTTGTGGGGGGAATGGGAGAGGGCAGGGGAGAGCAGGAGGCCATCTGGTGAGTGGGGGGAACTGGCACAGATGAGGGGGCACTTGACGAATGCCTAGGGGGCAAGAAAGTATTTTTCCCCCTGCCGTTTTTCCAATATTCACAGCTATAAAAACTACATATAGCTTCGGTTATCTGTAGTGCATACATAAAATGATTACAGATAGCCAAGGATATCTGTAGTTCTATACCCATGGCTATATACATTTTTTTTTAAAACAAATAGATATTTTACAGCTACAGTGATATCATGGTGAACAATCACTGTCCATGGCCTCCGGGGGTCCCATCCATGTAGTCACTAGAACAGACCATGCTTATCTTCAAAGCAAGGTAGTGGCCAGCACACTCAGGCCCTGTTGCAGAATAAAAGACCGCAAGTTACAAGACCACCTGGGGCAACACACCCCTCTCTCATAAAGCATACCTTGACCAATATGTGGCCTCTTTACTCATTTTGGCAGGATCTGCACTCTTTGGATCACTCAGGGATAGACTGGGGAGATCAAGGCGATACCCGTATACTGACTCCAGGGACCCTCATTGAATGGGGGGCTCCTCTTGCCCCTTTAGTTTACAAGCAGCCCTCAATAGGTGACAAACAGGTTACCTTATCACACTGGACAAACTACACAAATAAGGTCACCTTCAGCTGACTAAGAACTCAGACGCTCTGCTTCTGTAAAAGAAAGGTCTAGATTCCCTAAAGAGAGAGGTGTGGACCATGATGGGCATGCGTCACTGTGCCACCCCTAGCACTGACCATTGTATATGAGGATGCCAGTCCTTAATGGTCACTGTCACCCGAATCAGCATCTCATTGCCACTCTGTAAACCGAGGTGTTTGTAGAATCTCGTATCTAGTGCCCTCTCATTTGTGCCGTAGCAGAGCGCCAATCACATCACGTTCCATAAATATTTTAAACACAGCTTTTTAGCCCCCATTACTAACACAGCTAGAGATGGTAACTTCAGTGAGACTAACATTAGTGTCTACCCCAGAGGAGGATAGCTCAGGGGCAACGTGCTCACCTTGGAAGCTACACGACACGGAGCAACACAGGTTCAATCCCTGGGTCCGCGCTTAGAATCCCCTGGGTATGAAGTGTGTTGTAAATAATCTATCATATTTAGTTAAATAATTATGAATACTCTTTTGAAAATGGCTTAAACTCTCTTCCTATGAATAATATACCCAAAAGAGAAGAGGGCTTCACCTTCCACTTTCTGGTGGTCTCTTCCAGGCCCCACATCACTGGTGGGACATTTGAGGGTGATACCCTCAATGGGACGAGGCAAACCATCTAAACGGTTCCCTGTGTTGTGCATTAAACATAGGCTAATCAATAGTGCAACTCAAGTTGTTACAAACATCAGCCCATTTCTGCCTATCTATGCATATCATGCCACGCGGGGTTTCCACCGGTTCTTTTTTTTTCTGAACAGGTTGTACTGGCGGCTTAGACGGCTCAGGCGGCTCAGGCGGCTCCCTTGATAGGCAACAGCATTTTACATTATTTTCCTTTAGAAAATTAACTTACATGATCAAGTCCATGTTTATCATAGTATAAATGATATATGTACTATCTGATAAAAAATACACCATGCAACACCTACATGGCTAATGCAATGCTGCCACCAAGTGGCCAGCAGTGGTAATGAAAAGGGAAGGTGAAAAAAGCGTGGAACAAAATCACAGCACTGTTCCCAATATATTTATATATTACTTGATATTATAGTTTTACACATTTCTCTTAAATAATCTGACATGGGACTGTCTAGTTGCTGTTGTACTCTTAAGGAGACAACGTGTTGTGGAAAGGCATACAAATTAATTCATGAACAATTTCACATAAAAGAGGAGATGTTTTGGAAAATAATGTTGTAAATGAGGTAAAGGAAAAGGTATTTCTATATTGGAAAGTAGTGGACATTAATTACAGTTTTATCCACTTGTATTTTCATTTGTCAACTGATTTTCAAAACACTGGTGCACTCTAAGTTGCTGTTTTAAAAGCTGAATATAGGTATTTAGGTAACTGGAAAACAATTTTTTAAAGGGAGTTTGGCTTATTACCTACAACAAGGCAACGTCTTCAAACATAGGACATTGTAACTTTACGGTTAGAATAAACACTCAGCCTACTTAAAATATTTCCCAAATATTAACAACCCATTTCTCTAGAACTCAAATCAAAACCTATAGTACAAAGCTACTTTGCAAAACTCAATTTAACTATGGTATTGGTGTAAGCTACCTAATAAATAAAGCAAGTTGTGTTAAGTAGTAGTGTTATGTTTGTTAAGGTGTCAGTGTTGTGTGATGGATTTTATTTTCATTACGTGTCTGTAGTAGCCTTAACATTCCTAAAGTACTTTGGGCCTCAGGGGTTGGGCGGAGCGGTAAAAATGCAGCAGTAATGGTATTACCGCTGCATTACTGCACCACCCAATCCTGAGTTTTGGGCAGAAAGTAGCAGACTTACCTCCAGCTTTGAGATATATAGGTAGGGTATCTCCCATAGTGATATGGACCGTAATCATTATTCTTATTCTTTTAATAAAAACATTTGGAACATGTCCTCAGAGTGTCCGCGTCCTTCTTCTGACCCTCCACACCAACCAGTAGGCTTACTAGACTCACCCTCTGCCTAAAGCTCTCCCCTTTAAACTATAGAAAATGATGCAAGACCTTGCTCACCCAACCAACCCGCAACAATGAATCCACTAGGATCGGAAGCCCTGCAAACAAAGGGGAAACTAGCAGCTACCACTGGAAACAAGCAACAGCCTGCCTACTCCAGCAACAGGTGCATACTGCCACACTACTACCGCACTTCCACTCCCCTCCCACCACTCTTTCCCTAAAATATCCATCCCCATCTCAGCAGGCCCCTCTCCATATGTCCACATCAGCTAACAGACTTCTCTCTAAATCTCACCTTATCTCACCCTTTCACCTTCCACCCTATCTTTACGCCCCCCACTGACAGCAATCCCAGGCCTAGTTTACACCATAGGAGGATGAGGATGACCAAACTATAAACATCAATCTTCTTTTCAGCTGTACCAAACTCACCCACCTAAGTGGGCAGCACCACCCTAAGCATTCTCTACATTTTCCCTCTTTGGGATCTCTTTTCATGACAACAAACCCATAAACAGTTATGACAGTTCCATAGAAGGCACACAGGAACCAAGTACCTCCGACCTGCACCAAACTGCTTCTCCCATGATCCCACTAATAACCCCCTCCTCTTTCCTTACACAGCACAAGCTGTAAAATGACAGAAGGGTGCCTTACAAGACCAGTTTATTATTATGTATATATTTGCCAATGACGACTGTGTGCCTTTGTATATATGTGTTTGTGTGTGTGTGTGTAGGTCTGTCTGTGTGTGCATGTCTGTGTGTATGTGTGTGTGTTCGTTCAGAGTGCGATTAAGTGCCATGTCGTAGGCTAGAGGACGAAACAGTTTCAGCCATGGAGCAGGGGGTCCACCACCACCTGCTCTTTGAAGTAGGCCCTGGAGAAGGTTTATGGAGGACCCCCCTGGTTCATGAGACCACACCTAGAATTCTTTGTTAGAGACCACCAACAACCTCGGGGAATCCACTGCTGGGAAGGATACTCATGGAGGTAATCATAGGTCTGTCCACAGAGCTCAGGGCAAGTTAATGTTTTCAGAAGAGGCCCTCAGCAGATGCTGTCAACCCTGCATGCCTTGTGTGAACCCAGATTGCTGGTGTTCACAGGAACCAATGCATGACCATTTTTTACCCACTGCATCTAACAAGGATTTATGGATGCTGCAAAGCATCCAGGACCGCTACACTAAGGAATGTAGATCCAAGATGGCGCACTGCCTCGCAATATTCCTGAATTGCAGAGCCGCTCATGTGCCTAATTGCAAATTAACCACAGCTGCGTAGTTCCTTGATGAGCACTTCGACTACAGCACTTGCTTTCTACAACTGCACATGCAAAGCTGACAAAGCAATTGAGAGCCCTGTGAGTAATCCCAGCAGAGTATAAAAAATTAGATGCTGACAGGGAGAGGTGTGTGAGTCAGGAGATTAAAGTGTATTTTGAAGGACAATGCTTGGTGGAGTCGGGATGATTAAAGGTGCAGAAAGCAGGATGTGAAGGTAGAAGTGGAGTGGAGGTGAACAATGGGGGAGGAAGTAGACAAGAGAGCAAGACGCGATGAGGGGAAGGAAGTGAAGAAGAGCAGTAAGGAAGAGGAAGGGAGAACTTCAAAGAAAGAAGAAAGAGCAGAGGAAAAGGAGGCAAGGAGAAGCATACAGAAGGTGGTGGGGAGTACATCAGAGATAGCAGCAGGAGCAGAAATGAAGGCGGAAAAGATATTAGTAAGAACAAAAACATCTGAAAGAAGAAGGAAGAAAGCAAAGTGAGATTAAACAAGTAGGGTAAGTGCAGAGAATGATGAGTAGGTGGCAACAAGAGAAAGCTACACAGGGGTGGAGGAGGAGGAGGAATTCAGAGTATCAGCGTGCGGTGGACATTGAGGGGGAGAGAAGGAGGAGAGAGCGGGAATGTGAAAACCAGAAAGGAGGAAGTAACAATGTGAATGAGGTTCCCCAGGAAAGGGACAGTAAACAAAGGGTCTGGTTGGATACAAGCTCACAGAGAGAAACTCATAGCTTGGTGCAGCAGCTAGTGAGGGATCCGGAAGCCAAACCAAGTGTTAAACCTGACAACCCCAGGGCCCAACCTCATCTTGGAAGTGATCTTAAAGAGACTAATGCCTAGCCCATGTCTAGATGATCCAAGGCACCAGGGGCGCTGGCACCAAGTATTGACCAAGAGGAAGAGTAACAAAAGCCAAGCAAGTAATATCAACAGGCAAGAAAAAAGAGTGGGACAATTAAACCCCAAAGATTCTGCGTGACGTTTTACCCACCAGGGAGGGGGAATCTTCGGAAGAGAGGCACGCACTAAACTGGACCTTTAGAGATGCCTTACTTGTTTTTTCTATTTGCAGTCCCTAATCTCAGTTTAACCTAATCCTTTATCATTCTGTTGTAATAACATTCCCAGAGTCCCAGATCTTGGGTCCAATTCATCTGTTGATCCCTGAACCATGACAGCGTGCATGTCTGCAGGCATCTGGGTGGTTGTTACAGGTGTGATTGTGTGTGTGTGTGTGATCCATATCTCATGGCATGCATGGACATATTTGGTCGGTTACAGGTTTTACTTTTAACTTTAACCTAATGTTTTAAATATAATTGATCAATAGTGTTTCTACTGTGTATGTGTGTGTGTGTGTTTTGTGCATATTCAACCCTATCTTTTGTTTTATGACTATTCTGAGCCTCTCATCAGTGTAACTGTATCCATGCATATTATATGAGCAGATTGTGCCTATTTACCTATTTTTGGGTATGCAGACCAAATGTTCTTAACATGTATGTGTGTGTGTCAATGCGGTGTGTTTCTTATCCATATATGGGGCATTTCTGGACAGTCGGGTTGGTGTGTGTTTAAAGAATATGCATCCAGAGGCTGCACTCACCCCAAATTCACTCTCTGTGAATGGCACCTTTCTCTAGTTACCTCTATTTCTTTTTGATGTGCGCAGATATAACTATTTGCATAAGAAGGCATTATTTGGCTGAAGCAGTTATTCATAATACCTGCTTGCGTTTCTGTTATGTCCCACTTTATTTGATCTGCTCTATGAGCAATGGGCTCAGATGAATGTGATGGAATGGGTTGAAATGGATAAAACAGGACGGTCTTTTTGAGCTGCGTTTCTTATCCACAAATTTATTTTTCACCCTGGTCCTACTGTTCAGGTCTGAAATGTAGATAAATAAATAGCTTGAGTTTGACAAATCCGATTTTTGAGGTTTTTATGCTGTGTACCAGTTCCAGGTATGGTTGGTGTGGAACATGTCAATGTCTTGATAAGAATCCCAAAGCCTGATTTTTCTTGCACATTATTTTAATTTCAAGAAATTTGGCATGCAAATTTGGGGTATCCCATTGATTGTTTTGCCACAATGGATGCATTTACATGAACGAGGTCAGACATTAACAATAGTGTCACTAACACCAGAGTTTTGCATGATTAAGGTGAATTGCTAAACCTCACCAACAGGTTATAGTCTTAAACCCTAGATGTAATCTCCTCCTCACGGCTAGTGCGATTATCAACAGGATTGGTCTAATAAAACCTATGCATGTTGTGTTTGTGACAACAAGTCCAAAGAAGAATTCATAAATGTTTTAGTCTTCTGACCTGGATTTAATCTGATCAGGAAGGAATACCTAACTGCCGCCCTTTGGGCCTCTGGAATTAGGCAGGTGGACACTATTTTACAGAATCTATTATCTCTCCCTGATAAGGGCTTTTGCACTGTAGTCTTTCATGGAAAGCACAGTTACCATAAGGTATAGATGGAATATTATACAGCATTTTTATATAATTAGCACTTTTCTAATAATTGACCTTTTGTATATTGTTCGCTTAAGTATATCTTTTTTATTTGACTGGTGCAGTGCAACTTTCTAATGTTGTCGGGCGTTTTTCTTTTCTTTCTCAATTTGATTTTCATGACTGTCTCTTGGCCCTAATATGAAGTCATATTTCAAATTGTCTAATGCATGCCAGTGCTATTGGTTGGAATATAATAATCGAACAAGAAAACCCACATAATATGTACAATCGATCTAAGATGAGCCGTGCAGACAGTGGTCTCCTTTTTCTGCTCATCTTGTCAATTTTCTGTTTGAAACACCAACAACACCAGCATTTAACAACCAAATGTTAGATGTCTAAGTTAATTCTAAGGGAAAAAATAAGATCCCTCAATGGAAATCTATCAATGTGAATGCATCACTTACCCACTTGCCTAACAAGGAACTCTGAGGAACATTTCCAAAGCTAAGCAGTAGAGAGCCCCAGGGATTCCCAATTATGTTGTAGTGGTCTGATCCAGGGCATTAATGCTTATAGAAATATACAGAAAAGCAGTTTCAGTCTTGGCCTGCAGGTGCCTTCGATTGATACATCCAATGCATGTTTACAGGAATGACATCCAGATGTGGATTCATTACCTTGCTCACAAGCCAACACACGACACGCTCCAGTAGTATGTGCTTGGTAAAAGCTTTGGCACACTTTGATAGAGGACTTCCTGACCTACTTTGCTGCAGTAGCTGAATGCTACAGTGTATGCTGCCTGTGTGGGAGGAATGCTGGTATTTACTCAGTTGGTTGACATGACATTCGGTGATCACTTTCTGTAAGTTTGAAGGCATAGCGGGAATACACTGTGCATACCTTGCGTGAGGAGTATCAACAGCTGATGCATGAATAACACTTACTTTGCAAGCAGGCATAGAAGCCATTATGAACATTTTCCAGCCATTTATGAGTGATGGCCTTATATGGCTATGGATGGGATTGCCAAAAAGACTAGACAGAACCACAAAGAGCAGGACAAACCTTATTCTGCAGTCCTTTACTTTGAATTACCTGCAAAATTAACACTGTACCCACAAGAGCCTGTCCTTTAAAAAGAGATGTTCATGACAGATGGCCTTCGAATGCTGTCTTGAGGACAGACATTGTGATAGCAGGTAATATGATATCAATCACACACCAGTAACATAAAGGGACAATGTTGGCCATGGAGGAGCTTCTTTGTTCACCAATTATGATATTTGTTTTAGGTGCTGCATACATCATAAATGGACATGAAAGCATCAAGCCTGTGTGAGACAGCAGCCAAAGGGGACTCTGCCACAAGAAGAGTAGGCCTGAGTAACCTTAAACTGCTGTCATGCATGCCAATGGAGAGATCGCTGGATGCATGCAGGGCCTGGGCCTAAGCACTGATATTGCAAAAAACACATGCATCAATCAGACAATCACCCAAAGAGCCCCTCTGTTGATAGTTTCCAGAACAAAAGAGATGATGCTTCCTGCTCCTGATTTACCTGGAGTATCTCCTGCCCACAGAATGACAGGCCACTGGTCCACATTCTTCTAGGCCTCCCACTCTTTATATGTTATCTGCAGGCACTTAGGTCCTCATAGAAGGGCATATGCCATGTTATATTACAAAGCGTTTATACTGCGCCAAACCAACAGTGTAGTTGTGTTCTTTGCGCCTAGCCTTGTATTGAAGTGGTACCACCACTGAATAGTCCATTGAGGACCCACTGACCTGCACACAGCATAGGAGAGGTAAGTGTAGCATGCCAGAACATACGACTGGGGAAAAGATACGGCCCACAGTCAATCAAACAGTGGGGGTAGGATAGGGTATTGTCACTGACCAACCCTACTAAAAAAACTCACCCTTCGGCATACACCTCTCAAACTCTGAACTAAACACAACCACATCTCTACAGCACAACAAACCACATGCACTTCAACACACCGCAAGAACGAAACAAAGCGCACATAGCCGCACACAACAGCACATAATGGCTATCAAATGAAAAAACACCTACGCTCAGCGAACTGTGTAAACCAATCTGAAGCTGCCAACAGCACATCACAGCTCCCTTGCTCTTTCTCCCACTCAGTCCTGCTAACATACACCCCCTTAACCTCTTGCCTTACAGATCCACCAGAGCGCAAAGGGACCACACAGGTGGTGACAGTGCACGATTTAAGAACCTTTAACATAACATAACATATTGTGCGCTCAACTAGGGTATTCAGGCATTAGTCTGCAGAAAAAACAATTCCACTGATAGGTAATTGGAGGGGGGAGAGCACAGGTGCAACAGAGAGTGAAGGGAGGATGCATATGGAGGAAGTCATGTTTTGTAGTAGTTTCCAACCATGTAGATCCAGTTACCGAGGACAAGAAACAATGATGTAAGGTATATATTAAGATGATTGGAATAAAATCGACTGCTCTAGGGTGACAGTTTCCAGAGAAGCTATAGGTTATTAGATATAAGTAGTGTTTGGCTGCATGATGTGTGATGGCATTTTTTGCCCACTATTACCGTAAAATGTTCCCATGGGGCAAACTCTGAATAGTAATAGTGGAAAAATAAGTTTAAGTCTTGGCCTGCAAATGGCTGAGCTGGGTCAAGTGCGACCAGTCAAAAATAGAGTGTTCATATTGGTTGAGAACAGACATGTACAGTGGCACCCTTATATGGGAGGATTTCTCATGAACAGATTGGGCCAGTAAATGGACTGTCACACGTTTCCAACGGTGCAGAAGTCATGAATATAGTTTGATCCCTATGTGAACTCAATTCAACTACCATAGGCTGGGTGTTTTATGTCAGCAAGTATGCCCTGTAAACCTCAGGCTATACTAGCAGATGTCAGAGAACAAGCAGAGGTACAATGGAACCCAATAAGACCTTAAACTAAGATGGGGTGGGGCAGTAGACCTATGAAAATGCATGGGGACTAGAAATCTAAAGCTGCAAGCGACTGCCCTATTCATCTAATATGTATTGAACAATACACTGGGCCACAAGACTTTTCACTGGTGAAGAATTTTCAGATAATTGTCACTAATATCATTTCACACAAATAATGTGGGGTAGAAGTGCTTTGAATTCACAGACACCATATTCCCTTTTTATGCCGAATCTAAATAATTTTTGTCCTTTTTCACATTTCAACTCTCAGGCTAGGAATCAATGCTGCCGTGATATTGTTCTATGCAAATTACACTGTCTAAACAAATCAAGCCATTTAGGCATTTCTGCATGTCTCTATTTTTAGTTTTGGCTTTTAGGTGGCAGTGAACGTGCTACCTATAAGCTTAAACTATTGTCATTAAAATAAGAGTTTTCACCTAAGAGCTTGAAATAGGGGCTTTCTAACACTTTTCAATGCAGATGACATATGAGGATGGATTTGTGTAGTTTGGCTGTGTGTCCCACCCATTTAACGCCCATCTCTAAGTGAAATCTATATGATTTTCCTCACATTCCCACCCATCTTTCCTCCAACCACACCCCTTTATGCACTCTTTGGCTGCATTTGTATTGTGTGGTGAATTTATTATCTATTTCTGCTTCCAAAATGGCAGCTGACATGTGTTAATGTTAATAAAAAGTTATTTGACCTGATTGATGCTTTAAAATATATTTACTGCAGCTTTCAAGTTATGTTACACATCGTACTGTATTTTTTATTTTAAATAAACAAGGCACTGTAATAGTTAGGTTTTGGTTTAAAATGTCTCTGAAAATGTTCATCTAGTGATTTGTGGGGGATTGGTTACTGTTTTTGATGTAAGCAAAACCTGATTGGCTGTGCAGTTAGTGATTTAATTGGATATATAATTGAATATACAGTGTGTTTTTGTTTGTACAAGTAAGCCATTTCATTTCAATTGGTTTTCTTAATGTTCATTGTTGAAATCTGTGTGTTGGTGGGCTTAAGCTGCCACCAACTTTTAATTTATTTTTAATAATGTTGGAAACATGTGCCGGAAGCGGCTTGCTTAATGTTGCTAACTTGCTGCCCAGCACATAATTCCAACTTTAGTGAAACAAACGTAATGCCGGCGGAGGCTTGGTTTGCCCGATGCCGCAGGTGACATCCCATTTGTTTTACTAGTGTTGGAAATATGTGCTGGCTGTGGCTTGCTTAATGTTCTCAAGCAGCACATATTTTCAACGTTAGTGAAACGAATTCAGTGCCGGCGGTG